>NC_088781.1:131937223-132603265 GCF_958450345.1 Calliphora vicina
ACACCGAAATATGTTGGGTATATTGATTTTGTCATTCCATTTAAAATATACATTTTTACCATATGTCTATACGTGATAAATTTTTGTAATGATAAACGTCAAATGATTGTCAATTTTTTATCAGGTATAGTCCCCATTTATTAATATTATTGCTTCGTTGTGACAAAATTGTTACTGCATTTGCTCTGAAAACTTTGTCATGACAACAAACGTCATTAATGTTATGACAAATATCAAGTATAGACAGGTGGTTAAGGTAAAAAGTAAAAAATTGTAAAAAGTTCAATTTTAATGATACCAATTTCGTTTTCAATGAAAATAAAAGATTATAGATGTACAATTAAGGAAAAATACAACTTTCTTTTAAAAAATTGTTGAGCAAGTTTATTCAGCTCAACTTTAAACAATTTGAAGTTTTTTTTATTGCATGCTCGAAATTCCAAAAGTTTGTTGGAATATTACTAAAACATATGATAACCGATTTGGATTTTGTTTTACATTAAAAGAGACTTTCGAATGAAAACTATTAAATTTTAGCTGCTCAATAACGATTTAAATTCTCACTTATGAAACTTTCAATTTGAGGATTTGGGAAAATGGTTCCAAAAAGTGCATATTTTATTTCTAAAAACTTAGAAATATTGCAGCTTTTAATAAAAATAATGCTATGTGATTTAATATATTGGTTTTCTTCTTTTCTTTTCTCTCAAGTCACGGTCTTTGTTTATTATAATAAGAAATCAATATTTGTCAGAACTTAAAAAAACTTATTTTTTCTTGCACTTACTTATAAATAGTATTTTATCCCATAAAATTTAAAATCTCCCATAAAATCTCTTTACAAACTATATTTTGTTTTATATGAGAAGGGAAATCTTATTAAAATCTAGTAAAATAAACTAGATTGTAATTGAAATCACATTTAAACAATATTTTGTGCAGGTTTAAAAAGACTATAACACTAAAATGCTATTAATTTTAGTTTTGGCAGCTTTTAAATTAAATTTCGTGCTATTTAAAATGCAAAAACTGTTATTATTATTAAAGTTTTTGTTCCAAACGGCAAAAATAGTGATTAATTGGCCTTACATGGGCTCTCCACGCACAATAAACTTGGAAATAATTATAACTTAACTGTCAAATTCTATTGCCAATACCATATGTTCAAGTGTGGATCTCTGACAACAACTAGATAGGTAACTGAAAACCAAAAACCTAAGTCTGTTGTCAAAAACCTAATTCATGTGAATGTATTGCATGTATTTTGTTATTGTATCACCCGTATGTGTGAAAAGAGAGTAATTTTTCCATATATATTACTCTCTCCTTCCGTTCTATCACTGGATTTACACCATGATTTTTACAACGTCGTTTTTTCTTAATTCCCTTTTGAAGTTGCTTCCAAAAACCTTTTGCGTTTATACGATGAATTTTTGTTGCATGTCTTTTTTTGCAGCCAGGGTTGATTTCTATTGTTTAATCGGTTAATCTTCTTTATTAAACTTCAAAATCAAGAAAAGAATAAAACGGAACAAGAAGAAAACAAATTAGTATAAAGAGAAATCTGAAAAAAGACACGAAAAACACAAATCGAGTCTATTTGTTTACCCCCCAAGCTTCTCTACACCGCTCGCCAACAAACAAAAAGAGACGTCGAAAAAGCAACGTTGCAAAAATCATGGTGTAAATCAAGGCGAATTTATACAAGGTGGTGGTAGTTCTACAAAAACAACAAATGGTCTTAACAAATGTCAAAAAACAGAAATTAAAAATTAAACAAATATGTATTAAAACTAAATATAGTGTAGATAATTGAATAGTGAGGGCATTACTTCTTTATGCAAAATATAGATATTTTGTTAATTAGCTTTAAATATATAGATATTGAAGTATAAAAACAAGCTTTGACAGATGTTAGAACCAAACAAACGAAAAAAGAGTAATCAGCTGATTGACTGACTCCACCTTGTATAAATTCGCCTTGGTGTAAATCTAGTGTATGTGTTTATTCTATGTCTGAAACCTTTATTTGCACATATACCTATTTCGAAATAATTGTTCAAGCTTTTTTTGAAGAAATATTGTTCAACATAAACTGACAAATTAGATTTGTTTCTGTTAAAATAAATAATTTTAATATGCAAAACTAAAACAGAACAAAAGTCATAATGTTAAAAAATATAAATTATAGAAAAAGCAAGAAATAAATAAAACAAATGAGAAATTACGAAAGCAATTTCAATGAATACAAGTTGTCTAAACCTTGAACATAATTGGAAATAAAGTTCCGTTAATTTGACATTATTTCTTATGTTAAGAAATAAAATTTATGCATCGAGACGATGGCTATATTTTAATGGTGTGTTTTACAATAACAAGCATTTATATTTCTCTAAAATTAGTTATTTATTTCATTATTTAATAAGAAAAATAACATTTATTAAATTACTTACATTTGTTGTCTTTACTCTCACAGTATTATGACAGTTTACCCACTAAAATACAACCCTTCAATTACTACTCGTCACTAGATGTCGCTGCATTGATTAGTGTCTTTTTAGTTGTCATTTTTGACAGTTGTCATTCCTTGGCCCATTTCCGTTTCTTTCTAGTGACAACAACTCAAGATGAAGTACGTATTTTTTTTAAAAGAAATTTCTGAAAACAAATTAAAAATTATTAAAAACATCATAAAGTGCTTAAAATAAAAAACAGTGAAATAATCATGTGTAGCAAGAAAATCATATAATAAAACTAAAATTTCTGTGTGGATAACATAATTAATGGCGTTACAAATTTGTTTTTATTACTTTGCAGAATCGGTTTGTGTTCATTCAGTGGGTACAAAATTTACCCCGGTCATGGCAAGACCTTGGTCAAAATCGACGGCAAGGTAAGTTTTCTAATACAAATAAAAAAGTTTGAAATATAAACTAATTAAATTGTTTTTCTTTTGCAGTCCTTCACTTTCTTGGACAAGAAATGTGAACGCTCTTACTTGATGAAGCGTAATCCCCGTAAGGTGACCTGGACCGTCTTGTACCGTCGCAAGCACCGCAAGGGTATCGAGGAAGAAGCCACCAAGAAACGTTCCCGCAGAACACAAAAGTTCCAACGCGCTATTGTTGGTGCTTCCTTGGCCGAAATCATGGCTAAGCGTAACATGAAACCCGAGGTTCGTCGTGCCCAACGTGAACAAGCCATCAAGGCCGCCAAGGAACAAAAACGTGCCACCAAGGCTGCCAAGAAGGCTGCTCAGCCCGCCGCCCCTAAAGCTAAGAACGCCCCCAAGCAAAAAACCGCCAAGGTACAACAAAAGGCTGCTCCCCGTGTAGGAGGAAAGCGGTAAACAGCTGTTTTTAAGTTGTTAGTCATAGGTGGCTCTTAACCTGCCCCTCAAATTGGGTGGCAAGTGAAGTGTTTTTAAATTAAATGTGTTTTTTTTTAACATCTCAAACAAAAACAAACTGAAACAAGAAAAAAAATTTATGTGCAGTGAAAAAATAAAATGACAAAAAAAGATTTAATCCTTTACGGATGTGATATTCGTATGGAGTAAAAGAAATTTTAAGTGTTTTTTTGTATTTTAAAGTTAAGAATGAAGCAAAGAGTCTATACAAACTGGAATAAAGTTTTGTGGTCGGTCATGTTAGTATATTGTTGGAGCTTAGTTATAATGCTGAGATAAAATTCAAAATTTGTTACTGATTACAAAATTTATTGTGGAAATAATGCTAGTTTTAGATTAAAATATAAGGGCCCTAATTCGTTGATAATAACTTTTTGTTATTAATTGTATCTTGCTAAATTTATCCCTAAATTTATGTTGCAAAACAATTGATAAATACAAACCATAAATGTATAATTATCTTATAGCTAAATATATATAGGGTTAAAGATATTTTGAGGACGTATGGTTGGGGTGTAATTGTTTTTCAAGTGGTATTTCTTGTAAATTTTTATTCAACGTACACATTTTTGCAACAAAATTTTGCCGGTATAAATTAGCCATATAATTTTGAACATTATTTATAATTATTATGGATATATCGTTGCTAAATATACTTTAAATTCGTACCGATCTTCGATCTCTTAAGGTTATGGGATACGTTGATATACTGGGGGGTTACTGCGTAACTCAATCCGAAAACGGAAATGTTCGAAATTGTGTACTAAATACATTGTAATTCCAAAGGATTTCCTTCCGAATCGAGTTTGGGATTAACCCCAATGAATTCATTTGACAAAACACCATTTTTGCTAAACTCAAGCTTATGAGCGGTACCACAGATTTTTATCCTTATTAGTCATAGAATCTGATGCAGTATTAATGGTGAGAAAAAATTATAAAATCACCCCTTTCCAGAGTCGTATAATAATATAATACCCAATATATCGGCCCCCAAAGTTCAAATATTGGATATATGGTATTTATGTCGTTTTTTATCCGATTTGGTCAATATATACGACATTTTACATAGCATTTTAAAATAAATTTTATACCTATGAGATACCCATACTAGTGAAAGGTAAATCGATTACGATTATGGTCGAAAATCGATTTTCAGGGCCTAAAAAACGGTCATTGAATTGAACTATTATGCACAAGTCTAACTAGCATTAAATACCTTTCAAATAAAATCCTACTATGGTATTTCATCAATTCGGGGATTCCCAAAATTAATGCTTTCACTATTTAGTGCACCCATATAGAAAACTGAGAGTTCACATTAGTGAATAGTTCATTATATTGGATGTTCACATTACCGCAAGTTCACTGTATTTTCAAAATAAAGAAAATGTTTCTAAACTATTGCGAATCGTTGTTAACTTTAACATCATGTTAAACTTATACTCTCTCATAGAGTTATGTATGTGGCAAAATTATTACTTAATCCGGAGAAAGATAATAAATATAAAGCTTTATAAAATATTGGAAATAAACTTAGAAATATTTGTGCAAAAAATGTTATTGCAAAACTTAAAAAATATAAACTAACAGCAGAAATCTTAATTTCTATATACATAGTTATTATACAGATATTTGCAATATTATTTTCATAATTTTTTGGATATTTACATTTACAATAATGTGAAAAACGTATTGAAATAAGAAAAGTATTTCAAAAATGTTTCGATTGACGAACTTAAATATGTACGAGATTGAAAATGTTCATATTTTCCAACTCGTAATGTTTTGGTTTTACTTTTTCGGCTTTAACATTAAACTTTCTACCACAAAAACTTCACATACCTTAAGGCGCCACTTTAAATTTTCTTTGACACACAAAGCTAACGGATGTAATATTTAATTAAGCCGCCTAAGAGTATGCATTTTTTAATGTTTTTTTAAATGAAATAAATTAAAATTTTATCTTAATTTAATATCAATGTTTCTACTTACTCATTCTAATAAAGAAAACTTTTTTAATTTTTTTTTTAGACATTTTTTTTTTTTCAAAATAATTTTATAAAATTTTATTTTTAATACAGTATATTGTTTTTTCTTTTAAAATAGGAATGTTTTGAAAACAGAATACATTTTGTGAAAAAAATACTTTAACAATACTTAGATAAGAAGACTCTGGTATTGAGTTGGAGATTCTAATTGTAATTACATTCAAAATATAATTAAGATTAATATAAAAAAGATATTTCGAAAAAAAGAGATACAAAAATACATAGCTAATAAAGTCTTAATGGAATTAGTATATAAAAATAGAAATTCACAGTTTCAAACTAAAAAATTACAATTGGTGGGTGAGCAGGGAAAATTTGTAAAAGTTTTTTTTATACCTCCGCTACAATCACAATTCTTCACGTTGTTCATTTTTCGAAACTTCGTTGGCATTATTTAAATAGGCAATGAAATCCTCACGTTTACGTCCACCATTATAACCCGCTTTCGTTTTGAGGTATGAGAAGTATTTAATGGTGGGATAGCCGCGAATCTCTTGTTGTGAGCAAACATTTGTATCGCGAGTACAATCTACAGCTGCCAAAATCATGCGTGGATCATCTTTTAAGGCTTTGGCGGCAGCATTAAATTCTGGTTTGGTACTTTTACAATGGCCGCACCCTTTAAAATATATAACAATTTGTTTTTGAAAATGCATTTTAGTAAAATTCTCGAATCTTTACTTACATGGTGCATAAAACATCACTAAAGCATGTTTTTTCCTTTTCAAGGTGCTGGCAAAATTTTGATCATTTAGAAACAAAACCTCTGAATCTTCTTCCTCTTCCCAGGATTTCTCGGGTGGTGGTGGCGGTGGTGGCTCTTTAGGATCTTTCATAAATTCAACTATCTTTACCGCATCCCTAACATTGACATCAAATTTAAATTGTCCATTAACAAAATATTTCATGGTGGGATAGCCGCTGACTTTAAAATTTTCCGCTATGCCAGGTTCTTTAGTGGCATCAAGGGCTGCTAAAACACCATAAATCCGATTTTGTTTCATTTCCTCAGCAGCTTTCTCATATTCGGGTTTCATGCGTTTGCAGTGACCACACCAGGGGGCATAGAACATTACCAATACCGATTTTTCATCCTTTAAAGCAGGTTCGAAATTTTGTTTGGTCAAATGTACAATTTCGGAATTTGTATCGGCAGACCAATCGGTTTCTTTGGGTTTTTTCAATGGCAACGAATAAGGATCTCTCATGAAGGCCATAATGGCATCTTTGTTGCTGTCACTTTCATACAGCTGCTTCATTTTGCCATTTTCAAAGTAGATAATGGTGGGAAAACCTTAGGAAATTAAAAAAATTAACAAATTTAATAGTAAATTAATGAAATCTGTGTAACCTTACCAGTTATATTGTAGGTTCTCCTGGCCAAAGCATTAGCATGCCTCTCAACATCCATGGCAGCCATAATGTAGCCATCACTTTTCAGTTCGGAGGCTGCCTTGGAAAATTCTGGCTTCAAACGTTTGCAAAAACCACACCAAGGCACATAGAACATAATCAACATAGGCCTGAGATCTTTTTTCAAATGCTTGGTGAAACTAACATAATCTGTAAAGTGTACCACATCTTTGCCAATCGGATCCTCTTCCCAAGGTAAATCTCCAGCCGGATCTCGCATAAAATTAGTCATGGACGAGGCAGTCATTTTGCGATCATAGTCCTTATGGAAATCGCCATCTTTATAGTGTTTTAAAACCACAGGATTTGGATTAACTTTTAGCTTTTTGCACAACTTCTTTTTATCCGTTTGTGTGCAGTCCATTAGCACCATGGTGCCGCTACCTTTGATAGCCTCAGCGGTCTCCTTAAATATACGTATTTGTTCTGAGGACTGTTTAGTGTTGCTGGTATAAAGCACCAATACATTTGTTTTGGTGCGCAACAGTTTTTTAAAATCTTTATATTCACTAACATCGTCGATGATGACATTTGTTTTGCCATTTATTTTGCCGGAAGCCGGTTTTAATACGGCCACCATAAAAACCAAACACTAAAAGAAATTTCACTTTATTTTATTGTGCGTTTATTATTTGTATATATACTTACTAGTATTACAATTTGTTTAAATATCATTTTGTTTTTTAATCTCCATTAGTTTTTCTTTTAAAAATTTAAAACAATTATTGCAAATTTTTAGCGATAAAAAAGTAGAAAATACCTATACATTTACTGTTACTTGCTTTTCTCTTTTTCAATGACGTTTCGTCTCCCCAAATGTGTGTGGGTGCTTTTAAGGAGTTGCCAGATTGATGTTATTTATTAGTATGGTACAATAAAAATGTATTTTTAAAGTTTTTGGTTTAATTAAATGAAATTAATGAATGAAATAGATATTATTGCATAAAGTCCACGTTTTTAAGTTTGTAAAATACAAAATGATTATGGACAGGGTAGAGATTTTTATGCACTAAAAACAGAAAAAATATGTAAAAATTTGCAGCTTAAATCGAGAAATATGTTTGAAAAAATAGGCTGAAACTAAAACTGAAATAAATGAACAATAATAAGTCACATAAATTAAAAATAATTAAAACATACTTTAGGACAGTTGGCCTGTTACAGGTCTAACTAAACAAGAGCAGAACGTTTTTTTTTCATGGAAATGGACAAATCAACTGTGTGTGGGCAGCTAAAGACCCCTTTCACACTAGGCAATTTAGTTGTGCAAGTCTCTTGTGTTTGTAGATGCCAGAGGTAATGTCGTGGTCAAAAGGGGTCAAACTGAGAATTTTCGACAACTAAAAAACGCATTCCGCTCTTGTTTAGGTATGCTTGTTAGTGCCGGTTTTTGGCGAACGGTGTAGGGAAGCATGACAGGTAAACAAATAGACTGAATTTGTGTTTTTCGTGTTTTATTTCATATTTCTCTTTACACTAATTTATTTTCATTTTGTTACGTTTTATTCTTTTTCTTATTTTGAAGTTTAATAAAGAAAATCAACCGATTAAACAATAAATATCAACCCTGGCTGCAAAAAAGGACATGCAACTAAAATTCATCGTATAAACGCAAAAGTCTTTTGGAAGCAACTTCAAAAGCAAATTGAGAAAAGACGACATCGTAAAAATCAACATAAAGCTTTTTGTACAGCGCCAATAAACATATCGCAATTGATTTACTATTCTTTCCTCATAGTGGTCCTTACGTTTTCGATCACCACCAAGTCCCAATTTAAAAATTTTTACTTTCGTATTAGTGCAAAATCTATTTCACTACACGCAGAGGAAATATATGCTTGTGGTAAACATAATCTAAGAGCAACATATAATAAGATTTCTAAATGTAGTCCAAATATATTATACAAATGTAGACGTAATATTACATCATACTATTTCCCTATTAATCATAATGTGATCTATGTTATAACATCATATTATAATCCAATATGATCATAACATTGTCAATATGTTCTGAAGTAATCATTGCAAAGTAATCATTTATGATTCAAAGTAATCATCATATAATGAAAAACATTTGTTTGCTCTTTTGTTGCTATTTTGTTCCTTTTTTCCTGATATTTGTTTGCTATTATCATTGAGTTTTGTGCATTTTTTTGTCTTCTTTGGTCATAACGTTCTAAATACAGAGGAATATAAGAATATATTTTATTATTAGTATAAATAATTCATTCATTCATAAATAATTTCATTAATTTATTTATATACATACAAAATATTTATTAATAAAACAATCATAACAAACATATAAAATTCAAATCTTGAAAATTTAACGTAGTGGCAGCACTTGAATGCAACCCTGATTTTATATGCTTCTACCAAAATACTACTAAAAATACAACTCTGTCAAGCAACGGCGTTGATTTTTAGCTATTTGAAAACAACTGAAATTTCAACACAACTACAAGCGCATTTTTTTTGTTGCTGTAAGAAAATTAAAACAAAGCAAGAAAAAAATAACGCAATAAGAGAAAGGTACAAAAATTAAATAAATAATTGTGGAAAAAACGCAAAGAAAACTTAAAATTATAGTGAAAAACAGTTATTTTAACAGAGAAATTATAAAAAAAATTACAATTGCTACTGCACAAATAACAAAATTAAAGGTTAGTAAACAAGAAAAAATAATAAAAATAGTGCAATAAGTGAATATAAATGAAAATGACGCGGGTAGAAGAGGGAAATTTAAAGATGAATATTGTGAAGTGGAAGTGAACGAAAAAATATAAATATATTGTAAATTGAATTGTTTGTATGCATTTTTAGGAGAATATGACACCAGCGCATACTGATTCTCCTTTAAGGCGTTCCGAGGTGGGTGTATTTCGTGATGGCCAACAGAATGTGACCATAAACGATGATGAAGAGGAGCGACGGCAGGCCAGAAGAAGAACGTTGCTGGCAGGAAACAGTACAGGCGAGTCGTCAACATTTGAAGAGAATGAGACTCTTAAAAAATGTCTCGAAATCTATAATGGCAATAAATTGAGCAAGGAAAATGCTTGGTCTCTTTCGCTTATAGACACATTGTCCACTTTGCTAGAAAGGCATCATAAATCATTAAATAATTTTAAGGTGAGTGGGAATTTTGCTTATAGGGTGAAAATTTAATTGTTTGTATTAATGCTTTATTTTGTTTATGTATTAATTAGGTGGCTGGTTCCTCTTTGGAGGCTTCTTCTAAGGTTTATAGTTTAAGAGTAGATTCTATACATTCAGATGTTTTACGTATGTCTGCGGGTCTTAATGCACAAAAGTATAAAGAGAAACCCATAGATGATGACGATAGTGAGGTCGAAAATGAAGTGGCCACTGGAGGTGATGGCAGTAATGATCCAAATGCTAGTGCCGCCGGATTGGAGGGAGCTGAAAAACAGGCGGCAAAACCTAAGCCCAAAAAGCAGCGAAAAAATGTTTCAACGGTAACCAAAAACAAGGATACTTTAAATGCCCGTTTGGATACGGTACCCCTGCAAGATCCTGTTTTTGGCAAATTAAATTCTATAGTGGGCTCCATTAACTCCTCCAACAGATTAATGAACAATATATTACTCACCACTGAATCAGAATTGCGCTTGCGTACCACATTTCTTATATGGGACAACAAGGTAATGCCCAGTTGTGATTATACGGAAGAGGTGGATTTGCATACAGATAATGATGCAGAATTGGCACCATGTGATAGTTTGTTTAAAATGAAGCGACCCGAGGATATACAACTGCGTCCGCTACATGGTGGTTATGTTATAACCGATACACCGGAGGATAAAGATGAGGACGAGGACAAAAATTCTAGACTGAACAGTATACAATCAGACGACGATGATGGTCCACCGGGTTGTGATGATATGATGGGTGGTGGTGGTGGTGATAACGGTGGGGATGCATATGAAATGGCGCCCTTTGCCAATGCCAATGAGGTGGGCATGGCTTTCGACATCAATGCCGAATGTGAACCCATGCCCATGTTGAGTGAACAAGTGCCAATAATGGATATCAATTATGAAGAATTGGATGATTTGACAACAGGTAATAAAACTTTTTTAAATATAAATATTTTTTTTTAATTTATTCTTCAAAAACAATTTTTTAAACTGATTTTGTTTTCTTGTTTTTTTTTTAGAGGAACGTACCGCCATCAATCATTGTCGTGGTCTGCGCAAAAAACCCATACTTATCGACGACTTGCGTCCAGTGGATGCAACGTCCAAACTCGAATACTCCTATCGACCTCTCGACAAAATCTCACAATTTTGGGCTGGTCCCTCGCATTGGAAATTCAAACGTGCTCGCACTACACGCACCAGCTTGGCCGTCCAGCAACAGACCGAAGGTACAGCTGGTCGTGCTCTAAATCAAAGAGGGAAACGAACTAAAAAAGCTTTGGACAAACACAAGTCGAAACAATTGAAATTTGGTGAATTTCACGATGAGCTCTTTCTGAAATACGATGACAAGTTCAAGAGTCGCAAGGCGAATATACAAAAGAAATGGGATCAGCGTAAACTGAAGCTGCCGGTAGATTTGCAATTGGATATGGATAGATTTTTCTATTACTCGCTGGCGCCTGGCCTGCCGGTACATGTAAAGGGCATGGACTATGGGGGCGTAACAATATGTGATGGTTCCGAGGAGGACACTTTGCAAAATAACATGGATCATATGGCTGCAGATGATCATCATTTTGGTGGTGACGATGACGACGACATGAGGCACGATAATATGCCCCTGAATGAGGAAAATCAAGGCAATGTGGTGGGTATGGAGGTGGACGATGAAAATACCAATAACTTTGCCCAACATGAGGGCAATGGCAATGATACCATATTGGAGATAGCCACCGATTATGAGGGTGCCCCCACACAAGTGACCAAGATTATTGTACCTTTCGCCAAACGGGCCAAGGTCATTGATATGAAAAATCTTAAACGTAGTTGTACAGTATTGCTCACCAAACAGCTTAAACAACCGTTTGTGGACCAAGAACTGCCCCAACATCCTATACCCAAGCAGGAGGACTACCAAGATGGTGTGGCCAGTTTCCATGAAATCTATGAACATCTGCCCGAATTGCTGTCACAAAACATGACCGCTGCCCTCTCCACCTCCATAGCATTTTACTCTGTATTACATTTAGCCAATGATCATAATCTGCGTTTAATACCTCAACAAGATCTGAAAGATTTCAAAATACGCAAAGTGGCGGGATAGTTTTGACTCTTAAATTTTAAATTCTAAATATTTTTTCTATATTTTTTTTTTATTTTTACAATAAACTTTTAAATAATATTTGTTTTGAATTTTTAAAATGCAAATATATATTTTAATAAAAGCTTAGATTTGAAATTAATAGTAGTTATTTAAAATTTGTTAAGTTAATAATGATTAAAAACTAAAAACGAACGTAAAACTAGGTATTTTAAGACACAATTTTGACAAAAGTACGCCAAATTAATGAAATAAAAGAAAAAAACACAATTTTAACTTTAAAATATGATTTTTTATTGTAGTTTTTTTAAAAAACTTTAATAGAATTTTTTGATAAATTTACTCAGCCGTTTCTATAAATATAATAAATTGTAACTTACAATAACACATTACAAATTAAATTTTCACTCAAAGTACTCGTTTGTGATATAGAAACTTGTAATTGGTGTTTTGAAATCAAGACATTTGTGTAGTTTTTTTTTTATAAAATAAAAAAAACTAGCAATTTCCAGAACACAAACAAGTAAATTAAGTTAAAATTATGTTATTGTAACAAAATTCAATACCTATTTTAGATATTCACTCAATTTACTTGGTTGTGTTGTGTGAAAACTTCTTGAAATTTATGTTCTTTAATTGTTTTCATTTAACATTTTTTGTACAGAATTTACTTCATATTTGTCATATTAATTTTTTTCGTTTTGTCGTTATTTAAAAATTTGGAATTTTTTTAAAAAAAAAAATTCTTCATAATTTGTATAAATTAACTATTTAAAATAACTAAAATATGTTACTTTATAAAACAGATTTCTGTATTTACTATAACTAATATTTTGTGTAATTTATGTTTAGAAAAAAATGTTTTATTTTAAATAAAAGATGTTGGTAAATTAAAAATCAAATCTTAAATTTTATTTTTTAGATTTTTAGGCTTTATTGGAAAACACAAATATTTAAGACAATTTTTTAGTGCATACATGAATACTGGCTGGTTAAATAAATGAATAAAATAAAAATTCAGAAAAATCCTAAAAAAATATCTCTGACGACAAATTGTCGTCGACAATATAGCGGAATTATCCCGCTCTGAGGTAGCCATTTAGTAAATTTGTTGGACTATTCGTTTTCGAAATCCCTTAATTTGTAGAAGAGAGGGCAGTTTGTTTTCTTTTTCACTTAAGTAGAAATTAAATTAAACAGTGTTTTTGTTTTCTGTAAGTAGAAACACAAAAATCTATTGAAATTCATCACACCTTTTCAAATCGATCGATTTTCATCACATACCTGATTGAACTTAATCATTAATTTACTGAATTTAGTTAGATAACAAGGTTGTTAGTGAAATATAACAATACTGAACTACAGCTGGTAAAACTTATTTATTTTAATTAAATTTAAGCAAATTTCCATAAATTTTAACGAAATTTACAAATTTCATGCAAAATTCCTATGGGCATCTTTGTTCAAGTGACAGCAACTTCATTTGTTTACAACCGTGCACACAGCAACAATAAGAAATGTGGGAGGTAAACAAAACAAAAAAACAACAAACACGCACATACATTCATATGTATATGAGTGTTTTTATAAACAGTGAGCGAATAAAATAAAGCACTTTCAACTATCTATGGAAAAATGCTTAATATTAAAATAAAAAGTGAAAAATATGTTTGAAATAACACATAAGCAATCAGAAAAAATTAAATAAATATAAACAACTTACGATTAATTATATTTTTCCACATTCACAAAATAAATTTTTAAATTATAAATTTTTTTAGAATTTTCCACAATGTTAATTAAGATTTTTTTTGCTCTAAAATCATGAAATTTTATTGTTGTGTTTTTGTTTAACTGTAACTGAGAATTTGATCTGACCTAGATCGAAGGTCAGATCAAATTCTCAGTTACAATTTTTTGTTTTACAATATAATATCATAAAAGGAAACTTTCGTTAAAAATAACTTGGTACATTTTCAATTTATTTAAAAGTTGGTTGCCGTTATTGGAAAACTACTGCTACTGCTAAAACACCCTACCAACAAAGAAGACTAAAACATAAAGAATACATAAAAAAACGATGTAAAAAGCATCGTTATTTCAATATTTATTTTATTTTGATATTTTTTTTTGTAATTTTTTCTCAATAAATTCAAAATTTGCGAACATTGAAAAACCAAATATAATTTTAATGCTGGGTTGAAGCAAAAAACTATCTGTGATAAATATCCAATTAATAAATCAGCAGTAACTGAAAGCTACACAAAATTATAGAAAACAGTATTACGCGTATTTTCTCAATCTCTGGTTATCGCTGTCCGTATCGTCCCCATAAAAAATTAACAGAGATTGAGAAATTCGGTCTTAGTGTTATGATGAAAAACGAAAAAGGATATTTATGCTAAGTTTTTATTGAAATGTATTCAGAGATAGCACATGTGTTTTCATGTCTTTGATATTTAATGATCGTACTAAAAAATCTATCTAACAAAATTTAAAAACAACCCCTAGCTATTATGAATACCACTAAAAAGACTCATTTTAATACACAACTAAAAAAGTACAGTTAATACCAATACACATTAAGTACAGTTGTACAACTAATACAAAATTTGTCGACATCATTTTGTATTTAAAATTTCCCATGTGTTATAGCAGTTAGAAACCATACCAAAAATTGGCGGCACAGTTTATGATACAGGAAATTTTATATGGAAATTTAACTTCAAAAACCAACAATTTTACTAAAGGTTCAATTTAAATAATCAAATCTTATTTGCAATTTATTCAATGTCGAATTAGACTCATGTTATTTTGTCAATCCTAATAATCACTACTGGGAATAAGTTTTTCCCTTTTCTTTTGTGGGAACCAATAACTAACTCAATTTTACAAGTTGAAACAACTAATTAATAATGGTTAATGGTTTTTGCTACCATTATTTTTGTTTAGCAAATACCACCACCTACTTGTGTAATTAAAATAAATAACAATCCGGCATCACCCTTGTAAACTCCACTAAACGTCAACACTACTATTTATCTTATATTCTTACCACTTATCGAATACACAAACAAATTAACAAATGTACAACAGTACTTAGTACTACAAAATACAACCTTGTGTTTGTTTACATTTTTGTTTATTT
Source organism: Calliphora vicina (assembly GCF_958450345.1). Classification (NCBI taxonomy): domain Eukaryota; kingdom Metazoa; phylum Arthropoda; class Insecta; order Diptera; family Calliphoridae; genus Calliphora; species Calliphora vicina. The sequence goes on from NC_088781.1 coordinate 131,952,513, forward strand.
AGTTGCCGTGTTTCGTTAAAGCTTGTCACGTAATTGGTGTGATATTCTAAAGCTGTGGTTTTTCTTAAATTAATCTAGTAAAAAGTTGTTGATTTTTACATAAAAGTGCTTAATAATATACATTAGTATGTATAGTTTTATGGTACATAAAAATAATTTAAGGAATACAACATTAAAAGTGTAAAGTTAGTTAATAATGCCATCTCAAATGAAGCCACAAAAAAGTTATAAGAAGTGAATAAGAATAAAACCAAACCAAAGTTGTAGATAAAAAAATGATTAAAAGCAAATGCATTAAGAATGATGGGAATTTAAATACATATTACACAAATAACGTAAGTTTATCAAGTTTAAAGTAAACTATTTATAACCGATTTAATATTTAAATGCCTCCTACTATAAAACGAAGCGGTTCATAACAAAACGCAATAATTAAATTTTAACAATATTTAGGATAATCGACAAAATTCAAGCGGTCCATAACAAAACGAAATAATTCAATTTTAACAATATTTAGGATAATCGACAAAATTCAATTGAAAACAGTAGGATATACATACATATGAAAATAAGCTCGATCTGTTATCACTCATATATCTCAACATAAATCCATATTTTGTATAGAAAACACAAAATAAGTAAAACCTGTTATATCTTCGTAAATAAGCGTTTAAATGAGAAAATAAGCTCGATCTGTGATCACTCATATTCCTTACCAAAAATCGATATTTTATATGGAAAACTCAAAATATCTAAAATCTTCCATATCTTCGTTTAAATGAGAAAATTAGTTCGATCTGTGATCACTCATATTTCTCAATAAAAATCGATATTTTGTATGGAAAACTCAAAATATCTAAAATCTTCCATATCTTCGTAAATAAGCGTTTAAATGAGAAAATAAGCTCGATCTGTGATCACTCATATTCCTTACCAAAAATCGATATTTTATATGGAAAACTCAAAATATCTAAAATCTTCCATATCTTCGTAAATAAGCGTTTAATAAGAAAATAAGCTCGATCTGTGATCACTCATATTCCTTACCAAAAATCGATATTTTATATGGAAATCTCAAAATATCTAAAATCTTCCATATCTTCGTAAATAAGCGTTTAAATGAGAAAATAAGTTCGATCTGTGATCACTCTATTTCTCAACAAAAATCGATATTTTATATGGAAATCTCAAAATATCTAAAATCTTCCATATCTTCGTAAATAAGCGTTTAAATGAGAAAATAAATTCGATCTGTGATCACTCTATTTCTCAACAAAAATCGATATTTTGTATGGAAAACTCAAAATATCTAAAATCTTCGTAAATAAGCGTTTAAATGAGAAAATAAGCTCGATCTGTGATCACTCATATTTCTCAACAAAAATCGATATTTTATATGTTAAACTCAAAATATCGAAAATATTCTATATCTTCGAAATAAGCGTTTAAATGAGAAAATAAGTTCGATCTGTGATCACTCATATTTCTCATCAAAATCGATATTTTGTATGGAAAACTCAAAATATCAAAATTTTTCAAATCTTCGTAAATAAGCGTTTAAATGAGAAAACAAGCTCGATCTGTGATCACTCATATTTCTCAACAAAAATCGATATTTTATATGGAAAACTCAAAATATCTAAAATCTTCCATATCTTCGTAAATAAGCGTTTAAATGAGAAAATAAGCTCGATCTATGATCACTCATATTCCTTACCAAAAATCGATATTTTATATGGAAAACTCAAATTATCTAAAATCTTCCATATCTTTGTAAATAAGCGTTTAAATGAGAAAATAAGCTCGATCTGTGATCACTCATATTCCTTACCAAAAATCGATATTTTATATGGAAAACTCAAAATATCTAAAATCTTCCATATCTTCGTAAATAAACGTTTAAATGAGAAAATAAGTTCGATCTGTGATCACTCATATTTCTCAACAAAAATCGATATTTTATATGGAAAACTCAAAATATCTAAAATCTTCCATATCTTCATAAATAAGCGTTTAAATGAGAAAATAAGCTCGATCTGTGATCACTCATATTCCTTACCAAAAATCGATATTTTGTATGGAAAACTCAAAATATCTAAAATCTTCCATATCTTCGTAAATAAGCGTTTAAATGAGAAAATAACCTCGATCTGTGATCACTCATTTTCCTTACCAAAAATCGATATTTTATATGGAAAACTCAAAATATCTAAAATCTTCTATATCTTCGTCCATATCTTCGTAAATAAGCGTTTAAATGAGGAAATAAGCTCGATCTGTGATCACTCATATTCCTTACCAAAAATCGATATTTTATATGGAAAACTCAAAATATCTAAAATCTTCCATATCTTCGTAAATAAGCGTTTAAATGAGAAAATAAGTTCGATCTGTGATCACTCATATTCCTTACCAAAATCGATATTTTATATGGAAAACTCAAAATATCTAAAATCTTCCATATCTTCGTAAATAAGCGTTTAAATGAGAAAATAAGTTCGATCTGTGATCACTCATATTCCTTACCAAAAATCGATATTTTATATGGAAAACTCAAAATATCTAAAATCTTCCATATCTTCGTAAATAAGAGTTTAAATGAGAAAATAAGCTCGATCTGTGATCACTCATATTCCTTACCAAAAATCGATATTTTGTATGGAAAACTCAAAATATCTAAAATCTTCCATATCTTCGTAAATACGCGTTTAAATAAGAAAATAAGCTCGATCTGTGATCACTCATATTCCTTACCAAAAATCGATATTTTATATGGAAAACTCAAAATATCTAAAATCTTCCATATCTTCGTAAATAAGCGTTTAAATGAGAAAATAAGCTCGATCTGTGATCACTCATATTCCTTACCAAAAATCGATATTTTATATGGAAAACTCAAAATATCTAAAATCTTCCATATCTTCGTAATTAAGCGTTTAAATGAGAAAATAAGCTCGATCTGTGATCACTCATATTCCTTAACAAAAATCGATATTTTATATGGAAAACTTAAAATATCTAAAATCTTCCATATCTTCGTCAATAAGCGTTTAAATGAGAAAATAAGCTCGATCTGTGATCACTCATATTTCTCAACAAAAATCGATATTTTATATGGAAAACTTAAAATATCTAAAATCTTCCATATCTTCGTAATTAAGCGTTTAAATGAGAAAATAAGCTCGATCTGTGATCACTCATATTTCTCAACAAAAATTGATATTTTATATGGAAAACTTAAAATATCTAAAATCTTCCATATCTTCGTAAATAAGCGTTTAAATAAGAAAATAAGCTCGATCTGTGATCACTCATATTCCTTAACAAAAATCGATATTCTATATGGAAAACTCAAAATATCTAAAATCTTCCATATCTTCGTAAATAAGCGTTTAAATAAGAAAATAAGCTCGATCTGTGATCACTCATATTCCTTACCAAAAATCGATATTTTATATGGAAAACTCAAAATATCTAAAATCTTCCATATCTTCGTAAATAAGCGTTTAAATGAGAAAATAAGCTCGATCTGTGATCACTCATATTTCTCAACAAAAATCGATATTTTATATGGAAAACTCAAAATATCTAAAATCTTCCATATCTTCGTAATTAAGCGTTTAAATGAGAAAATAAGCTCGATCTGTGATCACTCATATTCCTTAACAAAAATCGATATTTTATATGGAAAACTCAAAATATCTAAAATCTTCCATATCTTCGTAAATAAGCGTTTAAATGAGAAAATAAGTTCGATCTGTGATCACTCATATTTCTCAACAAAAATTGATATTTTATATGGAAAACTTAAAATATCTAAAATCTTCCATATCTTCGTAAATAAGCGTTTAAATAAGAAAATAAGCTCGATCTGTGATCACTCTCATATTCCTTAACAAAAATCGATATTTTATATGGAAAACTCAAAATATCTAAAATCTTCCATATCTTCGTAAATAAGCGTTTAAATGAGAAAATAAGCTCGATCTGTGATCACTCATATTCCTTATCAAAAATCGATATTTTATATGGAAAACTCAGAATATCTAAAATCTTCCATATCTTTGTAAATAAGCGTTTAAATGAGAAAATAAACTCGATCTGTGATCACTCATATTCCTTACCAAAAATCGATATTTTATATGGAAAACTCAAAATATCTAAAATCTTCCATATCTTCGTAAATAAGCGTTTAAATGAGAAAATAAGTTCGATCTGTGATCACTCATATTCCTTAACAAAAATCGATATTCTATATGGAAAACTCAAAATATCTAAAATCTTCCATATCTTCGTAAATAAGCGTTTAAATGAGAAAATAAGCTCGATCTGTGATCACTCATATTCCTTACCAAAAATCGATATTTTATATGGAAAACTCAAAATATTTAAAATCTTTCATATCTTCGTAAATAAGCGTTTAAATGAGAAAATAAGCTCGATCTGTGATCACTCATATTCCTTACCAAAAATTGATATTTTACATGGGAAACTCAAAATATCTAAAATCTTCCATATCTTCGTAAATAAGCGTTTAAATGAGAAAATAAGTTCGATCTGTGATCACTCATATTCCTTAACAAAAATTGATATTTTATATGGAAAACTTAAAATATCTAAAATCTTCCATATCTTCGTAAATAAGCGTTTAAATGAGAAAATAAGCTCGATCTGTGATCACTCATATTCCTTATCAAAAATCGATATTTTATATGGAAAACTCAGAATATCTAAAATCTTCCATATCTTTGTAAATAAGCGTTTAAATGAGAAAATAAACTCGATCTGTGATCACTCATATTCCTTACCAAAAATCGATATTTTATATGGAAAACTCAAAATATCTAAAATCTTCCATATCTTCGTAAATAAGCGTTTAAATGAGAAAATAAGTTCGATCTGTGATCACTCATATTCCTTAACAAAAATCGATATTCTATATGGAAAACTCAAAATATCTAAAATCTTCCATATCTTCGTAAATAAGCGTTTAAATGAGAAAATAAGCTCGATCTGTGATCACTCATATTCCTTACCAAAAATCGATATTTTATATGGAAAACTCAAAATATCTAAAATCTTTCATATCTTCGTAAATAAGCGTTTAAATGAGAAAATAAGCTCGATCTGTGATCACTCATATTCCTTACCAAAAATTGATATTTTACATGGGAAACTCAAAATATCTAAAATCTTCCATATCTTCGTAAATAAGCGTTTAAATGAGAAAATAAGTTCGATCTGTGATCACTCATATTCCTTAACAAAAATCGATATTTTATATGGAAAACTCAAAATATCTAAAGTCTTCCATATCTTCGTAAATAAGCGTTTAAATGAGAAAATAAGCTCGATCTGTGATCACTCATATTTCTCAACAAAAATCGATATTTTGTATGGAAAACTCAAAATATCTAAAATCTTCTATATCTTCGTAAATAAGCGTTTAAATGAGAAAATAAGCTCGATCTGTGATCACTCATATTCCTTACCAAAAATCGATATTCTATGTGGAAAACTCAAAATATCTAAAATCTTCCATATCTTCGTAAATAAGCGTTTAAATGAGAAAATAAGCTCGATCTGTGATCACTCATATTCCTTACCAAAAATCGATATTTTATGTGGGAAACTCAAAATATCTAAAATCTTCCATATCTTCGTAAATAAGCGTTTAAATGCGAAAATAAGTTCGATCTGTGATCACTCATATTCCTTACCAAAAATCGATATTTTATATGGAAAACTCAAAATATCTAAAATCTTCCATATCTTCGTAAATAAGCGTTTAAATGAGAAAATAAGCTCGATCTGTGATCACTCATATTTCTCAACAAAAATCAATATTTTATATGCAAAACTCAAAATATCTAAAGGCTTCCATATCTTCGTAAATAAGCGTTTAAATGAGAAAATAAGTTCGATCTGTGATCACTCATATTCCTTAACAAAAATCGATATTTTATATGGAAAACTCAAAATATCTAAAATCTTCCATATCTTCGTAAATAAGCGTTTAAATGAGAAAATAAGCTCGATATGCGATCACTCATATTTCTCAATAAAAATCGATATTTTATATGGAAAACTCAAAATATCTAAAATCTTCCATATTTTCGTAAATAAGCGTTTAAATGAGAAAATAAGCTCGATCTGTGATCACTCTATTTCTTACCAAAAATCGATATTTTATATGGAAAACTCAAAATATCTAACATCTTCCATATCTTCGCAAATAAGCGTTTAAATGAGAAAATAAGATCGATCTGTGATCACTCTATTTCTTACCAAAAATCGATATTTTATATGGAAAACTCAAAATATCTAAAATCTTCCATATCTTCGTAAATAAGCGTTTAAATGAGAAAATAAGATCGATCTGTGATCACTAATATTTCTCACCAAAAATCGATATTTTACATGGGAAACTCAAAATATCTAAAGGCTTCCATATCTTCGTAAATAAGCGTTTAAATGAGAAAATAAGATCGATCTGTGATCACTAATATTCCTTACCAAAAATCGATATTTTATATGGAAAACTCAAAATATCTAAAATCTTCCATATCTTCGTAAATAAGCGTTTAAATGAGAAAATAAGCTCGATCTGTGATCACTCTATTTCTTACCAAAAATCGATATTTTATATGGAAAACTCAAAATATCCAACATCTTCCATATCTTCGCAAATAAGCGTTTAAATGAGAAAATAAGATCGATCTGTGATCACTAATATTCCTTACCAAAAATTGATATTTTATATGGAAAACTCAAAATATCTAAAATCTTCCATATCTTCGTAAATAAGCGTTTAAATGAGAAAATAAGCTCGATATGCGACCACTCATATTTCTCACCAAAAATCGATATTTTACATGGGAAACTCAAAATATCTAAAATCTTCCATATCTTCGTAAATGAGAAAATAAGCTCGATCTGTGATCACTCATATTTCTCACCAAAAATCGATATTTTACATGGGAAACTCAAAATATCTAAAGTCTTCCATATCTTCGTAAATAAGCGTTTAAATGAGAAAATAAGATCGATCTGTGATCACTCAAATTTCTCAACAAAAATCGATATTTTATATGGAAAACTCAAAATATCTAAAATCTTCCATATCTTCGTAAATAAGCGTTTAAATAAGAAAATAAGCTCGATCTGTGATCACTCATATTCCGTACCAAAAATCGATATTTTACATGGAAAACTCAAAATATCTAAAATCTTCCATATCTTCGTAAATAAGCGTTTAAATGAGAAAATAAGCTCGATCTGTGATCACTGATATTCCTTACCAAAAATCGATATTTTATATGGAAAACTCAAAATATCTAAAATCTTCCATATCTTCGTAAATAAGCGTTTAAATGAGAAAATAAGCTCGATCTGTGATCACTCATATTTCTCAACAAAAATCGATATTTTGTATGGAAAACTCAAAATATCTAAAATCTTGTATATCTTCGTAAATAAGCGTTTAAATGAGAAAATAAGCTCGATCTGTGATCACTCATATTTCTTACCAAAAATCGATATTTTACATGGGAAACTCAAAATATCTAAAATCTTCCATATCTTCGTAAATAAGCGTTTAAATGAGAAAATAAGCTCGATCTGTGATCACTCATATTCCTTACCAAAAATCGATATTTTATATGGAAAACTCAAAATATCTAAAATCTTGTATATCTTCGTAAATAAGCGTTTAAATGAGAAAATAAGCTCGATCTGTGATCACTCATATTTCTTACCAAAAATCGATATTTTACATGGGAAACTCAAAATATCTAAAATCTTTCATATCTTCGTAAATAAGCGTTTAAATGAGAAAATAAGCTCGATCTGTGATCACTCATTTTCCTTACCAAAAATCGATATTTTATATGGAAAACTCAAAATATCTAAAATCTTCTATATCTTCGTAAATAAGCGTTTAAATGAGAAAATAAGATCGATCTGTGATCACTCATATTTCTCAACAAAAATCAATATTTTATATGGAAAACTCAAAATATCTAAAATCTTCGATATCTTCGTAAATAAGCGTTTATCACTTGTGTTTGTATTGTGTTTCTGCCACACGTTTTTATTAAAACCCCAACAATTCCACTTATACTTAACTACTCTTTTAAAAGCTTTACATTTTATAAATCTTAAATTTTTATGTTAATTTTTGTGCTCCATTTCAACGCCATCAAAGTTAGAGAGCGAAAAACCAAAAACCATTTAAAAATTATTGAGTGAAAATTCATGTAATAAACTTTATATCATTTGCATAACAAACATTACAACACATGAGCTAAGTACTTACATCCATACATATGATGATTTAAGTAAAAGCGGAATTTCACATTTCACGGGAAAACATTGAAAAATAAATACACCCAAACATACATGTAGAAGAAAAACAAGCTATTTATGACAAAAAAATAAACAAACACCCAACAATTCAGTTTAAATATGCTACATTAAAGCAGTTACATTTGTCTAACCATACAACAGCCAGCACTAGTAGCTCTAATACACAGAAAAAAATTTAAAAAAAAACACATTATGGCCACATAAAATAACATGTAATAAACTCCCCCGTAACAGGTAGAATAGGGGATAATAACGAAACAGAATAAGAAGAAAAAAAACAACAATTTGTCCATGTGGTAAATTTTAACGAGGCCATTATAAAGTTAATTATAAGTGACAACAAAAACTTGGTTGCGTTATTTTGTAACAGGGATGGAAATTACAAAATATCGCTTTTTTTGAGAAATATGATTGATCACAGATCGAGCTTATTTTCTCATTTAAACGATTATTTACGAAGATATGAAAGATATTTTGAGTTTTCCATATAAAATATCGATTTTTGTTGAGAAATATTAGTGACACAGATCGAGCTTATTTTCTCATTTAAACGCTTATTTAAGAAGATATGGAAGATTTTAGATATTTTGAGTTTTCCATATAAAATATCGATTTTTGGTAAGGAATATGAGTGATCACAGATCGAGCTTATTTTCTCATTTAAACGCTTATTTACGAAGATATAGAAGATTTTAGATATTTTGAGCTTTTCACAGAAAATATTGATTTTTGGTGAGAAATATGAGTGATCACATGTCGAGTTCATTTTCTAATTTAAACTCTTATTTACCAAGAATGGAAGATTTTAGATAATTTGAGTTTTCCATATAAAATATCGATTTTTGGTAAGGAATATGAGTGATCACAGATCGAGCTTATTTTCTCATTTAAACGCTTATTTACGAAGATATGGAAGATTTTAGATATTTTGAGTTTTCCATACAAAATATCGATTTTTGTTAAGGAATATGAGTGATCACAGATCGAGCTTATTTTCAAATTTAAACGTTTATTTACGAAGATATAGAAGATTTTAGATATTTTGAGTTTTCCATATAAAATATCGATTTTCATTTAAACGCTTATTTACAAAGATATGGAAAATTTTTGATATTTTGAGTTTATCGATTTTTGGTGAGAAATATGAGTGATCACAGATCGAGTTTATTTTCTCATTTAAACGCTTATTTGCGAAGATATGGAAGATTTTAGATATTTTGAGTTTTCCATATAAAATATCGATTTTTGTTGAGAAATATGAGTGATCACAGATCGAGCTTATTTTCTCATTTAAACGCTTATTTACGAAGATATAGAAGATTTTAGATATTTTGAGTTTTCCATATAAAATATCGATTTTTGTTGAGAAATATGAGTGATCACAGATCGAGCTTATTTTCTCATTTAAACGCTTATTTACGAAGATATAGAAGATTTTAGATATTTTGAGTTTTCCATATAAAATATAGATTTTTGGTAAGGAATATGAGTGATCACAGATCGAGCTTATTTTATCATTTAAACGCTTATTTACCAAGATATGGAAGATTTTAGATATTTTGGGTTTTCCATCTAAAATATCGATTTTTGGTGAAAAATATGAGTGATCACCTTCGAGCTTATTTTTTAATTTAAACGCTTATTTACGAAGATATGGAAGATTTTATATATTTTGAGTTTTCCATATAAAATATCGATTTTTGTTGAGAAATATGAGTGATCACAGATCGAGCTTATTTTCTCATTTAAACGCTTATTTACGAAGATATGGAAGATTTTAGATATTTTGAGTTTTCCATATAAATTATAGATTTTTGGTAAGGAATATGAGTGATCACAGATCGAGCTTATTTTCTCATTTAAACGCTTATTTACGAAGATATACAAAATTTTAGATATTTTGACTTTTCAATATAAAATATCGTTTTTTTTTTTGAGAAATATGACTGATCACTGAGCTCGATCAGTGATCACTCATATTTCTCATTAAAACGCTTATTTACGAAGATATAGAAGATTTTAGATAATTTTAGTTTTCCATGAAAAAATCAATTTTTCGTGAGAAATATGAGTGATCACAGATCGAGCTATTTTCTCATTTAAACGCTTATTTACGAAGATATGGAAGATTTTAGATATTTGGAGTTTTCCATATAAACTATCGTTTTTTGGTGGGAAATATGAGTGATCACAGATCGAGCTTATTTTCTCATTTAAACGCTTATTTAAGAAGATATACAAGATTTTAGATATTTTGAGTTTTCCATATAAAATAGCGATTTTTGGTGAGAAATGTGAGTGATCACAGATCGAGCTTATTTTCTCATTTAAACCCTTATTTACCAAGATATTTAAGATTTTGGATATTTTGTATTTTCCATCTAAAATAGAGATTTTTGGTGAGAAATATGAGTGATCACTGATCGAGCTTATTTTCTCATTTAAACGCTTATTTACGAAGATATACAAGATTTTAGATATTTTGAGTTTTCCATATAAAATATCGATTTTTATTGAGAAATATGAGTGATCACAGATCGAGCTTATTTTCTCATTTAAACGCTTATTTACGAAGATATAGCAGATTTTAGATATTTTGAGTTTTCCATATAAAATATCGATTTTTGGTAAGAAATACGAGTGATCACAAATCGAGGTTATTTTCTCATTTAAACGCTTATTTACGAAGATATGGAAGATTTTAGATATTTTGAGTTTTCCATATAAAATATCGATTTTTGTTGAGAAATATGAGTGATCACAGATCGAGCTTATTTTCTCATTTAAACGCCTAATTACGAAGATATACACGATTTTAGATATTTGGAGTTTTCCATATAAAATATAGATTTGTGGTTAGAAATGTGAGTGATCACAGATCGAGCTTATTTTCTAATTTAAACGCTTATTTACTAAGTTTAATTTTTCATTATTATTTTTTATTTGTTACATTTAGTTTAAGTAAAATTTTAGGTTTCTATTTCCCATCTCTGGCTTAGATAATAACACAGTTACATACTCACGCATGATAATACCAACACAAATATTTATGGGAGATGTACAAATAACAATAACAAAATCAAAACAAACACCAAGCACACATGCTTTCACAGTTGTTGCTTTGTTTACAAATAAACCCCGTTTACTTATGTATGGATGTGTGTGTGTGTAACCTACTGCGAGAGCAAAAAACAAAATGGAGAAGTAAATAGAGTACAGTTTGGCGCCTTTTTTAACAACAATACACAAACAAAATACTTTCTATTTAAAAAACCAGTTTGTTTTAAGGCCCTCTTTATAATAACCAGGTTTTGCTGGATTTTAAAGCTGCTCTGTACAGCATCAACTGTGTTTGTTGTATAGTTTTTTGTTTTTATTTCCACTTTACACGTTAACAATTCTATATAAAATAATTTGTTTTGAGATTATGGTCACACTCACACAGGTGTTGCTGCATTTATTGGTGCAATAATTGTGGTTTTTAATGGTTTTAGACATAAAAAATTAAATTTAACAAGTTTTTGCCACACTTAACTACCCAGTATATTTAGTTGACTTTATTATTTTGATTTGTACTGCTGAGAAGTATAAATTTCAAAGTACTTTAAACTAAACTTTATCATTTAATTACTTCATAAAGTCTATTTAAAACTCATTACCTGGTTTATTTGTCTGCTTATTTAAAGGCTGTGAATATGCCTGTAGATTATGTGTGTTTGGATTAACTAATTTGATATTTAAGAACTTTTCTTGTATGTATGTCTAAGATAGAAAGTTGACAAGTTTTATAACACTTTTTTTTTGAGAATTTCGAAATATTTTTCTTTCGACAGGAATTTGCTTGTCAACACAACAAAAACTTTGTCTGCTGTAGATTTAAGTAGGGAACATTTATGTATTTTTATACCCTTCAGCTTCGTGAGAAGGGTATATATAAGTTTGTCATTCCGTTTGTAATTTCTACATTTTTCATTTCCGACCCTATAAAGTATATATATTCTGGATCCTTATAGATAGCGGAGTCGATTAAGCCATGTCCGTCTGTCTGTCTGTCTGTCTGTCTGTCCGTCTGTCTGTCTGTCTGTTGAAATCAATTTTCTGAAGGCCCCAGATATCTCCGGGATCCAAATCTTCAACAATTCTGTCAGACATACTTTCGAGAATTTTACTATTTAAAATCAGCAAAATCCGTCCATAAATAACGGAGATATGAGCAAAAATCCGAGACAACCTCTGAAAATTTCATCAAAAAACACAATGTATTGCATGCTTTGACAAAAAAACAACAAAACGTATGCATGGATGTGCAAGCTTTGTGTATTTGGTTTTTTTTTTGTGTTTTGTTTCTTTTGGCGTTGTGGTTGTTTTTTAACAATTAAACGTATGTTTGGATGTGTGTTGGTTTCATTGCCTTGCGTATTTTGTTTTTTCTTTTGGTGTTTTGTTTTGTTTCGTTTGGCGTTGTTGTTGTTTTTTGTGTTCTTGATAAATTTAGGATGCTGTACGCTGAAAGTGGGCAATGTACATACATATGTATATACTAATTATAAAAATAAAAAATAAGAATGCATCCACAACAAAGGTGAAGGGTATATAAGATTCGGCATAGCCGAATATAGCACTCTTACTTGTTTTTAAATGGAAAAGGGATTTCCACAAATGGTGTTATGTTTATGTGAACTTTAAAACATTTTAAATAAAAAATTTAGCATAATATTAAGCTGAGTCTCAAAACATATAATTCTATAAACAAATTTTTAAACCGCACTATAGAAAATATATTCATTTCCATAATTATGATAACAAAGTAACACTCTTTTCATTGATTTACAAATGTTAGATTTTTGGCCATTTGAATAACTTAACGAAACTTTATTTTAAGAATTAAGTAACATTTTAGTGTTAAAATCATATATTTCATTAGCTTGAACAAATTATAGTTGAATTCTGGAAAAATTTTCGAATTTTGAAGATTTTTAAAACTTAACGAAACTTTATTTTTTTAACCGAAATGACAAATTATATATTTTTGTAGTTTTTCTTCCAATTAGATAATGTGTATTTCAATTCTAAAGAAATTTTTAATTTTTGATAAATTAAAAAACTTAACGAAACTTTATTTTCTACACCGAAAGTAATAAATATTTTTTTTTCTAGATTTTATTTAAACTAGTTAATGCTTATTCTATTTCTAACTATATTTTGAATTTTTGTCAAATTAAAAAACTTAACGAAACTTTATTTTTGAAACCAAAAGCATTTAATTCGAGTTTTTTCCATATTCTTTAAACATGGTTACAAAACTATTAAAATCTAGAAAATTTTATATTTTTGACGTATTTAAAAAACTTAACGAAATTTTATTTTTTACTCCTATTCGACTAAAATAATTTTGTCATAAATTTTTATTTAAACTAGATAATCATCTTTCTAATACTAAAGAAATTTCTAAATTTTGGCAATTTTAAAAACTTAACGAAACTTTATTTTCTAAACCGAAATGAATAAATAATTTTTTTTTTCGAGATTTTATTTAAATTAGTTAATGCTTTTTCTATTTCTAACGATGTTTTGAATTTTTGTCAAATTAAAAAACTTAACGAAACTTTATTTTTGAAACCAAAAGCATTTAACTCGAGTTTTTGCTATATTCTTTAAACATGGTTACAAAACTATTTAAATCTAGAAAATTTGATATTTTTGACGTATTTAAAAAACTTAACGAAACTTTATTTTTTATACCTATCCAACTGAAATAACTTTTTCTTTAATGTTTTTTAAACTAGATAATCATACTTCTAATACGTAAGAAATTTCTCAATTTTGTCAATTTATAAAACTTAACGAAACTTTATTTTCTAATTCTAATAACTTAATAATTTTTTTCTTCTGGATTTTCTATTTCGAACGATATTTTGAATTTTTATCAAATTAAAAAACTTAACGAAACTTTATTTTTGAAACCAAAAGCATTTAACTCGAGTTTTTGCTATATTCTTTAAACATGGTTACAAAACAATTTAAATTTAGAAAATCTGATATTTTTAACGAATTTAAAAAAAACTTAACGAAACTTTATTTTTTACTACCATCCGATTAGAATAATTTTTTTTAAACTAGATAATCATATTTCTCACACTTAAGACATTTCTCAATTTTGTCAATTTATAAAACTTAACGAAACTTTATTTTGTAAATCTAATAACTAAATTAATTTTTTCTTCTACATTTTATTTAAATCATTTAATGCTTATTCTATTTCTAATGATATTTTGAATTTTTGTGGAATTAAAAAAACTTAACGAAACTTTGTTTTTGAAACCAAAAGCATTTAATTCGAGTTTTTGTTATATTCTTTAAACATGGTTACAAAACTATTTAAATCTAGAAAATTTTATATTTTTGACGTATTTAAAAAACTTAACGAAACTTTATTTTTTACCTATCAGACTGAAATAATTTTTTCTTCAATTTTAATTTAAACAAGTTAATCTTCTTTCCAACACTAAAGAAATTTCAAAGTTTTGGCAATTTAAAAAACTTAACGAAACTTTATTTTCTAAACTGAAAAGAATAAATTAATTTTTTTTCTAGATTTTATTAAAATTAGTTAATGCTTTTTCTATTTCGAACGACATTTTTAATTTTTATCAAATTAAAAAACTTAACGAAACTTTATTTTTGAAACCAAAAGCATCTAACTCGAGTTTTTGCTATATTCTTTAAACATGGTTACAAAACTATTTAAATCTAGAAAATTTTATATTTTTGACGTATTTAAAAAACTTAACGAAACTTTATTTTTTACCTATCAGACTGAAATAATTTTTTCTTCAATTTTAATTTAAACAAGTTAATCTTCTTTCCAACACTAAAGAAATTTCAAAGTTTTGGCAATTTAAAAAACTTAACGAAACTTTATTTTCTAAACTGAAAAAAATAAATTAATTTTTTTTCTAGATTTTATTAAAATTAGTTAATGCTTTTTCTATTTCGAACGACATTTTTAATTTTTATCAAATTAAAAAACTTAACGAAACTTTATTTTTGAAACCAAAAGCATCTAACTCGAGTTTTTGCTATATTCTTTAAACATGGTTACAAAACTATTTAAATCTAGAAAATTTTATATTTTTGGCGAATTAAAAAAACTTAACGAAACTTTATTTTTTACTCCCATCCGACTAAAATAATTTTGTCTTAAATTTTTACTTAAACTAAATAATCATCTTTCTAATACTAAAGAAATTTCGAAGTTTTGGCAATTTAAAAAACTTAACGAAACTTTATTTTCTAAACCGAAAGGTATAAATTATTTTTTTTTCTAGATTTTATTAAAATTAGTTAATGAGTTTCTATTTCTGACGATATTTTGAATTTTTGTCAAATTAAAAAACTTAACGAAACTTTATTTTTGAAAGCAAAAGCATTTAACTAGAATTTTTACTATATTCTTTTAACATGTTTACAAAAATATTTAAATGTAGAAAATTTTATATTTTTGAAGAATTAAAAAAACTTAACAAAACTTTATTTTTACTCCCATCCGACACAATATTTTCTTCTTTAAGTCTTATTTAAAATAGATATTCATCTTTCTAGTACTAAAGATATTTAAAAATTTTAACAATTTAAAAAACTTAACGAAACTTTAATTTCTAAACCGAAAGAAAAAAATATTTTTTTTTCTAGATTTTATTTAAATTAATTAATGTTTATTCTATTTCTAAAGAAATTTTGAATTTTTTTTAAACTAAAAAACTTAACGAAACTTTATTTTTGAAACCAAAAGCATTTAATTTGAGATTTTGCTATATTCTTTAAACATGGTTACAAAACTATTTAAATCTAGAAAATTTTATATTTTTGACGAATTTAAAAAACTTAACGAAACTTTATTTTTATACCTATCCAACTGAAATAATTTTTTCTTCAATTTTAATTTAAACAAGATAATCATCTTTCTAATACTAAAGAAATTTAAAAATTTTGGCAATTTAAAAAACTTAACGAAACTTTATTTTCTAAACCGAAAAGAATAAATAAATTTTTTTCTAGATTTTATTAAAATTAGTTAATGCTTTTTCTATTTCTAACGATATTTTGAATTTTTGTCAAATTAAAAAACTTGACGAAACTTTATTTTTTGAACGAAAAGCTTTTAGTCAAAGTTTTTGGAATATTCATAAGGTATTGATGTAAAATTATTTAAATCTAGAAAATTTTCTATTTATACCAAATTTAAAAAAACTTAACGAAACTTTAATTTTTTAACCGAACTGAGTAACTTCATTTTATTTTTCGTTTTATTTAAACAATATAATTTTCATTTTAAAACTGAAAGAATTTAAAATTTTTTTGACGAACGACTAAATTTATTATCTTTTCCAGTTTTTGTTTAAATAAGATTAGTTAATTCTTCCTAATACTAAAGAAATTTAGTATATTTGTGAAATTTAAAAACTTAACGAAACTTTATTTTTAAAAAAACTGAACCAAAGTTATTTTTATCAATATTTATAAAGCTTAGAGCTTTCCCTTTTAAACCCTACAGAAATTTATTATTTCTGATCTTAACAAAACTTTATTATTTTAATTTAAACTAGTTAAAGTAACTTTCTTTCGTATACATTTAATTAAGGCTAATAAATTAAATAACATTCAAAACCACCACCTTTTAAAACACTTGTTTCTATTAGCATTTCCTTAAACTGCCAACAAACAGCTCAGTTACGAAAACTTTCTTCTTTCTTCCCTGGATTGTTTTAAATGTAAACAAATTCTCTTAGCAAAAGTTTTTAAATGCATCTTCCTTTATATAAATTCATACAACATCTAAAGCTTATTTCTTTAGAGACCTTCCTAGCAAATATAATCGTTTACACGTATCATAAGTCGTCATAAGCATATTTGTGTTTACCAAGTTAAAAAGTTTCAAGTATTTTTTAACGCCCTTAAATATGCAGCACTTTTTATAAGAATATCGAGAAAAGTCAAAAATTGTTTATGCCAAAGAATGCAGGATTTTGTTTTAAGTATGTTGATTTTCATG
This sequence comes from Calliphora vicina, assembly GCF_958450345.1. Classification (NCBI taxonomy): domain Eukaryota; kingdom Metazoa; phylum Arthropoda; class Insecta; order Diptera; family Calliphoridae; genus Calliphora; species Calliphora vicina. The sequence continues at coordinate 131,969,932 of NC_088781.1, forward strand.
ATTAAATGATGCTTGATAATGTATTTTAGAAAAGTTTTGCTAAGGAATTTAAAATATATTTTTGAAAAACACATTACTTTGTATATATTTAGCATAATTTGTTATAAATTGTATCAATTGGAAATCAGGTGAATATTTTATTTAAAAAAAATTTGGGTTTTGGTTTGGAGACATAAATAAAGAAATATTGGCTTTGATAAAGACTTTGATATTTGTAAACAAGGTATCAAAAGAACAACAATTCTAGTGAAAATGGATACAGATAATATTCTCAGAAGACTGTAATGAGTCAGAGAGCTAAAATGTACTAACTCTTAAATCCTTTAAAAGCTTTACGAAAAGCTCTAAAAAGATTATCTAATGCCTTGAGGTTGGAAATTAACTTGCAAAATATGGAAGTAAGTAATTCCCAATGGTTTGAAATTGTCACTTACCTGGACTGTCATAAAATTGATGAATCTAAAATAGACTCCAAAACATATGCCTACTACTCGTCATATCAAATCGAAATTAACCACCCGAAGTCAAAAAATTTACATCCTTTTATGGAAAAGGAAATATTCAAGATCCTATTTAAATTCAATAAGCAGTCTTGAATTAACTGTTGATATTCTGACTTTCTTTCAAAATATCTAAATCGAGTTACCTGGAGTTACTTCACGAGCTCCTAATATAAGATCGCATAGGAGAGAATATTGAGGGGGACATTACGCTTGACCTTTAGATCTTACAAACTACATTGAAACTGCGTTCCACAGAATGATTTAGAGCGGTTTGGAGGAAAGGAAGGATGATACCCGAAGTTAAATAAAGTATGTGTATCATTTTAGTAGAGTTAAATGTTTAAATAGGAATTATGATGCCCAGCGGTCAGATTGATCGCTCTCAGTGGTAGAATTGAAACAAGAAGAATTGAAGGGTTTTCGGAAGAAGAAAAGAATACGAATATGCAACATAAGGACACTGTTGAAATTATTGTGATGCTATACAGAAGAGTCTTTACATCGATGAATAGCAGAACTAAATGTGTTAAGTGGTTTTAGCAGAAGAGAAATGAACGGCGAATTTTTTTTTTTAAATGTGAGCAACCAATTCACTTGTCATTCGTGAACAATTGCTACTATCTACTGTAAATGGAGAAGTTATATTAGTGATGTGCTCAACTAATCAACTAATCAAGTGATTCATTATTGTCTTCATTGACAAACTTCGAATTCCTCTACTATGAGAGCAACTATTGTGGGACTCACAAATTGGAATTTATCAGCCCTGCTGCGGAATCTTGCAATAAAGTGTATATTCCTTAAACTCGATTCAATGTTTCCGTGGCAGTGTTTGGAAAATATCTGGCCACCATTTCGCATAATATTGCTTCGGCACTTCGCACACTCTTTGCTTTGAATATGAGAAGCTGTCTGAATCGTGTTTATTTGTCGAGGATATGCAAGATCTCAATAATTCTACTCCCCAGTCTTATGGCTTGGGGATAACTTTTTCCGATAGCGTAAAATATATGGGAGTTATTTTGGATTCGAAGTTATTTCGTCATGGTGGTTAAGTCCAACCTAATGTATTATTACGTTTTAACCTTTTCAAAACGCTGGTTTATTTCCTTTAAATAAACCGGATACTTTTGATTGCAAATAAAAGCCGTTTAGTAGTTTGAAAATGGTAACAACTCTTTATTTATTCAAATGTACAACAATAGAATTAAATAGTCACTCAATGGTTTTTATACACGTTTATAAATTCTCAGAAATACAGACACAATTTATAATGTACACGAATTTACTTGAAAAACACAACACACTTTAAGGCTCTCAGTTGATGTTTATTCGAAAAGTGTCTCTGATAAACTCACTCACGACTGCAACCTCTGCCACTATTTATAACACTGCATAACCATCTACAAAGCTCTATTTCTACAATGTTCTTTAACTGATTATTCGAGTTCGAATATACGGTCCCAGCGTTGCCAACTTACGATCAATGGTCAACTGAAAGCTTTTATTTAATAATGCCCACAGTTATGTTACAGTTTGCTATTACAGCACTGTTATTTGAAAGCATTAGGCTACTTTTAAATCAGCCGTTAAAATCGTTATATTTGAATTCAAGTACAATTACGTAACATTATGATGCTCCTGTTTAGTGGATGGCTCTTGGCAAATCCAATCACCCTTTAATATAATTCCACGTACTTCGGCACTGATGAACACAGCTGCTTTTCACATCACACCTAAGGCTTCTTTGTCACGCTGAATTGGCTTCTCTAAGTTCCTCCAGTTCCATGCTGGCGTATGGCCTGAGGAACTTCGACAATGCGACCTTATTGGGCTGCCGGACAACATGGACTATTACACTCGCAGAACTTTCTTCGACTAGGGTTTAAATGCATCGATCACGGATGGAAAGACTGTGCTGACAATCTCATCCGGGAACCTATTTCAAATTTGAATGGATGCTTTTGAAATTTATAATGGTTACACGCAGTGTTCTTCAGCTTGAGATTTATGCAATGAGGACAGGGAACTTTCTGATGTTTTACCGGGTCTTAGAATTCCGGATATCTCTGGAATTCGATCTGTATTGGGGATTGGTGGGTTGGTTGGTTTACGTGGTAGTTCACTGCGTAAGAATAATCAAGTAGAGGCGACGGGACCCCGTTTTGTTAAGACCATACGTCGGATGAAATGTCAATTACGTAATATATATCAGAATGTCGAGTATGTTATATCCAACCTGTAGCCGTGGGATATCTCAGTAAGTCATTAAGTTTAGATCTGGCTACCTCTCCAAGGTAGGTCAATATGTAGTTGCCCAGTAATGTATGCCTTTTAACACTGGGCAATCGCAGAGAATATGGAAAATCGTTTCCTCTTTTTCCCTATGCTTACAGCTACGACAATGATCGTTAAAAGGGAGTCCCAGGCGATTTGCATGCTTGCCTAGCATCCAGTGCCCCATTAATACTGAGGATTTATTGGTCAAAAAGTTCCTAGCTTTTGGATAATGATGTTAACTAATTAAGATTGTGGACAGACATCTTGGTTGCTCGATACCACCTGTGATCGGCTACTGGTACCAGTCATCATCGGTCACTTTGCATGTTTTACTTTGAATCTCCCATAATGATTTCAGAAGGAGTTGTCATGATAAAGGAGATGACGAAATCATGAAGCGCCTCCGCTACCTCTGCCCGCCTCTGGCTGTACAGAGATTGCCAATGTTGGCCGTCTACTTGTTGCTCAACCTGACGGATCTCTCTGACACTGAAGTCAGATGACTCAAATTGGTTGGCTAAAGGGAATAGCTTTTCTCTGCAGGACCCCTTCCTAATCTCGTATTAAATGACTGAAATTGGTCGAATGAAGGGAATTTCTCTTCCTGAACTCTTCTTTAACCTGGTGTCACAACGGGACCCATGGAGTACTAACTTGGGTCTCTCTACTGTGTTGACTGCCAGTTAAATTAGGCAATGCCAAATATCCATGGCGCTAAGGTAATGCTCTGTATTTGGTGGGACCAAAAGGGTCCTATATATTATGAGCTGCTATAATCTGACCAAACCATCACAGGGAAACTGTACCGAACTGAAGCGAACATTTGCCTAAAAACGCCCAGAATATGCGGCCGGACATGAAACCTTAATATTCCATCATGACAATGCTCGGCCACATGTTGTAATACCTTTTAAAATCTATTTAGAATGAAGTGGTTGGGAAGTTTTACCTCACCCGCCTTTTAGTCCACACCTTGGCTCGGCCAACTACTAATTGTTTCTATCGATGCAGAACGCTCTCTCTTGGATATGCTTCACTTTGGAACAGAGTATCCGATATTGGCTTGATTTGTTCTTGGCTTCAAAAAATGAGCAGTTCTTTTGGCTCGCAATCCATCCTTGTTCCTATTTCACGCATAAACTGCGAAATAGGAACAAGGTACTCAAGGCACTAGCAGGCAGTACTTGGGCTATGGACAAAGAAACCTTGCTGGCTACCTACAAGACGGTCAGTGGTCAAATATGTTGCTCCAATGTGGTCGCCTTAATTGAGTGATACTCAGTGGAAAAATATTCAAAACGAAGACTTAAGGAACATCACAGGCTGCCTTCAAATTACCTCCGAACACCATTCATGAGTAAACTAAGGTTCTAACGTCATGTTGAAGCAACAGTTCCTTCTTTGATGTCACCGGAGTAGTCATCCAAACTTCAACATCATACAGTAGGAGTCTGCCCCTAGGTATGTCAGACAGGAAAGTGAGAAATATTCAAAGCTGCCAAAACGAAGCTTTAAGGACCGTCTCTGGCTGCCTTCAAATTACCTCCGAATACCACCTTCATGAGGAAACTAAGGTTCTACAGGTCAAGGAACACAATGTCATATTGACGCAACAGTTCCTTCTGGGATGTCAGCGGAGTAGTCATCCAAACTTCGACATCATACAGCAGGAGGCTCCATCGAGGCGCTTCAGATAGGACCTACGCAAATACGAGGAAATTAAATCTATTGGCCTGCATTCCTAACGGCTGGTTTATCATCCGTACTGAGGAACAAAGTGTCATTGCCAAAATATGCTCAGCTACCTTTGAGAAGGCTTCAAAGGAATGAAAATGTGATGATGATTCGCTCTATAAGCTCAGGATGCGGTGATGGAGTTGATGAAAAAAATCGTGAAGAGTAATCTCCATCAGTCTCTGAAACTCCGATGTCGTGAAGACTCTAAAAGATCGGATTAGGCTAGCGTTCGTAGTGGCTTTTTGTGTGCTGGTCTTATAAATACACTCCGAGTGGTCTGGAGAACAGCCATTACTAAACGTTGCGACTTTACCTAAAATACATTTCGTAGCCTCGACTTCCCTCCTAAATGTGATGGACTAATAAAGGAAAGGGGGTGTCCGTCCTATCACCGACAAATGTGAAGTCTATTCGCACAATAGGCTCATGATGAGGTGATGAATTTGATAAAAAAAGTCGTGAAGATTAACCTCCATCAGTCTCTGAAACTCCAATGCCGTGACAACTCCAAAAGCTGGGCTTAGGATAGCGTTTTGCTGAGGTACATATGAGCAGGATTCATTTGATCGCCTGGCGTATATCACAGCTTTTTATGAGATTCACAGAGATTTCCGCGATAGCAGAATACCATTGCAGGTCGCCCACCATCGATGGTAGACGCCGAAAAGATTCTGTCGCGAAATCAAGATTCGTTCTGGCACAACTCTAAGATCAGGATAGAGCAACAGTGTTAATGCCTTTTAGTTCCGCATAGACTGTGCCTTTTAGTTCCGCATAGTTCCTCATTACACCCTCCACATATACAACTGTTCTACTATGTCCTGTGGATTTACGGATTCATCCAGTCGAAGTAGCACAATTCCTTGGACTTGAACAACATGCAGAACCGCCTGATGGAATATTGTAAAATTGTTTATGCTGCTCCAACAACAGCAAAACAGAAATAAGAAACCGAAAATTAAGTTGGACATACCCTCCAAAAACCAGACGATGATATTGTCAAGAAATGCATAAACTAGAACCCGCAGAGAAGCAGACAAGTTGGAAGACCAGCTCATACCCGCAAGCGGCAACTAACAACAGAACTTTCAAGATTGCGCATAAAGTAGAACGATGTCGAGCATCGAGCCGACGATCGAGATTATTGAAACCACTTTGTTATGGACCTATGCTCCCTCGAGAAGTGAAAGGAACATATATATATATAAAACTAAAATTCTGAAAGCTAGAAACCTAATCTATCTATATTAAAAGATTTGAACAGATTGAATCAGCAGTTGGGAAATTCTAATAAAATAAAAACACATTTTGAAATTTTAAGTAGTTTTTTTGTTTTTCTTTTATTTAAGTTAGTTTTTTTTTATTTGAGTTTTTCAAAATTAAATTTTTTAAATTCTCCATATTTTTTGGTTTTGTAATAATAATATAATAATTAATTATACATATACTTGTTTTTTTTCTATTTACATTTATAATAAATATATAATTTAGTTTGTTCCATAAATAAAATAGTTAAATATTTATTTCTGTTGTTAATATATATGAGAATTTAACATAAAGTTTTGTTAATATAATATTTAACAGACAAATTGAACATTTAATTTTTTAATTTATGTAAATTTTTGTTTTAATTTTTTCTACTTCAATGATGGTGTAAATTAAAAAAATTAAATTAAAATTTATTTTGTTTTTGATTTAATACAATACTAGAACATTTTGATTATTTAATACTTAGACAAAAAGAGTTTTAGAATATTTTTAAATATTTTATTTTAGTTTAGTAATGAGCAGCTTTTAAAACTTATTTAATTTCAAAAAAAAAAAAAACATAGCAAGAGAGTAAAATTTATAGCAGAGGTCGTTTGGTATAATTTAAAAAAATTTAAAAAATTTTAGTATTTTTTTGTTAAAAGGGGCCAAATTTAGTTTATACTTTTTTTTAATTATACTAAATTATTATTTTTTTCAGTTGTTGTGTTTGTTATATACAATTTCCTTTTTTATTTAACATAAAATTTATAAAAAAAATGCAAATATTTTTCTAACAAAATTTAAATAAAATCCAAAAATAATAATTCGTTTTTTATTTTGTTATGAATATTGTTAAAGTTTATGGACTTTATATTTATTTAATATTATTATTATTATTTTATATTGTAAATACTTTTATGGTTTTCTTAAATTGTTTTTGCTTTAAATATGTTTTTGTTTTTATGTTTATATAATAGTTATGATGAATATTTTTCCAAAAGATGTTTAATTTATTTTCCGCCTTAATTTTTTACATATCTGCCTTAATTGAAGTCATTACTTTGCCTTAAATTCAAAATCCTTTTCATTCCAAATAAGAATTTAGTCTTTGTTTTGATGGTTAAGAGCTTTGTCTGCCACATCATTAACCACCTCAGCTACTTTGTTCTAAAACAAGAAAAAACAAACATAAAAATTCAAATTCAATTTACTTATCTTTTAATACCACTTTATACCTTTTGTTCTCCCTCATTTTTGGCCTTAATCTCTTTGTCTAACACCGAACTTCTGCCACCAGTGCTGCGACCCCAACGTAAACGCAATGGTCCTGGTTTGCGTATGGCCCTCTCAAACTCATCCATATCCTCTTCCGCTGTATCCATACCCTCATTATCCTGACTGCCGCCATACTTATTCAAAGACATCAATAAATTTCTCAACTTTTGTGAATGCATCAGATTATTATAGAAATCATCTTCGGAATTCGACAAAGCCACATCATTATTTTCATCTCCCGACTCCAATAAATCATTATCATTAGCGGCATTTAGTGATTGAAATGGTAGACTGCGTCCAAACCTCAAACGTTGTGGCTTCCTTACAACACGATTATAATAAGCATCATAGACATCATTGTAATCTTCATTATTTTCGGGAGTCTGCTGGCCATTCATCAGGATATCGTAGGCACTGTGCATGGGCATAGACGGATCACTGCGGCGTCCGAAACGTAATCTCAATGAGGGTGACCTTATGGGCTTTTGATTGACCTCGCCAAACCAACGTTTTTCGGGGGTTTGAGGTAATAGATCAGGATCGCTGCGACGTCCAAAACGTAACCGTAGAGAGGGTGATCTTTGGGCTTTACGTTCGACCTGGTGGTTGGGGAAAACTACGGGTCCGGCATATTCACGTTGTAGGAGATTGTTGTACAGGTTGTTAAGAGAAGCTAGAATATGATAAGAAAGACAATTAAGAATTGCAAAACAACTGTCAAAGAACTAGAATAACACTAAAACTAGAATCCGAAATGGTATCTGAACTAGAATCTAAACTAGAGTCTAAACTAGAGTCTAAACTAGAGTCTAAACTAGAGTCTAAACTAGAGTCTAAACTAGAGTCTAAACTAGAGTCTAAACTAGAGTCTAAACTAGAGTCTAAACTAGAGTCTAAACTAGAGTCTAAACTAGAGTCTAAACTAGAGTCTAAACTAGAGTCTAAACTAGAGTCTAAACTAGAGTCTAAACTAGAGTCTAAACTAGAGTCTAAACTAGAGTCTAAACTAGAGTCTAAACTAGAGTCTAAACTAGAGTCTAAACTAGAGTCTAAACTAGAGTCTAAACTAGAGTCTAAACTAGAGTCTAAACTAGAGTCTAAACTAGAGTCTAAACTAGAGTCTAAACTAGAGTCTAAACTAGAGTCTAAACTAGAGTCTAAACTAGAGTCTAAACTAGAGTCTAAACTAGAGTCTAAACTAGAGTCTAAACTAGAGTCTAAACTAGAGTCTAAACTAGAGTCTAAACTAGAGTCTAAACTAGAGTCTAAACTAGAGTCTAAACTAGAGTCTAAACTAGAGTCTAAACTAGAGTCTAAACTAGAGTCTAAACTAGAGTCTAAACTAGAGTCTAAACTAGAGTCTAAACTAGAGTCTAAACTAGAGTCTAAACTAGAGTCTAAACTAGAGTCTAAACTAGAGTCTAAACTAGAGAATAAAGTAGAGTCTAAACTAGAGTCTAAACTAGAATCTAAACTAGAATCTAAACTAGAGTCTAAACTAGAGTCTAAACTAGAGTCTAAACTAGAGTCTAAACTAGAGTCTAAACTAGAGTCTAAACTAGAGTCTAAACTAGAGTCTAAACTAGAGTCTAAACTAGAGTCTAAACTAGAGTCTAAACTAGAGTCTAAACTAGAGTCTAAACTAGAGTCTAAACTAGAGTCTAAACTAGAGTCTAAACTAGAGTCTAAACTAGAGTCTAAACTAGAGTCTAAACTAGAGTCTAAACTAGAGTCTAAACTAGAGTCTAAACTAGAGTCTAAACTAGAGTCTAAACTAGAGTCTAAACTAGAGTCTAAACTAGAGTCTAAACTAGAGTCTAAACTAGAGTCTAAACTAGAGTCTAAACTAGAGTCTAAACTAGAGTCTAAACTAGAGTCTAAACTAGAGTCTAAACTAGAGTCTAAACTAGAGTCTAAACTAGAGTCTAAACTAGAGTCTAAACTAGAGTCTAAACTAGAGTCTAAACTAGAGTCTAAACTAGAGTCTAAACTAGAGTCTAAACTAGAGTCTAAACTAGAGTCTAAACTAGAGTCTAAACTAGAGTCTAAACTAGAGTCTAAACTAGAGTCTAAACTAGAGTCTAAACTAGAGTCTAAACTAGAGTCTAAACTAGAGTCTAAACTAGAGTCTAAACTAAAGTCTAAACTAGAGTCTAAACTAGAGTCTAAACTAGAGTTTAAACTAGAGTCTAAACTAGAGTCTAAACTAGAGTCTAAACTAGAGTCTAAACTAGAGTCTAAACTAGAGTCTAAACTAGAGTCTAAACTAGAACTGAACTAGAACTGAACTAAAACTGAACTAAAACTGAACTAAAACTGAACTAGAACTGACCTAGAACTGAACTAGAACTGAACTAGAACTGAACTAGAACTGAACTAGAACTGAACTAGAACTGAACTAGAACCTGAACTAGAACTAGAACCTGAACTAGAACCTGAACTAGAACCTGAACTAGAACCTGAACTAGAACCTGAACTAGAACCTGAACTAGAACCTGAGCTAGAACCTGAACTAGAACCTGAACTAGAACCTGAACTAGAACCTGAACTAGAACCTGAACTAGAACTGAACTAGAACTGAACTAGAACTAGAACTGAACTAGAACTGAAGTAGAATCTAAACTAGATTTTAATCTAGAATATGAACAAAAGCTAATACTAGAAGTTATCAAAAAATCATTTGTATAACAAATCGTCTTTTTCTTCATTTTATTCTTATTGAACTTACCTTCATCCCTTAACATTTCTGCTGTACTGTGAGCCCACAACATGAGGAATGTCCCCAAAGTGAGTTTATACATTAATTGACTCTGGAAATGCATGGTTATTATCTGCAAAGAAATACAAATTTATAAATTAGTTCAATTTTCTATAAAAAATTAAAACAATTAGTAAAATGTAAATTGGTTTAAGTTTTTAAATCGTAATAAAAACTTTATAAAATTGGTTTTGTAAATGGAATTTAGAAAATTAATATCAGTTAATATATAGGCTTTCTAAACCACTAGTTGGTTTCTTAATAACATTAATATGTTACGAGTTTTGGCAATTTTAGTGAGATATTTATTGAATTAATATTAATCATACGCCATAGAGCTATTTAAGTTCAATTTGCTTTTGTTATAGGGAACTTTAGGGGATTTTAGAGCATTTAAGCTTTTGCCAAATAAAATGCTTATTTTTTCCTCTTGTCAGGGTTTTATTTTAAGTATTTGGTAATTTTTTGGCCCATAATTTTTGAGGAATTTTTCTTTTCTTAAATTTAAAGATCTAATTTTAACTTTCTGTGTTTGTTTGCTATTTATTTACCTTTACTTTTAACAATATTTGCTTTTACTTTTCCTTTTTGAAAATCAAAAATATTCCTAAATGTCAACTAATCATACAAAAATTCAAGCATAAAGTTTTGTCTTACATTTATTTTGATCTTTTCTTTGTTTTAACAAATAAATTGTATTTATGTTGCTGAATTTCCTGCTGGTATTTATTCAGATTTTCAAGAAAACATGACTTCCGGTTGCAAAAACTTTATACTTAAGAACTTTAACATGTTTTATCTTGACTTGTAGTATTTTGATCTCTTTGGCTTTCTACCTAAAGCATACACTTACACATGCTTTCTTATGCTGAATACAATACAATCAAAAGTATAAGAGTTTTTTTTGTTAACACTACAAAACAATGCAAACAAATTTTCGCCATAAAAATACAAAAAAAAGCTGAAGTATGCAATTTATAAAAATGCTAAAAGAACTTTAAAAAACAAGAATAACAAATTCGTTATATGATTGCCATTTCAAAAATGGGATTTTTATAGGGTGCAGCTGTTAAAAAAAACAGCTCAAAAGTCAGGTCACAGAAGCCACCAGAACAATTGTAATACACTTATGTATTGATGATGCTGCTGGTGTTGCTGGGTGATGGTGATTGGGTTGAAGATGTTTTTCAAACATGCAAATAATAAAAAAAATAATAAAAAAATACCAGTCATATGTAGAAATGTTTGAAGTGTAAAACATGTTCAAGCGTGTTTAAGAGCAAATGTTTCTAAATAAAAAACTTGGGTTTCTGTGTTTGCTAGATAATTTTAGCCCGATATTTTTAAGAAATAGGTAACTACAAGTTTTATTTAACAGATTTCCTTAAATTATAACATTTCTGTTTTTTTCCTTTCATATTTTCTAAAGTGTTTTAACTGGCTTTTAACTAAATATGTAATTTATACTCATTTTTTTAAGCGCTACTATCTTTTACTCTTAGTTTTTGTTAAACAAAGTTATAATTTATTCATAAATTACAAGAGTTTTATATAGAATGAAGCAGTACATACTCATATATACATGCACTTGCTTGCAAGTACAGAGTTTATGCATGAGATTTGCATCTGTATTGTTTCCTTTTTATAGTCTTTATGCAACACTTAACTGCTTGTCTTATGTATGTACAAACATATACATATGAACATGCGCCAAATCATTGTAAGAATCATGCCATCATGCCAGCAGGAGCGTCTAACTAAGACTTTAGGCTACAGCTTGCAATAAACTATAGAAACAATCTTTGTTTATCCTAGCTAAAAACTAGTTTTATAATTTTATCCCTAAAGTATGCTATACATTTTTAAAGTAAGTATGCTGCTGTAAACATAGACTAAAAGAAATATGTAGATCATTAAGTACTAAGAGCGCTAGAAACAATTAACTGAAGCTTGGAGTGTTTTTTGTAAACAAAACAATGTTTGTTTTATAAAATACTTTATGAACACTTGATATAAACTATTACTGTAATTTAGCCCCGAAAGTATGCTGTACTATTTTAAAGTAATTTTACAGTTACAAATAGAGAGAGAAAGAGAGGCGGAGAAGAGAACAACACAAACACACATAATCAGAAAAACGATTTAACTAAAAAGCTTCGATAGAAGCTTAAACAAGACAAAATAATAAACCATGATTAACGCTAAAACTGAACTAACTAGTAAACCAATATTAAAGTTGAAACTGGAGTAAATAGTAAACCACGATTAACGCTAAAATTGGACAAACTAATAACCCAAGATTAAAGCTGAAATTGGAGTAAATAAAAAACTACTATTAGATATGAAACTGAACTAAATAATAAAAAAGGATTAAATCTGAAGCTGGGCTAAATAATAAACCAAGATTATAGCTGAAATTGAAATAAATAATAAATCTGGATTAAAGCTGAAACTGGAATAAATAATAAACCACGATTAAACCTGAAACCGGACTAAATAATAAACCACGGTTTAATCTGAAATTAGACTTAATAATAAGCCACGATTAAAGCTAAAACTGGGATAAATAATAAACCATGATTAAAGATAAAACGTGACTAATAATACACCACGATTAAAGCTGAAACTGGACCAAATTATAAACCACGATTAAAGATGAAACATAACTAAATAATAAACCATGATTAAATATGAATCTTAATTTAATATTAAACCACGATTAAAGCTAATATTGGACTAAATAATAAACCGCGATTAAAGATGAAACATAACTAAATAATGAACTTTGATTAAAGCTAAAACTGGACTAATAATAAATAAACCACGATTAATGCTAAAAATTTACTAAATATTAAACCTTGATTAATGCTAAAACTGGACTAAATAATAAACGACCATTAATGGTGAAATTGCAGTAAATAATAAACCATGATTAAAGCTAAAACTGGACTAAATAATAAACCACGATTAATACTAAAACTGTACAAAATAATAAACCACGATTAAAGATAAAACTGGACTTAATAATAAACCACGATTAAAGTAAAACTGGACTTAATAATAAACCATGATTAAAGCTGAAACTGGACTAAATAATAAACCTTTATTAAGGCAAAAACTTAACTGAATAATAAACCTTGATTAAAGCTGAAACTTAACTAAATAATAAACCTTGGTTAAAAGCTTAAACTTAACTGAATAACAAAACTTGATTAAATAATAATCCACGATTAATGCTGAAGCTGGACTAAATAATACTTCATGGTTAAGGCTAAAACTGGAGTAAATAATAAACCACGATTAAAGCAGAAACCGGACTAAATAATAAACCATGATTAAAGCTGAAACTGGACTAAATAATAAATTGCGATTAAAGATAAAACTTAACTAAATTATAAACCATGATTAAAGATGAAACTTGATTAAATAATAAACCTTGTTTAAAGCTAAAACTGGACTAAATAATAAACCATAATTATATCTAAAACTGGTCTAAATAAAACACCACGATTAAAGCTAAAACTTGACTAAATAATAAACTACGATTAAAGCTGAATATTATTTTTTTGGTTAATTATGATATATAATCGGACCATTTATCGAAATAAACGAAAATCTGGACTTACAAAAAAATACACGAGTTAGGGCCTTTTTATATTAAGCCATCGATATATAAAAATTAAATTATCCATGTATGCTATGGCATCACGTGAGAACGGCTGGAGCGATTTGGCTGATTTTTTTCTTATTCTATTCTATGGTTTGTAAAAAAAAAACAAAAAATCGGAAATTTAATTTTTTTAATATTTAGCCTTTTCACTTCTAACTTTTCTTAATAAGAGGAATTTTTTGGAGAAACTTGAATAATTAACATTAGAAAATAGTTACCGGGCAAAGCCGGGGCTGTCATCTAGTTTTGAATAAATAAAAAACTACGATTGAAGCTAGATTTTCGCTGAATAAAGAACTCTGATTGAAGCTAAATTTTGAACCAAATAATATAAACGATTGAAGCTAAAACTGGACTAAATAAAAATTCAACTTTATAGTAAATAAAGAAATACGAATGAAGCTTAATATGGACTAAATAAAGATTGATGAATAAATTCAACTAAATAAAAATTTGTGATTGAAGCTAAAATCGAATTACTATATTTGTTATTTTAAAGTCATCAAACGTCAACAGCTACAAATTAGGAAAATATACATATTGTTACGAAATTGTACTTGAATTCAAACATAACGATTTTAACGGCTGATTTTGCATAATGCTATTTGAAAGCAGTGCCTCTCAAACTGTAACATATCTGTAGGCATTATTAACATTGAATAAAAGCTTTGAATTGATCATTGATTGTAAGTATGTATAATCGAATTCGAATATTCGAGTTTAGCCAGTTAAAGAACATTGTAGAAAGTTCACCAGAGATGGCGTGTATATTCAAAAGCTCTAGGCTTCGAATATACGAGCTTTGAAAGTTAAAGAACAATCTAGAGTGCAGATGGCAGTGTTATAAATAGTGGCAGAGATTGCAGTCGTGAGTTAGTTTATCAGAGACGCTTTTCGAATAAACATCAACTGAGTGCCTTAGGGTACAGCTACACATTCAATATATATTGTGATATTTGGATCGCGATCCATTGTAATGGATCACACAAAATTAGGGTGTTCTGCGATTTGGATCGCGATCCATCAATACTGCATGCCACACGTTCAATAAATATCGCGATACTGGATCGCGGTCAATATATATTGAACGTGCCCTTAAAGTGTGCTGTATTTTTAAAGTGAATTCGTGTACATTATAAAGTGTATCTGTATTTCTGCGAATTTATAAACGTGTATAAAAAACATTGAGTGACTATTTAATTCTGTGGTTGTTGTTACAATTTTTAAACTACTAAACGGCTTTTATTTGCAATCAAAAGTATCCGGTTTATTTAAAAGGAAATAAACCAACGTTTTGAAAAGGTTAAAACGTAACAATATTAAAAACACAACCAGATAATTAATATTGGAGAAATGATGTTATATACATTACTGTTGATGAATGGAAATAATAATTTTATTAAAAAATTCTAAAAAAGTAAAACAAAATTTGAAAAATTTTAAAATAAAATAATTCTAAATTTGATATTTTTGAGGTTTGTTCTATTATTAAGGTACCAATATGAAACTTAAAGTATAAATAGGAATATTTTTATACCCTACACCACCATAGTGGGGAGGGTATAATGCGTTTGTGCCGATGTTTGTAATGCCCAAAAATATTAGTCTAACACCCACCTTAAAGTATACCAATCGACTTATAATCACTTTCTGAGTCGCTGGCTGTCCATGTAAACCTTGTGCGCAGAGTACAGGTCGCAATTTTGAAGATATTTCGATGAAATTTGGTACATATCATTTTTTCGGCTCAAGGACCAAGCCTATTGAAACTGGCTGAAATCGGTCCATTATTTCACCTAGCCCCCATACAAATGTCCTCCCGAAATTGGACTTTATCGGTCAAAAATGTTTAATTTATATATGTATCTCCACAAATTCCGCTCCAAATAAGTTTTGTATACACAAAATTCATGTCACCAAATTTTGTTCCGATCGGTCCACAATTAGTCATAGCTCCCATATAGATCCGCTTCCGAAAATCACTTTAATCGCTTAAAAATGTTGGTATACACACAAAATTCGACATAGTTAACTTTAATATAGACATAAATCACACAACCTAATTTCATGATGATAGGTCCATAATTGGTCATAGCCCCCATATAAGGCCCACTTCCGAAAATCACTCAAAAATATAAATTATTGAAATTTTAAAAGAAAAATGTTTTTGCTCTTTTACTTAGTGTAGGGTATTATATGGTCGGGCTTGACCGACCATACTTCCTTACTTGTTAGCTTTGTAGAATATTTATCTTTTACCTTTAGTAGTAAATTTTAATTATCTTATTTAGATTAGAAACTATGCCCAGTTCTTCAAAGCAATCTCTCAATTAATATTAATCATATGTCAACAGGTACAAATTAAGAAAATATTAAAAAAAAAACATTATTAAACTACAAAAATTTATTAAAATTAATACACAAATTAATACATAAAATTTGTATGAACTAATAACAATAATAATATTTTTTATTTTAAAAACACAAAGAACTTAAAAATAAATTTGACAAAATTTCCAAAATCTTAATTTTAAATTTTAATTTTTTTTTAGTTTGGATTTGTTATTAAGGTATCAATATCAATCGGAATGTATAAATATGAAGGTTTTTAAATTTGTAGAATATTTATCTTTTAACTTTTGTTATAAATTGTTAAATTATACACAATTTCTCAAAACAACCTCTTAATTAATATTAATCATACGCAGTGCAACACAAATTGCTTTGATATTAAATATGTTATAGAAATCAATATAAATAGTTAATTTTTAAAGCCTCTAATAGAATTAAATTAAAGATTTTTCATTTATTATTTGAAAATAGTAATAAAAATTCTATTATTTAAAAATCGAAATCAATATTAATCATACGTTTAGTATGTCGAATTTTAAAATAATATTAATTTGTATAGAACTTTTAAATAACGCTTTGCACATTATTGAGGCCAACAAAACTTGGAGTATAATGTAAAATCTGGATTAAATAAAGATCTATTATTGAAGCTAAAACTATGCTAATTTGTCTTTTTTTTCAATTTTGCTTCATTTTCTTTACGATTATTATTATTATCCTAAAAGTATGCTGCGCCTCTGTTGCAAATTTAGCATGTATGTTTATTTTAAGTAAAAGTGTTTTCAAGTGTTAAAAAACAAACAAAAACATTTGTGCAAGAAAGCAAATTTGTACAAAAAAATTGTTTAGTTTTTTTTTAACCAATTGGAAAAATTTTAAATTGAAATAAATATTTAGAAAAATTTTAGGTTAGAAAAGCATAAATGTTTGTTGTTAGGAACATAATTTGGTGTTATTTTTTTTAAATGCTTATGATTTCTTTTAAATAATGGAAACTAAATGTAGAATTTTGTATTTTCATTCTTGGAAAAATTGTATTTCAAGTTCCTCATCATTAGCAGTGTACTAGCAAAGTTTGTTGGATTTATTTTAGGTCTAATTTTTCCAGTAGCCTAATGTGGTTTTTTTATTAGATGTTTAGAAATAAATCTAAGATTTTTAAAGTTTCAAAAATTTGTTTAAAATTTTTGTAAAATTTACCATGTCTAAAGGGACAAATTAAGAAAATCTTGAAAGAACAACAAAAAATTATTAAAA
The DNA here is from genome assembly GCF_958450345.1 of Calliphora vicina. Taxonomy (NCBI): domain Eukaryota; kingdom Metazoa; phylum Arthropoda; class Insecta; order Diptera; family Calliphoridae; genus Calliphora; species Calliphora vicina. The sequence continues at coordinate 131,987,015 of NC_088781.1, forward strand.
TTAATACAAAAATTAATATATAACAAAAGTATTGACAAATAGAAATAATAATTTCATAAAAATGTTAAAAAATTTTAAGAATTAAAAAGTTCTAAAATTTAAATTTTATATTTTTGAGTTTGATGTGTTATTAAGGCACTAATATCAAACTAAATGTATAAATAGTAGAATTTTTAAGTTTTTAGAATATTTACCTATGAATTTTAGTAGCAAATTTTAATTAATCTAGTTTAGCTTAGAAACCATAGGCAATATGTCGAAACAACATCTTAATTAATATTAATCATACGTCAACCGGTATAAATTAAGAAAATGTTAAAATGGCATTTTAAAAACCCAACAATTTCATAAAATTTATACGGTATTTAATACATAATGTTCATATAAACTAATGGAAATAATAATACAAAGAAAAGTAAAATTTTTTTTAAAAAATATTAATTTAAAATTTTACATTTTTGAGTTTTGATGTGTTATTAAGGCACTAATATCAAACTATATGTATAAATAGTAGAATTTTTAAGTTTTTAGATCTACTACCTATGAATTTTAGTAGCAAATTTTAATTAATATTGTTTAGCTTAGAAACTATAGGTAATTTGTCGAAACAACATCTTAATTAATATTAATCATACGTCAACAGGTATAAATTAAGAAAATGTTAAAATAGCATTTTAAAAACCCAACAATTTTATAAAATTTATACGCAATTTAATACATAATATTCGTATAAACTAATGGAAATAATAATACAAAGAAAAGTAAATTTTTTTTAAAAAAATATTAATTTGAAATTTTACATTATTGAGTTTTGATGTGTTATTAATGAATTAATATCAAGCAAAATGTACAAATAGGAATGTCTTTAAGTTTGTAAAGTATTTATCTTTTAAAATTAGTAATAGCTTTTAATTTATCTGGTTTAGTTGAACAACTATAGGCAATTTGTTGAAGCAACCTCTCAATTAATAATAATCATACGTCCCCAGTTACAAATTAATAAAGTAGAATATGGTGTTTTTTATTAGATGTTGAGAAATATATCTAAGATATTTAAAGTTTTAAAAATTTGTTTAAAATTTTTGTTAAAGTATTTTTATGTTTAAAATTTTGAGCTTTGGAAAAGTTTGGTGGCTTATATAAAAAATATATATTAAGAAAATAATTTTATATTTTATTTTTCAAGTAGCTTAAGATGTTTTTTATTGAAATGTGGAAAAAAAATTTCCGATTTTTAAATTTTTATTTAAATTTTTTTCAGTTTTTTTATAAATGAAATTTTTTGTATAAAATTTCCTCTTGGGGTTTTCTTTTGTCATGTGCTAGTGATTTTATTTGTAACACTTTTCCTTTAAAGTTTAAAGAGCTTGATAAGCAGCTGAAAACAAAACTTACACATTTTTAAGAATGTTTTTTTTACAGAATAATGAAACAATAACTTTAATAATATCAAAATCCAGCCAGCAATTACATGACGCAATTGCAAAAACAATGATAATCTTAAAAGAAAATCAAATTTTATTTGAATTCCATTAAATTTGTTTTAAACTTCTGCATACGTATGAGTATTAAAAATCTTTCTAAAGCCCTCAATACGTATACGTATTGGTACTGTAATTAATATCAATCATACCACATGTTGTTTTTATCCCTAAAACTAAGAGAATTTGAATTTTTTAAGCATTAATCTCAAAATTTAGTTGCTGTTTTTTGTTTGGAGACTTTCTTCTTAACTAAAAAGTAATTAATGCCCAGTCATGGAAAAAGTCAATGCATATACCAAGTATCGTATTTGTTTTTAACTATACCATTTTAAAATGCTTCATTGTTTTTTTTTTTGCATTCGCCAGCTAAAAATAACTCATGTGTCATTACTCAAGATTGAAACATACACTCGTTATGAGTGTATGGCTGTGGATTTTTTTTTAGACTCCAAAAGATCAATGGAAATGTTGAAAAAAAATACTGCTGACTTTAAAAGGCTTAGAAAAAAGGAAGGAAGGAAAGCAATAGACAGATAGAGCTTCATAAATGTGATGATAAATCATTTTATATCACTTATATGACAGACATTTCAAATACATTATTGACTTAAGGATTCATAACAGCCTGTCATTGAATTGTGTTTGTAGAGTAACTAAAGACAAACTCACTCCCTTAGGGATGGATGGCTATGGAAAGTATGGTAGTGCTAGGAATAGGACATGCATTTCATGTTGTAAATATAACATAAAACAGCAAATGTTAACTGATGTTTTAGTTGTTTTAAGACTTACAACATCTTCTTCATAAGGTTTTTAGGGTTAATAACTGTTCAAGTCTTTAAGTTAAGGGCTATTTATAGCTTTAACTTAAGCTATTTAATACAAAAAACAATATTTATTATTTTATTATGGCAGCAAAGCTTTAAAAAGCGATTATTTTAAATAAATTAATATTAATCATACGTCCAAAGACACAAATTAAGAAAATATTAAAATAACATTTTAAAACTATAACAATTTATTGAAATTAAGACAGAAATTATAATTTAACATTAGCAGAAACTAATAAAACTAGTAATTTTATTTAAAAACTTAAAAAATTAAAAAAATTTTAATAATAAAAAAAAAAAAATATTTTAAAAATTTCACATTTTTTAACTTTGATGTGTTATTTAAAATCTAAATATTACACTAAATGTTTAGATGAGAATGTAAATAAGTTTGTAGAATATTTAGCTTTTAACTTTATAGAAAAATTTTGATTTATCTTAATTAGTTTAGAAACTATAGAAAATTTTTCAAAGCAACCTCTTAATTAATATTAATCATACGTCCAATGGGACAAATTAAGAAAATCTTGAAATAATATTTTAAAACAACAACAAATTATTAAAATTAACACAGAAATTAATACACAACAGTATGATAAACTAATAGAACAAATAATTTTATTAAAAATCTGAAAAAGCTTTGAAAAATAAAAAAAATATAATTTTAAATTTAACACTTTTGAGTTTTGTCTTATTATTATGGTACTAATATTAAACCTAATGTATAAATAAGAATGGTTTTAGGTTTGTGGAATATTTATATTTTAACTTCAGTTACAAATTTCAATTTATCTTGTTTAGTTTAGAAACTATAGTAGATTTTTCAAAACAACCTCTTAATTAATATTAATCATACGTCTAAAGGGACAAATTAAGAAAATCTTGAAATAATATTTTAAAACAACAACAAATTATTCAAATTAAATCAGAAATTAATATATAACAAAACTATTGACAAATAGAAATAATAATTTAACAAAAAAGTTAAAAAAATTTAAGAATTAAAAAGTTCTAAAATTTAAATTTTATATTTTTGAGTTTGATGTGTTATTAAGGCACTAATATCTAACTAAATGTATAAATAGTAGAATTTTTAAGTTTGTAGAACATTTACCTATGAATTTTAGTAGCAAATTTTAATTGATCTTGTTTAGCTTTAAAACTATAGGCAATTTGTCGAAAAAACCTCTTAATTAATATTAATCATACGTCAACAGGTATAAATTAATAAAATGTTAAAATAACATCTTAAAAGCCCAACAATTTTATAAAATGTATATGGAATTTAATACATAATATTCGTATAAACTAAGAAAAATAATAATGCAAATAAAAAAACAAAGAAAAGTAAATTTTTTTAAAAAAAATATTAATTTGAAATTTTACATTTTTGAGTTTTGATGTGTTATTAATGAATTAATATCAAGCAAAATGTACAAATAGGAATGTCTTTAAGTTTGTAAAATATTTTTCTTTTAAAATTAGTAATAGGTTTTAGGTTTAGTTGAACAACTATAGGCAATTTGTTAAATCAACCTCTCAATTAATATTAATCATACGTCAACAGTAATAAATTAAGAAAATGTTAAAATAACATTTTAAAAACCCAACAATTTTATAAATTTTATACGGAAATTAATACATATTATTATTTAAAACTATTATAATTTATAATGTAATTAAAAAAACAAAGAAAAGTAAATTTTTTTAAAAATATTATTAATTTAAAATTTTACATTTGTGAGGTTTGATAGGTTATTAAAACATTACTATCAAACTTAATTTATATATAAGAATATCTTTGAGATTATAGAATATTTAGCTTTTAAATATAGTTATAAATTTTAATTTATCTAATTTAGTTTAGAAACTATAGACAATTTTAAAAAGCTACCTCTCAATTAATATTAATCATACGTCCCCAGTTACAAATTAATAAAATATTAAAATAACCTTTGAAAACAACAAATTAATACTGAAGATTAGTAGTAACTAATAGAAAAGACTATTTTTTTATTATTGAGATAAAAAACCATTTTGAAAAATTAAAAAAAAATCTTAATTTAAAATTTTTAATTTTGAAGATTTGAAGTATTTTTAGAGAACCAATATCAAATTAAACAAATAAATAGGAATGTTTATAGAATATTTGTTTTTTTATTCTCAAATGTAAGTTTTAATCTATATTGTTTAGTTTAGAAAATATACCCAATTTCTTGAATAAACCTCTTAATTAATGTTAATCATACGTCACATCACTCAAATTTTGTTTAATATTGAATTTGTTATAGAAATCCATATAAGTAGGTAGTAGGTAACTCTAACAAACTTAAATTAAATAATAAGCTTTTATTGTTTGTAAAGTTGTATAAAAACTATTTATTTACACACCGATATTAATATTAATCATACGTTAAGTGGCCATAATATAACAAAATGTTAAAGAGTTCTTAATAACATAAAAATGTATTTAAATTAAATTAGAAGCTGTTGAAATTAACTAAATTATATCATAATAGTATAACAAAGATAACAGCCATTAACCCTTTAATGTCTACATTCCAGTTCCACTTAATTTTAGACGAATATATGCTTGATACTAATTCAGATTCTAATTCAGAAAAATCAAATGGAGTACGAAAAGTTTCAGCTAATGAACACAGAAAAAACTATTTCTTAAACCGTTTCAATTCAAATATATATACATATTGAACTGGTTTCAATTATTTTATAAATGAATCAAGTTCATGTGCTCTAAAACAAAATTTTCTGATATTTTCTATTGAATTTTGAGTTTTGAATTTGATAGTTTTGACAATTATATACAATTTTCGTTATTGGTTGAAATTTAAATACAAAAATTATTGAATAGATAATTTTCGTAATTGCCAACACATTTTTGTTATTTTTTGTGTTGGCAATTACGAAAATAATCTATTCAATAATTTTTGTATTTAAATTTCAACCAATAACGAAAATTGTATATTCAATTGTCAAAATTATCAAATTCAAAACTCAAAATTCAATAGAAAATATCAGAAAATTTTGTTTTTGAGTACATGAATACTTGATTCAATTATGAAATAATTGAAACCAGTTCAATATATGATAAATGTTTAAATTTTGTAAATTACTTCACAAAGTGATATTTATATGGAAAGCAAAAACAAAATTTAAAAAATTTGAAAAATTTGTTTTTGTTTTATATACAAATTCTTAACAGAACAAACGCACCAAAATTCATGCGTTGATTTGCCTTTCATAATTTTAAAACTTTGTATATAAAACCAACACAAATTTTTGAAATTTTTGAAATTTTGTTTTTGCTTTCCATATAAATATCACTTTGGTGACGTGATTTACAAAATTAGGGCCTAAATGAAATATAATAAATAAAAATCAACTAAATATTTGATACTTTATAGAAAAATAAAAGTAAAAATCATGCATTTAAGGGTAAATTTTTTTGAAAATTTAAAAAATTTTATTTCATATTTTTGACATTAGATCTCTTACCAAAGATTTGATATTAATTTAAAAGTATAAATGAGAATAATTTGAAGAGTGTAGAATAGATATTCATTGCTTTTAGGTAAAAAATTTAGTTAGTTTTGCAAATATTTACAAATTATTAAAGCAACCTCTTAATTAATATTAATCATACGTAACGTGGCACAAATTGCAAATAAACTACAAAGAAAGCTACATCTGGACTAAATAATAAACTGAAAATTAAGCTTAAACTGAACTAAATAATGATCACAAATTTAAGCTAAAATTGTACTTAATAAAGAGGTACAGATACTACCAATAAAACAGAAGAATACACCGGGATCCAGGATAAATTTGTTTCAATTTAAAAAGTATAAATATTGCAGCTGAAACTATTCTAAAGAAAGAGTCAGGATTAAAGCATAAACTAGACCAAGTAGAGATCTATGATTAAGTCGAAAATTAAACTAAATGAAAATCCAGAATTAAAGCCCAAACTAGATTAAATGAAAATCTACGAATGAGTATCAAATTAGAACAAATAATGTTTAAAAGATACGTAATTAGTGCCTTAAATATTCTTTAAAAAACATCCACGTTTAGTGTTTAAAATATCCAAAATTTGTTCCTTAAATTTTCTTTACAAAACATTCATAACTAGTGTTTAAAAGATCCTTAATTATACCCTACACCACCATAGTGGGGAGGGTATTATGCGTTTGTGCAGATGTTTGTATACCTTAAGGTATACCGATCGACTTAGAATCACTTCCTGAGTCGCTTAAACGATGTCCATCCTTCCGTCTGGCTGGCGGGCTGGCTGTCAATGTAAACCTTGTGCGCAGAGTACAGGTCGCAATTTTGAAGATATTTCGATCAAATTTGGTACATATTATTTTTTCGTTCCAAGATCAAAGACTATTGAAACTGGCTGAAATCGGTCCATTATTTCACCTAGCCCCCATACAAATGTCCTCCCGAAATGGACTTTATCGGTCATAAATGTTTAATTTATATATGTATCTCCACAAGTTCCGCTCCAAATAAGTTTTGTATACACAAAATTCATGTCACCAAATTTTGTTACGATCGGTTCATAATTAGTCATAGCTCCCATATAGACCCGCTTCCGAAAATCACTTTAACGTGCATAAATCGCTTAAAAATGTTGGTATACACACAAAATTCAACATAGTTAACTTTAATATAGATATAAATCACACGACCTAATTTCATGGTGATCGGTCCATAATTGGTCATAGCCCCCATATAAAGCCCACTTCCGAAAATCACTCAAAAATATAAATTATTGAAATTTTAAAAGAAAAATGTTTTTGCTCTTTCACTTAGTGTAGGGTATTATATGGTCGGGCTTGACCGACCATACTTTCTTACTTGTTTTTGCCTTAAATTTTGTTTTCTAAAACATCCATATTTTTTACTACAATTTCAAAATCATTGTCCCCCTTTTAAATACAATACTAAACCTTAAACTGTAGTTTGATTTTTTTTTTGTATTATTAGTAAAAGAGTTGTGTAATTGTTGTTAATTAATTATTTCGTTTATTTGAGCAGTAGTGTTTGAAATAAAATACAACAAAACAAAACATTAATTACAACATAAAAGGAACCCAACAACTTATTAATTTAAATGTCAAAATATATATGCCAGCTACTGCTACAACTCCAATAACAACAAAATACTACACATTTTTCATTTTTTTTTTTTTTAAAAAACATAAACAGAAAAAAAGCAGCATGTTGAAGTGATGTTTTTTTATAATATTGATTATTTTCAGTTGATTTTTTTTTGTTTGTTTGCATGTGAAACTTGATACGTTAAAGACTCTTGTTTAAACCCCTTTAGAATTTTAAAAATAAATAAAAAATTTGTTAAACACTTTAACAGAGAATATACACTTACATACGTACATACACAAATATATATGTATAGACATGTGTGTGAAAGAGAGATAGAGAGAGAATAACAGTAAAGTGATTATGTTTTTTTTTGTAGTTGTTGCAACACTAAGTTACACTCATGAGTAACTTTACTATTTGAACTCCTATATCAAGCCTGGTAGTATGACTACATGCATCATACATTTATGCATGACTAAAAGGTGAATGTTCGTTGTTTCAGGCATGCATGCTACAACAAGCGTGTGCATGCCGCAGCATTAACAATAATAGTGAACACTATAAACATGCAGACCTCGTTCGTTAGTCACAGTTTGTGTGAATGTAAAACATTTCCGTAATTACATTGTGCACGTTTGTGCAACACCCAATACTCTTTGGTAAATATTTAAAATACACACACAGCAATAAACTCACATAAGTTGTTAAACAAAAAAATAAATAAACTCATGTTTAACAATTAAAATATTGAAAAAAAAAAAACTATAAAAGCAAAGTTGGCTGTCTGTAATTCCTGCTAAAGCATGAGTGTAAATAAAATAATTGTTGTTCAAAATTAAGTTGAAATATTTTGCAACCAAAATTATTGTGGTTACTAAATTAGTTTTGAAATTTTGTTTGGGGAAAAACATTAAAAAGAGTTTGTGGTTTTAAAAAAAATTAAATAATTTGATTTAGAATTTGTCATTGTTAACGATAATGAGATAAAAACCTAAAAATATGCTTTATAATTAAGGTTTAAATTCAATTTATAAAAATTTAAAAAAAAAATTAAAATGTTGTTTAAAAAAAATGTATAATTTAGCAATAATAATCACTTAACTGTGTAGGATAAAAACTATTTTTACAACTATCATGTGTTTTTGTTTATAAGCTATACTAATTAAACATTTATTATTACAAAAACTAATAGGAAATCGTTTATTTCAAAGAATTTATTTAATTAATATTAATCATACGTAATGTAGTACAAATTCTAGAAATGTCACAATATCTCTTTAAAACAAGCTAAATTTATTAAAATTAATACAGGAAACAATAAATAGCTTGATTATTAACTAATAAAAATAATAATTTTATAAAAAAACAAGTAAGAAAGTAGGGTCAGTTAAGCCCGACCATATAATACCTTACACTAAGTAAAAGAGCAAAAACATTTTTCTTTTAAAATTTCAATAATTTATATTTTTGAGTGATTTTCGGAAGTGGGCCTTATATGGGAGCTATGACCAATTATGGACCGATCACCATGAAATTAGGTTGTGTGATTTATGTCTATATGAAAGTTTACTATGTTGAATTTTGTGAGTATACCAACATTTTTTAACGATTTATGCACGTTAAAGTGATTTTCGGAAGCGGGTCTATATGGGAGCTATGACTAATTATGAACCGATTGTAAAAAAAATTGGTGACATGAATTTTGTATATATAAAACTTATTTCGAGCGCAATTTGTGGAGATACATTTAAAAATTAAATATTTATGACGGATAAAGTCCAATTTCGGAAGGACATTTGTATGGAGGCTAGGAGAAATAATAGACCGATTTCAACCAGTTTCAATAGACTTGTTCCTTGGGCCGAAAAAATAATATGTACCAAATTTGATCGAAATATCTTCAAAATTGCGACCTTTACTCTACGCACAAGGTTTACATTGACAGCCAGCCAGCCAGACGGAAGGATGGACTTCGTTTAAGCGACTCAGGAAGTGATTCTAAGTCGATAGGTATACTTTAAGGTGGGTGTTAGACAAATATTTTTGGGTGTTACAAACATCTGCACAAACGCATAATACCCTCCCCACTATGGTGGTGTAGGGTATAAAAAGTTGAAAATATTGTTTAAAAAAAAGCATAATTTAGCAGTAATAATCAAATAACTGTATAAGATAAGTACTATTTTTAAAATTATCATGTGTTTTTGGTTATAAGCTATACTAATTAAACATTTATTATTACAAAAACTAATAAAAAATCATTTATTTCAAAGAATTTATTTAATTAATATTAATCATACGTAATGTAGTACAAATTAAAGAAATGTTAATATTTCTGTTTAAAACCACAAAAATTTATTAAAATTAATACAGAAAACAATAAATAGCTTTAGTATTAATTAATGGAAATAATAATTTTATTAAAATTATAAAAAAACAAGTAAGAGTGCTATATTCGGCTATGCCGAATCTTATATACCCTTCACCTTTGTTGTGGATGCATTATTATTTTTTATAATTAGTATATAGGTATGTATATACATTGCCCACTTTCAGCTTACAGCATCCTAAATTTATCAAGAACACAAAAAACAACAACAACGCCAAACGAAACAGAACACCAAAAGAAAAAACAAAATACGCAAGGCAATGAAACCAACACACATCCAAACATACGTTTAATTGTATAAAAAACAACAACAACGCCAAAAGAAACAAAACACAAAAGAAAAACAAAATACGCAAAGCATGCACATTCAAACATACGATTTGTTGTTTTTTTATCAAAAAAACCAACACACAACCAAACAAAAGTTTAGTTGTATAAAAAACAACAACAACGCCAAAAGAAACAAAACACAAAAAAAAACAAAATACGCAAAGCTTGCACATCCAAACATACGTTTTGTTGTTTTTTTGTCAAAAAAACCAACACACAACCAAACAAACGTTTAGTTGTATAAAAAACAACAACAACACCAAAGCAACAACCATACGTTTTGTTGCTTTTTTGTCAAAGCATGCAATACATTGTGTTTTTTCATGAAATTTTCAGAGGTTGTCTCGGATTTTTGCTCATATCTCCGTTATTTATGGACGGATTTTGCTGATTTTAAATAGCAAAATTCTCGAAAGTATGTCTGACAGAATTGTTGAAGATTTGGATCCCGGAGATATCTGGGGCCTTCAGAAAATTGATTTCAACAGACAGACAGACAGACGGACAGACAGACAGACAGACAGACAGACAGACAGACAGACAGACAGACAGACAGACAGACAGACAGACAGACAGACAGACAGACAGACAGACAGACAGACAGACAGACAGACAGACAGACAGACAGACAGACAGACAGACAGACAGACAGACAGACAGACAGACAGACAGACAGACAGACAGACAGACAGACAGACAGACAGACAGACAGACGGACATGGCTTAATCGACTCCGCTATCTATAAGGATCCAGAATATATATACTTTATAGGGTCGGAAATGAAAAATGTAGAAATTACAAACGGAATGACAAACTTATATATACCCTTCTCACGAAGCTGAAGGGTACAATTAAAAATATTGAAAATTCTTAATTTTAGTTTTTGGAATTTGTTTGGTTTTGTTAAAGAACTAATATTTATTATAACACTTATAACATTCTACAATGCTTTTCTCTCGCTATTAATTAGTCTTTTTAATTTATCTTGATTAGTTTAAAAACTATACGCAATTTTTAGCAGCAACCTCACAATTAATATTAATCATACGTCACCACTCACAAATTGTTTAAATATTGAATTTGTTATAGATATCTCTAAAAATTTTAAAGTTTTAACATCTACAATAAACTCGAATGAAATATTCCAGATTTATGAATTGACAAGTAGTGATAAAAAATATTTTAGTTTAAAAAAATGCGGGATTTACAATAGATGGTGTATCCTTTGAACGCGGTTTTTGTTTTTAATAAATTATATGTTATTTCGAAGGGTACATATCTGTCATTTAATTTCACTAAGTTATTAAACATTATACTGTAAACAATAACGTTTTTTTAGCTTCGAAAACTTCGAACTTTATACCAACAAAGCGTCATATGCGGGAAGTTTTGCTTTACTTCTTTAATTTGAAAAAAGTGCCGCTGAAGCACAACGATTGCTCACCAAAGCTTATGGTGAATATTTTCCATTGCTTTCAACGTGCGAGGGATGGTTTTTTCGGTTCAGAAGTATTGACTTTGACACAGGCCAGCCAAACATTTTTGAAGACCAAGAATTGAAGAAACAAGAGCTTGCAAAATCATTGGAAGCTAGCTACTGAAGCAGCAATTTCAAAACGTTTGAGAGCAAAAGGATTCATCCAAAAGCTGGCAAATTGGGTAGCACACGAATTGAAGCTGAGAGACCTTGAAAGAAGATTTTCTTTGTATGAAATTATGCTTTAACGCTATAAAAGAAAATCATGCTTGCACCGAATCAGTACTTGCGATGAAAAATTTATCTATTACGATAATTTGAAGCGTAAGATATCGTATGTAAAGCCCGGCTAACCAGCCCAATCGACACCAAAGCCAAATACATATAGCGCTAAGGTAATTCTCTGTATTTGGTGGGAGCAAATGCTATGACCTGCGAAAATCTGGCCATACCATCACAGGGAACCTGGGCCGAATACAACTGATTCGTGATACGTTTGAAGCGACCAGACAAGAAACCTTAATATTCCATCATCACAAAACTCGTCCAAATGTTACAATACTTGTTAAAAAAGTACTTAGAATGAAGTGGTTCGGAAGTTTTGCCCACCCGCTTTATAGTCCAGAACTTGCCTTGTCCCACTACTATTTGTTTCGATCGATGCAAAACGCTCTCTCTGGGATACGCTTCACTTTGGAACTGACAATTAGATATTGGCTTGATTCGTTCTTGGCCTCAAAAGATGAGAAGTTCTTTTGGTTAGGAATCCTTATTTTGCCAGAAAGATGGCCAGTACTAATTTGAATTGTACAAATATTTCAAAATAAATACTAAACATTTTGAAAAAATTCCACAATTTCAAATCACACACCCAATAATTTTACTTTAATATTAATTCAGATTTGTAAATAGCAGAGTTTTTGTTAGTTTTTTTCTAAAAATAAAACAATAATTTGTAATTTAAATGGATTTCTATAATATATTCAATTTTAAAACAATTTATGTGATGTGACGTATGATTAATATTAATTGAGAGGTGCCTTCAAGAAATTTTGTATATTTTCTAAACTAAACAAGATAAATTTAAACTTGCAACTGATAATAAAAGGCAAATATTCTACATATTTAAAAACATACATTCTTATACAATGCTTTTGAAATTAAATTAAAAAAATTTAATTGGAATATGTTCCTTAATACAAATGTTCCTAAATACAAAATGTAAATGTTTTATAAACAAAATTTAGTTTATAAAACATCAACGTTTATATTTTAAACAATCTGTAATTTGTGCCTTAAACTTTGTTTATAAAATATTCACGTTTAAAGTTTAAAAGATCAGTGATTATTGCTTTAAATTTTCTTTATAAATTATCCACGTTTAGAGCTTAAAAGATCCATGTTTATTGCCTTAAATTTTCTTTATAAATTATCCACGTTTGGAACACAAAGATCCATGATTATTGCTTTAAATTTTATTTATAAAACATCCTCGTTTAAAGTTTAAAAGACATCCACATTTAGAGTTTAAAAGATCTATGATTATCGCCTTAAACTTAGTTTATAAAACATCCACGTTTGGAACATGAAGATCTGTGAATATTGTCTTAAATTTTGTTTATAAAACATCCAGATTTAGAGTTTTAAAGATCCATGATTATTGCCTTAAACTTTATTTAAAAAACATCCACATTTAGAGTATAAAGATCAGTGATTATTGCCTTAAACTTAGTTTAAAAAACATCCAAGTTTAGAGTTTAAAATATCCATGATTATTGGCTTAAACTTAGTTTATGAAACATCCACATTTAAAGTTGAAAAAATCAATGATTATTGCCTTAAACTTTGTTTATAAAACCATCCAAGTTTAGAGTATATAGATCCATGTTTTGCCTTAAACTTTGTTTATAAAACATCCTTGTTTAGAGTTAAAAATATCTGTGATTATTGCCTTAAGAAAAAAACCTTCACATTTAGAGTTTAAAAGATCCATGATTATTGCCCTGAATTTTGCTTATAGAACGTCGACTAGAGTTTATTGCCTTAAACTTTATTTATAAAACATCCTTGTTTAGAGTTAAAAATATCTGTGATTATTGCCTTAAGAAAAAAACCTTCACATTTAGAGTTTAAAAGATCCATGATTATTGCCCTGAATTTTGCTTATAGAACGTCGACTTAGAGTTTAAAAGATCCATGATTCTTACCTTGAATTTGGTTTGTAAAACCACCATGTTCGATGCTTAAAATATCCGTGATTATTTCCTTAAATTATGTTGCTGTTAAAAGATTCTAATGTTTTCTTTAAAAAACAAAAATTCTATGTTCGATTACTAACACCTTTGGTCTGCTTTTGATTAGATTTTACAATATTATTAGTAAAACTGAGCATATTTATTAGTTGGAGAACTAAATTGTAGTTGTTTTCAATAAAAAGAACTTAACTTTTCTGTTGAGTTTGTTAAATATAGCCAATATTCATAATTTCCTTTATAATTAATATTAATCATACGTTTAGTATGCCGGATTTTGAAAAATAATGTTAATATAGTTATAACTTTTAAACAAATAAAGCGTTTTGTACAATATTAACAGCATTAAGAGACAAGGATCTAAGCTTTCATAAATTTCTTGGCAGGGTTGTTTGTTTTAAACACAAATGGAGGTTTTGTAGATCAAAGTTGGAGACAATGTTGGAGAGTAGACAATTGTAGATTAAATGCTTGTTACTAAAGAGCTTTTAAGCAGCTGATTTGCGGTCAACAAAACTCGGAGTTTAGCTGGGGAAGGACGTAAGCTTCTTAAATATTTTTTGAGATTTTATTAAATGTAAACATGCTTGAGTCTTAGGGTACAAAAGTGATCATCTTAAATGGGCAAATTTTAAAATTATTTTTTTTTTATTTTTTTCAGTTTTAAGTTATGACTTATTTTCATTCACTATTTATTTTATACTCACATCTAATACTTGTTGTGTAAACAATTTTTTTATTTAATTTCTAAATTGACCACATTTCAACAACTAAATAAACCCATTAATTACTTTAATTTGCACAACCACATATTTTTTTTGTTTTGTTTTAACTTTTATAATTCAATATGTGTTTGATAATAGTCCCTAGTGCTTTGATTATTATATTAATGTTATTTTATTTAATGTTTGATATTTGAAAAATAAAAACCCACAGCAAATTTTAAATAATTTAACAAATTAACTAATCTATAAATGATAATGTAATGTTATTAAAATATTACAAATGTTTTTAATAAATTAATAAGTAAATATATATAATTACAGCCCTAAGGGATGTACAAATAAATACAGTTAATTATTAATAGCAATTGAAATTGTTTTGTTTTTAAACATTAATTAAATATGTGGGAATTGTATGTATTTAACAGCCCTAAAATAGGCTATAGATTTTTTTAATTATGTTAAGCCTGAAAATATGCTAATGACAAATAGCAGGGAATAAATATTTACATTAATTTAAATTAAAATAAAAAAGATATTGAATTTTTAGCAATTATTTAAACAACTGTAGGGACCTGTAAATAATTTCTTTTATTTAATTTTGTTGTATTTCCTTTTAATTACTATTTTTATTTTTTGTGTGTTTTTATATTGTATTAAGTATACGATATTCATTATTGGTTTTTGTTTAATTCAACCCAAAATGTAACCATTTTGTGCAGCCATTAATTTACAATGGCAACCTGTTGTAGGCTTTAATGCCTTTTTGGGCATTTAGCTAGAATTTATAGCTATTTAAAGGCCATAAATTTAAAGCTTTTAAATATTCTAGTGGTGGGCAATAAATTTTAAAATGTATTAATTTTAAATAATTGGTTTTATGGAATGAAAGTTGTTGGACATCAAATATCAGTAGAGAAAAATCAGGCTACATTTTCTATATGAAGTGTTTCTCATATTAAGTCAATATATTTTATAGAAGAGGTATACCTTCAAACGTTATTTGTCAGGTTAAACTTTTTCATTTCTATTTAAATTCCAAGTTTATTTAGTCCAGTTTAAGTCTTAATCGTTGTTATTTATTTAGTCAAGTTTTAGTCTTAATCGCAGTTATTTATTTTGTCCAGTTTTAGTCTTAATCTTGGTTATTTATTTAGTCCAGTTTTTGTTTTAATCGTGGTTATTTATTTTGTCCAGTTTTAGTCTTAATCTTGGTTATTTATTTAGTTCAGTTTTAGTCTTAATCTTGATTATTTATTTAGTCCAGTTTTAGTCTTAATCATGGTTATTTATTTAGTTTCATTTTAGTTTTAATCGTGGTTTATTATTTAGTCCAGTTTTAGTTTTAATCGTGGTTATTTATTAAGTCTAGTTTTGGTCTTAATCTTGGTTTTTTATTTACCAAGGTTAAGACTTAATCTTGGTTATTTATTTAGTCCAGTTTTAGTCTTAATCTTGGTTATTTATTTAGTCCAGTTTTAGTTTTAATCTTGGTTATTTATTTAGTCCAGTTTTAGACTTAATCTTGGTTATTCATTTAGTTCAGTATTAGTCTTAATCTTGGTTAATTATTTTGTCCAGTTTTAGTCTTAATCTTGGTTATTTATTTAGTCCAGTTTTAGTCTTAATCGTGGTTATTTATTTAGTCCAGTTTTAGTCTTAATTGTGGTTATTTATTTTGTCCAGTTTTAGTCTTAATCGTGGTTATTTATTTAGTCCTGTTTTAATATTAATCTTGGTTATTTATTTAGTCCAGTTTTAGTCTTAATCGTGGTTATTTATTTAGTTCAGTTTTAGTCTTAATCGTGGTTATTTATTTATTCCAGTTTTAGTCTTAATCGTGGTTCTGTATTTAGTCAAGTTTTAGTCTTGATCGTGGTCATTTGTTTAGTCCAGTTTTAGTCTTAATCTTGGTTATTTATTTAATCCAGTTTAGTCTTAATCGTGGTTATTTATTTAGTTCAGTTTTAGTCCTAATCTTGGTTCTTTATTTAGTTCAGTTTTAGTTTTAATCGTGGTTATTTATTTTGTCCAGTTTTAGTTTTAATCGTGGTTCTTTACTTATTCAATTTTTAGCCCTAAACGTTGTCCTTTACTTAGTCCAGTTTTATGTATCATGAGAGTTTTTAATTTTGTTGAATTGATTTAAGTTTACATTTCAAAATTAAACTCTATTCCACCTCTTTCAAATTTCGCTATGACCATATCTTTGGTTTAATTATTATAATTGTATTCACAAAAATTACACTCTAATTAGTTTTCCTACAGCTTATGAAATTTTCCTTATTTGGCATTTAAGTAATTGCTAAAATTGTGCAGCATATGTTCAACAGTAAACAAAACATTGTCTACTTTAAGGAGTTGGATTTATGTAATAACTTGAGTAAGGGACTTCATTTTATATATTTTTCATTTAATATTTCTGGTATCTATTTTTGTGGTGTTTTAAAATAAATTCTTTGCAAAACATTTCATAATGCTTCTTAACGCCGGATATTTTCATTATACAACCCAGCCTTAAGGCCGACAAAGAACACTTGAAAATCATGTCACCAGTACAACTGTTGCGCTTTGTTAACTGATTCTCTGTGTAGTATACTTTTAGGCTGATGATAAAAGTGTAAGAGTCTGTATTGAAATTTTACAGTTATTCATAGTTTACAATAGTTAGTGTTTGTGCTGAATTTGCTTTAAGCTGTGTTACCACAGTCTCATTCTGTATTTGTATTCCCTTTTTCGTTGCCTATATTAAGGCTTTTATATATGATTTTGTCAGTTACTTTAACATTTTTTAGTTTAATCAAAGTTTTTTTTTTCTTTTCAATTTATTGTTTAAACAGTTTAGCATTTCTTTTATACTTCCTAAGCATTTGTTTCATTCATTTCTGTTGGTTTGATTTTTATCTTCTACTTTTATTTCTTGTTAAACAAAATGAAATTGAAAAAAAAAACGGAATGTTTATACTTTTCCATAATAACTTTTGTTATAAAGTTTATTTAAGATTATTTAGATTAATTTTGAATAAAGTTTTTTTTTTGCTTGATTTGCGCGAAAAAGTGTAAGTAAAAGAATGTTTATTTTTAATAAACGCAAGAAAAGAGTGACATTTTGTTAAAGAACCAGTGATTTGTAAAAGGTTTTCAATTACAGTTATTTAAGGGGAATTTAAAATTGTTTTAATTTTACTTGTTGCAATGAGAGTAGTATTAATCTAATTAAATGTCTGAATGCTTTGTAAATATTTTAAGGGGTTTTAATGTTTGAGAAAAATACTGCATACTTTAAGGTAGTTGACAAAATATCAAATAGATTAAATTTCCATTTCCAATCGAGTTGAGTTTTATGCTTAAAATTAATTTTTAGTACCAACAATACTTTGTTGTACTAGAATTTGTTTTAGTACAATAACTAAAATTTAGTCTATGATTATAGTACTAAAACTCAATTTTAGAACTAGTATTATGAACTAGATTAAGTACTAAAATTTAAAATAGTAATGAAAATATACTATTTAAATACTAAAAAATATATTTTAGTACTAAAACTCAATTTTAATACAAAAACTAGTTTTTAGTTCTAAAATTTAAAATAGTAAAGAAAATATACTATTTAAATACTAAAAAATATTTTTTAGTAATAAAACTAAATTTTAGTACTAAAATTTAAAATAGTAATGAAAAAATATTTAACTATGTACTAAAAAATATTTTTTAGTACTAAAACTCAATTTTAGTACTAAAACTCAATTTTAGAACTAAAACTCAATTTTAGAACTAAAACTCAATTTTAGTACTAAAACTCAATTTTAGTACTAAAACTCAATTTTAGTACTAAAACTCAATTTTAGTACTAAAACTCAATTTTAGTACTAAAACTAAATTTTAATACTAAAACTCAATTTTAGTACTAAAACTCAATTTCAGTACTAAAACTCAATTTTAGTACTAAAACTCAATTTTAGTACTAAAACTCAATTTTAGTACTAAAACTCAATTTTAGAACTAAAACTAAATTTTAATACTAAAACTCAATTGAAGTACTAAAACTAAATTTTAGTGCTAAAACTAAATTTTAGTACTAAAACTCTCTATTAGTACTAAAACTCAATTTAAGTATTAAAACTAAATTTTAGTACTAAAACTAAATTTTTAAATTAATACTAAAACTCAATTTTAGTATTAAAACTAAATTTTAGTACTAAAACTAAATTTTAGAACTAAAACTAAATTTTAATACTAAAACTCAATTGAAGTACTAAAACTAAATTTTAGTTAAAATTAATACTAAAACTCAATTTTAGTATTAAAACTAAATTTTAGTAATAAAACTAAATTTTTAAATTAATACTAAAACTCAATTTTAGTATTAAAACTAAATTTTAGTACTAAAACTAAATTTTAGAACTAAAACTAAATTTTAATACTAAAACTCAATTGAAGTACTAAAACTAAATTTTAGTGCTAAAACTCAATTTTAGTACTAAAACTCTCTATTAGTACTAAAACTCAATTTAAGTATTAAAACTAAATTTTAGTGCTAAAACTCAATTTTAGTACTAAAACTCACATTAGTGCTAAAACTCAATTTTAGTACTAAAACTAAATTTTAGTACTAAAACTAAATTTTAGTACTAAAACTAAATTTTAGTATTAAAACTAAATTTTAGTAAAAATTAATACTAAAACTCAATTTTAGTATTAAAACTAAATTTTAGTGCTAAAACTCAATTTTAGTACTAAAACTCTCTATTAGTACTAAAACTCAATTTAAGTATTAAAACTAAATTTTAGTGCTAAAACTCAATTTTAGTACTAAAACTCAATTTTAGTACTAAAACTCAACTTTAGTACTAAAACTCAATTTAAGTACTAAAACTAATTTTTAGTACTAAAACTCATTTTTAGTACTAAAACTCATTTTTAGTTCTAAAACTAATTTTTAGTACTAAAACTAAATTTTAGTACTAAAACTCATTTTTAGTACTAAATTTTAGTACTAAAACTCAATTTTAGTACTAAAACTCAATTTTAGTACTAAAACTCAATTTTAGTACTAAAACTCGATTTTAGTATTAAAACTCAATTTTAGTACTAAAACTCAATTTTAGTACTAAAACTCAATTTTAGTACTAAAACTCAATTTTAGTACTAAAACTCAATTTTAGTACTAAAACTCGATTTTAGTACTAAAATTCAATTTAAGTACTAAACCTAGTACTAATATTTAAAATAGTAATGAAAATACTAAAACTCGTTTTTAGTACTAAAACTAAATTTTAATACTAAAACTAAATTTTAATACTAAAACTAAATTTTAATTTTAGTACTAAAACTAAATTTTAGTACTAAAACTAAATTTTAGTACTAAAACTAAATTTTAGTACTAAAACTAAATTTTAGTACTAAAACTCTATTTTGATACTAAAACTAGTTTTTAGTACTAAAACAAGTTTCTAATCGTTTTTAGTCCTTAAGCTTGATTTTGATACTAAAGCTATAGAAAACCAAATTTAAGTACCAAAACTATATTTCAGTACTAAAATATAAGATTCGGCAAAACCACCGTTTTTAAAAGGTTAAAACATAACGTAAACGATCGTTATAGATAGCGGATAGCCATATCCGTCTGTATTTTGAAATCGACTTTACGAAGCCTCCAAATAACTTACATACGTTATAGTCCATCTTGGATTGCTATTTAATATCGAGAAAATCCCGATTAAAACCTTGATTTTGTTTACCAAAATTATTTTGGGAAATTTTAAATCAATTTATTAGTTTTTGTTTTATATTTTGTTCTCTATTAAATGTTGTGAAAATATTTCAAAGTTTTTGCTCTTAATCAAAACTATTTAAGATTTGTGTAATCTTTCTCTTATCTTATTTTTCTCAACATTATCTCTCTCTCTCTTGAGTGGTTTCATTGTATCACGGTTGGGTATTCCTAACAAACTATAGAACTAATTTTTTGTTGGTTTAAAATGTGGTCGAAGAATTTCCAAACTAATTTTAAACAAAAAATTAACTAACAACAATTCCATGGCAGACAGATATAAACATTGAAAATATTTGAAATATTTCCATCAAGAATTTGTTAAGAAATTATCATATTTTGCGTGTTGTTTTTGTTTGTATTAGTATGGTTGGTTGAATGGCATCACATTACAACATCATGAAGTAAACAATTAATAGACCAACAACAAACATTTTAGCATATTTATATATTTACTAAAGAATGTTGGTAGAGGGGAGGGAGGGGGTTAGAAGTTGTGCTAATGCTGTGCTCTAGAAGCTGTTGCCTCCATTATATTAATATGTATATTGGTAGTGGCTGTAATGTAGTCAATTAATGTTGTTGTATGTAGTTGTTGTCATCGTTTTTATATTGTAATAGTATGGTTTACAGCGACAAGTTGTAATGTTATTAACGCCTGTAAGTATGCTCAGTTAAGTGTATAATTAAAAGAGGATTTTTTGTGTAGTGTATACAGCAAGGCTGGGGACTAGAGAAATATACAGAAATAGAGTCTGAGCTGCTTTTAAATGAGAGACTGGGTAATTGAATTGGTTATTGAAAGTTATTTAACAGGGAATTTAAAATACAATTTTTGTAAAGCAAATTTCAAATTTATTTAAAGAGTTTCTATGTTATTTTTCCTTTTTAATATTTTTATTTAACTTTAATGTAGGCCATTATATGTCCAGCTTTTTGTTTGCACAATAACAAAGAAAACATTGCTTTGGCTAATTTATTTGTTTTAGCATATTTGTTTAGCATACTTTTGTGCAGTCATTATAAATGGTATTAGTTAATTAAAGCATACTTTAAGGTTATGAAAATTATTAAGAAGAATAAAAAATAATTGAATTTCTATAAAAGCATTATATAAAATCAATTACATTAAAATATATTTGTAGATTTCAAAGAATTTTTATAATTTTGGGAATATTTAAGAAATGGAAAATTAAGATAATTACAAGTTGTTGGTAAAAGAACTAAATATTTTAAAAGAAATTGAAAAAAATGGCCAAAGTTTTGAAATAATTCAGGTTTTATTGGCATATGTATGTTAGGAAAAGCATAATTTTAGGTGGCACGAAATAAGAAAATTTTAATTTTACATATGGCCCTAATCAAAATTTTTATTTTCTTATTAGAGAGCCTTAATGGACTAGACGATAGTTTTTGTTTAATTTCTAAACAAAAATTGTATCTTCAGCAGTAAAATTCAAACTATTAGAATGACTTTATTGCTTGCCCCTAAAAATATGCAATATCTTAAATAAAACATGATTCAATTGTGTTAAATTTGTTTAACAAACCATAAACCCATAAATATCAATACAATTCTATGGTTAATATGTAGTTTTAAACTTTTTCCTACGTGTTATGTGAGAAAATATATTTAACCAAAAAAAAATAAAACCAATCCCCCAAACATGTTCAGAAAAATAAAAATTCTTAACATTTTAGTTAAACAAAAAAGAAAAAAAGGAAAAAAAGGTTGCTCATTGGTCCTTTTGCGCTTTAAAACCAATAAGATTAAAATGTGAAGCAAAAAAAAGAACTGGAATGTCCCCTTAAGAGCTAAAAATAAAAGAAACAAGTGGTCTATATTAAACTATGTGTGAATAGTAAAATAAAAATCATGTGAACATGAATTTGTTGCAGGAGTTTTTCAATACTTGGTGATACTTTGTGTCAAGAGGGTTTCGAACACTGCACACAAAGTGTAGAGTAAATATTTCAAGGATGAAAAGAAACAAAAAAGATTTTGTAGCATGTGGTTTAGCAACTATAACAAATGTTTTCTATATACAATACAACATATTTAAGTTGTTTTATAATCCTTTGTAAACTTTTAAAGTCAATAGTAGTAGTCTAACAGCTTTGTAGTCAACTTTTTATTTTCTTGCCCCTTAAAATAGGCTTTAAATTATGTTTGTCTAGCTGCCGAAAGGTAAACCAAAACACACATTTTTATTTTCTCAATCTTTTTTATTGCATAACAGACTTTAAAAATCAATTATTAGTTTATTTTTATGATATGAAGACAGCCAACAGTTTTATAACTAAATATTTTAAGATCCTCAAAGTAGGCAACATAAATAAACAATAGCAAGGTAAAAGGCAAATGTATCAATAAGATTTTAAAGTAAAAACCTGAAACACCAAAGGAAATTTAAGGCAAAATGAAATGAGTTTTTAAAACAAAAGCTGATCTGCTTAGGAGAAGGGCAATTTTTTAGGAGAAGTTTAAGTTTTTTGAATAGGAATTAAATCATTGCATTCTTTATAATCCCTTTTATATTTTTTTAATCTCTTTCAAAGCATATTTTCTTACTTTTGCTAATCATTTCCTAGTGGCAGTGTTTGTAATAGGAATTTAATAAAGCTTACTATTTGTTATGACCCCAATATAGAAATGATTGGTCATCAATCAAAGTAAATATAAAAAATAAAGTAGTAAACAAAATTTATTTTTCCATACTCGTCCTTTTTTGGCATATTTGGAAAGAAAAAGAAACAAAAGTATTGTGTTTCCCTAAAATATTCTAAAAAAAAAATGTTATAGAAAAACCCCCAAAAATATGCTTTAATAATTCAATTTATTCAAAAATGTAAACAAAAGAATTTTACATAACAATCTGTGTAGAAAATAATTTAAAATAAATTAAACAGCCTAAAAGTAGACAATACAAAATACACCTTTTTGTTTATATAAGAAAGTCTACTTTTATTGCTGTAATTACATTATTATTATAGTTTAACAATTAAAATCTTTATAAATCTTAACTTTGATGTCTATATTATATGGCAACTTTTTAAAAAAGAATCTACTTTAGTTTGAGTTTAATTTTAATTTAAAATCAATTAAACAATTTGTTTATATAAGAAAGTCTACTTTTACTTGCTGTAATTACAATTAAAATGTTTATAAATATAAGTGCCTTGACTTTGCTGTCTATATTATTTAGCAACTTGTTAAATAAAAATCTATTTTAGTTTGTTGTTTGTAAACTTTTATCTTATACAATTAATAACCAAAACTATGCATGATTCTATGTCTTTTTTTTATCTATTTTTATTTACCTATAAACTAGTTTTAACTTGTAATCTACACTATGTTATATAGTTTATATGAGTTAATCTTATCTAAGCTGCTATAAACTGACAGTACTTGTAATAATTGTTGAAAACAAACATTAAAAAATATGTCATAGAAATGTTTAAAAGCTAACAACTTAAAGTATGCTATAATTTGTAGGTATTACTATTAATACAACGCCTGTCAAAGCAATGATATGGTGGTTAAGCTGTTTATAGTAAAACTATAATAATTTTTGAAGTGATTTTAATTGTCAGGCATATTTATTAGAATAACCTAAAAGGGAAATTAAATGTAAAGGAAATGCGTTTAAATTCACTAGATTTATTTGTAAAATCTATTAAGATCTTTTTTTTAAATTATGCTTAAACATGCAATGAAGTGATGATATTTTAGAAATATTGCAAGATTTATTTAGATTTGTGAGAAAAATATAAATATTTTGAAAAAAAAAAAATTTTAATAAAATTTCCCTAAAGGCTGATATTTTAGAAATTTTGGTAGATTTATTTAGATTTGTGAGAAAAATATAAATATTTTGAAAAATATCTAAAAATAAAATTTCCCTAAAAGGTAAATTTTTATCTATAGATAAACTTAGAAGTTTGTAATGATTTTTTTCAGTACATACGACTTATTACAAAAAATTCCCAAAACTAAAAAATTCTGTAAAACTAAAATTTCCCTTAGATGGATTTATTTTTTAATAAGGGAAATTTTGAAAATTTTCATAGAGTTGTTTTAACTTATAGGAATTGTTATAAGAAATATATTATTTTTTAAAAAAAGCTGTTTTAAATAAAATTTCCCAAAAAGGAAATTTTTTAGCTAAAGGGAAATTTCGAATTTTTTTATTGGATCCGTATAAAGCGTATATGGTTCATTACAAAAATTTATTAAATTTAAAAATTAATCTTAAAATTAAAATTTCCCTTCTAGGATTTATTTTTTAATAAGGGAAATTTGGAAAATTTTTATAGATTTGTTTTAACTTAAAAGATTTGTTATAAAAAATAAAAATTTTTCTGAAAAATATGTCTTAAATAAAATTTCCCAAAAAAGGAAATTTTTTGCTAAAGGAAAATTTTGAATGTTTTATTGGATTCGTTTCAAATGTATATGCTTTATTACAAAAATTTATTAAATTTAGAAATAAATCCTAAATTAAAATTTCCCTTCTAGGGATTTATTTTTTAATAAGGGAAATTTGGAAAATGTGCATAGATTTGTTTTAACTTAAAAGATTTATTATAAAAAATATAATTTTTTTTAAAAAATCTTTCTTAAATAAAATTTCCCAAAAAAGGAAATTTTTTAATTAAAGGGAAATTTTTAATTTTTTATTCGATTCGTTTAAAGCGTATATGGTTTATTACAAAAATCTATTAAATTTAAAAATTCATTTTAAAATTAAAATTTCCCTTCTAGGGAATTATTTTTTAATAAGGGAAATTTTGAAAATTTTCATAGATTTGTTTTAACTTAAAAGATTTGTTATAATAAAAAATATAATTTTTTCTGAAAAATCTGTCTTAAAAAAAATTTCCCAAAAAAGGAAATTTTTTAATTAAAGGGAAATTTAAATTTTTTAGTGTATTCATTGAAAGCGTATATGGTTTATTACAAAAATCTATTAAAATTAAAAATAAATCTTAAAATTAAAATTTCCCTTCTAGGGATTTATTTTTTAATAAGGGAAATTTGGAAAATTTTCATAGATTTGTTTTAACTTAACAGATTTGAAATAAAAAATAAATTTTTTTTTAAAAAATCTTTCTTAAATAAAATTTCCCAAAAAAGGAAATTTTTAATTAAAGGGAAATTTCGAATTTTTTATTGGATTCGTTTAAATCGTCTCTGGATTATTTCAAATATTTATTAAATTTAAAAATAAATCCTAAAATTAAAATTTCCCTTCGAGGGAATTATTTTTTAATAAGGGAAATTTTTAAAATTTTCATAGATTTGTTTTAACTTAAAAGATTTGTTATTAAAAATATAATTTTTTTTAAAAAATCTTTCTTAAATAAAATTTCCCAAAAAAGGAAATTTTTTTGCTAAAGGGAAATTTTTAATTTTTTATTGGATTCGTTTAAAGCTTATATAGTTTATTACAAAAATTTATTAAATTTAAAAATAAATCCTAAAATTAAAATTTCCTTTCGAGGGAATTTTTTTTAAATAAGGGAAATTTTGAAAATTTTCCTAGATTTGTTATAAAAAATATATTTTTTTAAAAAAAATCTTTCTTAAATAAAATTTCCCAAAAAGGATTTTTTTTTAATTAAAGGGAAATTTTGAAGTTTTTATTGGATCCATTTAAAGTTTATGTGTATTATTACAAAAATTTATTAAATTTGAAAAGAAATCCTAAAATTAAAATTTCCCTTCGAGGGAATTATTTTTTAATAAGGGAAATTTTGAAAATTTTCTTAGATTTGTTTTAACTTAAAAGATTTGTTAAAAATAAAATTTTTTCTGACAAATATGTCTTAAATAAAATTTCCCAAAACAGGAAATTTTTTAATTAAATGGAAATTTTTAATTTTTTATTGTATTCATTGAAAGCGTATATGGTTTATTACAAAAATTTATTAAATTTAAAAATAAACCCTAAAATTAAAATTTCCCTTCGAGGGAATTATTTTTTAATAAGGGAAATTTTGAAAATTTTCATAGATTTGTTTTAACTTAAAAGATTTGTTATAAAAAATAAATTTTTTTCTGAAAAATATGTCATAAATAAAATTTCCCAAAAAGGATTTTTTTTTAGCTAAAGGGAAATTTTTAATTTTTTCTTGTATTCATTGAAAGCGTATATGGTTTATTACAAAAATTTATTAAATTTGAAAGTAAATACTAAAATTAAAATTTCCCTTCGAAGGAATTATTTTTAAACAAGAGAAATTTTGAAAATGTTTCTAGATTTGTTTAAAATTAAAAGATTTGTTACAAAAAAGATAAGTTTTTTGAAAAATCTATCTTAAATAAAATTTCCCAAAAATGCAAATTTTTTTGCTAAGGGAAATTTTTAATTTTTTACTGGATCCATTTAAAGTTTATGTGGTTTATTACAAAAATTTATTAAATTTGAAAAGAAATCATAAAATTCAAATTTCCCTTCGAGCGATTTAAGGGAAATTTTTAAAATTTTATTTTAAAAATATAAATTAATTCAGAAAATTGTGTAAAAACAAAATTTATCTTCAAATTTCCAAAATATAACTTATTAAAATTTCATTGAATTTTTTTTTTAATTTCATATAATAATTCATTTCAAACATTTTGCAACTCTTTTACTTTATTGTGGTTTTATTGCTGTTCTTGGCTTATCACCATGAACTGCAAATAATTGCATGAAATTACTGATAGTAATCAATAAGCTGAAAGTATGCAACAGTTTTTGTTTACAAAAAAAACTATACATTTGACCTTAACCTGACAAAGCAAAAGTTTTAGCTGTAAACTAAGTATATAATAATATAGACAATATAAAGTCAAATGCTGCCAAAACTACTTCAAGTTTTTCTTTTGCTCCTAAAAGTAGGCAGTGCATAAGAAATTTTAAGAAACTTTATTATAGATATTAAATTTTGGCTAAATACAGAGCTATTGTTCTCATTTTGCAGAACTTAATTATTATAGTTCATTTTAAGGCATTAAGCTTTAAAGTTTTCCTAAATTTAACTTTCAGCCATTTAAAGTGAATCTTAATAGCCAATGTCCATTCCCATAAAGAGCATGCTAAATATAAGCTTAAATATTAGCAGCCTTATTAATTTATACTTATGTATAGACAAGCATAGCTAAATAATAGTAGTGGAATAAGTAATGCTAACTATGTATTGTTCTTGATTATGCCTAAAACAAGGCAATTGTTCAAACGCCCATACTATAGGCAACAGATTTTGTTAAACACTGTTATGGGTTTCTTTCGTTAGTAAAGCTAGAGTAAATGGCTTATTGAATTAATTTCTTATTAATTTAATAAATTTTGCAGTAAATTTAATAAACTTTGTTTTATGGGATTCATTGATTTCTATTGGAAATTATTGTTTTGATTTAATTGAACACGTTTCCTTTGCTTGAGAAAAACTAACAATATATATGTTTTTATAATTTTTTCTAGCCTTTTTTGTATTTTTTTTTTGTAGTATTTTATAGACAATACAATGAATGTGTTAATAAAACTTGAATGAACAAAAAACTATGGCATTGAAAAGTTACTGTTATAGAAATGATTTATAAATAGAGATTCTTTTTGTATTGTTTTATTTTTAAATGTAAATTTTATTAAATATTTCATTAATTGTTGCAAATTTTGCTTTAATTCTTTCTGCAACTAAAAGTATGCTATGGATTTTTTGTTTATTAAAAAATTGCTGGAAATATAGAGACAGGCAAAATTAAATAAAAATGTTGTTGGCATTTAATTAAAATTTAATAAATATTAAGCGAACTATTCAGACATTTCTTAAATAAAGAAAAACAATACAAAATTATTTAAAGCTTTTATATTTTACTTCAATCACTTTTTCAAAATCCTTAAAGTTGGCAATACAAAAAGAATTATTTAATTTGAACTGCTTTCTAAGCCTTAAAAATCTACTTTAATAATTTTTTGACACAAATTTTAAAAACTCTTTTCATAAGTCCTTCAATTATGTCATATAAACTGCATTCGAAGCCTTAAAATTCTAGTTCTTTTAGACTCCATTGCATTTAGGAAAGCCTTAATCAAAATTTGCAATCATTATCCCCTAACTTAGGCAACACAATTAAAAAACAAACGGCTCTTGGGTAATACTCTTGTTACAAGTAATTATCTCTTATAAACCAAATTCTATTGCCTACTTTTGGCTGCTACAAATTCAAAATCACATTCAAAACCAAAAATTCATTGATATTTATGTTAATTTCCCTCCTAAGAAACATTGACTCCACTTAAGGAGTGAGATCGAAAAATTCTTAACACACGTTTTTCATTACATTTTTTAACCCAAGTATTATTTGAATTTTTTTTTGATCAAGTTACCTTTGAAAAACATGTCAGTTATTATGTGTAATGTCAATTATATTAATTTTTTTGTTAATCTGATTAAAATGAGTGACCAGAAAAAAGTGCGTACTGAAATTATTAAATATTTTCAACAAAACCCAACTTGGTCTTACAAAAAGTTGGCCAAGCATACAAAGGTCTGCCGTCAAACTGTTTCCAATGTTATTAAACAGTACCGGGAGAACAGAAAACCTGGTTCAGGTAGAAGGAATGGTCCACATGATGTTTCTAAAGCCAAAAAAATAGAACGCATTTTCAAAAGAGCTCCCAACACATCCGGTAGGAAAGCAGCCCGGTTAGCTCAGTGCTCGGACTATTTGGTACGAAAAGTTAAAGCTAATGCAGGTTTAAAAACATACAAGGCTCAAAAAGTTCCTGACAGGAACGCTACTAAAAATTTAGAGGCCAAAAACAGAGCACGGAAATTGAAGTCAAGTTTTATAAAAAAATATTCTTGCTGCATAATGGATGACGAAACGTATGTTCTGGCAGATTTTTCGCAACTTCCAGGTCAAAAATTTTATGTTGCTGATGCTCGAGGGAATGTTGAAGAAAAGTTTAGGACCCAAAAGCAGACAAAATTTCCCAGAAAGTTCTTGGTATGGCAAGCAATATGCAGTTGCGGCAAAAGAAGCCACTCATTTGTTACAACGGGCTCTATAAATACCGAAATTTACATCAAGGAATGTTTACAAAAAAGGCTGCTTCCATTCATAAGACTTCATAATGTGTCCACTTATTTTTGGCCTGACTTGGCATCCTGTCACTATGGCAAACAAGCCCTTGAGTGGTACAAGAACAATAATGTGGTATTTGTACCAAGAGAGGCAAATCCTCCAAACTGCCCGGAGCTAAGGCCAGTGGAGAGATATTGGGCTCTTGTTAAAAGAGAATTGAAGAGTACAAAAAAGGTGTCCAAAAGTGTGGTAGATTTTAAACGGAGATGGACTACATGTTCGAGCAAAGTGACAGAAAGCACTATAAAAACGTTAATGGAAGGGTTTCCGAAAAAGGTTCAAAATTTCATCACTAGTGATTAAAACTATAAAAATAATTTTTTTTGTAAATTGTAATAATAATTTCAATCAAATAAAAAAAAAATTAAAGCTGTAAGTTTAGTGGTTTCTTTTTTATAAACATATATGTATGTTAAGAATTTTTCGATCTCACTCCTTAGTCTGCCAAAAAAACAAAAAAAGAAAAAACATTAAAGTAAATTGCATGTAAGTATTATGATGAGTATCATTATCATTTGGTGTGATTAGCTCTGACTTATCACACATCGCTGTATGCAATATCAACACTAATACCAAACAAAATAAAATTATGTTTGAAACAGAAGGCAAAACAAAAATTTTTTCTACAAAACATGTTGATATAACAATGTTGGCTTGTTTCATTTGTACCGAACGCTGCATGTTAAAAAATTAATTATAAGCAATTGACACTATAATCGTTAGATATAACATGAACAAGCACTTGGAAAATAATTTCAAATATAAATAGGGCCAGAACAACAAACAGTAAAGAGCATTTGAATAAAGGCAGCATACTTTCAGGCGGATATAGTAATTTCGTTCTAAATTGGGATCAAGACAAATTGTGTTAATGATAATTTTCTTTAGAAAATTGTTATTCTAAATTGAAATCTAGAAAATTTTATATACATTTCTTTCATACTTAAACTGTTCCTTACTAAACTTAACACACTATTAATGCACCACAAACGTTTGATAGAAACAAATAAAACCGAATGAAAAAATATGTTTAAAACAAAAACGCTCACCCCCCTCCAACAGGGTTATATAGAAACAACACCAATTTTGTAGGCCAAATTTTCCACAGTAATTTGTATTGTGTGTGTTTTTGTTTTTTGTAAAAGCCAACCAACCTACCATCCA
Organism: Calliphora vicina; assembly: GCF_958450345.1. NCBI lineage: Eukaryota > Metazoa > Arthropoda > Insecta > Diptera > Calliphoridae > Calliphora > Calliphora vicina. The sequence continues at coordinate 132,017,703 of NC_088781.1, forward strand.
AACCACCACATGATACTACACGCTGTCATCAGTTATTGTACTCTAGAGTGTTATTAATGACGTTGTTCTGACTCAAATGCACAGATAACAATATAAACTACAATTTATTGTAGTTGTAATCGTATGTACTTGTAGTAGCTGTAGTATACATTAAGGGGTCACAAATAATAACATAATAGCAGCATAATTTTAGGTGATAAATAGAAAAAAAACAGATTTCAGTTTTTATGTTGATGAAATATAGAGAGAGAGAGAGTGATATGGGAAGGGTTTTGTCTGTTTTTAAAAATTAAAATAAATAAATAAATTTATGTACATTTTTATGAAGCCTGTAGCATGTCAAGGAATTTAATTAATTGTGGCAAAAGAGGACCAACTGGAAACAAATATTTTAAACATTTGGAATGAAAGACTAATCTAGAGTTTACTCCCAAGTCTACTTTGGCGGCTTCATTAGAGACTAATCTAGAGACTCATTTAGAGACTAATGCAGAGACCACTCTAGATACTAATTTAAATACTGCTCTAGAGTCTACTCTAGAGACTAAACTAAAGAATATTCTGGAGTCGGAACTAGAGACTACTCTAATAGAGAAACTTAAATAAAATTGTTAAAATTTTTGAACTTAAAACTGTGGGATTTTTTCAAATTTTTAGCTAAAAATTTACTCAAAGTATTGGCTTATATTGTTTCCGAGCCGAAAGAACTGCTCATCTTCTGAGGTCAAGAATGAATCAAGCCAATTTAGGATACTCTGTTCCAAAGTGAAGCGTATATCAGAGAGAGAGAGAGAGAGAGCGTTCTGCATTGATCCAAACAAATAGTAGTAGGATAGGCCATGGTCTGGACTATAAAGGTTTGGTCAGATTTCTGCAGCTCATAATAGATAGGATAATTTTGCTCCCTTCAAATACAGAGCATTATCTTAGCGCCATGGATATTTGGCTTTTGTGTCGATTCGGCTGGTTGTTCGGGCTTCACATACGATCTCTTATGCTTTCAAGGTCTCTCGGATGAATCCAGCTGCTGAAAAACATCTGAAATAGCTGCTTGAGTAACTCCTAATGATTTTGCAGGCTCTTGTTGAGTTTGATAACAATTTTCCTGGAGTAATGCCTCCAATTCTTGGTCTTCAAACTTTTTTGGCTGGCCTGGGCGATATTTGTCTTCCGTATCAAAATCTCAACTTCTTAATAGAATAAACCATTTCCGTACGTTGAAACCGATGCAACAAATTTACCACAAACTTTGGTGAGCAATCTATATGTTTCAGCGGCACTTTTTTTCAAACTAAAGAAGTAAAGCTAAACTTCCCTCACATGACGCTTTTTTGGTACAAAATTCGATATTTTCGAAGCAAAAAAATACATTGTAGTTTACACTATAATGTTCAATAGCTAAATGAGAATAAATGTCAGATATGTAACCTTCAAAATGGCATATAAGTTATTAAAAACAAAAACCGGATTAAAAAAATACGACATCTATTGTAAATCCCGCATTTTTAAGTCATAAATTAAATATAATTTGTGAAGCTAAGCTAAAAATTCTTTTGGATACAAAATCTGTGATTAGAAACAACATATTCTCTAGATTATGTTTGAATTTAAAATTTATCTAAAATTCCTTTTAAAATAGTAAATAAAATTTGGAGACTAAGGCGTATGATTGATATTAATTCGCAACTAATTTACTAAAATCATTACAACTTTTGCTCTAAAGCAGATATTTATGAAATTCCAAATGATTTTAAAACTAAAGACTTTAAACCAATAAATATGTTGCAACAAAACTTCGTAACACTTCTAGCAATTTTCATATAAAGCCTTTAAAAAGGTTTTCAATAATAAATAGTAATCACTTTTAAATTTAAGCTAACAATTATATTGGATTTTGTTTAACAAATCTTTGGGTGAATATATTTTATGCTCTCGATTATGTTTGTATTTAAAAATCTTCCAACTTTGCTTTAAAACTGGTTAGAATGGAAATTTTCATAAAATTTGGACACTAAGGCGTATGATTGATATTAATTTGCTACTAATTTACTAAAATCGTTACAACTTTTGTTCTAAAGCAGATATTTATAAAATTCCAAATGATTTTTAAACTTAAGACTTTAGGCCAATAAATATATTGCAGTAAAACTTCATAACATCTTTAGCTATTTTTATATAAAGTCTTCAAAACGTTTTCAATAATAAATAGTAATAATTCATTAATTTAAGCTAACAATTATATTGTATTTTGTTTAACAAATCCTTGGGTGAAGTATTTAATATCTCTTGATTATGTTTATATTTAAAAAAGTCTCAAAATTCCTTCAAAACTGGTTAAAATCGAGATGTTCATAAAATTTGGACACTATGGCGTATGATTGATATTAATTCGCTACTAATTTACTGAAATTATTACAACTTTTGCTCTAAAGCAGATATTTATGAAATTCGAAATGATTTTAAAACTTAAGACTTTAGGTCAATAAATATATTGCAGTAAAACTTTACTTTTAGAAATTTTCATATAAAGACTTTAAAAAAAATTCAATAATAAATATTAATAATTTTTGAATTTAAGCTAAGAATTATGTTAGAATTTGTTTAACAAATCTCTGGCAGAATATATTATATACTCTTGATTATGTTTGTATTTAAAAATCTTCCAACATTGCTTTAAAACTGGTTAGAATGGAAATTTTCATAAAATTTGGACACTAAGGCGTATGATTGATATTAATTCGCTACTAATTTTCTGAAATTATTTCAACTTTTGCTCTAAAGCAGATATTTATAAAATTCCAAAAGATTTTTAAACTAAAGACTTTGCAGCACAACTTCATAATACTTCTAGCAATTTTAAAATAAAGTCTTCAAAATAATTCAATAAAGAAAAAATATATTTTTAATACTAAGCTAATACTTAATTACTTTTCATAAAGTTTTTTATTTTAAAGTGTCTTAAAAGTCTTTTACAATCATTTAAAATTAAGATTTTTATGAAATTTTAACTTTCGGGTTCTAGTGTCTACTCTAGAGTATAATATTCTACAGTCTATATATATCTAGTCTTTTATAAAATCTATATTGCTTCCCAAAATATTCATCTGGTCTCATTATTGCAATTATTTTGTTTATTCTTTGTCTTTATTGTTTTTTCTTGCAAATATTTTTATTATATTAATTTTCATTTATCGTTAACACTTTATGATGCCTTTAGCGTTGTGTTAAGTCTATAAGTTAAGTGCTTTTACATTATTTTTTTATTAAGATGTTTTTAATACTACTTGTAAATACTTGTATTTGCAACAATAAACATATATTTTTAAAACTCTCTGGCACGAACTTCAACTTATTAACGCAGCCATTCGAATATATTTACACATGCAAACAGTCAATCTATAATAAATTTTATAGTCCTTTTATAAGCTGCTGTGGTTACTGTGTGCAGCCAGCATACATACTTAAATGTGTGAGTAATGTGTTTATTTGCCAGGCTACGCTCTCCCTAGATCTCACGACAAATATTTTGCTTTTCAGCTTTCATATTTGTGTGTTTTCGCTCCTGTTTATTTTATTTATTATTATGTTTTTTTCTTTTCATTATTTTGACACAATATAAAATGTTTATTGGTGTCAATAACGTTTTAAAAATACTTAACATCACTAGCATTGACAATAACAACAACAACAACCACAATAAATAACAGTAAACTACAAAATACAACACAACATAAATGCAAACAAACATACCTACATACTCTCAAACATTACAGTACTTGTACTCTCATGTATTCTCACACTCCTCTTTTACTCTTACTCTTCTGTTAATAACTGTATGAGTTTGTATGTTTACATGTGTGTTTAATAATAAAGTCATAAATATTATTACGCCATATTGTATTGTGAGTAAATGTTGTTGTTATTGTATTTATTACTGCAATTTTCATTTAATTCTTTTTCATTTTACTCTTTAATGCATTTGCGTGCGTTAAATATTCAAAATCGCATTAATGTTGGGACGTGTGATGTTGTGTGTTAAATGTTAAATATTTATTTACTGTTTAACAATGAGTATTTATGTTGGGGGAAAATTTATTATAATTTTTTTGGGTTTTTTTATATGGAAGCAAATAAAAAAGCACTTGTATTTTAATAAAGCGTAGTAAATATGTGTAAATAAATGTTGAATTAATTAGGTTAATTTAAATTTTTAAGAAGACAATGTACAATTTTTCAAGCGAAGAAAATATGTTTGCCTGTAAATTTTTTTGTTTATTTAAGAAAACAGATGAATTTAAGGCAATAATAAAATTAAAATTATTTAAAAAATAAATAGAAACTTATAGAAACTCTGCATATTTCATAATTAATTCAGAAATTAGAACATTTTTTAATTAACCCCTGAAGCTTAAAATAATTTTTGTATGGAAATTGTCAGTATAACTTTAGGTTATAACATAACCATACATTCAGTGGTGGTACAAGATTTAAATATTTTAATTTTGTGATTCTTTAGGAACTAAACGATTGAGACAATTATTGGATTGTATTATTTAGGCTTAAGTTTATATAAAAATATGTTTTAAACATAGTTTAGGCTTAATCGAGGATGAAATTTATTTAATTTATATGAAAAAAATATATTTAAACATTGATTAAGCCTTAACTATTTTTAAAATTTTGATAAGTTAACCGGCCTTAGAATTTGTAATAATTTTAAAATGCTTTTCATTCTGCCATGAGTCTGAAATAATAATATGTTTTTTGTATTCTGTGAAATTATTATAAATTAAAAATTAATTTTTTTTTCTAAGAAATTTTTTTATGAACTCAAGCCTAAATAATAAAATTATACCATACAATTATCTATTTTAATTAAGATTTGTTCATTACTTATAGACTTGCGCCTTAGAATCTTTTAAAAATCGTATAAAAAACTTTATTACATAAAAAGTTATGATAATTTTAGTAAATAAGTTGCGAATTAATATCAATCATACGCCTCATATCACAAATTTTATAAATATTTGAATTTTAAATGATTTTAAAGGAATTTTGGCAAATGTTCCTATGTAGCAATAATCAAAAGAATTTATTATATTAAATAGCAGCCTTTGGTGACAAATTATGCAAAAAGTTCTATAACAATTTCAAAAAAAATTTAAATTTTGTTTAAGAATTCTTTTTCTTTGTCTTTATTTGACATTTTCCTGAAGAATTACTGAATTAAGTTTCATAAAATTGTTTCGTTAAGGTCTTTGCAATCTAAAACATTTAAAATTTTATAAATATCATGCTTCAATCAAAAGTTATAATGATTTTGGCAAATAAGTAAAGAATTAATATTAATCATACGCCACAGTACTAAAATTTTATGATAATCAAGATTTTAAATTTTGCTAAAGGAATTTTAGGAAATTTTTAAATAAATAAACATAATCAGCATAGTTTTAATATTTAAACAAAGCTTTGATAAGAAAAATTCAATATAATTATTAGCTTAGTTTAAAAAATAATTACCATTTCTTAGTGAAAAGTAGTTTTAGTCTTTATTTGAAAATTCTTAGAAGCGTCATGGAGTTTTCCTTTATTAAAATTTTTGGCTGAAGGTGTTTATTTTTTAAAACTGTTTTATATAAAAAAGTTATAATGATTTTAGCAAACAAGTAGCGAATTAATATCAATCATACACCACAAAACTCTAATTTGATGAAAATCGAAATTTAACTAATTTTAAAGGAATTTTGGAAGATTTTCAAATGCTAACATAATCACAAGAATATCCTATATTCATCAAGAGCTATGGGAATCAAAATAAAAAATAATTTTTAGCATAGCTTTAAAAATAATTTTAATTTATCATTAACATTTCTTACACTCGTTTTTTGAAAATTCTAAGAAGTGTTGTGGAGTTCTACTTCAATAATTTTGTACGCCTTACGGTTTTTAGTTTTAAATCTCTTACAATTTTAAAAATATCTCCTTTAAATCAAAAGTTATGATGATTTTCTTAAATAATATGATAATTAATATTAATCATACGTCGCGGTGCTTAAATTTCATAAAAATCTTAATTTTATCTAGTTTTAAAGAAATTTTGTAAAAATTTTAAATGCAAACGTAATCAGAAGGGTATTAGGTTTTCATACAAAAACCCAATTTTCATGATAATCAAAAATTTTAAGAAATTAAAAAAAAAAATCGAAATTTTCTAAAAAAAAAATATTTTATTTTATTCTGTAACTTGACATAAGAATACTTTTTATATTTACCTAGGTATTCGATAGAAATTTATGACAAAATTTAAAAAAACTCTTATGACAAATTCGAAAACAATTATTTTTTTTTATTAAACAAGAGATTTCACAGTCTTTATTTGAGAATTTCATTAGCCATCATAGATTTATATTGAAATATATTGTTGTTTAAAGTCTTTTGTTTCTTAATAATTTAAAATCTTATAAAAATCAGCTTAAAAACAAAAGTTATGATGATTTTCTTAAATAATTAGAGAATTAATATTAATCATACGCCACCACGCTTCAATTTGATAAAAATCTTAATTTTAGCTAGTTTTAAAGGATTTTTGGAAAATATTCAAATGCAAATGTAATCGAAAGAGCGTCAGTTATTGATACAAAAACTTATTTTTCTTGATAACAAAAAATTTAGAAAAAATTTTAAGAAATTAAAAAAAAATTTAATAAATAAAATGAAACTTGTCATAGAACCGTTTTATTAAATAGAAATATTTCACTGTTTTGTCAAAAATATTTCATGCATTAAATGCTTCAGTTTAAAATCTATGAGTTCCCTGGTGTAATCGGACAGTTTCTTTTTTTACATTTATAAATTGTGTATTTATTGTCCAACTTAATCATGCATGTTTTTCTATAGTAACCCTTAATTTTTTTTATTTTTTATTGTATTATTAAATAAAAGTTTATCCTTTGCCACCTAATCAAGCAAAAGAATATTTCCTCTACTTTAGGGGTTTTCTAAACCATAACAAAGCCACATATTTAAATTGTTGCTAATACGAGACGAATACACAAAAAATTTAACCTCTAAAGCCAACATGACTATTTGGCCAAATGACCTTTTTCACGCACGAAAAGCAAAACAACAATATTGCCAGCAGCAGCAGTAACATATATAACAGAATGTAATGTCAAATTGAAAAAGGAGAGACAACAATCCCTCACAAAAGTGTTATCCACAGACTTGGGATAAAAATAGTGAGATGTTAAAAACAAGAAACCAAGCAAAATGTAAAAGAATGAAGTAAAGGAACAATATAAATTTTTGAATATAAATTTTGTAATTCAAACATTTGCTGGGCTTTTTTCAGCTTTGTTTTTTTTTAAGGATTTTTTTTAATTTTTTTATTTGTAGCCTGCCACTTTTGGTTTCAGTTCGAGGCTGGCTGGTGTGTGTTGTTGATTTTTAAATTTTACTTGAGGTTGTGTTAAACCAGTGTTAATCCGATTAGATTGCATATGTTTTATATTTAAGGTTTCTTATGGAAAGCCAACAAACATTAATGATGTAAATAATATACATAGACTAATACAGAAATGGATTAACATAATTTGTATTATTATGTCGTATAATTCTTAAAAGAGAACCGAAAATTTAATATTAATTTTAAAATTGTTTAAAAATGTTAAAAAAAATTTAGCTTTTTTCAGTTTCTGGGTAAAATTTTTGGCACTTGCTTGAATCATAACAAATTATGTTTATGTTTATTTATAACCTTGATTCTTAGGCTTTCAAAATCTTTAAAATTTTATAAAACTTCTTATTATAACAAAAGTTATAAGGATTTTACTAAATTATTTAATAATTAATATTAATCATACGCCATAGGTTACAAATTTTATTTAAATCATGATTTCTTACTGATTTATGTACATTTTTATTAATTTTTTTTAATAAAAAGGCATGAATTCCTTTTAGTAAATTTATTAAGAACTAAAAAACCTCCTACTTACTTGAATTTTCAGAAGAAAATTATAAAAATTTTTTCGCTGAAATTCAAAATTTGAATTACTGATTAACAAAATTTGTAGTATAATGTCGTGTAGTTCTTAAAAATTTAATATTACTTTTTTAAATAAATATTTTCCTAATTTTTTAAATAAATGTTAAAAAATTTTGAGGTTTATTAAGTTTTTGGTAAATTTTTTTAGCATTTGCTTGTATCATAATAAATTTTAGTTTATCTTTATTTACAACCATAGTTCTTAAGCTTTAAAAACCTTTATAATTTTCTAAAACTTCTTATTAGAACAAAAGTTATAAGGATTTTACTAAATTATTTAATAATTAATATTAATCATACGTCACAGGTTACAACATTTTATTTAAATCATGATTTCTGATGGATTTATATAAATTTTTGTTTATTTTATTTATAAAAAGGCATAAATACCTTTTAGTAAATATATTAAGAACTAAAAAAACATCCTACTTACTTGAATTTTCAGGAGAAAATTATAAAAAAAATTTTCGATAAAATTCAAAATGGTTTTTAATGAATAAAAAGAATTATAATATTTAAAAGTTTAAAAAGGGGTATATTACTGATATTTATTCGTATGTTAAGACTAAATTCATCGTAACTAATAATTAAAATTTTTTAAATTTTATAATTCTATCGGTTGTTGTCTATTCTGGAAAAATGTATTAACAAAATTTGTATTATAATGTTGTGTAGTTCTTAAAAAGGCAACCGAAAATATGATATTACTTTCTTAAATAAATATGTTAAAAAATTTTGAGTTTTATTAAGTTTTTTGGTAAAATTTTTTAGCATTTGCTTGTATCATAATAAATTTTAGTATATGTTTATTTATAACCATAATTCTTAAGCTTTAAAAACCTTTAAAATTTTATAAAACTCCTTATTAGAACAAAAGTTATAACGATTTTACTAAATTATTTCATATTTAATATTAATCATACGCCACAGGTTACAAATTTTATATAAATCATGATTTCTTATGGATTTGTATACATGTTTGTTAATTTTTTTAATAAAAAGGCATAAATTTCTTTTAGTTAATATATTAAGAACTAAAAAATAATTTTCCTCCTTCTAGCTTAAATTTTCAGAAGAAAATAAAAAAAATTTGCTTCAAAAAAATTTAGTTCTCACTAACATAAATTTCGTTGAAATTCAATGAATGATTTTTAATAGATTTTGAAGAAATATATTATAAATTAACATTTATTTTACTATACAATTCCATACAATATTTTTATCTAAATAAAATCTTAATATTGTTAACCGAAGCTAGATTTTAGTATAAGATTCTATTTCAACTACATTTGTATTTGTTCATTTCATGGAATACTTTTAAAACTAGTTAAAATTAAGAGTTTTAGAAAATTCCAAAAAGGGCCGAATGATTGATATTATTTCGTATGTTACACAGTGCAACACCAAAAATAATAACCATATACGGACACCGCTACGTTTTGGCCAAAGTCATGAAATAAATTTAGAAATAATTTTTTTAAGGCTGCCTAAAAGTATGCTTTAGTTTATAATAATTTAATAGTTTATGACCCAACACTTAATTTCTTTAGTTTTTTCTTACTAACTTATATTGATCCACCTAAATGGTGTTAAGAATCATTCCTAGAAAGTTCATATGTTCTAGAAAGTTGTTTATTGAGATCTTAGGTACATTTTTGTAGTTGATTGTTTCCTTGAATTTTGAACGGTTTGCTACCTATTTACCTGAACAAGGGAAAAAATTTAAAAAAAATCGATTTAAAGTTTTTTGCGATTTTGATCTTGAAGATGAAATTTTTTTGATTCTATATGTTCACAATTTTTGTTCTTTATGGCAAGGGCTACAACTTTGCCTCAGAGAGTAAATCAAAATTCCGAAATGTTTGCAAGATATGAGCCTGAGAAAATGACACCCCAAAAATGAGGCCCCAAATCTTTGGGGGCCCATAAAATAAAAAGTGCATGACTTTGGGCATAACTAGGAGACACGGGTCTTTTTTTTTGGTCTTTTATTAAGTACTGGTGTCCGTATATGGTTATATTTCCATAACTTAAAAAATTACAAACAAAGTTATTGACTAAATTCATCATTACTTTTGTTATAATTAAAATTTTTGAATTTTTATAATTCTAGCGGTTGTTGTCTAATTTTAGGCTGGAAACTATATTTTGATTTTATTCTACAAAAATTTGGTTTTGTGCTTTTAAAATGGAAGAAGTATGTTTTCATGTGATTTGCCCAAAAAATTGTTTGATATTTGTTGAACATGTTTGTGTAATTAAGTCAATATTATATTTTTTGTCTCCTCCCAATTGTGGTTGTATTACATTTCCTTTTAATTTAAAGCCCAGTCACTTCTCATTAAAATCTTCTTAAAATGTTTGCCTACCTTTTCAAATTATTTGATATTTGTCATACGTTACGTATGATTAATATTAATAGGTAGCAATTTTAATAAAATAGCTTAAAATTATGTTTCTAAAAGCAAAATTTATAATATTATTAATGATTTGAATACATAAGACATTAGACTATAAGTTAAATTTAATATAAATCTTAAAAAAATTACTGAATATTAAAAAAAATTTTAAAAAAATTATAAAATATTTTTTTGGAAAAAAAAAATTGGTAAAACAATTGTTTTTATACTAAGAAACTAAGAAAAATAAACTTATTTATTGGATTTTAATAAAATTTCTTAATTTTCTTTATTTGTTTAAGATTTTGTTTAACATTTAAGGTTTCAATTTTCAAGTTCTTAATCAATATAAACATAACATAGTTATTTGTGACCTAATTGTAATAAATTTTAGTAATGTTTCCATCTATACTTTGGTATTTAATTAATTATATAAAATAAATCATTATCATGTCTCTACAGACAGCTACAGGTGACCCACAATAAAAGTTCATTGAGTTTCTTGGCCCACAAACAGCTTAACTCTTAAGACAGTTTATTTGCCAGCATTATAACTATAAACAATATTTTGTTATGTTTCTTATTCTTATAACAAAGAAGTGTTCCTTCTGTTTGCTATAATATTTTGTTTACCTTGACAGTTAATTTGTCTAAACGCCCAACTTTCGAACACACTTACTAAAGACATGTCAATTTAGCGGAAAATCATGCCAACCGAAAAAATACTTAATTAATTTTTACTTATTTTTTTCTTGCCCTATAAGGCCTAAAACAAAAGGTTAGCACAACTTGTCCAAGGTGTTAAATACACCTAGAAGTAAGCAAAAAAAATACAAAATAACAATATTGTTTTAACTTATAAACTTAACCTCCCAAATGTCCAATTTTTCGACATTGACATTGTCCTGTAAATGTGTATACACACAAACTGACATTAAAGTTATTAACACATAGTCAAACATAAATATATAACAAAGTGTGTGTAGATGTATTAAAATATACAGAAACCCTAGTTATTAACAAAGACACATGTTTTATTTATGGCTGAGTCTTCACATACATATTTGTAAACATGTGTATATAAGTGATTAACTATCTTTCTTTCTCCCTTACACTACCCCTCTCACACAACACAAATTGCTACAGACGACAACAACCAACACAAATAATAACATAATGTATACTCTTTCATATAAGGCTTCTTCTCTCTATGGTTATTTGTCTCCTTGTTATTTATTTTCTCTTTCCAAACCCTACTTTTATCAATACATGTGTGTGTTTGTTTATTTTTTCCTAACCACAACATTGAAGTTGTGGTTTTTATATTTGTAAAACAACAACGACAACAACAGCTCAACAAAAACAAATACAACAAAATTAAGTAATAGAAAACAATGTCATTTAAAGGCCTGTCTGTCTCTCTGTCTATCCTGTAACAAAATAACATCAATATTTGAAATGAAATCTTTAAGAGTATTTTTTTCAGTTTATTTTTTTTTTAAATTTTGTTGACACATTTCTTGCTAACAGATTAATAAACTCACATGTTTTTGTTTAGTGTCTAAGGACTCAAAAGTCTCAAAAGCTTTTAGAATTTTGGTAAATACTCATAGTAAGTATGTAACTTAAATAAATCAAACAAAAAGTTCGAATTGATTTGAAGAAAATTACACAATCATTAATATCAATATTGTACAATGTTTCTTGAATTACACATGAAATTTGTAAAATTCTTTTTAAATATAAAATACTTTAAATTACTAGATAAAGGAATATAACTGAACTAGAACTTGAACTAAAACTTGAACTAAAACCTGAACTAGAACCTGAACTAGAACAGAACTAGAATAGAACTGGAACAGAACTAGAACAGAACTAGAACAGAACTAGAACAGAACTAGAACAGAACTAGAACAGAACTAGAACAGAACTAGAACAGAACTAGAACAGAACTAGAACAGAACTAGAACAGAACTAGAACAGAACTAGAACAGAACTAGAACTAGAACAGAACTAGAACTAGAACAGAACTAGAACAGAACTAGAACAGAACTAGAACAGAACTAGAACAGAACTAGAACAGAACTGGAACAGAACTAGAACAGAACTAGAACAGAACTAGAACAGAACTAGAACAGAACTAGAACAGAACTAGAACAGAACTAGAACAGAACTAGAACAGAACTAGAACAGAACTAGAACAGAACTAGAACAGAACTAGAACAGAACTAGAACAGAACTAGAACAGAACTAGAACAGAACTAGAACAGAACTAGAACAGAACTAGAACAGAACTAGAACTAGAACTAGAACTAGAACAGAACTAGAACAGAACTAGAACAGAACTAGAACAGAACTAGAACTAGAACTAGAACAGAACTAGAACAGAACTAGAACTAGAACAGAACTAGAACAGAACTAGAACAGAACTAGAACAGAACTAGAACAGAACTAGAACAGAACTAGAACAGAACTAGAACAGAACTAGAACAGAACTAGAACAGAACTAGAACAGAACTAGAACAGATCTAGAACAGAACTAGAACAGAACTAGAACAGAACTAGAACAGAACTAGAACAGAACTAGAACAGAACTAGAACAGAACTAGAACAGAACTAGAACAGAACTAGAACAGAACTAGAACAGAACTAGAACAGAACTAGAACAGAACTAGAACAGAACTAGAACAGAACTAGAACAGAACTAGAACAGAACTAGAACAGAACTAGAACAGAACTAGAACAGAACTAGAACAGAACTAGAACAGAACTAGAACAGAACTAGAACAGAACTAGAACAGAACTAGAACAGAACTAGAACAGAACTAGAACAGAACTAGAACAGAACTAGAACAGAACTAGAACAGAACTAGAACAGAACTAGAACAGAACTAGAACTAGAACAGAACTAGAACAGAACTAGAACAGAACTAGAACTAGAACAGAACTAGAACAGAACTAGAACAGAACTAGAACAGAACTAGAACAGAACTGGAACAGAACTAGAACAGAACTAGAACAGAACTAGAACAGAACTAGAACAGAACTAGAACAGAACTAGAACAGAACTAGAACAGAACTAGAACAGAACTAGAACAGAACTAGAACAGAACTAGAACAGAACTAGAACAGAACTAGAACAGAACTAGAACAGAACTAGAACAGAACTAGAACAGAACTAGAACAGAACTAGAACAGAACTAGAACAGAACTAGAACAGAACTAGAACAGAACTAGAACAGAACTAGAACAGAACTAGAACAGAACTAGAACAGAACTAGAACAGAACTAGAACAGAACTAGAACAGAACTAGAACAGAACTAGAACAGAACTAGAACAGAACTAGAACAGAACTAGAACAGAACTAGAACAGAACTAGAACTAGAACTAGAACAGAACTAGAACAGAACTAGAACTAGAACAGAACTAGAACAGAACTAGAACAGAACTAGAACAGAACTAGAACAGAACTAGAACAGAACTAGAACAGAACTAGAACAGAACTAGAACAGAACTAGAACAGAACTAGAACAGAACTAGAACAGAACTAGAACAGAACTAGAACAGAACTAGAACAGAACTAGAACAGAACTAGAACAGAACTAGAACAGAACTAGAACAGAACTAGAACAGAACTAGAACAGAACTAGAACAGAACTAGAACAGAACTAGAACAGAACTAGAACAGAACTAGAACAGAACTAGAACAGAACTAGAACAGAACTAGAACAGAACTAGAACAGAACTAGAACAGAACTAGAACAGAACTAGAACAGAACTAGAACAGAACTAGAACAGAACTAGAACAGAACTAGAACAGAACTAGAACAGAACTAGAACAGAACTAGAACAGAACTAGAACAGAACTAGAACAGAACTAGAACAGAACTAGAACAGAACTAGAACAGAACTAGAACAGAACTAGAACAGAACTAGAACAGAACTAGAACAGAACTAGAACAGAACTAGAACAGAACTAGAACAGAACTAGAACAGAACTAGAACAGAACTAGAACAGAACTAGAACAGAACTAGAACAGAACTAGAACAGAACTAGAACAGAACTAGAACATAACTAGAACAGAACTAGAACAGAACTAGAACAGAACTAGAACAGAACTAGAACAGAACTAGAACAGAACTAGAACAGAACTAGAACAGAACTAGAACAGAACTAGAACAGAACTAGAACAGAACTAGAACAGAACTAGAACAGAACTAGAACAGAACTAGAACAGAACTAGAACAGAACTAGAACAGAACTAGAACAGAACTAGAACAGAACTAGAACAGAACTAGAACAGAACTAGAACAGAACTAGAACAGAACTAGAACAGAACTAGAACAGAACTAGAACAGAACTAGAACAGAACTAGAACAGAACTAGAACAGAACTAGAACAGAACTAGAACAGAACTAGAACAGAACTAGAACAGAACTAGAACAGAACTAGAACAGAACTAGAACAGAACTAGAACAGAACTAGAACAGAACTAGAACAGAACTAGAACAGAACTAGAACAGAACTAGAACAGAACTAGAACAGAACTAGAACAGAACTAGAACAGAACTAGAACAGAACTAGAACAGAACTAGAACAGAACTAGAACAGAACTAGAACAGAACTAGAACAGAACTAGAACAGAACTAGAACAGAACTAGAACAGAACTAGAACAGAACTAGAACAGAACTAGAACAGAACTAGAACAGAACTAGAACAGAACTAGAACAGAACTAGAACAGAACTAGAACAGAACTAGAACAGAACTAGAACAGAACTAGAACAGAACTAGAACAGAACTAGAACAGAACTAGAACAGAACTAGAACAGAACTAGAACAGAACTAGAACAGAACTAGAACAGAACTAGAACAGAACTAGAACAGAACTAGAACAGAACTAGAACAGAACTAGAACAGAACTAGAACAGAACTAGAACAGAACTAGAACAGAACTAGAACAGAACTAGAACAGAACTAGAACAGAACTAGAACAGAACTAGAACAGAACTAGAACAGAACTAGAACAGAACTAGAACAGAACTAGAACAGAACTAGAACAGAACTAGAACAGAACTAGAAAAGAACTAGAACAGAACTAGAACAGAACTAGAACAGAACTAGAACAGAACTAGAACAGAACTAGAACAGAACTAGAACAGAACTAGAACAGAACTAGAACAGAACTAGAACAGAACTAGAACAGAACTAGAACAGAACTAGAACAGAACTAGAACAGAACTAGAACAGAACTAGAACAGAACTAGAACAGAACTAGAACAGAACTAGAACAGAACTAGAACAGAACTAGAACAGAACTAGAACAGAACTAGAACAGAACTAGAACAGAACTAGAACAGAACAGAACTAGAACAGAACTAGAACAGAACTAGAACAGAACTAGAACAGAACTAGAACAGAACTAGAACAGAACTAGAACAGAACAGAACTAGAACAGAACTAGAACAGAACTAGAACAGAACTAGAACAGAACTAGAACAGAACTAGAACAGAACTAGAACAGAACTAGAACAGAACTAGAACAGAACTAGAACAGAACTAGAACAGAACTAGAACAGAACTAGAACAGAACTAGAACAGAACTAGAACAGAACTAGAACAGAACTAGAACAGAACTAGAACAGAACTAGAACAGAACTAGAACAGAACTAGAACAGAACTAGAACAGAACTAGAACAGAACTAGAACAGAACTAGAACAGAACTAGAACAGAACTAGAACAGAACTAGAACAGAACTAGAACAGAACTAGAACAGAACTAGAACAGAACTAGAACAGAACTAGAACAGAACTAGAACAGAACTAGAACAGAACTAGAACAGAACTAGAACAGAACTAGAACAGAACTAGAACAGAACTAGAACAGAACTAGAACAGAACTAGAACAGAACTAGAACAGAACTAGAACAGAACTAGAACAGAACTAGAACAGAACTAGAACAGAACTAGAACAGAACTAGAACAGAACTAGAACAGAACTAGAACAGAACTAGAACAGAACTAGAACAGAACTAGAACAGAACTAGAACAGAACTAGAACAGAACTAGAACAGAACTAGAACAGAACTAGAACAGAACTAGAACAGAACTAGAACAGAACTAGAACAGAACTAGAACAGAACTAGAACAGAACTAGAACAGAACTAGAACAGAACTAGAACAGAACTAGAACAGAACTAGAACAGAACTAGAACAGAACTAGAACAGAACTAGAACAGAACTAGAACAGAACTAGAACAGAACTAGAACAGAACTAGAACAGAACTAGAACAGAACTAGAACAGAACTAGAACAGAACTAGAACAGAACTAGAACAGAACTAGAACAGAACTAGAACAGAACTAGAACAGAACTAGAACAGAACTAGAACAGAACTAGAACAGAACTAGAACAGAACTAGAACAGAACTAGAACAGAACTAGAACAGAACTAGAACAGAACTAGAACAGAACTAGAACAGAACTAGAACAGAACTAGAACAGAACTAGAACAGAACTAGAACAGAACTAGAACAGAACTAGAACAGAACTAGAACAGAACTAGAACAGAACTAGAACAGAACTAGAACAGAACTAGAACAGAACTAGAACAGAACTAGAACAGAACTAGAACAGAACTAGAACAGAACTAGAACAGAACTAGAACAGAACATGAACTAGAACCTAAAGTAGAATCTGAACTAGAATCTCAACTAGAATCTAGACTAGAAGCTCAACTAGAAGCTCAAATAGATACTCAACTAGAATCTGAACCAGAACCTGAACTAGAACTTGACCTAGAATCTCATCTGGAATCTCAACTAGAATCTCAACTAGAATCTGAACTAAAACCTGAACTAGAACTGAAGTAGTACTTGAACTAGAATCTCAACAAGAATCTCAACTAGAATCTCAACTAGAATGTCAACTAGAATCTCAACTGGAATCTCAACTGGAATCTGAACTACAATTTCAACTAGAATGTCAACTAGAATCTCAACTGGAATCTTAACTACAATCTCAACTTGAATCTCAACTAGAATATCAACTAGAATGTCAACTAGAATCTCAACTAGAATCTCAACTAGAATCTCAATTACAATCTCAACTAGAATCTCTAGTAGAATCTCAACTAGAATCTCAACAATAATCTCAACTAGAGTCTCAACTAGAATCTGAACTACAATATCATCTAAAATGTCAACTACAATCTCAACTAGAATCTGCACTAGAATCTCAACAAGAATCTCAACTAGAACCTCAACTAGAATCTCAACTAGAGTCTCAACTAGAATCTGAACTTGAATCTCAACAAGAATCTCAACTAGAATCTCAAAAAGAATCTGAACTAGAATCTGAACTATAACCAGAACTAGAACCTGAACTAAAAGAAACTTTGAAACAATTTTTTAATTTCGTATTTTATTTTCAAATAGCAATAATGTGCTTGGAATTTCAAATCTTCTCTTCTCATCACAATATTTCTTACAAAACAATAATTAATAACACTCTGCTTTAGCACCCTCAAATCCTGCCAATAATAGCAAATTTCTTTTTGCACATACATTTGCTTTAATGCCATTTTAATTTGCAAAACAAAAACTAAAGAAAAACTCTATTACATTTTCGATACAAATACACAATAATCGACACTTGATAATCATGACGTATCATTGGGTGTTTCAATAAATCAAAGGGTTACGAGACTGGCCAGTATTCCCAGTGAATACATACAATGTTTAAGTGTTTATGGCCACAATCTAACAAACAGTTAGATGGCCTATTGTATAATTGTTGAGGCTGGGGACAAAAAAGAAAACTAAAAACCCTGATACAAATTGAAGATGTCTGCTAGATTGAGTACAAGAGTTCAATTAAATGTGTGTGAGCATGAAATAAAAAAAAAAACAAGAAATCGAAAAAGAATTCTAGTTTCGTATGGTAACAGTCCTGTTTCCGGTTTACTAAGTACGGCTGGTTATTGGAGTGTTAATTGAAAACTTGAAGGTGACACAAAACCACATAGTTACCTTTATTTTGAGAATCTTAAAGGCCATTGCCAATAAAGTTTATTAATTGTTTGAGAGTTTATTGAAATTTAAAATTGTATAACTGTATATTAAAAATCAATTACAAAGAGAAGAAACTTTTCTACTACTTCGGATTCTGAAATAGATACTGGTTTATTTTCTAGTTTATATTCTAGTTCAACCAAGAGTCTAGTTTACATTAAGATCTAGTTCAAGTATAAGCTCAGGTTATAGTTCAGTTCTAGTTCAGTTCTAGTTCAGTTCTAGTTCAGTTCTAGTTCAGTTCTAGTTCAGTTCTAGTTCAGTTCTAGTTCAGTTCTAGTTCAGTTCTAGTTCAGTTCTAGCTCAGTTCTAGTTCAGTTCTAGTTCAGTTCTAGTTCAGTTCTAGTTCAGTTCTAGTTCAGTTCTAGTTCAGTTCTAGTTCAGTTCTAGTTCAGTTCTAGTTCAGTTCTAGTTCAGTTCTAGTTCAGTTCTAGTTCAGTTCTAGTTCAGTTCTAGTTCAGTTCTAGTTCAGTTCTAGTTCTAGTTCAGTTCTAGTTCAGTTCTAGTTCAGTTCTAGTTCAGTTCTAGTTCAGTTCTAGTTCAGTTCTAGTTCAGTTCTAGTTCAGTTCTAGTTCAGTTCTAGTTCAGTTCTAGTTCAGTTCTAGTTCAGTTCTAGTTCAGTTCTAGTTCAGTTCTAGTTCAGTTCTAGTTCAGTTCTAGTTCAGTTCTAGTTCAGTTCTAGTTCAGTTCTAGTTCAGGTTCTAGTTCAGGTTCTAGTTCAGGTTCTAGTTCAGTTCTAGTTCAGTTCTAGTTCAGTTCTAGTTCAGTTCTAGTTCAGTTCTAGTTCAGTTCTAGTTCAGTTCTAGTTCAGTTCTAGTTCAGTTCTAGTTCAGTTCTAGTTCAGTTCTAGTTCAGTTCTAGTTCAGTTCTAGTTCAGTTCTAGTTCAGTTCTAGTTCAGTTCTAGTTCAGTTCTAGTTCAGTTCTAGTTCAGTTCTAGTTCAGTTCTAGTTCAGTTCTAGTTCAGTTCTAGTTCAGTTCTAGTTCAGTTCTAGTTCTAGTTCAGTTCTAGTTCTAGTTCAGTTCTAGTTCAGTTCTAGTTCAGTTCTAGTTCAGTTCTAGTTCAGTTCTAGTTCAGTTCTAGTTCAGTTCTAGTTCAGTTCTAGTTCAGTTCTAGTTCAGTTCTAGTTCAGTTCTAGTTCAGTTCTAGTTCAGTTCTAGTTCAGTTCTAGTTCTAGTTCAGTTCTAGTTCAGTTCTAGTTCAGTTCTAGTTCAGTTCTAGTTCAGGTTCTAGTTCAGGTTCTAGTTCAGGTTCTATTTCAGGTTCTAGTTCAGCTTCTAGTTCAGCTTCTAGGTCAGGTACTAGTTCAGGTTCTAGTTCAGGTTCTAGTTCAGGTTCTAGTTCAGGTTCTAGTTCAGGTTCTAGTTCAGTTCTAGTTCAGGTTCTAGTTCAGCTTCTAGGTCAGGTCCTAGTTCAGGTTCTAGTTCAGGTTCTAGTTCAGGTTCTAGTTCAGGTTCTAGTTCAGGTTCTAGTTCAGGTTCTAGTTCAGGTTCTAGTTCAGGTTCTAGTTCAGGCTCTAGTTCAGGTTCTAGTTCAGTTCTAGTTCAGATTCTAGTTCAGGTTCTAGTTCAGGTTCTAGTTCAGCTTCTAGTTCAGCTTCTAGGTCAGGTTCTAGTTCAGGTTCTAGTTCAGGTTCTAGTTCAGGTTCTAGTTCAGGTTCTAGTTCAGGTTCTAGTTCAAGTTCTAGTTCAGCTTCTAGTTCAGCTTCTAGGTCAGGTCCTAGTTCAGGTTCTAGTTCAGGTTCTAGTTCAGTTCCAGTTCAGGTTCTAGTTCAGGTTCTAGTTCAGGTTCTAGTTCAGGTTCTAGTTCAGGCTCTAGTTCAGGTTCTAGTTCAGTTCTAGTTCAGTTCTAGTTCAGTTCTAGTTCAGTTCTAGTTCAGGTTCTAGTTCAGCTTCTAGTTCAGGTCCTAGTTCAGGTTCTAGTTCAGGTTCTAGTTCAGGTTCTAGTTCAGGTTCTAGTTCAGGTTCTAGTTCAGGTTCTAGTTCTTATTAAGTTCTGTGTCAGTTTTATTAAAATTCAGTCATTCTCTTTTTAAATGTGATTTAAATATAGAACTAACGTATGAGTATTATTATTTCTTAAAACCAAATTAATATTACTCATACGTACGATTCCTTACATTAAACCCATTTGCATTTTAACAAATTTTTTTGGTGTTGTTTGTGAGTTTAATCTTTAATACGTTGGTTATTTATTTAAAGTCATTTCTATTTTCTATAAAATTTTAATCTTGCACTTTATTTTTGCAACCATTCACACATATATTTTTTACAAAGTTTGGTTCTCATTTACTTTCTAAAACCCATATCTAGTTTTTTAAAACCACTTGTTAATTTATGCACGTTTTAACAATTGTGTTCACATGTTCACAGCTGCTGCTCTGTGCTGTTACCCATTCACAGGGACCAACACAGAGCTTGTGGAAAAGAGTAACAAAGGATTTGTGAAGGAAAGGGAGAAAGGATGTTAAGCAAACAGGAAAAGTGTAATTGAAACACATACATAGTAAATTTGTATTTACTTTACAGGTTCGTGTGTGGTAGAGAGTAAAGAATTTAAAATAACAAAGTTAAAGTAAATAAAACTAATAGTTTAAAAATAACCACAATCAAATCAAACAAGTTTGAAAAAAAGATAAAGAAAACTAAAAGATAAAAGGGGTGTAATTGTGAGAAATTTTTATTATGTTTTCTTAAGGAAATCTGTAAAATGTTTAAACATAGGATTAAGAATAATGGAATTATAACTCAAACTTTAATTGCTAGATAATGGGCAATGAATAAAACGAAATTTATAAATTTCCTTATTTAATTAAAATTGTTGAATTTAATCTGAAAGGTCAATATTATTTTTACATTTTCTGCTAAAACTAACGCGATTTACTAGAAGTTTAACACAACTGCCAGATTTAAACCTAAAAAGTTTCAACTTTTTCTTAAGTATTTAAACTTCTTTAAATCATTCAGGCCTCTTTAACTCTTTTTGTTTTAACTTCTTTATATTCAGCCACTGAAGACATAAACTCAGACAGACAAACAGCCAGCCAGACTTCAGCCCTATTTACAAAACAACAAACCATCTACCAACAACCGAAGTAATGTTTTAAATATGAAAAATTCTATAAAAAAATACGACTAGTCCTTGTTTATTGCGAACAATAGAGTACAAGAAGTTAAGCCGGAAGTGGAAAGTTTTTTTCTTTATGATTTCAGTTTTCTTACTTTATTTGGTGGCTGTTAGATGTTGTTTTTGCTGTTTTTTTGCATTTTTTTCGCCTTGTAATTCTAAAGAACTACTTGATGTTTTATCAAGTATCAGACAAGACTGAAATCTGTGTAGAGTTTTTGTATGATGTTGAATTTTGATTTATTTTTTTCTACAGTGAATACAAAGATGTAAGGAAATTTAGTGTTAAAGGAAACCAATGTTAAGAGATATTAGCGGTTTGAGTCGGATAAAAAAGGAGCTACATATAAATAATTAGAAAATAGATAGGAACTAGGCTAAAAGTTGAACTTGAAATGAACTAGCAATGAACTAGAACCTGAACTAGAACTGAACTAGAACTGAACTAGAACTGAACTAGAACTGAACTAGAACTGAACTAGAACTGAACTAGAACTGTACTAGAACTGAACTAGAACTGAACTAGAACTGAACTAGAACTGAACTAGAACTGAACTAGAACTGAACTAGAACTGAACTAGAACTGAACTAGAACTGAACTAGAACTGAACTAGAACTGAACTAGAACTGAACTAGAACTGAACTAGAACTGAACTAGAACTGAACTAGAACTGAACTAGAACTGAACTAGAACTGAACTAGAACTGAACTAGAACTGAACTAGAACTGAACTAGAACTGAACTAGAACTAGAACTGAACTAGAACTGAACTAGAACTGAACTAGAACTGAACTAGAACTGAACTAGAACTGAACTAGAACTGAACTAGAACTGAACTAGAACTGAACTAGAACTGAACTAGAACTGAACTAGAACTGAACTAGAACTGAACTAGAACTGAACTAGAACTGAACTAGAACTGAACTAGAACTGAACTAGAACTGAACTAGAACTGAACTAGAACTGAACTAGAACTGAACTAGAACTGAACTAGAACTGAACTAGAACTGAACTAGAACTGAACTAGAACTGAACTAGAACTGAACTAGAACTGAACTAGAACTGAACTAGAACTGAACTAGAACTGAACTAGAACTGAACTAGAACTGAACTAGAACTGAACTAGAACTGAACTAGAACTGAACTAGAACTGAACTAGAACTGAACTAGAACTGAACTAGAACTGAACTAGAACTGAACTAGAACTGAACTAGAACTGAACTAGAACTGAACTAGAACTGAACTAGAACTGAACTAGAACTGAACTAGAACTGAACTAGAACTGAACTAGAACTGAACTAGAACTGAACTAGAACTGAACTAGAACTGAACTAGAACTGAACTAGAACTTAACTAGAGCAAAACTAGAACCTCAACTAGAATCTCAACTAAGATCTCATATGCAATCTCAACTGGAATCTAAGCTAGAACCTGAAGTACAATCTCAACTCGGTTCTCAACTGGCATTTGAGTTAACTAGAACTGAACTAAACTAGAACCTGAATTTTTTTATTTTCTATCATAATTGTGGCGTATGATTAATATTAATTCATATGAAATTTACAAAAATTGAGTTGGACATATTATTAAGATTATTTAGCTGCAGATCATAAGTAATAAATAGAATCAAGAAAGTTTATAGATTTATTAGTTGATGTTTAATTTTACGTCGAAAACTGCACTTTATTTTGTACTAATTTTATTTAAATTTCTCAAGTTTATTACTTTATTAGAAAGATGCTGACAATTTGAATACTTCTTAAGAAATATTTATTAATTGTGCCCAAGATTCCGTTGCACCCAAATGTACATGATTCATACATCAATATATCGAGAATTCTTCCGGCTCGGTTGAGGAGAAACCCAAGACAATCTCGTGTTTTTACCTATTTTTGATCTTTATCTGGATTACTAAGTCAATAATATAGACAATATTGATATCCAATAATAGATATTTCAAAGACTTGTGCAACGGCGTATATAAGACCAAAGTAAGTCCGACCTACAATTGGCCAAATCGGGAAAAATATTTTTTACCCTGAATTTTTCTTTTTCACGAAAAAAATTGTTTTGTTATAAAATGTTTTTCAAAAATAAAATAAACATAAATATAAAAAAATAAATTTTTTTTCGCTATTAATTTAAAAAAAAATGGTTTTAAATTTTGTTTACTTGAAAATATTTAACATTTTTTTAAATATAATTTGGTGAAGGGTATATAAGATTCGACACAGCACTTGTTTTTATTTTGAATATTATAATAAGTAAACATAATATTTAGTTTTATATCAAAAATATTTATTGTGGCGTATGATTAATATTAATTCACAAAAAATTTACTAAAATCATTACAACTTTTAAATGCTGGCGAATATTCCAAAAACTGTAACAGATTTTGAAAATGTTGATTAAGAGCAATAACCTAAATTAAGCAGAAATTTATAAATCTAGTGGTTGTTGTCTAATTTTGGTTTCGCTTCTGCTTAATTTAGGTGTGGATTATTTTGATTTAATCTTATAGAAATTCTATAAATTTATCACTTTTTTCGAAAGTAACTGGCTCGCTAAATTCTTCATAATACATTTTAAGAGATTTTCATTTTGGATATTAGAAAGTACTTAGATATAACAAACAAATTTAAATTTATATCAAAATTGTGTAATGTGGCGTATGATTGATATTAATTCATAGGCTATTTACTAAAATCGTTACAACTTTTAATTTGTGGCAAATATATTAAAGATTTCTAGAACTATTGAAACTGTAGATTATGAGTAATAAACATAATTAAAATGAAGTTAAAAATATAGGGTCTGTTGTCTATTTTAAGGTTGGAAAGTGTACTTTATTTTGATTTAGTTTTATATAGAAAATCTACAGAGATAATCTAGCACCTCAGAATTCAGGTTTTTGTAAGCTTAAATTGGAAACCAAGTGTGTTCATTTATATTTTATATATATGTCTTCAAAAATGTTTAAGATTGTGGAAAATTTTGAAATATTTCTGGCCAGACTATCACAGGGAAACTCTACCATACAACTGATTCATTTGAAGCAAGCATTAGGCGAAAAATGTCCATAATATGAGGCCAGACATGAAATCGTAATATTGTATCATGACAAGGCTCGTCCACTACTATTTGTTTCGATTGATGCAGAACGCTCTACTTTGAATAAATTTATATTGTACAAATGTTTCAAAATGAAAGCTAAAAATTTAAAAAAAAAATTCTTTAAATTTTCCTAAACACTTTTCATTTAAAATTTTCTTAAAATTCTTGAGAATTTTTCCAATTATTTGATATTTTTCATACCAGACGTATGATTAATATTAATTTAGTACAGACACTTAAGCTGATGTGTTATAACTATTGCCTACTTTAGGGCTCCCCAGAATCACTCTAACTGCAAGAAGACAAATGTTAATGTCTGTTTTAATAAAATACAATGTCTTACTAACACTTCCTTCAACTAACTACATAAAAATACATACTTTTTCTTTTGTTTTTTTTTTATAGTAAAAGACGACAACAAATTTATTTAAATGTCTTTACACATTATTTATTATTAAACATTTTGAAAGTTTGCCTAAATTGTTATAAAAAGTTGCAGGGAAATTTAAAATAATTTAAAGTAAATTCAAGGGATATTATTACATTACGTCTTGTTATCTTGATATTCATTAGTTTAAGTAAATTTATGTTTTTTGTTTTATTTTTTTTTGCATTGTCTATATGCAAATGTTATAGTTTGTGTATGTAAAATTTTTAATATGAAATTGCAATTTTATTGATTTTTATTCTTTGCTTTTTTATTACTTGTGAATTTGTCTGCTGCATATTAGCGAGGGAGTATGAGCAGTTTGTAGTGTATTGTTTTAGATTGTTTCTTTTCATTCAACGTTTATCTATTGATTATATTTAAATGACAGTTTGAATAGAGTTTTTTTTTTATTTTCTAAATATTGCTATTGTTCTTGTTGCAATAATAATGACGGCATATAAGCATATGGGGGCAAAAAACTAATGCTTTAAATTATTAAAATACTAAAAACTGTAATAGGTTTTTTGCAAAACGTTTTGAAACACTTAAAGAAATGTAAGAATTGTAACAGTGAAAAAAAATTTTATTTTTTAGCCAAAATCGTATTATGTTTTTTCACTATTAAAGCAATAAAAACATAAGCTTTCAGATAAAAGAAAAAAATTTAAATTGTAATTGAGAAAATTAAAAAAAAATTTACAAAAAAAAATATTTTCTTGCTTTTGAATGTCTACAAAATAAAAAACTAAATAATGGAAATTTTCATCAAATTCACTTAATATATATATTGTCTCTAAACTAATAAACTTTAACATTAGCTGATGAACCAACAGGTTTTACTAACAAACCTATAAACTATTTTTATGAGTGTAATTCACAGTTACTTCTGTAACTGTAGTTTTTTGTATTAACTATAGCATACTTTAGGGGTTAGTTTTATATATTTTTAATAACAATCAATAGTAAAACTATCACATTCATTGTACAATCTAATAAAACTGTATTAATCAATCAAATTGCACAATAATATTAGCATTTGTCAGTTATAACTTACTTGTATAAAACCTTTTTGATTATGGCAACAAAAATTAAAAATAAACTTTTATTTTTAACCTAAAGTAGTGAAAATAAATACATAAATATTTTATTTCCAATTTCAGACGTCACTGCAAGTTATTTTTGTAAAAAAAGATTGAAAACTAGTGATATTTAGTTACAAAATAACACGCATTTTGTACAGGTAATGGTAGTTCGAAATATTCAACAAGAGCTATAAATAAGTTATAAATAATTGAAGTTCTTATGAAATTCGTGGTGTGATTGATGGATAGTGTGTGCAAATCAAGCTTGAGGCTGAAATAAAAAAGAGTCCCACACATTGTATCATTGACTTCATTTCAAAATTATTTCAGACTAGAATAGAAGGTATAAATAAAAATTAGAAGTTTATCGCATAATTTTATTTTTGTCACAAATTTCCATTCCGATCCAAAGAAGCTTCTTCCAAAAAATTGAAATTAAAGTTTTCTCGGAATGAAACCACTTTGAGTTTTCGAAATGAAATTGATATTTCTTTGTAATTATTAGTTTTTCTCAATTTTTTTTTACAACGTTCTTTAACAAAAACTTGACTTTTGTTTTAACATACCAAACGATCTCAAATTAAAATTGGAAAACCCAATTATTAAATCATTTGGAAATTAACAAAATCAGACGAAATCTGAGGGAGCTAAAACAAAATCGATGGGAATAATATCTACGACAAATATCGACCAGGCCAGCCAAATAATTTTGAAGACCAAGAATTGGAGAAGAAATATAGAAGATTGTTGTTAAACTCAACAAGATCAGTAATTTCAAAACCATTCAGTAATTTCAAAACCAGCATCAGAATTCATCCAAAAGCAGGGAAATTTGGTACCATACGAAACCGAGAGACTTTGAAAGACGATTTTACCTGTCCGAAAAGATGCTTTAAAGCTGTAAAAGAAAATAATTTTTGGAATGAAAAATGTATTCATTACGATAACCCGAAGCGTAAGAGATCGTATGTGAAACCCGGCCAACCGGCAGAATCGATACCAAAGCCAATTATTCATGGCAGTATTGTTCTGTATATGGTGGGACCAAAAGGGTCCTATTACAAGGAAATTGTACTGAACTGAAGCATTGACCGAAAAACACCCAGAAAACTCGGGATATGAGACCATAATATTCCATCACGACTACACTTGGCCACATGTTGCAATACCTGTTAAAAACTACTTATAGTCCAGACCTTTGCCCGTCCGACTACTATTGGTTTCGATTGATACGAATTCTCTCTCTGGGATACGCTTCACAGAGTATACGAAATTTTCTTGATTCCAATGAATGACCAATATTTTGAATAAATTAATATTGCATAAATGTTTCAAAATAAAATATAAAAATTTTAAAAAATCTCGCAGTATTAAGTTAAAGTAAGGAAGTATTGTCGGTCAAGCCCGACCATATAATACCCTACACTAAGTAAAAGAGCAAAACCATTTTTCTTTTAAAATTTCAATAATTTATATTTTTGAGTGATTTTTGGAAGTGGGCCTTATATGGGGGCTCTGACCAATTATGGATCGATCACCATGAAATTAGGTCGTGTGATTTATGTCTATATTAAAGTTTACTATGTTGAGTTTTGTGTGTATACTAACATTTTTTAGCAATTTATGCACGTTAAAGCGATTTTCGGAAGCGGGTCTATATGGGAGCTATGACTAATTATGGACCGATCATAACAAAATTTGGTGACATGAATTTTGTGTATATAAAACTTATTTAGAGCGGAATTTGTGGAGATACATATGGGGGATTTCATGTCAAGTGAACCAACTTTTGAAATCGATGTCTTCCGATCGGGATGAAATTTGCACTAAGGCTAGCTCTATTGGATAGTAACTCAGACACAATTTTTCAACAACATCGGTCGAGAACTCTCTGAGTTATAGGGGGTAAAATTTTGACAATTTGGTCAAACAGGGGTTTTTTCTTATCCATGTAACTTATTACCTATTGTTCTTAGCAAAATGTGTTCCAAATAGTATAGATAGCTATTTCTTCGATCTTTCGAAAAAAAATATTTAAAAAAAAAAATAAAAAATTTTTAATATTTTTTTTCCGAAATCAAAAACTTTTTTGACTTTTTTTTAAAATACGCTATTTTTTTTTATTTTTTTTTTTTTCTTAAAATAAAGTTTAGATATTTTCCTTGAACACCTACTTGGTCGCTTAGTGGGATGCGAGTGGGATATCTATCAAAATAAATATTTTGTAACTCAAAACATAAAATTTTTGACTTTTTTTGCAAAATCAAAAACTTTGTTGACTTTTTTTTTTCAAAATGGACCCTTTTTTAATCTTTTTTTTTAGGTCAAACAAAAGCTTAGATATTATCCTTGAAGACCCTTTTGGTCGCTTAGTGGGATGCGAGTGGGATATCTATCAAAATAAATATTTTTTAACTCAAGACTTACAATTTTTGACTTTTTTTTTTGCAAATACGATTTTTTTTCCAAATGGGCCCTTTTTTTAAAATTTTTTTTGTAGTCAAAAGAAAGCTTAGGTCCATTCCTTTAAGATATTTTTAGTCCCTTAGTGGGATGCGAGTAGGATATCTATCAAAATAAATATTTTGTAACGCAAGACATACAATTTTTTAATTTTTTTTTGCAAAATCAAAATTTTTTTCCAATATGGGCCCTTTTTTAATTTTTTTTTTTTGCTCAAAAGAAAGCCTAGGTCCATTCCTTTAAGATATTTTTAGTCCCTTAGTGGGATGCGAGTGGGATATCTATCAAAATAAATATTTTGTAACGCAAGACATACAATTTTTTAATTTTTTTTTGCAAAATCGAAATTTTTTTCCAATATGGGACTTTTTTTTTAAAATTTTTTTTGCTCAAAAGAAAGCTTAGGTCTTTTCCTTTAAGACCTATTTTGTCACTTAGGAAGATGTGAGTAGGATATCTATTAAAATAAAAATGTTGTAACTCAAGACATTCAATTATTGACTTTTTTTTTGCAAATTCGAATTTTTTTTCAAAATGGGCCCTTTTTTAAAAATTTTTTTTTAGTCAAAAGAAAGCTTAGGTCCATTCCTTTAAGATATTTTAGGTCCCTTAGTGGGATACGAGTGGGATATCTATCAAAATAAATATTTTGTAACTCAAGATATACAATTTTTGATTTTTTGGCAAAATCAAAAACTTTTTTGACTTTTTTTTAAAATGGGCCCTTTTTGTAATTTTTTTTTTTGCTATAAAGAAAGCTTAGGCCTATTCCTTTAAGATGGTTTTGATCGCTTAGTGGGATGCGAGTGGGATATATATCA
This sequence comes from Calliphora vicina, assembly GCF_958450345.1. Taxonomy (NCBI): domain Eukaryota; kingdom Metazoa; phylum Arthropoda; class Insecta; order Diptera; family Calliphoridae; genus Calliphora; species Calliphora vicina. Next base: position 132,047,253 of record NC_088781.1, read on the forward strand.
AAATAAATGTTTTGTAACTCAAGACATACAATTTTTGTGTTAAAACATTTATTTTGATAGATATCCCACTCGCATCCCACTAAGGGACTAAAAATATCTTAAAGGAATGCCCCTAGGCTTTCTTTTGAGCAAAAAAAAAAATTAAAAAAGGGCCCATATTGGAAAAAAATTTTGATTTTGCAAAAAAAAAATAAAAAATTGTATGTCTTGCGTTACAAAATATTTATTTTGATAGATATCCTACTCGCATCCCACTAAGGGACTAAAAATATCTTAAAGGAATGGACCTAAGCTTTCTTTTGACTACAAAAAAAATTTTAAAAAAAGGGCCCATTTGGAAAAAAAATCGTATTTGCAAAAAAAAAAGTCAAAAATTTTAAGTCTTGAGTTAAAAAATATTTATTTTGATAGATATCCCACTCGCATCCCACTAAGCGACCAAAAGGGTCTTCAAGGATAATATCTAAGCTTTTGTTTGACCTAAAAAAAAAGATTAAAAAAGGGTCCATTTTGAAAAAAAAAAGTCAACAAAGTTTTTGATTTTGCAAAAAAAGTCAAAAATTTTATGTTTTGAGTTACAAAATATTTATTTTGATAGATATCCCACTCGCATCCCACTAAGCGACCAAGTAGGTGTTCAAGGAAAATATCTAAACTTTATTTTAAGAAAAAAAAAAAAATAAAAAAAAATAGCGTATTTTAAAAAAAAGTCAAAAAAGTTTTTGATTTCGGAAAAAAAATATTAAAAATTTTTTATTTTTTTTTTTAAATATTTTTTTTCGAAAGATCGAAGAAATAGCTATCTATACTATTTGGAACACATTTTGCTAAGAACAATAGGTAATAAGTTACATGGATAAGAAAAAACCCCTGTTTGACCAAATTGTCAAAATTTTACCCCCTATAACTCAGAGAGTTCTCGACCGATGTTGTTGAAAAATTGTGTCTGAGTTACTATCCAATAGAGCTAACCTTGGTGCAAATTTCATCCCGATCGGAAGACATCGATTTCAAAAGTTGGTTCACTTGACATGAAATCCCCCATATATAAATTAAACATTTATGACCGATAAAGTCCAATTTCGGGAGGACATTTTTATGGGGGCTAGGTGAAATAATGGACCGCCATAATCAGCCAGTTTCAATAGGTTTGGTCCATGAGCCGAAAAAATAATATGCACCGAATTTCATCGAAATATCTTCAAAATTACGACCTGTACTCTGCGCACAAGGTTTACATGGACAGCCAGCCGACCAGACGGACGGACGGACATCGTTTAATCGACTCAGAAAGTGATTCTTGGGCGTTACAAACATCTGCACAAACGCATTATACCCTCTCCACTATGGTGGTGTAGGGTATAAAAATCATGTTGCAAGTACAACAAAATTAACTGTTAATGCTACTAACATTAACATAGCTGCTAAAAGCTCTAGAAATAGAGCATTCTGGTTTTGTTCGTTAGATAGACAATTCATGAAACCACTAGTAGATGGTACTGCGTATATAAATAGTAACCGAAAATTGCAGTCAGTCAGTTTATCATAGGCACTGTTACCATAAACATCTACTGCATTACCACTGTATTCTTGTACATTGTAAAGTGTGTAAATTAGGTGTGTGAATTATAAACGTATAGTTGTATAAAAACACAGAGTGACTATTTAAACTGTGTAAATTTGAATAAGAAGTTGTTGAAGAGTTGTTACAATTTTAAACTACTAAACGCTTTTATTTCCAATCAAAAGAATTAGATTTATTTAAAGGAAATAAACCACCGTTTATAAAAGGTAAAAAACATAACAATATCATTATATGTAAATTATTTATTGACAAGATAGTTTAGTCAGCTAGATCATTACGTTTGCACCCTGTGGAATTTTAAACAGACAGACGGGAGGACATAGCTTGATCGTCTTACCCCCATTAACACGAAGTCTGGTTATGCCTTATCTAATAGTTATACTGTCGGGTAAAATTATTTTTGTATGAAAACTGTCAGTATAACTATTAGTTAAAACATAACCAGACTTCGTGTTACTGGGGGTTAGAGTTTAATAAGAATTTATTTGAAAATTGGCGTTTTCTGGTATAAATAGCGCTTAACTGAAATATCATTTTTGTGCTTTGTTAAGATAAATTTTGATCTAAATGATTTGTTTATACAATTTAAGATTTTTTGTAAAAAAAAAATTTTTGTTATTATTGGCATTTTTATATTTTAGCGATTTTTTTTATAAAATTAACGATTTTTTTTGGGAAATTTAAATTGGTTGTAATTTGATTGTAATATTAGTGATATGTCTGATTTTATGTAAATTTAGGGTTTTATGCAATCCAAAATATTTGGTAAAATTAGTGATGTTTTTGTAAAATTAGCGCTTTATTGAAATTATAGCGATTTTTCATGATTGTTTTCAATATTAGCGTTTTATTTTAGTTTGTGTAATTTTTTTGTTACTTGAAGTTTAATTTTGAATTAAGCAATTTTTTGTGAAATTTTTAGATTTTTTTTGTAAAAATTATCAGAAAATAAATATTCTGGTTTTGTGATTTTTTTATATTTTATTGATTGTTTTTATAAAATTTAAGATTTTTTGGGGTTAGTGATTTTCTTTTTGAAATTGATAATTTTTCGTGACATAATTACTTTTTGTGAAATTAGCGTTTATTGCAATTTCTCTCATAAATTAACGATTTTTTCTAAAATCAAAGATATTAGATAACTCTCTATTTTAATTTAAAGGCCCCCTAAATACTCCAATAACTCTATTGCTCTTCAATTGCTATTCAAAATGTTGCATTTATTGATCACATTTTTCAAAAAACAGCCACTGTGTATGTTATCAAAAACATCTCACTCTCTCACTATCTTTAGTTGCTCATATTTAGGTCAACAATATCAAATAACGGTATTTGAGATACAAAATACCAAAACACAACAATAATGGCCATTGTTGAAACCAGAGAGAAAGAGTAAAAACAAAAACTCAAAACAAACTTAATACACGTGTAAATAAACACACAACTAAATAACAGTATTAAAGGAAGAAACATACTCTCATTGTTTTGAGAGACACATTTGTTTGTGTGTAAATGACAATGATGATTTTGTTGTTGATGATGATGACAAATACATTTATGATGTTTTAAATAAATAAATGTGTTAACATGCTCATCACACTTCTTTTATAGCAAAAAAAAAAACAAAACAACAAAGAGAACACAAATGTATAAACAGGATGAGTATAAAAAAAATAATAGACATATTGTAAGCCATGTTTATAAATATGTATAAATAAATATTTGTATGTAGAGCAGGGCAGTTAGACATTTATAAGAAAATCTTTACATATTTGAAGGTTGGGTTAGAGACAAAACAAAACTTGTAATATTATTATTATCGTTATCGTTATCATGAACATCGCCATCATTTGTTACATTGATTCTTTGTTGCTTTTCTAACATAAGTGTGTTTTGTATGATGGTAATCTAAGACAATAAAATAGACAATATTATTATTAGAGGTTTTTTGCTAAAATCAACACACTATGACATTATTGTACAGATATTCAAATCTACATACAATATATGAGGGCAGTCTGTCAGTTGTATCGAAATTTTTAAATTTCTGCTAGCTGAATTGGATTTATTTTGTTATAACTTAGTTTTTATAAAAACATTTCAACATTAACCTCGTTTAGCCAAAAATAACACATAAAATATTTATGTTTATTCAAACGGAAACAGCCCACTCAATGTGTTTTTTATTTTTTGTGAGAGTATCATCATCATCACATACTCAACACAAAAAGGACATTTACATAGACATCTTCTACTCATACATTTATAACCCTTTTTCCATTCTTCCTCTTTCATATAATATTTAAAACACATGTAAGTATAAATATTTAATGCTGTGGTTGAAAATCGTTTATTTTTCATCACTCTTCAAGGGGGCTTGTTTTGTTTTCTTGAAAATTTTTGTATTTTTCTTAATAATATTTATAAAACAAGACATTTTTCATGTTGTTTTACTGGGAATTATTGTTAAAAGGTCTTCTTTGAACACCTGGTGGAGATTTGGTTGACGATTTAAATTTAATATTTTTAAGGCTTTAAATCTTTGTTTCTACAGGTTTTAGAGTTGATATTTGCTTAATGGTTTTTGTTAAGATTTGGCAGGGAAATAAGATTAATTATTTCAAAGAAATTGAGAATCAGAGAGAGAGATTTGATGAAATGTATGATAAATGTTAAAGAATTTTAAAATAAGTTTTAAATCTTATATACCCTTCACTAAAGTATTTTGTAAGAAAAAGATTGAAAATATTTTTTGGTGAAAAAAAATTAATTTTTTCTAAAATATTTTTTTCCAAAAATTTTTTGCTAAACAATATTTATTAGAGAAAGAAAATTGTTGTGAAAAATTTTTTGTTTAAAAAAAATTCGAGTCGAAAATTTTTTTTCCTGATTTTGGCCCATTATACTCTAGTTCTGTTCTAGTTCTGTTCTAGTTCTGTTCTAGTTCTGTTCTAGTTCTGTTCTAGTTCTGTTCTAGTTCTGTTCTAGTTCTGTTCTAGTTCTGTTCTAGTTCTGTTCTAGTTCTGTTCTAGTTCTGTTCTAGTTCTGTTCTAGTTCTGTTCTAGTTCTGTTCTAGTTCTGTTCTAGTTCTGTTCTAGTTCTGTTCTAGTTCTGTTCTAGTTCTGTTCTAGTTCTGTTCTAGTTCTGTTCTAGTTCTGTTCTAGTTCTGTTCTAGTTCTGTTCTAGTTCTGTTCTAGTTCTGTTCTAGTTCTGTTCTAGTTCTGTTCTAGTTCTGTTCTAGTTCTGTTCTAGTTCTGTTCTAGTTCTGTTCTAGTTCTGTTCTAGTTCTGTTCTAGTTCTGTTCTAGTTCTGTTCTAGTTCTGTTCTAGTTCTGTTCTAGTTCTGTTCTAGTTCTGTTCTAGTTCTGTTCTAGTTCTGTTCTAGTTCTGTTCTAGTTCTGTTCTAGTTCTGTTCTAGTTCTGTTCTAGTTCTGTTCTAGTTCTGTTCTAGTTCTGTTCTAGTTCTGTTCTAGTTCTGTTCTAGTTCTGTTCTAGTTCTGTTCTAGTTCTGTTCTAGTTCTGTTCTAGTTCTGTTCTAGTTCTGTTCTAGTTCTGTTCTAGTTCTGTTCTAGTTCTGTTCTAGTTCTGTTCTAGTTCTGTTCTAGTTCTGTTCTAGTTCTGTTCTAGTTCTGTTCTAGTTCTGTTGTAGTTCTGTTGTAGTTCTGTTGTAGTTCTGTTCTAGTTCTGTTCTAGTTCTGTTCTAGTTCTGTTCTAGTTCTGTTCTAGTTCTGTTCTAGTTCTGTTCTAGTTCTGTTCTAGTTCTGTTCTAGTTCTGTTCTAGTTCTGTTCTAGTTCTGTTCTAGTTCTGTTCTAGTTCTGTTCTAGTTCTGTTCTAGTTCTGTTCTAGTTCTGTTCTAGTTCTGTTCTAGTTCTGTTCTAGTTCTGTTCTAGTTCTGTTCTAGTTCTGTTCTAGTTCTGTTCTAGTTCTGTTATAGTTTCTAAAATTTTATGGTAATTTTCTCTATATTAAAGAGTAACCGAATCGGCACTATATCAGATATATTGATGTATGAATCAAGTATGTAAATTATTTAGGTGCTACGGAAATTTGATTTCCACAAACAGACTGACAAATTAAAAACGAAATGACATACTTTGCCATACTTAGTGTATCATAATTGTAATGCAAATTATATATTTGTTTAACTCATTATCTTTGACTTTAAAATGTTTATTTAAAATCCCAATGAAGGGAAATACTAAAATTACATTTAATTTCCGGTGATAAAATGAATGTTTGTTTAGAATTTAAGGCCTCTAGCTAAATGTGGGTAAAATGTTTGCTTTCTGTTTTTAGTTTTTCCTTTTACCCAACTTCAATCTGCTTCACACAATTCATTTAAATAAACCTGTACGATAAACTTAAAACATATTTTGTGGTTTTGTTAAAATAAGAGATAGTAGAATGTATGATTTGTGTGGCTGTTTAAAAATCCTTAAATAAAAAAAAAATCATTTAAAAACTTCCGGCAATCAGGTAGTGTTTTCATTAGAAATTGTATTCAAAGTTTAAATGCTCTTAACGGTAAAGTGTGTATGCTGTAAGTTTTACAATATTTCAACAATAAAAGGTGGAAAAAAAATAAAGTTGAACGTTTTGGTTAGTTTTAGCTTAAAGCTGTGTTTTGTTTTAATTTTTTGCGTGGTTCTGAGTTTTGCTTCAATTTAAAATTTAAGTAAAACACATTGTTGGTTTTCTTTAAAGAATTTTTATTTATAGTTTGCTGCAGATTCCCAAAAAGCAAAAAATTGGCTTAATATTTTTATAGATATTCAGCAATTATTATATTTGTGCATATTTTCCTTGCCGGTTTATTTTTGCCTTAAACAAATATTGTATGTAGACATATTTCCAAAACCCACACATTTATATGCCAATACACACAATTTTTATATATGAAAATCATAATAAAGTTACAAAAAATATTTGATTAAACATCATATGAGGGTGTTGATAAAACTGATTACAAAAATTAAACAAAAAAATAGTATAAAATAAAATTGTATTGGCCAGTTATAAACCTTACAAGTGGTCAAAACACAGTGGGGAAAAAAGGAAAAAAATTCCCAAATATTTCACAGTAAAATTTAACATAGATTAGTTCTGTATTAGTCAAATTTTGATCCAATGTTCCTCCAATGTTAGACCAAATTTTGGTATGATTGGTCTACAGTTTAAATACTTTATTATTTATTCTCTATAAGTCCCACTGTATGTTGAATAGTTGCTAGAATGTTTGCATTTGTTATTCCTGTCCGAAGGAAACAATATCCCAATACAGTTTGGCTACAAGACAAATGTTGCTGGTATCCTGTAAATTGTTGGTTGTCAAATATGTAAAAAAAACACACCAGAAAATATTCAAGATTTATTTGTATGTTATTTCTTCATCTCCATATTTTTGGGTTTCCTTTTAACCAGCATTATTTTGTTTTACTTTCCACATAAATGTGTTCAATATTGCAATATCAATTTTGTGTTTCAAATACAATTTTATTACAATGTTGAAGGTTTTTGGACTTTTTGATTGATTTCTTGAAGACAGAAAGTAATTAAATTAAAGGAAAAATAACTTGTTAATAGAAAAAGGAGAACTAAACAGGAAATACATGGAACAATACTAGAACAGAACTAGAACAGAACTAGAACAGAACTAGAACAGAACTAGAACAGAACTAGAACAGAACTAGAACAGAACTAGAACAGAACTAGAACAGAACTAGAACAGAACTAGAACAGAACTAGAACAGAACTAGAACAGAACTAGAACAGAACTAGAACAGAACTAGAACAGAACTAGAACAGAACTAGAACAGAACTAGAACAGAACTAGAACAGAACTAGAACAGAACTAGAACAGAACTAGAACAGAACTAGAACAGAACTAGAACAGAACTAGAACAGAACTAGAACAGAACTAGAACAGAACTAGAACAGAACTAGAACAGAACTAGAACAGAACTAGAACAGAACTAGAACAGAACTAGAACAGAACTAGAACAGAACTAGAACAGAACTAGAACAGAACTAGAACAGAACTAGAACAGAACTAGAACAGAACTAGAACAGAACTAGAACAGAACTAGAACAGAACTAGAACAGAACTAGAACAGAACTAGAACAGAACTAGAACAGAACTAGAACAGAACTAGAACAGAACTAGAACAGAACTAGAACAGAACTAGAACAGAACTAGAACAGAACTAGAACAGAACTAGAACAGAACTAGAACAGAACAGAACTAGAACAGAACTAGAACAGAACTAGAACAGAACTAGAACAGAACTAGAACAGAACTAGAACAGAACAGAACTAGAACAGAACTAGAACAGAACTAGAACAGAACTAGAACAGAACTAGAACAGAACTAGAACAGAACTAGAACAGAACTAGAACAGAACTAGAACCGAACTAGAACAGAACTAGAACAGAACTAGAACAGAACTAGAACAGAACTAGAACAGAACTAGAACAGAACTAGAACAGAACTAGAACAGAACTAGAACAGAACTAGAACAGAACTAGAACAGAACTAGAACAGAACTAGAACAGAACTAGAACAGAACTAGAACCGAACTAGAACAGAACTAGAACAGAACTAGAACAGAACTAGAACAGAACTAGAACAGAACTAAAACCTGAATTAGAACATTTTTATTGGTTTTTATAGCCAATTAAAATTAAAACAAGTATGTTATGTTTTTGAGCTTTTTTCGAAAATTCGAATTTAAGTTTTGGATTTTGAAACATTGAAATTTTTTCCTAAATTGATTTTTTTTTTCAGGTAAATTGTCAATAAAAGACTAAATTATTTTGTGATATTTATTTTGCTAAAAAAAAATTAACTTATTTAGAAATTTTCGAATTTCGAATATTGAAACTTTTGTGCGAAATCAAAAATTTTTTATGTATTTTTAAAGCCATTTTAAAGTAATACCAGAATTTTATGTTTTTGAGCCATGTTCGAAATTTCGAACTTACACATCGTTTAGGGATCTTTTTATTTTCGAACATTGAAATTTTTGTTTGAAATCAAATTTTTTTATTTATTTTGATAGCCATTTAAAAGCAAATCAAACATTTTATGTTTTTGAGAAATGTTCGAAAATTCTAACATAAATTTTAGATTTTCGAATATTGAAATTTTTTTAAAATTTAAATTTCTTCAGCTAAATTGATTTTAAAGGCTTCTTAAATACTTTTTGACATTTATTTTGCAGAAAAACTTAAATAATTTAGGGATTTTCGAATTTCGAACAGTGAACCTGAACTAGATTTTTTATATAGAATATTTATATAAAAGTGCAAACGTTTTATTCCATGACATTAAAGATGAAGTTATGTCAATATTTACCATTTAGTAGCCTGTGCAGTTGACATTATAGTTTAATTTTATCACTTAATTAAGTTTGTCAGATCTTAAAGGTCATTTTAGTATTGCAATTTCATAAAAACTCGTAAGAAGTCCTCATAAATTCATAAATTATTTCTGCGGTTTTTCTGCACCTTATAAATCAATTAATGTTTTCTCTATCCGTATATATTTATAAAGGTTTACTGTAAGTTTATATTTAAAGGCCAGTATATATTTCATTTTTGCACATGGCTGAAACGAATTTGGTTAAAAATAAAGTTGAAATAGTTGAGTTTATATGCTGGTTTTTATTTTTCTCTGGAATTTTATGTTAAGTTTGGTGTTTTTTTGGGGTAAAGAAAAGGAGGAATATAAGCCATATATATTTGGCATTGGTATGGTATTGTTGAAGCATATAAAAAAGCAATCGACCATTATCTTCATCAGTATTTACCAGCATCATCAACATCATCAGCATCATCAACATCATCATCATCGGTAAGCATATTGATTGATTTATGAGCTGCTGTGTTCATTTCTTATATTTATTGTACTTGATTTCATATTCTTCTCTACTTTTATATTTTTTGTATTTCCCTTTTGCTTGATTTTCCTTGATTTAAGATATTATTGCAGTTATGAATGTTCTCCTCATTTTTCTTCACCATTAAGTAAATTGTATTGAAGGCTTACAGGAAACCAAAAAGCCACACCAGCTTTGCAACACATGCACATTTGAAATTAAAAGTTAATTTTTTGTTAATAATTTTTATGGTTTTTAAACCAAGTGAAAATTTTTAATGTGTTCATATGAGAAACTGTAATTATTTACTTTTGCCAAATGTGTTGCATTTAACAATAAAAAAATATTTAAATGTTTTTATTATTTATCCATAATTGTGTGCAAATTGCCATTTATTATAATTAGGGCAATTAAATATGCAAGACAATGAGACAGGCTGATGGAATGTTGAAAATTTTAAAGATTTCCATTTAAAAATTAATGCTTTGTATTGCTAATGAAGGTGCTAATTGATAACTGCAATTAACTGCGATAATTAATCAATATTTAATTGAGAGATTTTGTGGTTTTAATAATTTTAGTACACAAAGCAAGCAAATTAATATCAATCATACGCCTAAGTGCTCAAATTTTATGTAAATCTCGATTTGATATAGATTTAAAAGAATTTTGAAAAAATTTTCTAAACAGACACGACCAAAACAATATCTTATATTCACTCAGAGCTTTCGTAATCAAAATCCTAAATAATTATTAGCTTAGTTTAAAAAATAATGATTATTTTTTTTTGTCATTTTTTTAAGACTTTATTTGAAAATTACGAAAAGTATTGTGGGGTTCTGTTTCGACAATTTTGTAAACTAAAAGTCTTTAGTTCTTAAATCATTTGGAATTTTATAATTATCTGCTTTAAATCAGAAGTTATAATGATGTTAGTAAACATCCAGCAAATTAATATCAATCATACGCCTTAGTACAAAAATTTTATGAAAATCTCGATTTTCCTTAGATTTAAAGGAAATTTGGGAAAGTTTTTAATACTGATAATACCAGAACAATTTCTTATATTCACTTGGAGCTTCCAAAATAAAAATCCTAAATAATGAGTAGCTTATTTAAAAAAAATAATGATTATTTATTATTGAAATTTTTTTTATGTCTTTTTTTGAAAAATCACAAAAGTGTTGTGGAATTGTGTTTCATTAATCTTTTTGGCTTTAAGTCTTTAGTTTTTAAATCATTTGGAATTTTATAAATATTTGCTTTAAATCAAAAGTTATAATGATTTTAGTAAACAACCAGCAAATTAATATCAATCATACGCCTTAGTGCTTAAATTTTATGAAAATATTGATTTTTCTTAGATTTAGAGGAATTTTGGAAAAGTTTTCAATACTTTAACAATAATAACTAATATTTATTGTTGAAAACTTCTTTTAAGAGTCTCTATATACAAAAACTGTTATTAATATGGCCTTAAATAAAAACTAACTTAATTAAATTATAAATATTTAATTTTGTTTGTTAAGAACTCCTAAAATTTTAATAATTTTTTTATATTTTTAGGCAAATATTAAGCTGAAAATAAAAATAATTAAATTTTTCATTAAAAAATTTATATGAATTTAAGAAAAAAAAACTAAATTTAATATGTATAGCCACAGATAAAAACGCTAAAACCACTGAACAACTGACGTTTACCAAAACAACTCATTATTATGAATTAAAAATAAACCTGGTGTTTACAGAGAAAAAAAAAAGATTTGCAGCATTTGCAAAAACATATTACAAACACTAGTAAAATCTACATAAGGATATTTAGCTATATATGAAAGTACATATATATAGCTGTGTTTAAAAGTGGATATTTGATGGTTTATTTTCAAGAAAATATGAAAATGAATGTGAACATATGGCTACAAAACACTCACTCACATTGCAGTTGCGAAAAATTTCGTTGTATTTTTTTTTAATAAAAAAAAATCCTCCGTATTAAAGGTTACTTTTCTCATAACTAAAGCATTATTATCATCATCATCATTATTTTCCTTTTCCTGTTTATCTTGTGTATGTGTAGAAAACACTTACACTTGCACTCATCACCAACTCACTTTCTCTTCCTCCCTCTCTCTCTTTCTCTCTATCTATCTCCGTGTAACAGTAATTTAGCATGCACAACAATATTCATTCATTTATTTATTCATGCAAAACAAAATGAAGGTAAATATGTGTGAGAGAGTTCTGCTATGTGGGTTGAGTAGTTAAACAATTGCAACAGTTGTTGTTGCGTCATATCAACCTTTAATAAAACAACAACAACTACATGCAGAAGAAGAAGAAAAACAAGTTTATCATTATCCAGCTTCTTAACACAATATTTTTAATACATTCTCTTCTAGCTAGATTTTCATTATTTCTGTTTTGTATTTTTTCTCCAAAAGAATAGTATAAACATGAACTTGTTTTGTTTTATTGTTGTCATTTCTATGATAAACAATTGTTGTTGTTGTTAGCGTGTACGCTAAAATATCAACACAGCAGCAGAAGCAGCATCATAACAATTTTGTTTATGTAAATTATGAGTGTAAGACCAAGAGCAAGAGGAAAGAGAGAGAGTGTTAAAATAACTGTAAGCACAAGCATATTCCGTGTAATTTGAATAATATGAATGGAAACCCACATTTTTTGTTATTTTTTTTTAGGTTGACTACGATTTGTCAATGTTGTTTTGTTGTAGTATATAAAATTACATTTTCTGCTGCATTTTATAAGTCACTGTCATTTTGGTGACTATGTTTTGCCATTGTTAAGGTTGAATAACTAGTGAATTCATTGTTGTTAAGTTTTTAGCAGGAAATTTGTTATGGCTAACAATGAAACTTAACAAATCCAAAAAAATTTGGTTTTGAAATGATGGATTTTTAACATGAAACACATTAAGAACGATTTTTTAAAGACATTTGCAGCATTAATTTCACAAGTTTTCTTAAAAGAATTAATCTATCATGGTCTATATCAATGCAGCTCCAAAATCTTGAAAATAGTCGAGGTTGATAACAATCTACATCCAGCATTTTCAAAACCAGAACAATGTCTTATATTCTCTTAGAGCCGAAAACTGTTGTGGAGTTCTGTTTTAGCAATTTTTGTTGCTTTGAAGTCTTTAGTTTTTTAATCAGTTGGAATTTTATAAATATCTGCTTTCAATCAAAAGTTATAATGATTTTAGTAACTATCCAGCAAATTAATATCAATCATACGCCTTAGTGCTAAAATTTTATGAAAATCTTGATTTTCCTAAGATTTAAAGGAAAATTGGAAAAAATTTTAATACTAACACGACTAGAACAATATCTTATATTGGCTTAGAGATTCCAAAATCAAAATCCTAAATAATTATTAGCTTAGTTTAAAAAATAATTATTATTTATTTTATAAATTTTTTTGGAAAATTCTGAAAACTGTTGTGGAGTTCTGTTTTAGCATTTTTATTGCTTTGAAGTCTTCAGTTTTTTAATCAGTTGGAATTTTATAAATATCTGCTTTCAATCAAAAGTTATAATGATTTTAGTAAACATCCAACAAATTAATATCAATCATACGCCTTAGTGCAAACATTTTATGAAAATCTCGATTTTCCTAAGATTTAAAGGTAAATTGGAAACATTTTAAATATTAACACGACCAGAAGAATATTTTATATTCGCTGAAAGCTTTCGAAATCAAAATCCTAAATAATTATTATCATAGTTTAAAAAATAATTTTATTTATTTTACAAATTTTTTAAGTTTTCATTTGAAAATTCTGAAAAGTGTTGTGGAATTTTTTTTCAATAAGTTTGTTGGTTTGAAGTCTTTAGTTTTTAAATCATTTGAAATTTTGTAAATATCTGCTGTAAATCAAAAGTTATAATGATTTTAGTAAACATCCAGCAAATTAATATTAATCATACGCCTTAGTGCAAAAATTGTATGAAGATCTCGATTTTCTTAAGATTTAAAGGATATTTGGGAAAGTTTTCAATAGTGATACTACCAGAACAATTTCTTATATTCATTTAGAGCTGCCAAAATCAAAAACCGAAATAATTATTGGCTTTGTTTAAAAAAAATAATGATTATTTATTATTGAAATTTTTTAAGCCTTCATTTGAAAATTCTGAAATGTGTTGTGGAGTTGTGTTTCAACAATTTTGTTGGCTTAAAGTCTTTAGTTTTTAAATCATTTGGAATTTTGTAAATATCTGAATTTTGTTTCTATAAATTTTATAAATTATGAAAGTTTTTGTTATCCTACGGAAATTGTTATCTCATGTGCCCAGATAACATTTCATTAAACTTAAACTTGTTTATATTTATTTTTAAAAATTAATTAATTTTTTTTTTGTTGCTCTCTCAAATAAAACTTCCTTTTTAACTTTTCATCTTATTGAACTCATACAAAATAAATAAGAAAAACTTTCAGAAATTTTATTAAAAACAATCAAATTAAAATAATTTTCAATTTCCTTTTAACATTCTGTACAGGTTATGTGTCAGCACAAAAATAAAATGACATTATGTCCGCATAATTTCACTTATTTTTTTAATAATTTAACATAAAATTCCACTTTTTAATTAACTAGAAGTCACGAGTTGTCAGTTTGGAAAACAAGGCGGAAAATACAATACGCTCACTAGCACTCACACTCCTACTCACACTACAAACACTTTTAAAGTGTACTCAACAAGAAAAAGTAAAAGTGGGAGAGTGAGAGTGAGTGAAAATGAATTTACAATGACAGCTGTATGTGTAGCACAAAACAGAACAGGTAGCAGGTAAGTAAGTATTTATGTAAGTACTCGTATGACAGTTTTAAAGGTGTTGCATGCATGCTTAAATACGTGTAGATAAGTGTTTGTTGTGAGAGTTTATGAATCAAACAAAAAATTTAGTTGAGGGCGTTTTAACAGAGTTGTGGCAAATTAAAGGAAAAATTTAAATAAATATTAAATTTTGTTAAAAATTTTAAGTGTTTCATCAAATTCCATGTTGTTCCCTATAGCGTAATTTGCTGAACTTTTGAAATTTTAAACATAGTTCTTAAGCTGACATGACTTAACACAAAAAATAACAAATTTCAAGTGTTTCATCAAATTCCATTTTGTTCCCCTGCCAACAATATTCTCCTTTTACAGGTTTAATGTAAAAAAAATACATTTCCTTTTTAATATTTTCCCTACACCTCTGTTAAGTGGACTTCAAGCCACCACATCGCTGCATTATGATCACAATACAAAGCAGTGTTAGGAATGTTTTTTTTATTTAGCTAAATAAACCGGCAGACGGAAATCAATATAAACTCAGCGGCAAAAAAAGTTATAATCTCAAACCATTGACATAAATTCTTTTAGAAAATAATGGAAATTTAATATAGCTCTTAAAACAATTAAAGATAAAATCATGAAACACTGATTTGAAACGAAAAATTATATAAATAATGATTAAATTGTATTTTAAGAAAATAAATTTTCCTGTTAAAAGGATAAGAAGGAGCTTAATTATAAATTCTGTTAATTTTTTACATAGTTTCTTTAGTATTTTCAAAGTTTTTTGATTAAGATAGTATTAAATGATAAATTATCAATGTTTCACTAAATTCCATTTCGTTCCTTTAAAGATTTTTTTCATTTACATCATTATTTTCATAAAATTTCAACAATAAAACTAATTTTGGGTTAATTTTGAAGTGTTTCACCAAATTCCATTTCGTTCCTCCATGAAAATTATATATTTTCGTAATTTTTTAAGAATAAATAAAAATTTTAGACTAATTTTTTAGTGTTTCACTAAATTCCATTTCGTTCCTTTAGGGAATTTTTACAGTTCCTTCATTATTTTCATAAAATTTCAACAATGAAACAAATTTTGGGCTAAATATCCGAGTGTTTCACCAAATTCCATTTCGTTCCTCCGGGAAAATAGTATATTTTCGTATTTTTTTTAACAATAAATCAAATTTTGGGATAATTTTTTAGTGTTTCACTAAATTCCATTTCGTTCCTTTAGGGAATTTTTACAGTTCCTTCATTATTTTCATAAAATTTCAACAATGAAATAAATTTTGTGATAATTTTCCAGTGTTTCACCAAATTCCATTTCGTTCCTCCAGGAAAATAGTATATTTTCGTAAGTTTTTTAACAATAAATCTTATTTTGGATTAATTTTGAAGTGTTTCACTAAATTCCATTTCGTTCCTTTAGGGAATTTTTACAGTTACATCATTATTTTTATAAAATTTCAATAATAAAACAAATTTTGTGATAATTTTCCAGTGTTTCACCAAATTCCATTTCGTTCCTCTATGAAAATTGAATATTTTCATAATGTTTTAACAATAAATCTTATTTTGGATTCATTTTGAAGTGTTTCACTAAATTCCATTTCGTTCCTTTAAGGAATTTTTACAGTTACATCATTATTTTCATAAAATTTCAACAAAGAAACAAATTTTGGGTTAATTTTGAAGCGTTTCACCAAATTTCATTTCGTTCCTCCAGGAAAATAGTATATTTTCGTAATTTTTTAGCAATAAATTAAATTTTTGGGTTAATATTTTAGTGTTTCACTAAATTCCATTTCGTTCCTTTAAGAAATTTTTACAGTTGAATCATTATTTTCCTAAAATTTCAACAATGAAATAAATTTTGTGATAATTTTCTAGTGTTTCACAAAATTCCATTTCGTTTCACTAAAAAAACTATTTCCTATAAATTATAGAAAAATAATAAATTTCCAGTGTTTCACATAATTCCATTTCGTTCCTCCATGAAAGTTGTATTTTTTCATGATTTTTTAACAATAATTCATAATTTGGGCTAATTTTTTTAGTGTTTCACTTAATTCCATTTTGTTCCCCTTATTGAAATTTTGACATTTTTATCAATTTCTTTTGGCAAAATCGTTTACTGCTTCACAATTTACTTAATTTTGTATATTTAACAAAATTTCCTATAAAATTTATGTATAAAAAAATAAATTTACAGTGTTTCACTTAATTCCATTTTGTTCCCATATGAAAATTTTTAATTTTCGTTATAATTTTCTTTATTTTTTTTAACAATAAATCTAATTTGGAGTAATTTTCTAATGTTTCACAAAATTCCATTTCGTTCCAGGCTTTGAAATTTACAGATTTCATACATTTTTTCAATATGTTCTGTACTACATTATTTATTTTACTTTATTTTTACTACTATTTCCATTTTAAATTGTAGTTTCAATGTATGGTACTTAAAATTATTGATTTTCCATTTAAAAAGTTAAAATTTTGCTTATTTTCTAGTGTTCCACTTAATTCCATTTCGTTCCTTTATGCAGTTTTCATCCTACATCCTAAATGTTAAAGACATTTGTATTTATACCAAAAATTTTGCTCAATTTAAAATGTGTTTCATTAAATTCCATAGCGTTCCTTGAGCTTGTTTTCTCCATTTTAAAATTTTATATTCAAAACCTTTGTTTATCTATTAAAAACTGAAACTCAAATTATTTCCTAATGTTTCACTTAGTTCCATTTCGTTCCTTTACTTAAAATGTTATATTTTATGGAGTTTTTACCATAACATTCTATAATTTCTATTAAATTTCAAATACTGCTTCTTTTTTGAAGTGTTTCACTAGTTCCAAATTGTTTCTTTAGTTTATTTTTTTATTTTCACTACAATGTTTTCTATTAAAAACCATTTTTTCTCTTAAAAAATTACAAAAACCTAAAATTGTATTTATTTCTTTAGTGTTCAACTTAATTCCATTTCGTTCCTTTTGCTAGAAATGTTATATTTTATGGCTGTTTTTATTATATGTTCTACAAATTATATAGTTTTGTTTATTACTAGATCTAATTCGACTTATATTGGAAAGCTTAGTGGTCAATTCCCAGTGTTTCACTTAATTCCATAACGTTCCCCTGTCACAATTTATTTAATTTTATTGATTTTTTTTGCCATATCTTGCTTAAATTAAACAAATTTCAACAGCTATAGAATGTTTTAATTATTTTTTAAAGTGTTCCACTTAATTCCATTTCGTTCCTTTGCTAGAAATGTTATATTTTATGGCTCTTTTTATTATATGCTCTACAAAATATAAAGTTTTATTTATTACTAGAACTAATTCGACTTCTTTTGAACAGCTTAGTGGTCAATTCTCAGTGTTTCACTTAATTCCATGACGTTCCCCAGTCACAATTTATTTAATTTTATTGATTTTTTTGCCATATCTTGCTTAAATTAAACAAATTAAGGTGTTCCACTTAATTCCATATCGTTCCTTTGCTAGAAATGTTATATTTTATGAATATTTTTATTATATATTCTACAAGTTATAAAAATTGGAAAGTTTTTTATTTTATTATAAATTTATTTAGTGGTCATTTCTCAGTTACATTAAAAAAAATTCGAAACATTTTTTTTTAAAAAAAAATCGAAAAAAATTTTGAAAATATTTTTTTTTTTAATTTTAGTGGAAAATATTATATTATGAATTGAATTTTATAGAATTTTCTTTTAAAAGAATAAAATTTCTTAACAAATGTAAGAGACTTCCTAATATTTTCAAATGCTCAATAAAAGATAAATCCTTTAAATGAAAAATAAACTTAGTCATCATAATAAATTCTCAATATCCTTTTGTGATTAGTTTGCTGCTGTTTATGTAAGTAGGAGGGCGTATGTTTGCCACTAAATCCCACACAATTTAAGCCACATAAGATATACAATTTCATAGCATTTTTAAAGGGGGTTTCATTTAAGGTAATGAATTCAAAAAAAAAAAAAAAATTATAAAAGAAATTTGAAAATTCATTTGCAGGAAATTGTTATTGACTGATTGATAAGAACTTTCTTTTTAAGTTTCTTATTAAGAACATCTCTTTACAAAACACCCTGTTCAAGAATGCCACGGAATTATATAACCTGCAGCGTTTTTATTTCATTCTTCAACTCACTATACATGTTTTCCTTACACTACTATTGTTGCTCATTCCACTCCTGCTGGCATAAACTGCAAAAATGCTTGTATTTTCTTAGTAAGAATTTCTTACAATATTATTGCGGTTGTAAATGTTTTTCTATTGTATTGCTGTTATTTGTTAAGTAAATAATACTATAGTTAGGTTCTACTAACTATAACAGTGTTAGTTGTAATACAAAATATTATTATAGTGATTATTTGTACCGACAAATTGGTGACGGTTGTTTGTAAGGCAATTGCAGTTAATGTGATAAAAGGTTAGTTTATATAAGTCAATTGAGAGTTTTTATATAGAAAATAAAATAAAATGATTATGAGATTCGTTTATGATACTCCAGAGATTTAAGATTAAGAGATTTTTCAAAACGAAGACCTATGATTAATATGGAATTCGTGGGAGAAAAGAAAATTTGATATTAATCATACGCTTGGGGGTGTCAAATTTTAAATGGAATTGAAAATCTTTTAAAATTTTAAAAACTATAATGAATGAAGCTGGAAATAACTTGTTAGTTAAGTCAAAATCCATTAGTCATATGTTTACAGAGAGACACGTTTAATTATTGCTTGAAATAAAACTGAAATTGATATTTTAAATAATGAAATGTTTTATATTTTCTGTGTTATATTGGCTTTCATTCCCTGTTTTTGTTTTAATATTGACTCTATTTTTTTTATTTTTCCAATAACTTGATTTATTTTTTAGTGTTTCACTATATTCCATTTCGTTCCGATGTGTTAAATTTTGTTATTTAATATGGATTTTGCTTAATATTCGAAAAATTTTATAGGTATTTGTTTATTAGAGACTAATTAAGTGAATTTTGTATGTGTTTCATTATATTCCATATCGTTCCCTTTATTTCTTTTTCATATTCCAAGCTCTTTTTAAAACGTTTCATTGATAACATAAATTATTTGATTCTTTTTGAGTGTTTCACCAAATTCCATTTTGTTCCTGATGTTTTTTTTATCTTTTTTGAATAGTGTTTCACCAAATTCCATATCGTTCCTCATGTATTTTTATCCAATATTTCATAATTTCATAATATTTCTAGTAAAAAAAAACTAATTTTATAAGAAATTTACAGTGTTTCACTATATTCCATTTCGTTTCTTTGTTCGAAATAGTTAATTTTCATAAAATCTTTTATATTTTCTTGATTTAGTCTTTCTATAATTATGTTTATAATGTTTCTGTCATTAAATAGGTACAATTTATAGCGTTTCACTAAATTCCATTTCATTCCCTTGATCAAAATTGTTAATTTGCATAAAAACCTTTATATTTTCTTGATTTAATCTTTCTATAATTATGTTTATGATGTTTTTCTAATTAAATATGTAAAATTTATAGGGTTTCATTAAATTCCATTTCGTTCCTCATATATTTTTATCCAATTTTTCATCATTTAATTATATTATTACAAAAAAGAAATTAATTTTATACAAATTTTCCAGTGTTTCACTAAATTCCATTTCATTCCTTGGTCAGAAATTGTTAATTTTCATAAATTTTCTTGATTTAATCTTTCTATAATTATGTTTATGATGCTTTTTTAATTAAATAGATAAAATTTATAGGGTTTCATTAAATTCCATTTCGTTCCCCATATATTTTTTAATTTAATACAAATTTTACAGTGTTTCACTAAATTCCATTTCATTCCCTTGATCAAAATTGTACATTTTCATATAATTTTTTTTTTAAAATTCCATTTGTTCTCCTTTCAAAAAATGCAAAATTTTATAAAAATATTTGCTTAACTCTGTTTAAATTTATACCTTATTGTTTTGGCATAAGAAAGCTACATAATTTATGGTGTTTCATTAAATACCATTTTGTTCCCCTGTTAAAAACTGCTGCTTCATGGCATTTACTTTAGATTTTCTTTAATTATTTTGTTGATTCCCTAAAATAAATAAATTTATTAATAATTTTGCAATGTTTCAGAATATTCCATTTCATTCCACTTTAAAAAAAATTTAAAAAATCAAATTTCTTTATTTTTCATTTTTACATAAATATAACATGATTTTTTCTACTTTCTTTTGAGTGTTTCATTGTATTCCATTTCGTTCCCCTTTCTAAAAATGCAAAATTTTATGAAAATGTTTGCTTAACAGTGTTAAAATTTATACATTATCATTTTGGCATAAGAAAACTAATAAATTTATGTGTTTCATTAAATTCCATTTTGTTCCCCTGTTAAAAAATGCTACTTGAATGCTACTGGACATTTACTTCTATTATTAAATTAAATTAAATCTAGAAGTGTTTCACTATATTCCATTTTGTTCCCCTTTAAAAAATTTAAAAATCTAACAAGATTTTTCTTTATTTTATGCTTTTGTGTATAAATTTATTCATTATAATTTTGGCATAAGAAAACTACATAATTTTATGGTGTTTCATTAAATTCCATTTCGTTCCCCTGTTTAAAACTGCAACTTTATGACATTAACTTGACATTTTCTTGTATTATTTTGTTAGTTATACCTAAAAGAAATAAATTTAAGAAATGTTATTACATTTTGAGTGTTTCACTAAATTCCATTTTGTTCCCCTTTAAAAAATTTTAAAAATTCCTTTAAAAAAATTGTAAATTTCTTTATGTTTCATTATAACATAAATATAACATGATTTTTACTACTTTTTTTGGTTAATTTTTTAGTGTTCCACTATATTCCATTTCGTTCCCCTTTCAAAAAATACAAAATTTTATGAAATTTTTTGCTTAGGCCTGTTTAAATTTATTCATTATAATATCTGCATAAGAAAACTATATAATTTTATGGTATTTCAATAAATTCCATTTCGTTCCCCTATTAAAAAATGCTACTTCAAGGTATTTTTCTACAGTTTCTTCTATTATTTTGATAATTATCCCTAAAAGAAATAAATTTAATAAATTTATTTAAATCTTGAAGTGTTTCACAAAAATCCATTTTGTTCCCCTTTAAAAAAATTTAAAAATTCCTAAAAAAAAATCTTAATTTCTTTATGTTTCATTATAATATAAATCTAACATAATTTTTTTCTATATTTTATGCTAATTGTTTAGTGTTCCACAAAATTCCATTTCGTTCCACTTTCAAAAAATGCAAAATTTTATGAAAATTTTGGCTTAGTTTTACTTAACTTTATTTTATGGTATGTTGGTATAAAAAAACTAATTAAATTTTGATAATTTTCTAGTGTTTCACTAAATTCCATTTCGTTCCCTTTAATTTATTTTTTAGAAATTTCTTTAAAACTATTGAATTTCTTTATATTTTATTATAACATAAATCTACAATGTTTATTTTCATTAGATTCCATTTCGTTCCTCTTTAAAAAAATGCAAATTTTCTAAAAATATTAGTTTAACTCTGCTTAAATTTATTTATTATCATTTTGGCATAAGAAAACTACATAATTTTATGATGTTTCACTAAATTCCATTTCGTTCCCCTGTTAAAAACTGCTACTTCATGGTATTTACTTGACATTTTCTTCTATAATCTTGTTAATTAACCAACAAGGAAATGAATTAAATAAATTTAATTAAATCTCGAAGTGTTTCACTTGATTCCATTACGTTCCGCTTTTAAAAAAAAAATATTTTAAAAAAAATCTTTATTAAAATGGCTTTAATATTATTTTTTAACATAAAAATATAAAAATTTATAGTGTTTCACTAAATTCCATTTCGTTCCCCTTCTGTTTTTTCTCCATTTCCTGATATTAACCTAATTTTTATTACAAACATATTTATTTTATATTATGTTTCACTAAATTTCATTTCGTTCCCCGTTAACAAAATTTGCGTTTTCCTTGATCAAAATGGTTTCATTATCATTTTTTTTATATCGTAAAAAATACAATTTACAGTGTTTCATTAAAATTCCATTTCGTTCCGCTTCTCCTTTTCCACCATTTCCTAATATTAAACACATTTTTATTGCAAATAAATGCAATTTACAGTGTTTCACTAAATTCCATTTCGTTCCGCTTCTCCTTTTTTCACCATTTCCTAATATTAAACTAATTTTTTTTTGTTTTATTACAAACATATTTATTTTATGTTAATTTACCAGTGTTTCACTAAATTCCATTTCGTTTCCCTTGTCTCTTTTACAATTTATTAATAATAAACTAATTTTTATTGCAAATACATTTATTTCTTGTTAATTTACCAGTGTTTCTTTAAATACCATTTCGTTCCTTGTTAAGAAACTGTTGATTTCTTAAAAATTTTGCTAAAATATTCTAGAACCTGTTGTAAAACGTTAGATTTATTATCGTTTACACTTTCATTTTCTTAAAAGTCCCCTTTTCATAATATTTTCCTTGCAACATTAAGTTCTTTAGCCCCAACCTTGTGTTTGTCCTTCTGTAAAATAATATTTTCCAATATTTTTAGCAACAATTTCTTATAAACACTTAGCCAACCATATCAATAATCATTTAAGTTTGTTTTATTTATTAAAAACCAAAAAAGCAAACACTTACAAAATTTTGATCGATTGTTGTCCTTTTTATCCTTAACTTTTAAAGAGAATTGCCAAAGAAACTCTACCTTGCTTAAATGTTTAAACGATTTGCAAAAAATTAAAAGGAAACGGAAGACAAACAAATAAAAAACCCAGTTGTTAACTGTTGTGCTTTTTTGCTGTGTCTCTTTTTTATACTTCAAACCGCTTAAATTTTTATAAGCTTTTTATGCTCAAGGATTTTTTTCCGTTTTCCTGCTTATAAAGTCCTCATGTTTATAGTCTTTGCATATTTTTCTTATGATTGAATTGTAGCTAACGTTGCAAGTCCAATATGGCGGGGAAACTTAGAATAGAGGAGTCAGTAAGTCATGTAATGTATAGAGCAACAAGTTCTCAATTTGCGTGAGTGCTCACTGGCTTAAGTCATAAAATAATATTTTTTTGTTTATAAAAAATGCTACAGCTACCAAAGAGGTGTAATGTTGAGCAAATGTCCTTGAAGATTATCTTTCAAAGCATCGAGTGTAATAAATAGCTATGGGAGTTCATAGTAAACTAAAATAAGTTACATTTTCTTGTTGCTTTTTATCACATTTTAATGGATTGCTGTTGCTAACCAATTTTTCGGGGAAGAGGTTTTTTTTGTAGCACTTACCCTTTTTATAATTTTCAGGTGTTTGGAGCTGTAATGATACAAAAAGAAACAAAGGATTATTTAATATTAAAGAGATTATTAGCTTAAACAAGAGTATTTTAAAAATAAAATTGTTCAATAAGAAAAGTAAATATTAAAAATAAACATATGACCCCTAACCTTTATAAAGAAAACAATATTTGTTGAATTTCAGGTTTTGAACAGTTTTAATGCTAAATTGTGCTATGCTATAAACGTTTTATTTTATCAAGATATATATATACAGAAAGCCTAACTCCTGCTGTATCATAATTTCAGAATTTTTCTTTAGATTTTAATTTGTGTATTGAATTATATTAATTTTAAAAATTTTATTGTTGGAGGCGTATGATTAATATTAATTTTTTTTAAATTTTTCATAATTTCCCATCATTTTTTAAATAATTATGATAATTACAAAATTCTTTTTGAATATAAATCACAAGACTGCAAAGCATCTACGAGTAAAATAAGTCATTTATAAAAAATATGAAATAATGTTTAAAAATTAAATTTTTCTGAAAAACTAAGATTTTTTTTTATTATTAATGAAAGAAATTCATAATTGCTAAAGAAAATTTTAAGTGGAAAGACTAAAAATTGTTCTATAAAGAATCACAATTGTTACACAAAATATTTGTATAAAAAAGACATTATTATTAAAGAAAATGTCTACAAAAATGTCTATGATTATTTGTAATTTTAACTTCTTAATATAAATGATTTGTGCTAATAAATCTTAAGACCTTAAGGTATTTACTGTAGTAAGCAAAATGTTTGTCAAGACATACTATAATGACCAAAATTTGGGTTAAAAATTTGCAAAATTTAGGTTCAAAATTTTAAATATCTAAATTTTGCCAACAAAATTTTTTTTTATTAATAACGGATTTAAAAATCTTATGAAATTTAATAGTTTATGGTTTATAATATATATTTTGTTTAAAAAAATCTATTTTTTTTTTAAATTTCTTAAAGAAATTTTAATTTAAATTAATTGGGTTTAAGGTGCGTATGATTAATATTAATTATTGGTTTATTTTACATAATTCAATGTAACTTTATTAGTTTAGCAGATAATTTTAAAATTATATTGGTTT
Source organism: Calliphora vicina (assembly GCF_958450345.1). Classification (NCBI taxonomy): domain Eukaryota; kingdom Metazoa; phylum Arthropoda; class Insecta; order Diptera; family Calliphoridae; genus Calliphora; species Calliphora vicina. The sequence continues at coordinate 132,071,981 of NC_088781.1, forward strand.
ATAAATCTTGAGATTCAAAAGCAATATAAAAATATAATTAAAGTTTATAAAATAAGTGTTTTTAAGCTGAATTTTATATAATAGTTTATAAAAATAAAGTAATGTTTATAAAATTCTTATTAAATTCTTCTTCAAATTATCTTAAATTATTAGTTTTTGTGTATTTTTTGAGCATGTTTATAATAACAAATTGTTATTATTTTAAGAATTTTAAATTTGTTTAATGCAGCGTATGATTATTATTAATTTCATGTTTACCTTATTTTCTTGTCTCTAACTATTTAATGTCATGCAAGAAATTTATAAATATTTAAATATTTAATAGCTTTAAGTTGCTTAACATTAAATTAAATTCGTCTAAACTTTTTCTCCATAAACATTTCAAATATGTGAAAACTTAAAAATTTAAATTTGTTTAATGGTGCGTATGATTGTTATTTATTGAAAGGTGGTTTTAAGGAATTTCTTTAAAGTTTGTTATATAAAGAGGTGATAAGGAAATTGTTTGGAAAACACATAAAGTTAAGGGTTTAAAAAGGAAGAAAGTTTTAAGAAATTTCTATAATATATGAAGTTGTACAATAAGGCGTATGATTGTTATTAATTGAAAGGTATTGTTTAAAATAAGGCTTTTAATATAATTCTGATGAGTTATAAATGTTATATTCTTTTAAAATATTTAAATAAAGACATTTCTTTGCAAACTAAATTATTTAAAACTTTACATTTTTTAAAATATTTAAAAAAAATTTAAAAATTCCAAAAATATTTTCGAGAAAAAATTTAAATTTTTTTAATTTACACAAAATATTTTAAAATTTTTTAAGAAAAAAATTTTTAAATATATGTTAGATTATTAGAAAATGGTACATAGTCCTTAGCTGGTATTAAGTCTTAAATTATGTAGGTGGGTGATTTTTCAACATTTCTTTAGGTTCATAGATGGTTTTCAACAACTTTATTTATTAAAGAGGATGAAATAATGAGCAAATTTTTTTTAATTTCTAAAGACTTTTAAAGATTTAATAAAAAAAAAGTAAGGAAAAAGTGTTAATTTCTTGAAGAAATAAAGATTTGAAAAATTTATGTTTAGGTGGCGTATGATTAATATTAATTTTGGGTGATTTTACATTTTTAACTATAACTTTGTTATTATTTTAGATAAATTAGAAATTGTTTTTGCTACGAAATCTCAAGACTTTAAGGAATATGCTTAAATGTAAACAAATTAAAAATGACCAAATTCTAAGCTAATCTTCAACAATTAGCAACAAAATATGGTAATTTTTAAATTTGTTAATTTTGTTTTGTTGAAAATTTTGTTTAATTTTATAAATAAATAGGAAATAGATTGTTATTATAATAAAAAAATGTTTAGCTAGTCATATACATTAAATCTTTCCATGTGATAAGTTCGGCGTTTCATTTAATAACCATTTGTTTAGCAGAAAGTTGTTTAGTTTTTCTTGAAAGTAAAATAAATTTTAATAATTTTTATAGTTTTTAATAGATTTAGTAAGAAAACTATTAAAATTCTTATATTTCTTTAAGAAATAAAAATTTTAAAAAAATTATTTTACTGAGACGTATGATTAATATTAATTTTCGATTATTTTACATTTTTAACTATAACTTTTTTCATAACTTAGATAAAGTAAAAATTCTAACTAAAGATAAATCCTAAGACTCTAAGTAATTAGTGAACAAGTTTTTAAACAAATTGTTTAACAAATTTAATAAATATGGACAATTTTTTAAACCAAAACTGTTTTCTTTTGAATTTGGATTTTTGAGAAAATTAAGATTTTTTACATAAATGTAATGTAATTGTTTTAGATTTTGTTCAGAAAATATAAAAATTTCTAATATTTCTTTAATTAAAACGGATTTGAAAATTTTATTTTAAGGGTGCGTATGATTGATATTAATTTTTCTATTATTTTACATATTTTATCAAAACTTTTTTAATAACTGAGATAAAGCAAAAATTCAAACTCAAGATAAATCTTAAGACTCTAAGTATTTAGTAGAAGAGTTTTAAACTATATTGAATATGGTAAAATTTTTAGATCAAAAATAGTTTTATTTCAAGAAAGAAACTTTAAGAAACTTAAAATTTTTGTAAATAAATTAGAAGTTAATTATTTGCTTGTCCGTTTTTATAGATTTAATAAGAAAAATGGTAAAATATCTAATATTTCTTTAATTATTATGAATTTTAAAAATTTCGTTTTTAGGTGGCGTATGATTCATATTAATTTTTCTATTATTTTAGATATTTTATCACAACTTTTTTAATAACTTAGATAACAAAAAAAATTCTTGGTAACGATAAATCTCAAGACTCCAAGTTATTAGTAGTAAAGAGAATTGAATTTAATATTAATATTCAAAATTTTTTAAACCAAAAAAAAATGTTTTCAAAATTTTATTTTTAAGAAACTTAAAAATTTTGTAAATAAATGAGTAGTGAATTATTTGCTTAACCATTTTTATAAATTTAATAAGAAAAATTTTAAAAATTCAGAGATTTCTTTAATAATAAAGGATTTTAAAAATGTTGTTTGGGTGGCGTATTATTGATATTAATTTTTGGTTTATTTTACATATTTTACCACAACTTTTTTAATAACTGAGATAAAACTAAAATTCAGACTCATGATAAATCTTAGGACTCTAAGTTATTAGTAGAAAGAGAATTTTATTTAAAAATATATTAAATTTAATTAATTTTTTGGACCAAAAAAAAATTATTTTCAAAATTAAATTTTTAAGAAACTTAAAATTTTTGTATATAAATGAGAAGTGAATTATTTGCTTAACCATTTTTTAAAAATTTAATAAGAAAAATTTAAAAAAATTCAATTATTTCTTTAATAATAAAAGATTTTAAAAATTTTGTTTGGGTGGCGTATGATTGATATTAATTTTTGGTTTATTTTACATATTTTACCACAACTTTTTTAATAACTGAGATAAAACTAAAATTCAAACTCATGATAAATCTTAAGACTCTAAGTTATAAGTAGAAAGAGAATTTTATTTAAAAATATATTAAATTTTATTTTTTTTTTAGATCAAAAAATTTTTAATTTTCAAAATTTAATTTTTAAAAATATTAAATTTTTTATATAATTAGTAGTGCTTAATAGTTCAAAATGAAGTCTAGGACTTAGTAATAAAATATGGCAAATTAATTCTTAAATATTATTAAACAATTTTATTAATTACAGATCATTTCAAAGCGTTTTATACTTTTAATGTTTAACAAATGTTTTATTCATAAATTTTTCTAGAAACCAATAAAACTTTTCATTATTTTTATCCTTTTTTTCCAAAAAAAAAAATTAAATTGATATAATTAGTTTAACAAATTTACTCATTTATGTAAATAAATAAATTCCTTTTAATATAGTTTAAAAGCAACACCTTTACAAAATCAATAAAGTAGTTTTACAATTTGCATATACCCAACTATTTATATCAAAACGCTAAATAAATTTTTCACCATTTTTTTAGATTTCAACCATAAATATTAAAATTTTTTGTCGTTTTCCATTTTTAAATAAATCTACACTCCCTTTGCTTTTCCAATTCCTAAAAAATATTCTACAAATACAAATTGTTTGCCCTCCCAAATGAAATCGTATCGTACAACATCATCATCATCATCATCGCCAACCATCTAACAAATTAATGCAGTCAAGTGTAAATTTTCCATAATCCTGTTGTATGTAAATATTTGTATATTCAGAAGTATGGGTATGAGTAAACTCATATACAAAAACCCTTAAGCTTGAGAGCTGCTTTAGAAAAAAAACTAAATTTAGTGTCATATATTTAGTTTTAACTTTGTAAAATGTATGCTTAACAAAGTTTTCTGAAATATTCTTTTTTTATTTTATTTGGAAACATTTGTTTAATGACATTATAGCTGGATATCCAAACGTTTATGTATATATAATATTACTTTTCTATAACAGATTTTTGTAGATTTAGGAAATATTGATTTTAAGGTGTTTAAGTAATAATACTTTTAGAAAGTGTCACACCTGTTGCTGGGATAAAATTCGTTATTTTTTTTTTTGTATTTTTTCCTACACTTAATTAATTTATTGATTTTATGCAGCAATTTTAATTATTAGCTAGAAGGAAATTATGTAATTTTACATGAATTGCTTAAGAAATTTAGCTTTTAAATGTTTTGTTATATGAGTGCGTATGATTAATATTAATTATTTTATTATTTTACATATTTATCCATAACTTTTAAGTTAATTAATAAAAATTTATAATTTTTTCTAATAAAATAATCTTAAGACATTAATTTTTAATAAATCTGAAAAAAAAATTCAGCTTAATAGATATTATAATACGTTTTTTGATTTTTCAAAAATTGAAATTTTACAAAAATTTTACACAAATTTTTTTGAAGAAAATTATATTCTATTATTACATATTTAAGTAAATTATGAAGCTCTGTTACATATTTAAACAAAAATTAAAGTTTCACCACAAAAAATTAACATACACAACATAAAACTAAGCTTTATTGAAATATCTTTAAGGGTGCGTATGATTAATATTTATTTATGTATTAGTTTACAAATCTAACTATAACTTTTTTAGTTTAAGAGATAAATGGATAATGCTAATAAATCTTAAAACTCTAAGCAGTAATCATGTACCCTAAAAGGTTTATTTCAAACAAAAACTTCAATATTTTTTTAAATTAATTCAAAAATATTTTGCCATATAATTAATGTTTTATAGAAATATTAACAATTCAAATAATTATTAACATATTTTCTATTTTTCTATTCTAAAAAATTAGCAATTTCCTTTAAAACTCAGGTTTTCTTAAAAAATATAAAGGTGCGTATGATTAATATTTATTTATGGGTAAATTTACTCAATTATTTATAAATTTTTTAATATAACAGATAAACTGATAATTGTTCTTGCTAATAAATCATAAGATTTCATAGCATCATATTCAGGAAGAAAATAAGTTTATTTTAAACAAAACTACCGAGTTTTTTTACCAACAAAATAAAAAAACTAAATTTTCAAAAAAAAAAATTAAGAAAATTCCCACCATTCATTACATATTTCTATAAAATATGAAGCTCTGTGAAATATTTAAACAAAAATTATAGGTTTTTCCCCAAAAAAATTAACAAATATAGCTTTTTTAAATATCTTATAATGATGCGTATGATTAATATTAATTTCGGTATTAGTTTACATATCTATGTAACTATAACTTTTTTAGTTTAAGCGATAAATTAATAATTGTTTTTGCTAATAAATCTTAAGACTCTAGGCAGCAATAATCATTCAAATAATCATCTACCCTTATATAAAACTAAAGGCTTTATTTTAAAACAAAATTTAAATATATTTTTTTTTATTTCAATTCAAAAAAAAATTTGCCATTTTGTTAATGTTTTATACAAATTATAAACAAATATCAACAATTTAAATAATTTTTTATATATTTATCTCAGAAAATAACAATTTCCTTTAAAATTCAGGATTTCTAACAAAATTTTTTAAAAGGTTAAGGGAGCGTATGAGTAATAATTATTTATGGACAATTTTACACAATTATTTATAACTTTTTTAAAATAACAGATAAACTGATAATTGTTTTTGCTAATAAATCATAAGATTCTATAGCATCATATTCAAGAATAAAATACGTTCCTTTGAAATAAAACTACCGAGTTTTTTACCGACAAATTAAAAAAAAATATTTCTTATGTAAAATTTTTCAAAGAATGATTTATACAAATTATAAACAACTTAAATCATTTTTTATATATTTATCTCAAAATATAACAATTTCCTTTAAAATTCAGGATTTCTAAAAATTTTTTAAAAAAGTATAAGGTTACGTATGATTAATATTTAATTATGGGTAAATTTACTTTATTACTTATAACTTTTTTAATATAACAGATAAACTTATAATTGTTTTTTGCTAATTAATCATAAGATTCTCTAGCATTATATTCATGAAGAAAATACGTTGCTTTAAAATAAAACTACCGAGTTTTTGAACGACAAAGTAAAGAAATATTTTTTGCATAAGTTTTTCCTAGAAAATTTGGCAATTTTTGCTTGTATTTATATAAATTATTAAATTTATTACAAATTTTAAAATACATTTTTTACATTTAACCATTAAATATAACAATTTCCTCAGAAAGTTTCATAAAGATGTTAAATATTGCGTATGATTAATATTAATTTGTGGGTTATTTTACATATTCATTTATTATTTTTGGAGTTTAAGCAATGAATTAATAATCCTTTTTGATAATAAATCTTGAGAGTCTAATAAAGAACTTTCTTTAAAAAATCATTTCCCCTCATATAAAATTACTGACTTTATTTCTGTGTAAAACTACATATTTTTTCAAAATTTTTTCAATAAAGTTTTGTTATTTTTGCATATTTTTATACTAATTATTATAATATTTGAATGAAAATAAAATATTTTCATACATTAGTCAAAAAAAATGAAAAAATTTCCTTATAAATCTAAAGTTTTATCAAAATATATATGAGGGCGTATGATTAATATTAATTTTTGGATTATTTCCCCTATTTAACCATAACTTTTTTAATATAAGAGATAAAATGATTATGATTGATGATAATTAATCTTAAGACCCCTAAGCTTAATTCATGAAATAAATTCCTTAAAATAGATATAACTATGCTTTTCAAAAATGTTCAATTAAAAAAGTGTTTTATTTCCAAAACAAAAAACTTTACAAAATCAATTTAATTATATAGGAGGAAGAAATATTTGAATATAATAAGCAATTTATATAAAGTTTTATAGTTTTTGCGTTAAAAGTCCTTAAAAAAGTAAATATTTTTTAATAAATTTAGAATTGGATTTTTTATGTTAAGGCGTATGATTGATATTAATTTTTGAAATAATTTACATAAATATTAAAATCATGTTTATGTTTTAATAATTTTAAAACATTTTCTTACATTTGACAAAAAAAATCGCAAATTTCCTTAAAAATTTAAAGTTTTATCAAAATATATATGAGAGCGTATGATTAATATTAATTTTTGGGGTATTTTCCAGATTTAACCATAACTTTTTTAATATAAGAGCTAAAATGATTATGATTGATGATAATTAATCCTTAGAGTCTTAACAATATTTCTTTAAATAAATGTCGTTAAGTAGCTATAACGAAAGTTTAAAATTTTTCAATTAAAAAAATTCAAAATTTCAAAAATTTTTTTTACAAAATCTATTTAAATTGTTATATTCTTATTGTCATTTTCTTTATTTAAATTTCACATTTTTAAAGAAATTTTCCTTGAAATATACCCTGTAATAACAAAAAATCTATGTCTTGTTTATTAAGTTCTTCACCACGTTTGTAATACTATTAATATTTGATTAATTTCTTATTAAATGCTACAATTCTTCATTATAATAAATAAATTCTAAATTATTTTTTCCTTTAATTTAAAAACTTATAAAACTGTTTCTTTTCTAACAAATGGCTAAGCTAAATTTAATAAGTTTACCCTTTAATATAATACAAAATTTGTAAATAATTTTAAATTATAGACAACATTTTCTATATAATCATATCTAGGGTATAATAGAAATTATTACTTTAATGGCTTTGACCTATTGATTATTATGTTTTTCCCTTTCCCTCTCTCTCTCTCTCTTACTCTCTGTGGGGACACTATTCATTGTCATTATACCAAACAAAAGACAACATTTAACATTGCGTTTATAATTCAATATTAATAAACAATTTTCCTCTACCTCTACCAAGTAAATTTATCCGACATATACAACATTTTAATTTTTTTTATTATGGGCCACCTGTATATGTAAATTTATAATGAAAAAATATGTCAATATATTAAAAATTTATATTGTTAATATTTAGTATATAGATTAACTAATATTAAATTTATGTCAATGTCTTTTTAATGAATTTATTTCATTAGGAATTTATGAAATATTGACAGAACAAAAAAGTAATTTTAAATATTTTGGTAAATTATTTACAATTTATATAAATTAATGAGTATTATAAAGTTTCAAATATAAAACATTATTAAAAAAGGTTTAAAACTGTTCAATTTGCTTTTAAATGTAAAAAAATAAAATTTTAGTTGAACAGTACGTATGATTAATATTAATTAGGGGGTTGTTTTAAATAACTGCTTATAACTTTGGCAGTTGTAAAGATAATTTAAAAATTATTTCACTATGTTATAGTTAAGACTTCAATACCTTATTCAATACATAAATATATTACAAAACTAAAATTTTCTTTAAGAAAATTTAACTTCAAATAAATTATAAAATTTTAAAGATTTTGAATATTTGCCCTAGTTTCACTAAATATTGTTTAGTTCATCACATTGCAAGCAAATATGAAAAAAGCTTAATTTTGCTCTCAAGTAATAACAATTATCTAAGAAATTTTTAACAAAATTAACGAATTTTCTGATTGATCAATAGTTCAAGTGTTATATTAATTATAATTCATAAATTCAAGTAGTACTGAGATATTTTAATATATAATTAAATATTGAAGGGGTATTTGTTATAAATCTTTAATAAAAATGTTTAAAAATTGCTTCATTCCCACTAAAAGTTAAAAAAAGTTGATTTTGGTTCCTCAAAGCGAATGCTTAATATTAATTCAGAGGTTTTGTTGAATAATTGCTTATTACTTTGAAAGTTTTAAAGATAAATTAAAACTTGTTTTGGAATTTTATACTAAAAACTTAAATTTAGTTTTTAATACCTAAAAGTATTAAAAACCATAATTTTTTTTTAAAGAAATTAATGTTTCAAAAAATATTAAGTTTTTGGAGTTTTTAAATTTTTTTAATTAATCATTAAATTTTAATAAATCTTTGAAGATTTTTATACTATGTTAAATATTAAAGAGTATTTATTATTATCTTTTAATGAAATTTGTTAAAAATTGCTTATTTTTATTTCAAAATATAAAAAAATTAATTTTTTTGTTCTACACTGCGTATGATTGATATTAAATTGGAGGTTGTGTTGAGCAATTGCTTATAACTTTTAAAGTTTTCAAGATAATTTAAACATTATTTCGGCAGTTTATTCCAAAGACTTCAATACAGCTTCTAATACCAATATGTTTTATAAAACTTACGTTTTTGTTAAAGAAATTAATGTTCCAAAAAATATTTAATTTTAGGAGATTTTAAATTTTTTACATTAATCATAAAATTTTAATACATCTTTGTAAATTTATATATTAAGTTGATTATTGAAGAGTTTCTGTTATTAATCTTTAATAAAATTGGTTAAAAATTGCTTATTTTTACTTTAAAATTTAAAAATTCACGTTTTGTTCTACACTGCCTATGATTGATATTAATTTGGAGGTTGTGTTGAGTAATTGCTTATAACTTTTTAAGTTTTCGATATAATTCAAAAATTATTTTGGCCGATTATTGTAAAGACTTCAATACAGCTTGTCATACCTAAATGTTTTATAAAATTTACGTTTTTGTTAAAGAAATTAATGTTGCAAAAAATATTAAATTTTTGGAGATTTTAAATTTTTTACATTAATCATACAATTTTAATACATCTTTGTAAATTTATATATTAAGTTGATTATTGAAGAGTTTCTGTTATTAATCTTTAATAAAATTGGTTAAAAATTGCTTATTTTTACTTTAAAATTAAAAAAATCACATTTTGTTCTACACTGCTTATGATTGATATTAATTTGGAGGTTGTCTTGAGTAATTGCTTATAACTTTTAAAGTTTTCGAGATAATTTAAAATTTATTTTAACAGTTTATTCTAAAGACTTCAATACAGCTTCTAATAAATAAATGTATTATAAAACTTATGTTTTTGTGGAAGAAATTAATGCTCCAAAAAATATTAAATTTTTGGAAATTTAAAATTTTTTAATTAGACATAAAATTTTAATAAATTTTTGAAGATTTATATATTAATTTAAATATTAAAGAATATTTATTATTATTCTCTAATAATTTTTTTAAAAAATTGTGTAATTCTTAGCAAAAAATAAAAAAGGAAATGTTCGTTCTACACTGCGTATGATTGATATTAATTTGGAGATTAAGTTAAATAATTGCTCATAACTTTCTTAGTTATAAAGGTAATTTAAACATTATTATTGCATGTTATTAACAAGACATCAATACTTCAAGCTAGAGCTTAATTGTGTTATAAAACTTTCATTTTGGTCAAAGAAAATAAGTTTCAAATGAAAAAATAAAAAATTTACTTTATTCAAATTCATAGTGTAGGTTTAAATTACCCTCTAAATAACACAAATTAAGCAGTTTTACTGCTTAAATATTCAAATTTTGTCCACATTTTATTTAAGCAAACATTTTAGCTTTATTTTCGGTCTATGATTTATATCATAATTATTATTTAAACACTTCTATAACCACTTTAATACTCTGTCATATAGCAACCACCCTTATGATACATAATTTATGTGTGAATAATTTCAAGCACTGCCTCTCTACTCAATTAAATATTTGCTGGCTGCCATACGTCTTAATATAATCCTTATTATCATCCCATACTTATTATATTATTAACAAACATTTACAGCAATTAATGTCTAACAGGGATTTTTGTGTTATACAACTACAAACTTCCTAAAATTTTGCATTTCCCCCCTGTATCCTGGTCTTACTTAACTGTTAATAAAAACACTTAAGTATTCTTAGAATTCCACAAAGGAAACACTACTCATTCTTTTAACGCTTTTCCTAAACGATTTGCTTTATGCTGAAAGGAAATTTCTTTGATTGAGTTCTAAGTGTACAAATAACACTTAAACTATATGGGTTTTTAGCTGGTAACTAAATAACTAAGGAAAAAAAGAACATATATATACTTTATATACTTTTTTACATGTTAAGAGTGCTTGTGTAGAAATCCATAAATATGTTTATTAGTGGGTTTTGATTTATTTATGTTTATGTTAAATAGCTGCATAAATAAATAACCATAAAATGCGGGTTCTATAAATACAAAAAGATAAATTGTGAGCACAGGAAATAGAAAAAGGAAAACCAGGAGCTGAAGTTATACAAAGAATAAATGGTAATTAAAGTCTTTGCTTATACTCAATCTACCAATTGATGGCGGCAAATGATTGAAATCTGTTAAAAAAAAAACAATGAAATAAGCGCATAAGATTAATTACTTTTAAACGAGGCCAAACCAAACAAAAGGGAGATATAAATGTTGTTGATGGTTTATAAGGACCAAACACACTACAATAGAATAGAAAATATTATTTCTGTAAAAGCTAGTTTTATTTAGAAAACATTTCTATAGAAAATTTAGCTCAATTTCTATTGAAAATATAGCCTCACTACAGAAAATTGTTCATTTCTGTAAAGAAAGGTTTGTAGATTTAACTAAATACTGAAGCATTAAAGAGTTCTAGTTATAAATCCTTATGAAAATTGTTAACAAATAGCTTTGTTCTCATCAAAAACTAAATAAAATCGATTTTTGAACCTCAGTGCGTATGATTTATATTAATTTGGAGTTTATCTTAAACAATTGCTTATAACTTTGACAGTTTTAATGATATTTTAAAAATTGTTTCAGTAGTTTATGCTTAAGACCTTAATATATTATTTAAAACTTAAACTTATTACAAAATTTTAATTTTCTTTAAGAAAATTTTAGTTTAAAAAAATTATTAAATTTTAAAAATTTTTTAAAATGTCTTTAGATCAACTAGAATGGCTTAGTTCACCTTTTTTATAATAAAGAGTGGCAAGTTTGTGGTTAACATGTCTACATAAAATTATGGCCTTCTATCTTTAGTTTAAAGAAATTTTATAGAAAATGTAGTCTCCCATCAATAAATGCTTCTAGATTTAACTAAATACTGAAGTATTAAAAAGTTTTAGTTATAAATCCTTAAGAAAATTGTTAACAAATTGTTTTTTTTTCATCAAAATCTGAAAAAAAAATGTTTTTTGATCCTCAGTGCGTATGATTGATATTAATTTCGAGTTTATCTTAAATAATTGCTTATAACTTTCACAGTTTTAATGTTATTTTAAAAATTGTTTCAGTAATTTATGCTTAAGACCTTAATATATTATTTAAAATTTAAATATATTACAAAATTTTAATTTCCTTAAAGAAAATTTTGCTTTAAAAAAATTATAAAAATTTTAATGATTTTGAAAAATTTTAAAAATTACATACTTAAGTATTAAAGAGTTCTAGTTATAAATCTAAAAGAAAATTCTTTGAAATAGCTTTGTTTCCATCAAAAACTAAAAAAATAGCTTTTTGGTCCTCAGTACGTATGATTGATATTAATTTACAGTTTATCTTAAATAATTGCTTATATCTTTGGCAATTTTAATGATATTTTAAAATTTGTTTCAGTAGTTTATAGTTAAGACCTTAATATATCATTTAAAACTTAAATATATTACAGAATTTTAATTTTCTTAAAGAAAATTTTGGTTTAAAAAAATTATTAAATTTTAAAAATTTCGAAAAATTCTAAAAATTGTCATAGTTTAACTAGATATGGCTTAGTTTATATATTCACGTTAAGCAAGTTTAATTTAGAAAACATTTCTATAGAAAATTAAGGCTCAATTGGAGGATGTTCTAGAAAATATCGCCTTAATACAGAAAATCTTTCATTACTTTAAAGAAATACTTGTGGATTTAACTACATACTTAAGTATTAAAGATTTCTTGTTATAACTCATTAAAAACAATTTTAAAAACAGCTTTGCTTTCATTAAAAACTAAAAAATAGCTTTTTGGTCCTCAGTACGTATGATTGATATTAATTTACAGTTTATCTTAAATAATTGCTTATATCTTTGGCAATTTTAATGATATTTTAAAATTTGTTTCAGTAGTTTATAGTTAAGACCTTAATATATTATTTAAAACTTAAATATATTAAAAAATTTATATCTCATTAAAGAAAATTTTGGTTTAAAAAAATTATCAAATTTTAAAAATTTCGAAAAATTCTAAAAATTGTCATAGTTTAACTAGATATGGCTTAGTTCATATATTCACGTTAAGTAAGTTTAATTTAGAAAACATTTCTATAGAAAATTAATGCTCAATTGGAGGATGTTCCTAAAAAATATCGCCTTAATACAGAAAATCTTTCATTACTTTAAAGAAATACTTGCGGATTTAACTACATACTTAAGTATTAAAGAGTTCTTGTTATAACTCATTAAAAACAATTTTAAAAATAGCTTTGCTTCCATTAAAAATTAAAGAAAATAACTTTTTGGACCTCAGTGCGTATGATTTATATTAATTTGGCGATTATCTTAAATAATTGCTTATAACTTTGACAGTTTTAATGCTATTTTTAAAATTGTTTTAGTAGTTTATAGTTAAGACCTTAATATATTATTTAAAACTTAAATATATTACAAAATTTAAATTTCTTTAAAGAAAATTTAGTTTAAAAAAAATATAAAATTTTAAAAATTTTGAAAATTCAAGTTCATCTTTTTTATAATAAATACTACCAATTTTGTAAGTTTATATGGTTAATGATGGACCGATCCTCTCAAATGATGATAAGATATTGGTTCTGGTCTATAGCCAATTTCATCACATTATTAATTATTATAAGACAATTATGAATGTTCAAGTAATTTTCTGAGGGGGAACTTGTATGGAGACTAGGGGCAAATGTTTCCCAATTTCCTTATAACTTACAGTATAATATTACAGAACTTGGAACTAATTTTTGAAAAATTTTATCAGAATTGCCTCATAATCAACATATTTATGACTGCTCACACAGAATCCCGGGGGGACATTTGTATGGGGGATAGGTGAAATCATAGAACAATATTGCTCATTTCCAATGCCAAACAAATATTATCAACAGAGATTATTTGTGGATAATTTCAGCTAGCTAGCTCCTTTTGTTTGGAACCTATCTTATTTTTAATAGAAAGATATAAGGACAGACGGATGGAAGGACGAAGCTATATCGTCTTAGAATCTTAGGAGGAATCATAATGTATTATTTTCTGTGTAACTGTTTTCCTTTGTACATCTTATTCAAATATTTGTTTCATTGCAGCTCAACATTAGTTGATATATCGATACATAGGGTAGCTTATAAAAGGGTACATCGCAACGTATGATTAATATTAATTTTTTTAAATTTTAATAATAACTCTATAACTTTTTAATTTAATTAAATAAAGTAAAACTGATTTAAGATAATAAATAATAAAACCTTAAACATGTCTTTCCTTTACTTAACAGTGTTTTAAAATACTCAACATGCTTAAAAACTAAATAAATCTAAACAAAAAATAATTTCAAATTAAAGCTACTTTCAATATTTAATCCCTAACTCCCTCAAAAACTTACATACCATAAAAACTAAGATTATCTTTAAACAATTTTCTTTGAAATTGAATAATAAACTCACAAGTTATGTGGAAATGTCATAAAACTTGAACTATTTACTGTTATGCATAAATATATTACCACAGTATCACTTACAATCTATAAATTTAATATTATTTAACCACATTTTTACGATAATTTACTAGTTTACAACCATTTATTTTCCATACTTTAATATTGATATAAACAACTTTTAGATTTATGTTTTTTTTTATATTGTAAACCATAAAAAAATCTCATATTTAATAGTAAATATTTATTTTATTAAATTGTAGAAGGACAGAAGGACAGCATATGTATTGTAAATGTATTTATTACATTTCCTCCCCCATTTACTTTAAACTTAAAATACGTTTTTATGTTCGAAGCTTAAAATATTTTCCATTAAATTTTGTTATTAAATTCTTTTTTAATAACACTAAAATTTAAATGAATAACATTGTTATTAACACAATTGCTTTCTGGTATTCAAACATTGTAAGCATATGTTGGTGTCATGAAATGAATTTAATAAAAATAAATTGAAATAAAATTTGATTGATGATTTTGTTAATATTATCTAGCTAATTGTTTGGTTGTAATTTGATATATTTATTAGGTAAATCAATAAATTTCCATAAAAATTACAGTAATGTAATTTCTAACAATCAAAATAAATTATATTTATGATAAAATAAGCAGCAGGATTTTAGATTTTATATTTATATTTGAATATTAAAGAGTATTTGTTATAAATCATTAATTAAATTTGTAAAATTTGCTTCACTCTCATTAAAAACTAAAAAATAAGCTTTTGGTTTCACTATACGTATGAGTGATATTAATTCAGACGTTTTGTTGAAGAATTGTTTATAACTTTGGTAGATTTAAAGATAATTTAAAAATATTTTTGGCATTTTATACTTCTTTTAGACTTCAATTCAGTTTCTAGTACCTAAATATATCATAAATCTTATATTTTTGTTTAAGATATTTAGCTCCAAAAAATTATAAATTTTTTGAGATTTTCAAAATTTGCAATTAACCATAAAATTTCAATATAATTTCGTATATTTATATATCACGTTAAGTATTGAAGAGTTTTTGTTACTAATCTGTAATAAAATTTAGCATGAATTACTTATTTTTACCTCAAAATACTAAATATCACATTTTGTTCTACACTGCGTATGAGTGATATTAATTTAGAGGTTGTGTTAAGTAATTGCATATAACTTTTACAGTTTTCGAGACAATTTAAAAATTATTATGGCAGTTTATACTGAAGACTTCAATACAGTTTGTAATATCTCAATGTTTTATAAAACTTACGTTTTTGTTAAAGAAATGAATGTTCAGATAAATATTAAATTTTTGGAGATTTTAAAATTTTGCCATTAATCCTAAAATTTTAATTATTTTTTGAAGATTTATATATTAAGTTAAAAACTAAGGAAAATTTATTATTCTTTAATCAAATTTTTTAAAAATTTCTTATTTTTGTTTCAAAATTAAAAATTTTTTTTTGTTCTACACTACGTATGATTGATATTAATTTGGAGGTTGTGATGAGAAATTGCTTATAACTTTTACAGTTTTCGAGATAATTTCAAAATTATTTTGCAGTTTATACTAAATACTTTAATACAGTTTCTAGTATCTAAATAAATTATAAAACTTACGTTTTTGTAAAAGAAATTAATTTTCTAAAAAAAATAAAATTTTGGAGATTTTAATTTTTTGCCATTAATCATGAAATTTTTTAAAAATTATATATTAAGTTGAATATTAAAGATTAGTTTTTGTTATTCTTTAATAAAATTTGTTAAAAATTGCTTAGTTCTTAGCAAGAACCAAAAAAGTGAAGTTTTGTTCAACACTGCGAATGAATGATATTAATTTGGAGGTTGTTTTGAATATTTGTTAATAACTTTTTTAGTTATAGAGATAATTTGAAGATTATTATAGCAGTTTATAGCTAAGGCATCATTGTTCCATTTAGGACCTAAATATTTTATAAAATTTAATATTTTTAAAGAAACTTATTCAAAATAAATTATAAATTTTTTAAGATTTTGAAAATTTGAAAATTTGCCAACTTCAACCATTTAATGTTTATTTCATCATATTAAAGATAGTTGGTTCTGTGACATAGGTTCTTTGCAGTAATAGCAACAATTTTAAATCTTTGTTAAAAAGTTAAAGAATTTTCCATATGCTCAATAGTTCAAGTGTTGTATTAACTATAATTCATAAAACATCAATAAATTTATGGAGACTTAAATATATTCTAGAGTATTAAGGAGTTTTTATATTAGATCTTAAATAAAATTGGTTAAAAATTGCTGTATTACTATCAAAAAGTAAGAAAAAAATATTTGCTCAACACTGCGTATGATTGATATTAATTTGGAGGTAGTTTTGAATATTTATTCATAACTTTTTTAATTATAGAGATAATTTGAAGATTATTTCAGCAGTTTATTGCTAAGACACCATTATTCCATTTAAAACTTAAATATATTATAAAATTTATTAAGTTTTAAAAAATCTGTAATTCAATATAAATTATAAAAGTTTGAAGATTTTGAAAAATTGCCATATTTCAACCATTTAATGTTTATTTTATCATATTATTAGTAAATACTAAATTTAATTTATTTTGTGAATTATTTCCTTTCAAATAGTACAAAAAATTTATAATCTTTGTTTGAAAGTAAAGAATTTTTCATATAAGTTATAAAACTTCAATAATTTCATGGAGATTAAAATATATTCTAGAGTATTAAAGAGTTTTTATTTTATATATTTCATAAATTTGGTTAAAAATTGCTGTATTCCTATCAAAAAGTAAAAAAAAAAATATTTGATCAACACTACGTATGATTGATATTTATTTGGAGGTAGATTTGAATATTTGTTCATAATTGTTTTAGTTATAGAGATAATTTGAAGATTATTTTGCCAGTTTGTAGGTAAGACACCATTATTCCATTTAAAATTTAAATATATTATTAAATGTTCATATATATTTTTTAAAGAAACTTCAATTCGAAATGAATTATAAAATTTGAAGATTTTGAAAATTTGCTTTCATCAACCAAATAATTCTCATTTCACCAGATTATAAGTAAATACTAAAGATCATTTATTTTGTGAATTCGTTCCTTTTAAGTACATAGTAGCAAAAATTTTAAATCTTTGTAAAAACGTAAAGAATTTTCCATTTGCTAAAGTGTTATATAACCTATAATTCATAAAACAACAATAAATTCTAAAAGATTTATATTTATACTTGAGCATTGAAGTGAGTTTAGTTAAGATCTTATATAAAATTAGTTAAAAATTGCTTTATTCCTATCAAAAAGTAAAAAAAATACATATTTGAACCACACAGCGTATGATTGATATTTATTTGGAGGTAGTTTTGAATATTTGTTCATAACTTTTTTAGTTATTGAGGTAATTTGAAGATTATTGTAGCAGTTAATAGCTAAGACTTCATTATTCCACATAGAACATTGTTTAGTTCATGTTTTTATATAGAAAAGTAGCAGAAACTTAAGTTGAAAAAAAAATAAAATTTTCTCAAGTTTATTTTCTCTGAATAAAGTTTGTGAAAATTTGTTAAAAATTGTATATAAATCTCTTTTGTCTAGGTAATAATGGTTAATGTTGTAAATATTTTAAAACCTTCAAATTAAAGTAATTAAACTCCCCATAATAAGGACAGTGATTTAGGCTAAAACTTCCTTTATCTATTAAGATTAGGATGTTACGCTGTTTAACTCATTAAGGGATTGTTAAGCAAACATATAAATTTCCTGTTTATTTTTGATAATATTTATATTTAAGTCATTAACCCAACCTTCATCATTTTGACAATTTAATACGATTTTCTGCTTTAAATTGTGACTTACATATATTCCCGTCTTTCTCTAATATTTAAGGATTTCTTTTAACACTTTTTTGCTGAGTTTTTTTGCCACAACAATAACAAAAAATGAAGAACAAATGAAAATATTAACATTTTTATGATGTACTCTCTTCCTGTAACCACGCAATGTTATTATTGTGGTGCATGTGTGTGTTTTTGTATAAATTTATTTTTGTTGTTTTTGTTTTTTCCCCAGAGTATTGTTGTTGTTTATATTTAACATACTTGCATGTTAAAATCCTTTTGTTTTTGTTTGTGATTCTTTTTTTTTTTTGTTTAATTAAATTAATACCATCACACAGATTATGTTTTTTTCTTGTTCTTCCCTTTTCTTTCTCTCTCTCTCACTCTCACGCCTTTCTATATGTTGTAGTAAAGTGTGAGTATTTCATGTTTAGTTAGTGGTTAACGGTTAGAACAAAAAAAGAAACAGTAAAAACAACAACATAATGAGGGTTTTCTTTTACTGTAACAAGGAGCAAAACATGAGTAAAATAGATAAATAGATAGATGGCTGTAATTAAGGATGTGTGAAAGGATGCTGTTGTGAATACAACACAAATAATAAGTGTTACTAAGAACATTGTGTAATAGGTAATGATATATTTTAAAAGCAAACAAAGGAATACAAAAAAGTATGAAATGAACAAAATATTTAATGAAAATATTATTTCGTTTAAAAGAAATTT
This sequence comes from Calliphora vicina, assembly GCF_958450345.1. Lineage (NCBI taxonomy): Eukaryota > Metazoa > Arthropoda > Insecta > Diptera > Calliphoridae > Calliphora > Calliphora vicina. The sequence goes on from NC_088781.1 coordinate 132,091,077, forward strand.
AAACAGTTTTCATTAATTTATCCCTTCATTATTATAAATTCATTAATAATTTATTTAATTAAGTAGTTTAACACAAAAAAAATGCCTGTACTTCTGCTTAACACCTGCCATTCAATTGACCATATCAACTTTATTATTTATAATTAAATGCATTTAAATTTTTTATTAATACACATGTTCATTTTAATTATTGGCTGTGTGGCTCAACCCTGTGGGATTTATGCATTTAAAACTGAAACATCAGCAATTAAAATCAATATTTAAACTTCAACCATAATGATTTCCAATAAATAGTGATAGTTAAATGCCCGTTAAACTTGTTTAAATACAAATAAAGTAAATGCAATCAAATTTAATTCAATAAAAAAAAGAAATATTGAGCAATATAACTTTTTCTACAAGAAAATAATTCACAAAATATATAATTTTTACAATTCAAATATAATATGATGAACTAAACATTATTTAGCTAATAATGGAGAATTTTTAAAAATTTTCAAAATTTTAGAATTTTTTTAAAATTAAATTTTCTTAAAAAATTTATAAATTTTATAATATATTTAAGTTTTAAGTGAAATAATAATGTCTTAGCTATAAACTGCTAGAATAATTTTTAAATTATCTCTATAAATAAAAAAGTTATGAACAAATATTCAAAACTACCTCCAAATTAATATCAATCATACGCAGTGTTGATCAAATATTTATTTTTTTACTTTTTGATAGGATTAAAGCAATTTTTCACCAATTTTATTTAAGATCTAAAACAAACTCACTTTAATGCTCAAGTATAAATTTAAATCTCCCAGAATTTATTGATGTTTTATGAATTATAGTTAAATTAACACTTTAGCAAATGAAAAATTCCTTACTTTTTAACAAAGATTTAAAATATTTGCTATTCTTGAAAGGAAATAATTCACAAAATATATTATGTTTAGTATTTAATTATAATATGATGAAATAAACTTTAATTGGTTGAAGTATGGCAAATTTTAAAAATTATCAAAATTTTTTAATTTATTTTAAATTAAAATTCCTTTAAAATTTTATAAATTTTATAATATATTTAAGTTTTAAAAGGAATAACGATGTCTTAGCTATAAACTGCTAGAATTATTTTCAAATTATCTCTATAACTAAAGAAGTTATAAGAAAATATTCGAAACTACATCCCAATTAATATCAATCATACGCAGTGTGGTTCAAATATTTATTTTTTTACTTTTTATTAGGAAAAAAGCTATTTTTAACAAATTTTATTTAAGATTTAAATCAAACTCACAATGCTCAAGTATAAATTTAATCTCACAGAATTTATTGATGTTTTATGAATTATAGTTAAAATAGCACTTGAACTACTGAGCAAATGAAAAATTATTTACTTTTTAACAAAAATGTTTAATATTTGCTACAACTTAAAACTGAATTGAAATGAACATTAAAATATTTTATTTAATAATAGATTTTTTAAACATCTAAATAATTTTTTTCAAGGAGTTTTCTTATTTAACTGCATTTTGTTAGCACATGTATGTAAACAATATTTCAACATGTTTTTTTAGGTCTTTTGCTATTTTTCTAACAAGAAAACATTGTTTTTTTTTGGAAAAAATTTTTGAATATTGAAAGCTGTTGTTTTAGTTGAAAGGATGTGTGTCTTATGGGAACATTTGCTTACATTTTGCACAGGTAACTTAAGCACAATGGGACTAATAACAATATAAATCAATAAAAAGAATTAAATCTCAAATTAGAACCCAACAAAAACTAAAAAATTGATATTTTATCAACACAGCGTATGATTGATATTAATTTAGAGGTTGTTTTGTTTAAATTCACATAACTTTTTAAGTTATAGATATAAATTAAAAGTTATTTTAGCAGTTTATACTTAAGATAATAGCATTCTATATAAAGCTTAAACTTAATAAAAATCTTATATTTTTTCAAAAGAAAATTTAATTCAAAATAAATTAAAAATTTTTCAAGATTTTGAAAATTTGCCATTCTTCACAATACAATGTTTAGTTCATTATATTATAGAAAAATACTAAAAATAATCTTTTCAATGAATCATTTTCTTCTAGTTAATAGAAAAAACTATAAGTCTTCGTTACAAAAGTAAAAAAAAATATAATTCTTCCATAGTTCAAGTGATATTTTAGCAATAAGTTATAAAACCCAATAAATTATTGAAGATTTAAATATATACTTAGGTATTGTAGAGTATTTATTATAAAACTTTAATAAAAATTAATTTAAAATTACTTTATACCCCTCAAATACTAAACAAATAACTTTTGGCTGCTCACTGCGTATGATTAATATTAATTTGGATGATTCTTTGAATAATTCCTCTTAGTCTTTTTAGTTACAGTGATAATTAAAATTTGATATTAGCAGATTATACTTAAGACATCAATAATTAATAAAAACTTAAATTTATTAAAAAATTTATATTTTCCTAAAGAAAATTTAATTTGAAATAAATTAGAAAAATTTGGAGATTTTGAAAATTTGCCATACTTCAATCACACATTAATAATTCATCATAATATAGGTAAATACTAAAGGGAATCTATTTTGTGAATTATTTTCTTTCAAATAGTAGCTTTAAAATTATTGTTACAAAATTAAAGAATTTGTATAGAAAAATATGACTTATGCCTTGTAAATAGCAATTGTTGCCTTAGAAAGCTAATTTTCTAAAGAAAATGTTGCCTTTTAGAGATTTTTGTCTATAGAAAATGTCGCCTTATTGAAGGCATATTTTCTCTAGAAAACGTTGTTTTCAAAAGAGCGAATTTTCTCAAGAAATTTAGCCTTATTGAGGACAAATTTTCTTTAGCTAATGTTCTCTAGAAAATGTTGTATTCAAAGCACGAATTCTCTCCAGAAAATGTTGCCTTATAGAAAGCAAAATGTCTTTAGAAAATGTTGCCTTATTAAGAGCAAAATGTCTTTAGAAAATGTTGCCTTATAGTGATCGAATTTTCTCTTTAAAATGCTGCCTCTTGGACAGTAAATTTTCTATAGAAAATATTGCCTTTTTGACAGTAAATTTTCTATAGAAAATATTGCTTTTTTGACAGTAAATTTTCTATAGAAAATATTGCCTTTTTGACAGCAAATTTTCTATAGAAAATATGAAAATGTTGCCATTTGTACAGAAAATTTTCTATAGAAACTCTTGCTTTCAAAAGAGCGAATTCTCTTCAGAAAATGTTGCTTTATAAAGAGCGGATACTTTCTGGAAAATGTTGCCTTATAGAGAGCGAATTCTCTCTCGAAAATATTGCCTTAAGAGTAAATTTTCTATAGAAAATCTTGCTTAGTTTGATTATACTTCACCAAACAACCTTCTATCAAAACAATATTAAAAAATTACCAAATACGGTATTCATGAAAATTTTGTGTGTGTTACCAAACCCAAACCTATTGACAACAATACTTCAACACTTTTGTTTCAGTGGCTATGGCATAAATGGAACATTTACACCAAAAAGCCAATAAATAGTTGAATGCACAAGCAAATAGCCTTAATAAAGTAAGCAGACAATTTTCATTTAAAATGTCATTTGTAAACTCATTGTATGTGCGACATGTTGGCATACAAAACCAGCATTAATCATGATCATTACATTACGGAATTCAATCAAATTGTGGCAAAACCGAAACCAAAATGACGAAAATGTAATTAGTTGTATATGAAAATGAGTTGTTTGTAAATTAACGCACATATACACAGAAATAAAGACACACACATACACCTACATAATACAAATGAATACAGGAATATTGAAATATTTAATGGAAATTAGAAAAATAATTAAAAATAGTTATAGGATATGTTTAAATTAAAAATTATCGAGAACAAATTGAAAATGTCATTAAATGTGATGAAAGAAATAAAGTTAGTAGCATACTTTTAGGTGTGTAATTTAAAGTGTAAAAGAAATTATTTAGAAACATATTTGCTTTCCACCTGCTGAAAGTTCTAGGCATTATTTATCTATCTACTTGAATTTTATAATTATATTTGCTTTAAGTTTTACTCATTTAATTATTTGTTTTAACATTAATTGACTTTTAAAGCCTTTTGGCAAATACAATTACGTTTACACATGTGTTACTTTGGCAAACCATGAACTTAATTGAAATTTTATGGTTTCTTCTACTCAAATATAATCACACAGCTGCCACAAACTCTGGTGAAAATAGTTTATTTAAGCAAAGGTGATAAATTTATCTTAGTTACTCATATTTAGTAATTTAGATTAAACGGATACAAGTTTAAATGATATTTTTAGTTGTTTATGGAAAATTTAATTTGTGAAGCATAGTTTTAGGTGTGAAGAGAAGTGAGTTAAGAAAAAATAATAAATTTGCTCTACATAAAGCATTATTTTTTATAGAAAATTTGCTCTTTATTAAGCAATATTTTCTAGGGACAATTTGCTCTATAGACAATAGTTTGGGACAACTGTTTTTCTATAGATAATAGTTTGGGACAATTGTTTTTCTATAGAAAACAGTTTGGGACAACTGTTTTTCTATAGACAATAGTTTGGGACAATTGTTTTTTTATAGAAAATAGTTTGGGACAACTATTTTTCTATAGAAAAAAGTTTGGAACAATTGTTTTTCTATAGAAAAAAGTTTGGGACAACTGTTTTTCTATAGAAAATAGTTTGGGACAACTGTTTTTCTATAGAAAATAGTTTGGGACAACTGTTTTTCTATAGAAAATAGTTTGGGACAACTGTTTTTCTATAGAAAATAGTTTGGGACAACTGTTTTTCTATAGAAAATAGTTTGGGACAACTGTTTTTCTATAGAAAATAGTTTGGGACAACTGTTTTTCTATAGAAAATAGTTTGGGACAACTGTTTTTCTATAGAAAATAGTTTGGGACAACTGTTTTTCTATAGAAAATAGTTTGGGACAACTGTTTTTCTATAGAAAATAGTTTGGGACAACTGTTTTTCTATAGAAAATAGTTTGGGACAACTGTTTTTCTATAGAAAATAGTTTGGGACAACTGTTTTTCTATAGAAAATAGTTTGGGACAACTGTTTTTCTATAGAAAATAGTTTGGGACAATTGTTTTTCTATAGAAAATAATTTGGGACAATTGTTTTTCTATAGAAAATAATTTGGGACAATTGTTTTTCTATAGAAAATAATTTGGGACAATTGTTTTTCTATAGAAAATAATTTGGGACAATTGTTTTTCTATAGAAAATAATTTGGGACAATTGTTTTTCTATAGAAAATAAATTGGGACAATTGTTTTTCTATAGAAAATAAATTGGGACAAATTTCTTTCTATAGATAATAAATTGGGACAATTTTCTTGCTATAAAAAATAAATTGGGACAAAGTTTTTACTATAGAAAATAAATTGGGATAATTTTTAAAACAGTTTGGAACAACTGATAATATAGAAACAAATTTGGGACAAGTTTATTTCTATAGAAAATAAATTGGGACAATTTTCTGGCTATAAAAAATAAATTGGGACAATTTTTTTTCTATAGAAAATAAATTGGGAAAATTTGCTTTCTGTTTTTTTTCTATAGAAAATAAATGGGACATTTTTCTTTCTATAGAAATTAAATTGGGATAATTTTTTTCCTACAGAAAATAAATTGTGAAACTTTTTTCCATTTAATTTGATACATTTAGTTTCCAATTGTTTTATTTTTGCAAGCCTTAAATCCATTTCATTCTTTAATATTTTTTTTGTTTTCATAAAATATGCATTTCTTTTTATCTTCATGTGTTCTATTTTCTATTTTCCATTTTACTAGTTTTGTTTTTTTGTACTGTTGCCGAAACACAAACATTTTTGTAACAAGTTTTTAAGTTTTGTTATTTTTTCATACATATAAGAAGCATGTTTATGCATGCATTAGAAAGTGAAGCTGTTTCTTTTTATGTATATTTTTTGTATTATGATTATAAAACTATTGTTTATCGTAATGTAAACTTAAATTTATAATGTTATGCATAACAAAAAATGTTAAAGTTTGTGTTTCTGGAAATAAAAATGAAATTTTTTAACGACAAAACAACCACAAATTGAAAGCAATTTTAAGTTTTTTTCTGGAAATTTCCATAATAATTTAATAATCTTAAATTTAAACACTGTTTTCTGTTTCTTTGTAGAATTTTTTGTGCCAAAAATTAAGGGAGTTATGGCTATTGTCCATTATGAATTAAAACATAATTGTAAATTATATGGTTGTGGTTTCCTTATGGCGTCTTTCAATTCAAGTGTTTTTTTTTTAAATTTTCTTGTTTATTATGATATTTATAAGGACTGAAACTGGAAGCAGAGACAAATTAACGCCTTCCTGCGTTTAATATTATGAGGACAAGGATAAATACAAAACCAGGAATTTGTTATTTATTTGTTGTTTGCGGACAGGAGTCTATTTGTAAGCAAATTACAATATAATTAAGAGTTTTACAGGCAAATGACTAGTAAAAGAAAACATGTTTTTACTAGAAAATAAATGCTTAAGAACGTTAAGAAGATCTAGAGAATTCCTCTAAATTATGAGACCCCTAAGTATATTTGAAAATTACAAGTATGGCTGACTCCTAATCATGTCAAGTGTAAATAATTCTTTACAATTTTTTCAAAGCATTAAACCAATTTATTAAATAAGTCTGCATAATGACCTTCTGAATGGCTGTGTAATGTATCAAAATACAATAGATAACATCTCATTTTTTATTTATAAATATTCTGTATAATGAAAACACAAACCACGTGTTGAATAGAATTTCTTTTTTTAATTATCAAATGGTTTTTTATCCTAGAAAAACAATAGAAACAGCGTAAATAAATAAATTTCAATTTCTATGAATGCTCTGAGGCGTATGAGCAATATTTAATTGAATTATATGTAATTAATATTAAGTATACGCTTACTTATGTACATAGCACCTGTTGCATGCTGCTTGCTGCTAATACTGAATTGTTTGAGTACATATTTTCAAATCAAATTAACATTTTCTTAAATTACACACAAATATTTATTACTCAACGAGTATGAGTTCTAATTCAATTATTTTAGAGAGTAATTGAAGTCAAAAGCCTTAAGCAATTTGTATAATGCATAATTTTTAATCATCAAAAATATATTGCATGTGAAAAGTTAAGAAATTAATTGAAATATGAGTAGAAATATACAACATGATAGGTGACAACAATTGGGTTATGTTAAATTTAAGATATTATTAACAATATTTTAATAAAGAATATTAGCAAATTTATAGAGAAAATTTGCTTCAAATAAGGCAATATTTTGTAGAGAAAATTTACTACAATAAAGCAATATTTTCTATAGAAAATTGTCTCTATATTAACACACATTCTGGAAAAGTTTTACTCTATACAAAGAGACATGATCTAGAGAACATTTGCTCTCTGCAAAGCAATATTTTCAATAGAAAACTTGCCCTCTATACAGTGTATGACTTTGAGAAAAATTGGCTCAAAATAAAGAAACATTTTCAATAGAAGATTTTGTATAGAATATTAGTGTAAATAACGCAATAGAAATTTTTCTAAAAATAAACCAGCATTTTCTAAAGAAATGTTTCTCAATATAAAGCAACACATTCAATATTTCCTATAGAAAATTTCCTCCAAATAAACCAACATATTTTATAAAAAAAAATTGCTCTATATAATGCAATTCATTCTATGGAAGATTTGTTCCAAATAAAGCAACATTTTCTAAAGAAAATTTCCTCAAAATTAATATAGAAAATAAATTGGGACAATTTTCTTTCTTAGAAAATAAATTGGGACAATTTTCTGTCTACAGAAAATAAATTAGGACAATTTTCTTTCTATTAAAAATAAATTGGGATAATTTTCTTTCTTAGAAAATAAATTGGGATAATTTTCTTTTTTATAGAAAATAAATTGGGACAATTTTCTGTCTACAGAAAATAAATTAGGACAATTTTCTTTCTATGAAAAATAAATATTTTCTTTCTATAGAAAATAAATTGGAACAATTCTCATTCTATAGAATATAAATTGGGACACTTTTCATTCTATAGAAATTAAATTGGGACAATTTTTTTCCCTTAGAAAATAAATTGGGACAACTTTCTTTATACAGAAAATAAATTGGGACAATTTGCTTTCTATAGAAATTGAATTGGAATAATTATCTTTCTATAGAAAATAAATTGGGACAATTTCCGTTCTATAGAAATTGAATTGAAATAATTTTCTTTTTATAGAAAATAAATTGGGCCAATTTTCTTCATATGAAAAATAAATTGGGACACTTTTCATTCTATAGAAAATAAATTGGGACAAAGTCTTGGCTATAGAAATAAATTGGGACGATTTTCTTTCTACAAAAATAAATTGGTACAATTTTCTTTCTATAGAAAATAAATTGGTACAATTTCCTTTCTATAGAAAATAAATTGGGACAATTTTCTTTCTATAGAAAAATTACCTCCAAATAAAGCAACATATTTTATAAAAAAATTTGCTCTATATTATGCAATCTATTCTAGGGAAAATTTCCTCCAAATAAAGCTAAATTATTTGATGAAAAATTGCTCTTTATAAAGACATGTTTTCTATAGAAAATTCTCTCTTTATAAAGCAACAATTTCTAGAGATAAATTACTGCAAAAAAAGTAATATTTTCTGTAGACATTTTCTTCAAATAAAACAACATTACACAGTGCAACACAAAAAGAAACCACCCGTATCTCCCAGTTTTGCCCAAAGTCATGCACTTTTTCTTTTATGGGTCCCCAAAGATTTGGGGCCTAGGTGTCATTTTTGCAAAAAAGTGATCATTTTCTCAGGCTCATATCTGGCAAACAGTTCGGAATTTTAATTTACTCTCTTAAGCAAAGTTGTAGCCCTTGTCTTAGAGAATAAAAATTGTTAACATATAAAATCAAAAAACATCATATTCAAGATCAAAATCGCAAAAACTAAAAAAAGTCGAAATAAATTTAGTAATAAATTTTTTTAAAGCTGCCTAAAAGTATGCTTTAGTTTATTGCACAAAACACTTAATTCCTTTAGTTTTTCTTACTAACTTATATTGACCCAGCTAAACGGTGTTAAGAATCATTGCTAGGAAGTTGATATGTTCTAGAAAGTTGTACCTTGAGATCTTAGGTACATTTTTGTAGTTGATTGTTTCTTTGAATTTTAAACGGTTTGCTACCTATGGACCTGAATAGGGGAAAAAAGGGGAAAAATCTTGAAGATGAAGTTTTTATACTCTTCACCTTCGTGAGAAGGGCATATATAAGTTTGTCATTCCGTTTGTAATTTCCACAATATAATTTTCCGACCCTATAAAGTTATATACTCTGAATCCTTATAGACATCGGAGTCTATTAAGCCATGTCCGTTTGTCTGTCCATCTGTCTGTCTGTTGAAATCAACTTTCCGTTGCCCTCAAATAACATGCAAACACGATTCATACATCAATATCTCCGGAATTCTTCCGGCTCAGTTTCTATTTAAAATCGGTCCATAAATGGCTGAGATATAAGGAAAAAACCAGGACTACCCCTATATTTTACCTTTTTTTGATCTATATCTGGATTACTAAGTCATTAATATAGACAATATGAATATCTAATGATAGATATTTCAAAGCTCTTTGCAACGACGTATATAAGACCATAGTAAGTTGGACCTACAATGGGCCCAAATCGGAAAAAAAAAATTTTAATTCGAATTTTTTTCACCAAAAGTTTTTTTTCGCTAAATATTAAAAAAAAACAACAAAAAAAATTAAAATTTAAAAAAACAATTCGAAATTTTTTTTTCCAAAAAATTAAAAAAAACAATTTTGGGTAAAAAGTAAATTTTGTTTACCTAAAAATATTTAAAAATTTTATTTTGAAGTATAATTTGGCGAAGGGTATATAAGATTCGGCACAGCCGAATATAGCTCTCTTACATGTTTTTTTTTATCGATCGACCCCACTGTGTATCATTTAATAGTATAATAGCAAACATTAATAGTGAAAATATTTGTTTATTTTCTTTTAAATAAATTTGATTTGAAATTTGTTACTTATTTGCCTAAGAATTTTGTTTATTTCTAAACACTCAAGCAAACTCTCATCTCTCTCTCACTCTTTCAAACTAAATTCAGTTTTTTTTACCGTTAAATTTGCTTTGATTTGCTCTTCTCTTGTTATGCCAAGAAAAAAAAACTTTTCAATGTTTAGTGAAATTTTCTGCACTACAGGGCCACTTGTTTTTCTATTTTTTTTTTTTGGTTTATTTTATTAACAATATACTGTAAATTGGCTTATTATAAGTTGGTTTGTTTATTCACAATTGTGTGTGACAAAATTAACCAGTTTGTAGTTTCTTTCAAACTGTGAACAGTGTGAAAAAAAAAACAAAACAAACAAAAGGACTGGCTGTTGGTGGCTTGTTTGTTACTATTTTGTGGTGGCTAATATCCTTTCATAGTTTTCCACTTAGAAAAAAAAAAGTTTGCATTTGTTGGTTTTTCTTGTTCTTTCAATTCATCTTTCAAACCTTCTATCTGTATGTCAGTTTGTCCCTTTGTATGTGTTTTTGGTGCAAGTGCTGTTTAACTCCACAGTCTTTATGAAAATAACTTAACTAAGAAATTGTTAAATAAATTTATGTTTATATAATGTAATAAATACCCTTAATCCTTAATGATCATAATGTTGTTTTGCTTTTCTATGTAAAAAGATAGAACTTGAATTTTCTTAGGAAAATTACTCAACACAGGCAATTTGTGGAAAAATATCTAATTATAATCACGTTTCTTTGTTAATAACAAACAACAAAATCTTTAGAAAATATATTAATTAAGTAAAGCAAATGGTATTCAAACTCAAATAAAATATTAAATTTTATTCATTAAAAACAATTTTGAGTAAGTTTTCTTGAAACCTATTTTCCAGAATTATTTTTCAAAAATTCATTAAGTTTGAGATCATTTTAAAAAAATATAAATTAAGGGATTTAGAAATTTGTTTCACTTTCTAATAGCTTGTTATATTGTCTTTCAAATAACTTAAATAAGTTTGGAAATTTGTATACATAACATATATTTTTGTTAGGAGTTATAATGGGCTTTCTAAATTGAGTTAGGTTAGTTTGATAACATATTAAAAAGCTATATATAAATGGATTTCAAGATTTCTTCCTAATTATGTTAGTTTATACTTATTTCTATTAGAAATTGTATAAAAATTTTGCATTTTATTCACAGAAATATTTTTTAGAATTTTTTGAAAAAAATAATTTTTTTTTTTTAAATTACTTAAGTTTGAGATCTTGTTAACAAAATATATATTAAGGGATTTTAAAAATTGTTCTATTTTTTAATAGCTTGTTATATTGTCTTTCAAATAAATAAAATACTTTTGTATGAAGTAATTCGCTTTCCTAAATTGAGTTAGGTCAGTTTGGAGCCATATTAAAAAATATATAGTAAAGGGATTTCAATAGTTTTTCATAATTATGTTAGTTTATACTAATTTCTCTTAGAAATTGTATAAAAATTTTGGATTTTATTCACAGAAATATTTTTTTAGAATTTTTTGAAAAAAAAAAAAATTTCTTTAGAAATTTCTTAAGTTTGAGATCTTGTTAACAAAATATATATTAAGGGATTTTAAAACTTGTTTTGTTTTTTAATAGCTTGCTATATTGTCTTTCAAATCAAATAAGTAGTTTTGGAAATTTGAATACATAACTTACATTTTTGTTAGGAGTTATAAATTGAGTCCTAAATTGAGTTAGGTTTGTTTGATGCCACACTAAAAAAATATATATAAATGGATTTCAACATTTCTTCCTAAAAATTTTAGTTTAAACTAATTTCTCTTAGAAATTGTAAAAAAATTTAGCATTTTATTCCGAGAAATATTTTTTAGAATTTTTTGAAAAAAAAAAAAAAATATTTTTAAATATTTTTTTTTAATTACAAAGTTGGATGTCATGTTGGAAAAATAGAAATTATGGGTGTAATCTTGTCTTTCAAATAAATAATATATGTTTGGAAATTAGTTAGAAGTATTTTCGCTTTCCTAAATTGAGTTAGGTCAGTTTGGAGCCATATTAAAAAATATGTAGTAAAGGGATTTCAATAGTTTTTCATAATTATGTTAGTTTATACTAATTTCTCTTAGAAATTGTAAACAAATTTTGCATTTTATTTAGAGAAATATTTTTTTAGAATTTTTAAAAAAAAAAAAATTATTTTTCAAAAAAAAAATTTTTTTCTTTAGAAATTTCTTAATTTTGAGATCTTGTTAACAAAATATATATTAAGGGATTTTAAAATTTGCTCTGTTTTTTAATAAAAATGTTTTTTAATTTTTCAAATCAATTAAATAGTTTTGGAAATTTTAATACATAACTTACATATTTGTTAGGAATTATAATGGGCTTCCTAAATTGGGTTAGGTTAGTTTGATGCCATATTAAAGAAATATATATGAATGGATTTCAACACTTCTTCCTAAAAATGTTAGTTTAAACTAATTTCTTTTAGAAATTGTAAATAAATTTGGCATTTTATTCCGAGAAATATTTTTTTGAATTTTTTTTAAAAAAAAAATATTTTTAAAGATTTTTTTTTAATTACAAAATTTGATGTCATGTTGGAAAAATAGAAATTATGGGTGTAATCTTGTCTTTCAAATAAATAATATATGTTTGGAAATTAGTTAGAAGTAATTTTCGCTTTCCTAAATTGAGTTAGGTCAGTTTGGAGCCATATTAAAAAATATATAGTAAAGGGATTTCAATAGTTTTTTATAATTATGTGAGTTTACACTAATTTCTCTTAGAAATTGTAAACAAATTTTGCATTTTATTTAGAGAAATATTTTTTAGAATTTTTTGAAAAAAAAAAAAATATTTTTCGAAAATATTTTTTTCTTTAAAAATTTCCTAAGTTTGAGATCTTGTTAATAATATATTTATTAAGGAATTTTAAAATTTGTTCTTTTTTTAACCAGCTAATGTCCTTATCTTTCAAATAAATAAGACTTCATTTGCTTTTCTATAACAAACTCTTAATGTGTTTCCTTTTCTTACCATGACCTTTACAACTGTACTGATTTTAGGTGTAACTATTAAAAATCTCATTAATTACAGCAATTAAAAACCTTAATTAGTCAAAGAGAAAGAGTGAGAAAGAGAGCAAGAGACTTTAAGAGTCAAACAGGAAAACAGTTAAAAGAAACTCTGTTAACAAATATCCAAAAGGTGAGAGTGAATATATATCAAGCAACAACAATACTGACTTAAGCAATTATTGTGTTTTTTTTTTGCTTTTCTTTTGCTTGAGTTTCTTGTCCATATCTTACTCTAGATTGTGAGTCTCTCGCCAATTTTAATCTCAAAAAGGATATTAAAATAGTTAAGGAAATTAAAACCACAAGAAACCTCTTAATCATTTCCGTTTTAAAAGTAGGCAGCTGTAGATTCTAAAGCAATTAACAAATAAATTTAAAGGAAAGCTAAACAAAAAGAACTTAGTTTGACAATAAAGTTTGCAATCATATTTGAATCAAGAATCATTATTAAAATAACTATAAAGTGAAACTTAAAATATCACTTTCTACTGTTTTATTTATTTGTCTTTAATTTGATTTGTAATTCACATTTAAATCTATTTTTAATTTACAATTTAAGCAATTTATACCAACAAACCCAACATCATTGGGGTTTCCTTTCCAATCTCTACAAATATTGTACTTACTTGGAAATAAAATAAAAAAAAATGTTTTATGTCTTTTTAAATTTCGTTTTTAATTGCTTAATCTAAGAAATTAAACATTATCGTAAGCAAAAGCAACAAAAACAACAAAAAAGTCAAGCAGATATGTATTTGGATAATTAATGGCAAGAATTTATAGTCAATTTAAGACAAAAAAAGACCTGTGTCTCCCAGTTTTGCCCAAAGTAATGCACTTTTTTTTATGGTCCCCCAAAGATTTGGGACCTCGTGTCATTTTTGCAAAAAAGTGATCATTTTCTCAGGCTCATATCTTGCAAACAGTTTGGAATTTTGATTTACTCTCTGAGGCAATGTTGTAGCCCTTGTCATAAGGAACAAAAATTGTAAACATATAGAATCAAAAAAACTTCATCGACTTCAGCGATTTTATTATTGAATAAAATCGCAAAAAACTTTAAAAAAAATTTATTTTTTTACCTTTTTTCCACTGTTTAGGTCCATAGGTAGCAAACCGTTGAAAATTCAAGGAAACAATCAACTACAAAAATGTACCTAAGATCTTAATAAACAACTTTCTAGAACATATGAACTTCCTAGGAATGATTCTTAACACCGTTTAGGTAGGAATTAAGTATTTCTGGCCATAAACTATTAAATTATTATAAACTAAAGCATACTTTCAGGCAGCTTTAAAAAAAATAATTTCTAAATTTATTTCGAAGGTTTTTGCGATTTTGATCTTAAAGATGAAGTTTTTTGATTTTATATGTTCACAGTATTTGTTCTTTATGGCAAGGGCTACAACTTAGCCTCAGAGAGTAAATCAAAATTCCGAACTGTTTGCAAGATGTGAGCCTGAGAAAATTATCACTTTTTTTTGCAAAAATGACACCAAGGCCCCAAATCTTTGGGGGCCCATAACAAAAAAAGTGCATGACTTTGGGAAAAACTGGTAGACACGGGTCTTTATGTTTATTTCCGTATATGGTTATTTTTTTCGTGTTCAAAATTAGTTCAAAATTATTAAATATTTATGGTCTTTCTAAAATTTTAAATTTAGTTTTTATTTATTTTGCTTAAGTTAGAAATTGATTTTATTTAAATCATTTTGCCTTTTAGCTTTATTTAAAAGGCAAATGCTAAATTTAAAACAAAATATTATGCTAATATTGTGTTAGATTTGGATTTTAAATGAAAAATGTATAGAAAATTTGCAAATAAAACATATGTCATTATTGGTTACCACATAATCCTTGTTAAATCATCACTTCAATATAAACAAGTAAGAGTGCTATCCGAATCTTATATACCCTTCACCAAAGTATTCTTTGAGAGGTAAGAGTGCTATAGTCTACTGTTCCGAATCTTATATATACTTCACCATAGTCTACTTTAAAATAAAAATAAAAAACAAATTTTGGTGGAAAAATTTTTTTAAAATTTTGTTAGATTATATCTCAGCCATTTGTGGGCCGACTTTCCCGATTTAAAATAGCAACCAAAGTTGGACTATAACGGTAATATTGATGTATCAATCATGTATGAAAATTATTTATTGGCTGCAGAAAGTTGTTTTCAACAGACAGAGGGACATGGCTTTATCGTCTACGCTAGCTATAACTATAAAATTTTAGACATTGCAAACGCAAAGACAAACTTATATAAACCCTTGCCACTCATGCTGAAGGTTATAAAAATTGTTTTAAAACAATAAAATATGCAAATTGAAAAGATTATAAAAAAAATTGCATTTCACTGCAGAGCAAATATAATAAATAAATAATTGATTGCTTTGCCTAAAACTATGCAATGTTTTTATGCAGATTAACCTGTCAATTTGTTTTTGGTTTTAAAAGTAATAATAAGGGAATGAGATTTCAGTAATTTTTCCAACAAAATTATATAAAAAAAACATTTATAAAAAATCATGAGAACAGAAAAAAAAGCGCTATCTGTTTTTTGGAGTTATTTTTAAACAAATCTATAGCATAGTTTAGGGGGCAATTCGATTAAGTAATAATTAATGTAAAATAACAACTAAATGTAGTTTTAAAAGTAAAATTGAATCAAATGTCTTCTTTTAATATAAAAGAAAAATTTATTAAATTATTTTTTGACAAACTTTGATGGCGTCATAAAAGAATAATTATTGAGATATTTGATATTATTTTGCGTCTGTTAGTAGCTCATAAAAAGGTCTATTAGAAACTAATGAATAAATTTAGTTATTTTTATTACTCATGAATGTTGAATACCCTTGAAAAATTACTATAATGACGGAGAAATTTTAAAGACATTTTGAAGATGGGGACTAGGGACAAATATTTCACGATTTTCGACATACTTTACAGCATTGGTAGGCAAAAAGAGGCATTTCATTTGTGTGCTCTTTTGGGTAAAAAATAAAATATCCACAACAACATCAAGAAACTGAATGAATTGTGTGTATTTTTACGCTCTATTACGCTCTTTTGTTCACATTCGGATTGTTTGACGAAAATCATCGTAACCTTAACAATATGAACGCCTACCATGGCTTTACAGTATAATTACAGAATACTTAGAACTAATTTTTATCAGGATTTGCTGCATAATCAACATATTTATGAGTTTACAGATTAAATCATGGACCGATATTCGCCATTTTTAATACTAAACAAACATTGTCAAATTTCAGCTAGCTAGTTCCTTTTATTTGGGTCCAATCATGTTTTCAACAGACAGATGGACTGAAGGACGGACATAGCTAGATCATCTCAGAATCATATGAGAACCCAGAATATATATTATTTTGTGAGTCTGCGATGAATATTTCGTTATGATATAAATGGTTTGACAAAATCAATATTTTTTGGATGATGGCTATAAAAAATATTAAAAGTGCCGCAGAAAAAAAATGTTTGCCAAATTTTCAAGGAATTTTTAAAAAAATATATTAAAATATTTCATATATTTTTACAAATTATGAAAGCTTAATTAGTTATTTATTAGAAAATAAAAAATAAATTTCGATATTTTATTTAAAAATAATTTTATTAAGTAAATGATTTGAACACAAAAATTATAGAAATTTTCTAGGGGGATATTTGTATGGAACCAGATTAAATCATGGACCGATATTGGCAATTTTTAATACCAAACAAGCATTGATTTTTGAAAAAATGTTTGGCTCCGTTTATTTTTTCAACAGGCAGACGGACGGACAGAAGGACGGACATAGCTAGATCGTCTCAGAATCATATGAGAAACCAGAGTATATACTATTTTGTGAGTCTGCGATGAATATTTCGATGTGGTATAAATGGTATGACAAAATCAATCAATATTTATATTAAAAGCGAAAGAGAAAAAAGTTTTTTTTTTTTGCCAAATTTGGAGAGAATTTTTAAAAAGTATATATTAAAATATTTCATCTATTTTTACAAATTATGCAAGCTTAACTAGTTATTTATTAGAAAATAAAAAATTAATTTCAATATTTTAATTAAAAATAATTTTATTAAGGAAATAATTTCAACACTAAAATTTTAGTTATTACTTTTTTGTCACACTTTAAAAGCGTATTAAAAACATATCTTTAGAAAGATTATAAATCTTTTTATTTATTTACATAGCTTATGTAGTTCTTTATTAGAAAATATATAAAAGTTGTAAAAATTTTATTTAAAAATCAATTTCTGAGGTAAATGATTGCAACACTTAAATGTTAGTGATTAATTGTTTAACAAATTTTTAAGGTGATTTAAAAAATATATATTGAAATATTTAAAATTTTTTAATTATTTTTATAGCTTATGTAGTTGTTTATTAGAAAATAGAGATTTAATTTTTTAAACTTTATTAAAAATAATTTTTTGTTAAAAATTAAAAAATCACTAAAATTGTAGTGATAACTTTTGGGGAAGATTTTAAAGAATTATTAAAGAAATTTATATATTTAAGAGAATTACAGTCTTTGCTAATAAATTAACTTTATTTTAATTAAGGTTTGTTAATTATTTCTTATTTTTTAGTTTAAAAACTTTTAATTTTCGAATACGAAAAAAAAATTAACCTCAAAATTTTAATTTTTTTCAACTTTTTTATGAATTTGAAACACATTTCTTATAACAACTTTCATTAGTAATTTAGAGAATTTTTGATAATTATTTGAACTAATAATAGTAAGTTAAATAGCTGATATTTACAATAGACAATATAGATTGTTGATGACTCCCTTGGTAGGGTTAATTTTCAGTGATATTCTTTGAATTATTAAAGAGTAATTATTATAAATGAAAATTTGGATATTTTTTTAAGCTATTCTTTGAATTAATTACATTTTGATTGAAAGTTTTTTTATTTCCTTTAAGTAGGAATAACTATTAAATATTTAGCATAGACATTTTTTAAGTAAAGTTTAAGAATTTTAATTTTTGAAAAAAATTTAATTCTAACCTAAAAATTTTCGTTTTTTTAAATTGTATTTTAAAAGAAATTTTAAATTAAGGAAAATTAAAAATTTACTTTCAAATTATATAACATTCAATAATTTTATTAAATCGAATAATTAGTTGGGCAACTTTTCATAGAATTTTTTATTTTTAAAATCTAAACTAAAAAAATTGGATATTATTTTGAATTAATTAAATTTTTATTGATTTTTTTTTATTTCCTTTAAGTAGGAAAAACTATTAAATATTTTGCATAGACATTTTTTTAGTAAAGTTTAAGAATTTTAATTTTTGAAAAAAATTTTAATTCTAACCTAAAAATTTTCGTTTTTTTAAATTGTATTTTAAAAGAATTTTTAATCAGTTAAAGCAAATAATGATTAGTCTTGAAATTTCAAACAGAAAAAAACAGATACAATGAACTACAGAAAAAAAGTATTAATTACATCAATGATTTTCAATATTTCATTTGAAAAATATTTAATAAAATTTAAGTTTTATAATGCAACTAATAATCATTGCGGTCTTCTGTTTTTAATACAATAAATTTCTTTAATTTCTTAGCAAACTTAAATATTTTGCATAAATCATTTAATTTATTCGAATTGTTTAAATAAATTTAAGGTATTTTCAAAATCTAACCTAATTTCTTTAAGTTATTAACAAAATTATAGAATATTCTTCTGCACTTAATTTATTTTATACATTTTTATTTGTTATTTGGTAAATTTGGAAGGAGTTTTAATAAATTATTGGTTTAGAAGCTTTAAATAAATGTGTTTAGTTTTCAAATCTAACCTAAAAATAAAAACAAGTTTTTATATACCTTAAGCTATTAAAATTCCTGTATTTTAACCAAATTTTAGTTAATATTTAATATATTTTATAGCATCATTTAGAAGTAAAGTTATATTTTTAATAACTATTCAACTCTAACCACAAAATTTTAGAATTATATAGCGCAGAATTGCAGCCTACGCTATTAAAATTATTTTATTTTATCCAAGTTTTAGTTAATATTTAATACTTTTTGTAGCATATTTTTAATACCTTTTCAACTCTAACCTCAAAATTTTAGAATTAGATAGAATAGCAGAATTGCAGCCTACGCTATTAAAATTCTTTTATTTTATACAAGTTTTAATTAATATTTAATCTTTTTTATAGAATAATTTAGAAATAAAGTTTAAAATCTCATATTTTTAATATCTTTACAATTCTAACCTCAAAATATTAAATTTTTTTAAATAAAACTGGTTCAAGTTTTAATATTTCATATATAAAATCTTCCTTAAATGTCTGGTATTTTATAGCAATTTATAATTTTTTTCATAAATCATTTAAATTTATTTGTTAGCTTCTAATAAATTTCATTATTTTTCAAATCTAACCTAAAAAATTTTAAGAATTTTTAATTTTTTTTGTTTCAATTTGAATTTTTTTTTGACAAAATTCAGATTTTATATATTATTTAAGATTTTTGTGGAAAAATCTAGTAAGAAAGTTAAAAAAAATTATTTTTATTTTTGAAAATTTTTGGTTTTTTAATAATTTTTTATTTTAATATTGAAATTGGCCCTATTTTATCTAAAATGTCTATATTTGAATTAAGTTCTCAACCTGTTTTCTTTATAAAAATTTTATAATTTTGTTTTTTTTAATAAATTTTATTTTAAAATTAAAATTAAAATTTAAACTATTTTAAATAAAATCTATTTTTTATAGAAACATTTTTTAACCTCAAAATTTCCAATTTTTATTAAACTTGTTAAAGTTCTGGTGATTTTTATGATTTTTTTTATAAAATTTCTTTTAATTTTTTAGATTTTTTTAATAATTTCTATAATACAATCAAATAGTTTCTATTTTAGTTTGAAAATTATGAAACTCTTAACTAAAAATCTGCATTTTTTAAACGAAATTTTGAGTTTGTATTAAAACTAATTTAAGTTTTTATATTTAACTGAAACTGCACTCTGAAATATGCATGTTTTATTTTAATATTTTCTAATTAATATTGAAAATGTTCCCATTCAAAACCTAAATTATATCTAATTTTTTAACTTGCCTTTTTTAAGTTATTTTTTAGTTTTATTGCAGAAATTAAGTTAAATTTTTTTAAAATTTCTACATTTAAGTTAAACGTTAAGTTTAATTATAAATAAATTTTAGTCTTAAGTTTAAAAAATTTTAAACTTTAGACTGAAAATGTTTGAAAATGTTGAACTACAAAATTATCGAAATTTCTTTGAAGTTAATTTTTATTAAAATTCCTACATTTAAGTTAAACTTTATGTTTAATTAAAAAAAAATTTTAATCTTAGGTTTAAAACATGTTAAACTCTAGACTGAAAATGTTGTTGTTTCTAAAGCAGTGAATTTTAAATTGAAACTTTGATGTTTTATAAAAAAAAATTTAAACTTTAGACTAAATTCAAAAGAATTTGTTAATTTTTTTAATTTTTAATAACTTTCTCTACAAAAATGTTCCAAATTTTTTTATTTTCTTTAAATTTAATTTTAAACTTACCTTTTCCAAAATTTGTTTTATTTTATTTATTGTTTGCACAAATATTTTTGTTGTTAAACTTTTGTTTTATTAATTTTTTCTCAAAAATCAATTTATTTTACAATTTTTTTTCTTAAAATTTTTAAACCACGAAAAAATCGTTATAAATTTCAACTGTATTTTCTGTTTCGTTTTATGTTTTTGTTTATACAATAATGCACTCACTTTTTGTTTTAATTATGATTTTTTATCTTGCTTCGCAATATTTTTATTACCAAACGTTAGACGCCACCAACAAGTAACGAATGTTTGAACTGATAACAGTGTCTGCTATATTTATATACAACTTTTACAAAACTAATTTTGTATGGCTAAAGAAAGCCGAACGAACCCATTTCGTTAGTTGTCGGGTTTTTGTTTGGAGATTTTAACTTCGTTTGGAAAATCCTGTTGCTTTTGTTTTTGTTTTATGATAAAAAAAAACGAATGAATCAGTATTATAAGGGAAAAAGAAAGCTTTTCCTTTTTAAGGTTTAAAGCTAAACTAGTAGTAAAAACAACAATATATAAGGTTTTTGTCTAGGCTAAATAATGTAAACAATATGGGTAACGGTAAAGAGGGAGAGTAAAAATTGAATAAAGCCTACACACTCAGTTTGTGTTGTTGTGGTAAATACAGTTAAGTGACGTCATTACTACTCCCCATATCAACATGTTGTTGTTTGTTGTTGGTGTTTTGTTTATTTGTTATGTGGTTTGTTGGTGTTGTTTTGTTCTCATCGTCGTAGTTGTTGTTATTTATGCTTTGGGTAGGTAGTTGTTCTCCACTGAGTGTGTGTAGTGTTGGTGTATTGTGTTGGGTATTGTTGTTGTTTTTGTTGGTATAATAACACCTACACAAAGCTTATACAGTTAGGAAAGGACCTGTTGTTGTGTTTTTTTACTCATCCTCATAAATACTTGTGCTGGCATAGAAAAGCGAGGTGGATGGGGAAGAGTTAGGTTCATTTATGTTTTTAGTATTTTGGTAGGCGGCGCTTATTCATTTTGAATTAAATATACAATATGTATGTAAAACATTTCTACATTTACACATGTATTATACCTTGTTACCCATACATATTATTAATAAATACTCCCAAGCACTTACGCAAAGAAAGTCCTGACTTAGGTCTTGTTAACTTCCTTTAGCATTTATGTACATATGTATATTTCTTATAGTTGTTATTGTTATTTATTATATGTTGGCTGTTCTATTTAACTCGGGGTTGTTTCTTTTTCTTAAGAATGTTTTTGTTTTAAAATACAAAAAAAGGTAACAACCTTTTAAGATTTTCTTATGGAAAAGACAAATAATATAGCAAAATATTTTTTTCTTTATGAATACGTAATTTTTTTTAAAGGAATTTTAAAAATTCTATTTTTTCATATGACAAATTTATTTATTTAAATATGTATTGCATCATCATATTCCCTAACCTCTTTTTCACACATCCTCCATTTGTTTTTAATAATCATTATTTGTTCTAAACATTAAAAATCACTTAAATTGTTATATGATCTGAGTTTAGTTGGATTTATTTTATTTGCCAACACCACTCAAATGTTCTTAATTACTTATAAGGATGTTTAAGGACTTTAAATGGTCAATCAACATATAATAGTAATAGTATTGGATGTAGAAAATTATTATGAAAATAAATCACTTAGCAAACAATCCTTTAGTTGGTACTTAAAATGCAAGTAATATGTATTTGTTAAATAAATAAAAATGTTGGTTTAAAAATATTTCTAAAAACCTCAAACCATAGAGAATAGACATAGAGCGGAAACTCTGCTGTCAAAGACCTAACTCAGTTGTCAGAAACCTAAGTGGTGAGTGAGAATGTATTAGTAGAAAAAACTATGTGAAAAAAAAAACTTTTTTGAGTAATTTTTTTGTTTGAGTTTTTTTCGAGTTTCCGCTCTATTTTCTCTATGCCTCAAACATAGAAGGATAGAGCGGAAACCAGAAAAAAATTACTCAATATAATCACTCAAACGATTGTTTTGTCACCACTTAGGTTTTTTGACAACTGAGTTAGGTCTTTGACAGGAGATTTTCCAATCTATGTGGAATTTATCTATAAACTCAAATTAAAGCTAAATTGTGGTTAAATAATGATTTAATTTTAAGTTTATTTTGGCCTGCAAATGAATCTAACTAAATTAAGAGGTTTTAAAATCTACAAATGAAGTTGAATTGAGGCTTTGTAAGGACTCCCAAATGAAGCTAGTTTCATATTTATAAACCCAAACAAATTCAACGAAATTATTTATGGCTTTATAAATTCCTAGGATTGAAATGAAATTTTGACGTTGTAAAACCTACAAATTAAGCAGAATTCAGGTATTTTAAGAACTCACAAATGAAGCTAAATGTAAATTTATAAACCCCTACAAATTCAGAGAAATTATGGCTTCATAAAGTTCTAGAATTGAAATGAAATTGAGACCTCAAATTAAAGCTAAATTGTGGTTAAATAATGATTTCATTTTAAGTTAATTTTTGGCTCAAAAGGGCTTGAAAATTAAGCTAAATTGAGAGGTTTTAAAAACCTACAAACTAAGTTTGAGGCTTTGTAAGCAGACACAAATGAAGCTACAAATTCAACGAATTATGGCTTCATAAAGTCTTGAAATTGAGCCAACGTAAGACCTGTAAATTGTGACTTCCCAATAAATATTTTTACTGGAATTCAAGTTGAAAGCAAGTGTAATTCAAGCCTTGAATTGTAGTCAAGCAATTGAATTACACTTGTATCGCAATTTATTTCAATAGCATTCTCCAGTAAAAAGGAAACATAAATTGAAAAATAATACATTTTTTCAAATATTTTTCAAGTTTAAAACATAATAAATTTTTTAAGTTATGGAAATATAACCATATATGGACACCACTAAGTGATAAAAGACCACAGGAAAAAAATTCCCGTGTCTCCCAGTTTTGTCCAAAATCAAGCACTATCTTTTATGGGCCCCCAAAGATTTTGGGCCTCGGTGTAATTTTTGCACAAAAGTGATAATTTTCTCAGGCTCATATCTTGCAAACAGTTTGGTATTTTGATTTATTCTCTGAGGCAAAGTTGTAGGTAGCCCTTGTCATAAAGAACAAAAATTGTGAACATATAAAATCAAAAAAACTTAATTTTCAAGATCAAAATCGAAATAAATTAAGAAATAAATTTAAGCTGCCTAAAAGTATGCTTTAGTTTATAATAATTTAATAGTTTATGGCCCAAAACACTTAATTCCTTTAGTGTTGACCTACCTAAACGGTGTTAAGAATCATTTCTAGCAAGTTCATATGTTCTAGAAAGTTGTTTATTGAGATCTTAGGTAAATTTTTGTAGTTGATTGTTGCCTTGAATTTTGAACGGTTTGTTACCTATGGACCTGAACAGGGTAAAAAATGTAAAACAAATCGAATTTTTTAAAGTTTTTTGATCATGAAAATTAAGTCTTTTATCACGTAGCGGTGTCCTTATATGATTATATTTTTCGTGTTGAATTTTTGGGGCTTATTGATGCTTATTGGGTTTATAAAGAGCCTCGATTGAAGCCAGATTGTGGCTTTATAAAGACCTTAGAGCTAAATGAGAATTATCCTAAAATAAAAATGAGAACTACAAATAAAGCTGAATTGTATAAAATTGTAACAACTCTTTATTTATTTCAAATGTACAACAACAGAATTAAATAGTCACTCAGTGTTTTTTTATACACGTTTATAAATTCGCATTTACTTGAAAAACACGAATTTACTTGAAAAACACAACACACTGTAAGGCACTCAGTTGATGTTTATTCGAAAAGCGTCTCTGATAAACTGACTCACGACTGCAATCTTTGCCACTATTTATAACACTACCATCTGCAGTCCAGATTGTTCTTTAACTGTCAAAATTAGAATATTCTAGATCTTACTAATACATACGCCATCTGTGGTGTACTTTCTACAATGTTCTTTAACTGAATATTCGAATTCGAATACAGCGTTGCCAACTTACGATCAAATCAACTGAAAGCTTTTATTTAATAATGCCCACAGATATGTTACAGTTTGCTATTACAGCACTGTTATTTGAAAGCATTATGCTACGTTTAAATTAGCCCTTAAAATCGTTATATTTGAATTCAAGTACAATTTCGTAACAATATATATAATAACACACAAATTTGGATTTATAAACTCCTTAAAATTCAATTATTGGCTGTCTGATTTAAAACTCTGGGATTTTTTCAAATTTTTAACTTTTATTTTGAAACATTTGTACAATATAAATTTATTCAAAGTGTTGGCCATTGTTAGATGTCCTTTTCCCATCTTTCTGGCAACTTATGAATTCCGAGCCAAAAGAACTGCTCATCTTTTGAAGCCAATAACGAATCACGCCAATATCGGATACTCCGTTCCAAAGTGAAGCGTATCACAGAGAGAGCGTTCTGCATCAATCGAAACAAATTGTATTCGGACGGGGCAAGGTCTGGATCATAAAGCGGGTGAGGCTAAGCTTCGCAACCATTTCATTCTAAATTATTTTTAACAGGTATTGCATAATGTAGCCGTAGCGTTTTCATGATGGAATATTACGGTTTCATGTCTGGCCGCATATTCTGGGCAATTTTCTTTTTAAACGAATCAGTTGTATTCGGTATAGGATCTCTGTGATGGTCTGGCCAGATTTTAGCAGTTCATAATAGATAGACCTTTTCCTTCCACAATATACAGAGAATTACCTTAGCGCCATGGATATTTGGCTTTGGTGTCGATTCGGCTGGTTGGCCAGGCTTCACGTACGATCTATTATGCTACGAGTTATCGTAATGAATCTATTTTTCATCGCAAGTACTGATTCGGTGCAAAAATGATTTACTTTCTTTCCCGGGGATTCAATTCGTATGGTATCCTATTTCCCCGTTTTTGGATGAATCCTGCTGCTCGAAAATATTTTGAAATTGCTGCTTGAGTAGCTCCCAAGGATTTTCCAAGCTGTTGTTGAGTTTGACAACAATCTTCATGGAGTAATGCCGCCAATTTTGATCTTCAAACTTTATTGGCTGGCCTGGGCGATCTTTGTCGTCATGTGAAGACCTATGAAGAAGCAAAATTGTGCTTAACAATTAAACGAAATTGTGTAGAAATACAAACTATAAAAGAAATGGAACAAATTGCAATAAAAAACTAAAAATATAAATACTAAAATTCTCCCTCAAAGGAAATTTTGTTTAATAAGGGAAATTTAACAAAAATATATAGAAATTAATAAATATAAAAGAAACAAAACAAAACCAGGAATATTTTTTTTAAATCTTTAATAATATTTTTTTTCTCTGAAGAAAAAGTTTTTGAAAAAAAATCATGAAAAAAATAAAAATTTCCTTAAAGGGAAATTTTTTCTAACAAGGGAAATTTACAAAATTTTTATAGAAATGCAAACGATCAAATAAATGCAACAAATTGGCATAAAAAATTCATAAGAAACAAAAATTTCCCCTTAAAGTAATTTTTTTTTATAAGGGAAATTTAACAAAATTATATTAAAATTTAAAAAATATAAAACAAAACGAGGAAGAATATTTTTAAATCTTTAATAATATTTTTTTTTTCTAAAGAGAAATTTTTTGAAAAAAAAATGATGCAAAATAAAAATTTCCCTTAAAGGGACATTTTTTCTAACAAGGGAAATTTACAAAATTTTTATAGAAATGCAAACGATAAATAATAAATGCAACAAATTGCAATAAAAAAATTAAAAATCATGAAAAGAAAAATTTCCCCAGAAAGTAATTTTTTTTAATAAGGGAAATTTAACAAAATTATATAGAAAAATATAAATATAAAAGAAATAAAGAAGTTTTTTTTAAAAATTAAATTTTTTTTCCTCTGTACAAAAATTTCCCTTTAAGAAAAATTTATGAAAAATTTATAGAAATGAATAAATGGTGAATAAAATTTTTGTAAAATAATGAAAAATAAAAATTTCCCTTAAGGGAAATTTTTTTTAAGTGTGGGATATTTTCAGTTTTTTTAAAAATATCAAAAAAGAATTTCATGACATATAGAAACATTTTTTAAAAGTCTTGTAAAACAAATATGTTTTGTATAAATTTTGTACCAAACAAAAATTCTCTTTAAGGTAAATTTTTTTAGAAGGAAATTTTTATTAATGTTTTATGGAAATGAAGTTCATACGAAAAATACAATAAAACTTAATAAAAATATTTATGAATTTTCTACAAAATAAAAATTTCCCTTTAAGGGAAATTTCTTTCCGTCTTTGTACGTCCACAACGAAATTCAGTAAGTATCACTTTTTACCATTGAAATTTATGGTGCAGAGTTCCTTCCCATAGTATTTATCAAGCTTAGTCTTGTTTAGAGTGAAGTTTTTATTTCACAAAAAATTAAGATTAATAATCACACGAAATTCACTTTTTTTCATTTTCTCATCAAGTCACGCGGTGCTATCAACAGCTGTCAAACAGAAATTAAATGCCGTTCAGGCTTGTTCAGATTCAGGATAAAGAACATATTCATATACCCAAGGAACCTCACTTTGGTGTCTTGAGACTTCACCTGTCTGCCATTTTGGTCTTTAAAGTCTTAATTCAAAACTTAAACTCAACTATACATACCTCTTCTATAACTGTGGGAATTTTATTAAAATCGGGCTAGCCGTTTAAAAATTACAGATTTATTGATACTTTTTTTCGAAATTTCCGCACTGTGCATTGGTTTTCCAGTAACTTTTTAAATATAAAAAAAAAATTATAAATTTTTGAAAAATTATGGGTTCAAAATTACCAACTCGCAAGTAATTTAGATTAGATTTTGCTGTTTCTTATATACATGGTGGTAATGCAGGGCTAGATAATGCCGTGTAAAAAAATATAAGAGAGCCAAATATAAAAAGAGCCAGCCAAGATTCAGTAAAAAATGTCTATTATACTGTTGATTTTGAATACTTTGAATTGGAATGGTGGCTCTCCTGATATATTTTCTTAAAAATCACAATGACGATAATATGTATGAATATGAATCATGTAAACATTTTATTACAGCTTTCAATTTCCCTGGAGTAAGTAAACAACCTCCAACATTTACAAATTAAAAATACGACTGTCTATTATAATTTCTTTATCTTGCTAAAAGGTCACGCTAAAATAAGAAACAATTCATATACAATTTTAAGAAACATATAAATAAATACTTTCTCCTACAGCTTTCATAAATAAAAGTAATCTATTTATTATCTATCTATATACATATTGAGTTGCCTGTTTGCAAAACATCTTAAAAAATATATGTATTTGTTTTAATTCACTCAAGCCATTTTCAATTTGCATATTTTAATATATATTTAGAGTATTAGATCATATATCCCAACGTTAGTTCTATTATTTTATATATAGACTTGGCATCCTCAATAAATTTTTAATACAATGAATGCAATTTTTAAATTAACATAAACAATGAATATAATTTACCAATAATATAAATAACTTACATTGTAAGTAAGTATGAATACTTTTGTATGTACGCATGTGTTTATGTAGTAAAGAAACAAACCTTAATGGCTCCACTAAGTGCAATCAATGCTTTTTACAGTAAATAAATCACTGCATATTTACAGGCTGTAAATAAATAATATTGTTAAAGTGTGCAATAAGGGGTTGATAATTAATTTTTAATGTTTTTATTGTTTTAAAAAAACAAAGTGGTTGTTTATTTTATTTTAGTTTTTGTATACATATATTTACAGAATATGTATTGTTTTATTATAAGAGAAAAATCTGTAACGTACGGTATGTCACGTACGATATTAAATGTTATTTATTATAAAATCATCCAAAGATTGTTTTTATTTAAATATGACGGATGGATTTAAAGGAAAAATATACACTAATAAGAAGAAATTGAAAGAAAACATAAATATAACGCCTCTCACGATTCGAAAATTTTAGTATCAAAACAACTTCCATTTTATGTCACGTACGATATACCCTTATTTCGCTCGATATTTTCGACAACAATTTTGTTTGGTAAGAACTTTTTATTATTTTAAACTATAATTAAGTAAGTTAGTTAGTATAAGTAGTACCCTCTGAATGGAACATAAAAAGACCAAATTATTTTTCAGATACAAAATCTATTTATTCCCTCTATAGGCAGGCATACATACAAATGTCACGTACGATGATATGGAATTAATTGCCCATATGGCATTTAAATAAAATAAACGAACAAATTAAAAAACAACGAACAACGGTTTTTCGAGATTATAAAAGAAAAATAATTTAAAAATTTGTATATATATATACAAACAAATGCTTCCAAATTTACTTACTTAATTTACCTATTTTTTATGTAATTCTTTTTTTCTATTTATGTTTTTGTAAGCCGCCCTCTTTCTTCTACGTAGGAATTTTTTTTTATTCATCATCTTTCTTTATGTGTTGTAATTTAGAAAAATTGCATTTTTTTCATTGTTATATTATTGAGCATAGTAGATAGATAGAGGAAGAGGATAAAGAATACAAAAAAAAAACAAAACCGTTCACAAAATGTCCCGAAATTTTTGTACTACTATGAATTTTATTTATTTATAACAACTATATTCTATATGAAAAATATTAATTAATTTTAAACTTAAGCATACATCATAATACACAAAAATTAAATTTAAAAATTGTATTAAAAAAAATATATTAATACTTTTTTTAAAGACATAAAAAAATTGTTGTGTTAAAATTTATTTTAACAATCCCACTCGCATAAAAGAGACCAAAAAAAAGCTCTTAAGGAATAAGACCCTAACTTTCTTTTGAGCAAAAATAAATTAAAACAAGTAAGAAAGCTATTCGGCTGTGCCGAATCTTCACCAAATTATACTTTAAAATAATTTTTTTTAAATATTTTTAGGTTAACAAAATTTAATTTTTTTTTTTAATTCTTCTTCAAATTTTTTTTTTTTTTTAAATTGTTTTTTAATTTTTTCTTAAAAAAGTTTTTTTCAAATTTTTTTAGTTTTTAAATTTTTTTTTTTGGAAAAAAAAATAAATGTATGACAAAAAAAATTTTTTGATGAAAAAAAAATTCGGGTTAAAAAATATTTTTCCCGATTTTGACCCATTGTAGGTCCAACTTACTATAGCCTTATCTACATCGTTGCAATGGACTTTGAAATATCTATCATTAGATATCCATTTTGTCTATATTAATGACATAGTAATCCAGATATAGATCAAAAATAGGTCAAAAATCGAGGTTGTCCCGGTTTTTTGCTCATATCTCCGTTATTTATGGACCGATTTTGCTGATTTTAAATAGCAAACTTCTCGAAAGCATGTCTGACAGAATTATTGAAGATTTGGATCCCGTATATATCTGGGGTCTTCAGAAAATTGATTTCAACATACAGACGGACATGGCTTAATCGACTCCGCTATCTATAAGGATCCAGAATATATATACTTTATAGGGTCGGAAATGAAAAATGTAGAAATTACAAACGGAAGGTGAAGAAAAGGGGCCCGTTTAAGGAAAAAAGTTAGAATTTGCAAAAAAAAGTCAAAAAATTGCATATTTTGAGTTACAAAAAAAAACTATTTTTGTTTTGATAAAAATTCGTACTCGCATCCCACTTGCTTACAACCAAAATAAGGTAGGTAGGTCTTCAAGGAAAATCTAAGAAGCTTTATTTAAAAAAGGGCCCATTTTGAAAAAAAAAAAAAAAAATTTTTGATTTAGAAAAAAAATATTAAAATTTTTTTGGTTTGAAAAAGATTGAGAAAAAAAAAGAAGAAATAAAAGATTTTTTATTTATTTTATTATTCATATCTACTTAAACTATTTGGGACGGACACATTGCGGATGATTGATTTCACTTGACGTGAAATCAAATCAATCACCTAAATTAATTATTAATTATAAATTATTTTTAAATTAAATAACTTTTTATTTATTTTGTGTTTTTTTAATAATGTATGTGTGTGTACTAAAAAAATTATGGGAAAAAAACTAATAATAAAATATAATTTTTTAATTTGTTTATTTATAAAATAAGAAGATAAAAAAAGACAAAAAACACACAGCAGGAGAGCTTTTTTTTAGCTAAATAAATAATATAAAAAAGGTGTATGTATTTTGTATGTGTGTGTCTAAGAAAAAAAGGAAAAAGTCCCGTATTAAGCTAGCAAATTCAACAACCACCCCTAACGAAGTTAAAAACTAAAAAAATGCTGCATACTTTTAGGATGACAAATTTGCAATGACCTTGAAAAATCTGATATAACGGAATTTGTGGTGAATTTCTAAAAAATTCACCACACTAATTTTATTCACCACGATTTATTTTCACCACACTAATTTTATTCTTTTTTTTCTACCCCCGGGCCCGTACCCCGCATTTTTTTCTTTCCCGCATTTTTTGTTTTTTTTTGGTAATCTCTCTTTCTCTCTCTCTCTCTCTCTCTCTCTCGCTGTTGTGTGCTTGCTTGCTGGCTCGCTCTTCTGCTGCTGCTGCGCTCGTTTCATTCAGTTTTTTTCTCTCAGAAAACCGGGTCGTGGGTATTTATTATACGAACTTTAAACAAAAAAAGAATATGGGAATTTTCAACAAATTTCGTACTTTTTTGTCATCACTAAAAAAGTGATGCCCATCATTTTTGTCATCACTAAAAAAGTGATGCCAACCAAATTAATATTTGTAAAAAACAGAGTGTTTCGCATGAAAATAATGTTTTGCAGGGCAGGCAACTTTTTGATTTTTTAATTATTGTCAGGCTACTTTTTGAAAAAGTCGACTTTCGACATTTTATATTAATTTTAATTTAAGAAATTTATTCATAAATTAAATAATATTTTTTAAATTTTATCTTTATCGATTTTATTCAACTTTTTTTTTTCCAGGGACAAAATTATTAATTAATTAACAAGTTTTTTTGATTATTTTTTTGATTTGAGATTATACGTAGTAATAAAAAACTGTTTTTAATTTGAAAACATAAATATGTTAATTAATAATAATTAATAACTTAAAAATTAAGCAGAAAGAAAAAAATCAAAAAATAAATAAAGTCATAAAATAAGAAAGAAATTACAAAAAACGATTTAAAACGTATACATGAATACGATTTAAATTATTTTATTGAACACCCTGTTATTGTTATACCTTTTACCGCTTGGTGTCGCTGCTGTATCAAATTGCAACACATTCATTTATTTTTTTGACAGTTGGCGCCAAAACAAGCGTTCTGCTGTCATCCTTTGTGCGAATTTCATAAAAGCAATTTTTGCACACAACAACACATACCAAACCACATTTAATTCTAAAAAGCCGAAAGGAGCGCAACCAAAACGTAAATTTAATTAAAAAACAAGGAAAATAATTGTGTAAATAAGAAGTGAAATAATAAATTGAAAATAAAAACAAAAAAGAAAAATGTTTGAAGCACGTTTAATCAATGCCACCATACTCAAGAAAATCTTGGATGCCATCAAAGATTTACTAAATGAAGGCACCTTTGATTGCAGTGATTCTGGTATACAGGTAAGCAGGAAAAAATGAAATTATGTGATAGAAAGCTGAATAATAATTACAAATTTTTGTTTTACAGCTGCAAGCCATGGATAATTCTCACGTTTCCTTGGTTTCTCTGACCCTACGCTCTGATGGCTTTGATAAATTCCGCTGTGATCGCAACATTTCCATGGGCATGAACTTGGGCAGCATGGCCAAGATTTTGAAGTGTGCCAATAATGATGACACTGTTACGGTAAAGGCCCAAGATAATGCGGACACTGTTACCTTTATGTTTGAGTCACCCAATCATGAGAAAGTCTCCGACTACGAAATGAAACTTATGAATCTCGATCAGGAACATTTGGGTATACCCGAAACAGATTATTCCTGTGTGGTGCGTATGCCTTCGATGGAATTTGCCCGCATCTGCCGTGATTTGGCGCAATTCAGTGAATCCATGTTGATTTGCTGCACCAAGGAGGGTGTTAAATTCTCTGCTTCCGGTGATGTGGGTTCGGCCAATGTTAAATTGGCTCAAACCTCCAGTGTGGACAAGGAAGAAGAGGCCGTGGTTATTGAAATGCAAGAGCCAGTCACTCTTACATTTGCCTGTCGTTACCTGAATGCTTTCACCAAGGCTAGTCCCCTGTCGGGACAAGTACAGTTGTCGATGTCGGCAGATGTGCCGTTGGTGGTTGAATATCGCATACAAGAATTGGGCTACATACGTTACTATTTGGCGCCTAAAATCGAAGACGATGAGAGCTAAACTACTGGTAGTTTATGGTATATACGCTCTGTTAAGCTTAAAGATTTAGTTGTATACAAATGTCTTCATAAATGCTTGATACATCCTTCCTCTTTAATACACACATAAATATTCTTGTTACTTTAGGTATTACACAAACAAGTTCTACAAAATAGCATGGAAGATATTCATCTTTATTATATTAAAAATAACATTCTTTAGTAATTTTAAGTTGGAAAACTATTGCAGTTTTTTTTTATTTGCACAATTATTATTTTCATAACTTGTTTATAAATCTCCTCCGGAAAAGGGAAGACATTTTTTTTATAAAAATAAACTATATTCTAAATTGTTTAAAAAGAAGTTGGAGATGTTTTGGTTTTCTTTTTAAAGTTAAAGTATTATGGAAAAATAGGTCAATAAAACTTTTTTTAAATAAAGTTGAATTGAATCTTTCGCACAATCATTTTTTTTAAATCATGTTGTGAAATTTTTAGATGGAATTTTGTAAACAGTAAAATAAACAATTTTTACGAACAAAATCAACTATTGTTAATGAAAAGTTCATGGGAATATCACGATAGTAATTTTCCCTTCGGGGGAAATGTATATTTCATGGGAACATAAATTTCACAAGTTATTGCCGATAGGGGTGAAATTAAAAAATGTCATACACAGAAATGTCATATTTTCGGATGAATAAAAATACAATTTAAGAGGCAATGATAGGAGAATATTTGTATGATGGCCGATGGGTAAGAGACGCCCCCCAAGTACACAAATAAGGCGGTCTAGTTTGGCAATGGCAAAATTATAGCTTGGTGCTTTTTTCAAGGCAATTCATATCATAAAAAATACTATGACTGGAATCGGATACAGATCCATTTAAAATAATTTTATATAACAATACGCAGAGACAAATATGACCCTAGTTTGGAGACACACTTCTAGGGTTGTAACCGAGTGATTAGAATGGGTACGTATTTTGAATCCCAATCCCATAGAAAACCTATCTAGACCGCAAAATACTGAGAACCTTATGAAAACACTCTCAACTCCAAAGTAGTGAATGGTAAATTGATTACGATTTTCGTGATCGATTATATACTCCGATTTTTATGCTGTAATCGATTTTTGATAACGATTAATCGAAATAGAAATAAAATTCCGGAATTTTTAGTATTGTTTACGTTTTTTGCTTTCATTAACATTTGCAATATAGGTATAAATCTTCAGCTGACATCGGAAAATATTCACGGAGGACCTCATTTTTTAATGCGAAATTTTTTCAACCTTAAGAAATTTTTATAAAAAGTGCTACGAAATTTTTTCCATAAAATTGTTGTCAAATGTTTGCCGTTACGGTTTATAAAATGAGCATATCAACATAAAGGAGTTATAATACTCTTCCAAAATATGATTTTAATCCGTAATTATAGCGTAAAAATGCAGTTCGATTATTAAAAAATCGATTATTGGGTTCGATTAATCGACTGTAAAAGTCGTAATGAAAATGGTTGATCGAAAAGTCGAAAATCGATTATTAGCTTTTTATACCATTCACTAGTCCAAAGTAGGTACACAACATAA
This sequence comes from Calliphora vicina, assembly GCF_958450345.1. Classification (NCBI taxonomy): domain Eukaryota; kingdom Metazoa; phylum Arthropoda; class Insecta; order Diptera; family Calliphoridae; genus Calliphora; species Calliphora vicina. Next base: position 132,125,684 of record NC_088781.1, read on the forward strand.
GCAGTATGATATTAAAAAAAATCAATTAAATGGACCCAGTATAACCAGGGAGCTATGTGAGACATAGCTCCCTGTTCCGTAAATCGGGAGAATTCAAAAACGAGCAATAGTTGAAAAAAAAAAACGAATCATAGTTGAAAAATGTATGTTCTGCAAATCGCACAAATTTGTACATTGAAACTGGTTTGTTTAATCGAAAGTAAAACGAGTAAATCAAGTGGATTCGATTTACAGAACACCAAAATATGCGAATTCGTTTAAAACCGAAATCCTTCAAAAACGAGCAATTCAAAACGAGGAGAATTCAAAAACGAGCAATTGTTGAAACGAAAAAACGAATACATAGTTGAAAAATGTATGTTCTGCAAATCGCACAAATTTGTACATTGAAACTGGTTTGTTTAATCGAAAGTAAAACGAGTAAATCAAGTGGATTCGATTTACAGAACACCAAAATATGCGAATTCGTTTAAAACCGAAATCCTTACTCGGAATTGATTTACAGAAAGAGTCGGCACAGCCAAATTTAGCAACCTAACTTATTAATTTAGCTTGTTTGTCAATAATTTGAAATAAATTTTGGTGAAACCAGGTGGAAGTTTGAACGAATTGAATAACACACATAATTTACAAATATTCCAAATATTTTTTACCACAAAAATATTGAAAATAAAAAGTTATGACTCTCTGCCAACTTTAAGACCTGTTAATTAACAAAGAAGAGAGCTATATTCGGCTGTGCCGAATCTTATATATCCTTCACCAAATTATACTCTAAAATAAAATTTTAAATATTTTTAGTTAAACAAAATAATTTTTTTTTTCATTTAAATGTTTTTATACCCTTCACCTTCCTGAGAAGGGTATATATAAGTTTGTCATTCCGTTTGTAATTTCTACATTTTTAATTTCCGACCGTATAAAGTATATATATTCTGGATCCTTATAGATAGCGGAGTCGATTAAGCCATGTCCGTCTGTCTGTCTGTTGAAATCAATTTTCTGAAGACCCCAGATATCATCGGGATCCAAATCTTCAATAATTCTGTCAGACATGTTTTCGAGAAGTTTGCTATTTAAAATCAGCAAAATCGGTCCATAAATAACGGAGATATGAGCAAAAAACCTGGACAACCTCGATTTTTGACCTATTTTTGATCTATATCTGGATTACTAAGTCATTAATATAGACAATAGGATAACTAATGATAGACATTCCAAAGTCCTTTGCAACGATGTAGATAAGGCTATAATAAGTTGGACCTACAATGGGTCAAAATCGGTAAAAATATTTTTTGACCCGAATTTTTTTTTCATCAAAAAATTTTTTTTGTCCTAAATTTTTTTCGGCTCAAGCTCTCTTACTTGTTTTAATTTTAATTTTTTTTTTTTTTTACAATTTTTTAGTGAAAATAAATTGTTTGTGAAAAAAAATCGGGTTAAAAAATATTTTTTTCCGATTTTGACCCATTGTATGTGCAACTTATCTTATATACGTCGTTTCAAAAGACTTTGAAATATCTATCATTAGATATTCATATTCACCCCTATCGCGAATCAACATTTCACATGAAATATTTTCCCTTTTCCTTTTTTCGTTCATCAACTTTGTTCAAGTGAAAAAAATTCCCCTTGTTGTGAAATTTTTAGATGGAATTTTGTAAACAATAAACAGCTGTTACGAACAAAATCAACTATTGTGAATGTAAAGTTCATCATGATATTCCCGATAGCAATTTTCCCTTCGAGGGAAATGGATATTTCATGGGAACAAAATTTCACATGTTATTGCCGATAGGGGTGATTGTCTATAATAAAGACTTAGTAATCCAGATGTCGATTAAAAATAGGCCAAAAATCGAGGTTGTCCTGGTATTTTCCTTATATCTCAGCCATTTGTGGACCGATTTTCTCGATTTTATTGTAAGTTATTTAGGGCTTCGGAAAATTGATTTCAATACACAGACGGTCAAACGGACATGGCAATATCGACTTCGCTATCTATAACGACCCAGAATATAGTATACACTTTGTGGGGTCGCAAATGAAAAATGTAGAAATCACAAACTTACCCTTGCCACTCATGGTGTAGGGTATAAAAATAATCAAAATCTTCAAAAAATTATAGATTCAACTGTTTTTTTGTTACGGTTTTGGTTTATAATTCTTTAGTAAAACAATTTTAATTTCTTTATTTTGCCTTTTATTTATAAAAAAAGAAAACATGTATTGCTTAACAATCTATGCACGTAAAAAACTACAAAACTCTGACCCCGTTCAACAAAATGTCCTAGGGGCCGGCCAACTTAAAAACTACAGTGTCAATATGTATGAGAACCAAATTATATGAATTTAAACAAAACAATTTCCATATAGAAAAGGAAAAAGGAAACAAAATTAACAGATGGAATTAAACAATCGAAATTTGAACCATAAAACTGTGCCGCTTAACTTATATTACGCTTATAAATTCTATTCTATAATATAATTGGGATGTACCACCAGCAAGGGATCATCTTGTTCTTCCTCCTCCTCGGTGCGTTTGGGACTTTTGCCCGGTTGTTTCAGCTCAGTGGTCTTTAGGGGTATAATAACTTGATCGTGATAAATCAAACGATCTATGACTTTTTCAATAAGATTTTTACGTGATATAAGCTCATCTTCGGATTCTATTTGATCGGCCACTTGCTCTAGATACCAAGTGACAACATCACTGCGTTTCATGCCCGTATCAGAGGCTTCAGTTTCACAGCGGGCCTCTTCAGTGCGCATGTGTAGAACCAGCATGGTGGAGAGATTTTTATAGTCCTCAAAGGACAAGGTTAGCTTTTTCTTTTGTAAAGCTGTTTGGCCCGCCGAGGTATTAAGTTCGGTTTCGCCGCTCTCCCCAGTTTCCATGGCAGTGCCGTTATTTGTACCTGTTTGATCCATATCCACATCTCCTGTAAAGGCTTCATCTATATCATCATCATCCAAATGAATATCAGGCTGTTCTACTCTAATAATGGATTTGTTTAACAAACGGAAGGCCTCCTTAACATGACGCTCTTGCACCTCATTCATACACTCCAGCTTAGCCATGGCCTCACTTAGACGTATCATTGACTCCAATTGTCTTACAGTAATACGCCAGGTACTGCGTCCTGAAGTACCAGTATCACGTTGTCTTAAGTGGCCATAGTTTTCCACCAACAATTTAGCAGCCTCTGGACTAATGACCGGCTTGAATTGTTTGGCAAATGTTATATAACGTAAAACTTCTTCGCGTGAATAGGCTCTTTCGACGTTATCCACTATGTTGGAATGTAGATCGACAATTCTGCGAGCTATGGCATAATCCACCACCTCATTACACTCATCCACCAAAATAAAGAACAAATCAAAACGTGACATAATGGGAGCGGACAGTTGTATGTTCTGCTGCAAACTTTTGGAACGATCATAACGGCCGTTAATGGGATTTGCGGCTGCCAGTATAGAAGTACGAGCATTTAGGGTGGCTCTTACACCAGCCTTGGCCAATGAAATGGTTTGCTGTTCCATAGCTTCGTGAATAGCCACCTGATCGCGGGGATCCATTTTATCAAACTCATCGATACAGCAAATGCCGTTGTCGGCCAACATAAGGGCGCCGGCTTCTATGACAAAATCAAAACTTTCTTCATCTCTTACCACGGCAGCAGTAAGACCAGCAGCAGACGAGGCTTTACCCGAAGTGTAGACGGCACGAGGCGAAAAGTCAGCGACTTGTTTGAGGAACTGCGATTTGGCTGTACTGGGATCACCGACAATGCAAACATTTACATCGCCACGTAAAGTTGTTTCTGGAAGAGGAAGAGAGGTTTTAAATTTATTAGTAATGAAAATTTAATTTATAAAAATATTTTTTTAATGAAATTTTTTTAGATTTTCAAATTCTCTTAAATAACACTTACTCTCATGTGTGGTCTTTCCTACACCTCCAAACAGCTGCAACAATATACCGCGTTTCACCTCATCATTGCCATAGATGGAGGGGAACAAGCAGGTGATCAAATTATTGTACAAATTACGATCCTTAGACATTTCATACACCTTATTCCACTCAGCATCAGTCATTTGCTTTTTCATATCTTCAGCCGTTACTTCAGACATGGGCAAATCTGTGCCACCAAAACGAGCATTAGTAGCCTGGACACTGCAGGCCAAAAACGCCATACGATAGTTAAGCTCACGCATACCCAAAGCCTTAAGACCAGTCAAACCTTCAGGACCTTCACCGGGTTTATGACGTGAACCCATGTCTGCCTTGGCCCCCGGCATACTTAGAACACCCACATCGGGAACCACAATAAGAGTGCCCGTAAAATCATAACGATCTCCCGCCTGTACGGTTTCAACCAATTCGGAACGCAAAATAATTTCCACAGAGCGTGGTATACAACCGCGTGGTAATTCGGCTTGGGTCTCTTGAATACGAATCTTTTGAAAATCTACAAAAAGAGACTTCTCCACATCCAACATGAAACGACGACGATTGGCACAGACGGGATTGCGGCAAATGGTGGGATTGGTGAATTTAAATTGTTGTTCCACATTGCGTATTTCGGTCTGACAATCCAAACACATGAACACACCTAAAACCAGTTCGGGGTGCACGGGATGGGTACGCACCACTTGACCGGAAATGCGAATCAAAGTGCCAATCTTGGAGGTGGTCAAATCGCGTACCTTATGACGTGTGGGCACTTCGGTAAAGGAGACATAACACTCTTTTTCGGTTTTAAGACCAATGCGATCTTTAACGTAGTTGGACACTGATTGGCACAGATAAGGAAAGATTCTAAAATTGTGAAAAAAAAAATATTTAACAAATTCTTTGAAATTTTTTTTTTTTTTTTAAAACTCACCTATAATATTCCTCTATAATAGTGGTGGCCAAATTCTGATTATACTTTTCTACATCATCAAAACTGACCTCCAAAGTACAACGATCGGGTGACTCCAAATCGGCGGCCGGTTTCACATACTTTATTTCACCATCTTCTTTGAATCTATTAAAATGCGAAATTTAATATTATATTTCCTTTATTCTTTCAAAATTATAAATTTCCACATACTCTTCCAAAAAATCCTGAAATAATTTTTGACATCTTATGCCCACTTCATCTTTAACACGCAATTGTCCAATATTAGCATCTGCTACATCCATAGTTTGATATTTTTTTTGATAAAACTAAACAACAACAGAACTAATTAAGCAATAACAAGCAATCTCTTTAAAAGATATTTTTAAAATAAAGAAAATATAAGTTTAAGCAATTTGTTTGTGGCACAAAACACACGCCAAGATTTAAAATGACAGCAGCTTGTATACAGGAATTTAGGCGCCAAAACTCCACAGATTTGTTTACATTGAACAGCTGTTCTAAAACTTTAACTACTAAACGTTAGGGGGCTCTAATATAAAGAAATAAACCTTTTAATTAATAAAAAAAACAATCCCTTAATAATAATTACAACCTAAATTGTAAAAAAAACCAAGAAATTTAATAAGAAACACCAAAAAATAAGGAAAACAACACAATATTCTTACAGGCTGCTTCATATATTTCTTTATATCAACACCATGTGTCATAATGAAACACATTTATTGTTTATCATCGAATGCAACCCTGTTTATTTATTGTTGTTTTTATGGCCCATCAGCTGTTGGTTTTTATTTGAATGGTGAAAATTTTTTTTGCAAGAATTTTTCGCAATAAAAAACAAATTGCTTTTTGTTTATTGCAAATTACATTAGCAAAAAAACATTAAATAAACGTGTTACTACTACGTGGAAAAATAATGTGAATCTAGAAAATGTCTACGGAATATTTTAGCTCTATAGCGGGCTCTTCAAATTCGGCTTCATCCACCGTCAACAACAGTAATAGTAATAATGCCTGCACCTCGACTAGATGGCTAACCGAGGAGGTATTTGGATTAATTGATTTAGTGCAACGTAATGAAGCGATATATAATCCACGCCACAAGTACTATTTCTGTCGTCCCTATGTGGAGAATTTTTGGCGTGAAGTTGATCTGAAATTGGAAAAGAATCGTAAGTGCAATAAAATAAAAACAAAATACTTAAAAACATAACGATGGCGACAGGCGATTAAAATGAAAGATATTAATGCTTTTGCTCAGACAACTTTGTCTTGAAAACAAACGTCATTAATTGTTATGATAAATATTTGTCATGTATAGACAGGGGATAAAGACAAAGTTATCTGGGATGAAGCACTTACAATTTTGTCATAACGATGCTATAACTGTAATAAATGGGGACAATGTCCGAGTTGGAAGATTTAGGATCTTTTAACAACCACATAGAGTTAAGAACAGACATGCCGGACAAATTATTTGAAATTTTTTTCGTCTTCGTATAAAAAGAAAACCATTAACAGCTTTCGAATAAAAGTATTTTCTAGTTTTTCCATATATTTACTTTAAATTTATCATTATTTCAGCTGGCGCCAGTCTGGCCAAATGGACTAACTTGCGTATATCATTTCGCCGAGAGTATACGAATTATCTAGAGGAAAAAGTTCCCCCCTGCTGGACCTATTTCGATCGAATGTTCTTTCTTCATCCCTATTTAAGGAAGTGAGTGTTGCTTTACCTTCAGGGACATTTAAACTAAAAATATTTGCCTTTCCTTTTTTGTTTGTTTTGCGATTCACAGAAAACATCAACAGTCTAAGTCATTGGACTCACAAGTACAAGATGCTTTAGTACAAATAAGTTCCTTATCCAACCGTTTGCAACGAGAGAGAGCTGTAGCGGCGGCAGCCTCAGCAGCGGCCAATTCTATAAATCCTCCATCGAATACAGCATCGCCCACGCAGCCTCAGCTGGATCATTATTTGGAGTATTTTGATGATCCTGAACCAAATGCCTCGGAATTGGATGATATGATTGATGATGAACCTTCCAATCCACAACATTTTGCCCACTCGACATTGGCAAATGATATAAAGTCCGAATGTGAAGATAATGTTGATGAATATGATAATGTGGAGAGACCTTTGGATGAGGATGAGCATGAACATGAGGTAGATGATGCGGATATGAGGAATTTTGTGCTAAACTCTTTGGAGAAAAGGCAGCAACAACAGCAGCATCATCAACGCTTGCAACATTTACAACGTCTACAGTCTAGGGCTTTCTATGAAGATTTTCGCAACAAACGATCGAGATCCCATGATAATATCTCCTCCTCACAGTCGTCCTCGTCTTCATTGATGGCCTCCTCTACAAATCACACAAATAATGTGTCATTTGTAAGGCCAACTTTTGCTAAACCTTTGGAGGTGGTCAGCACAACAACACAAAGTCATAACAACACTAACAACAATAGCAGCAGCAATAATAGCAATAATTCAAATTCATCGCCAAACTCCTCCGCTATTACCAATGACAACGAACCGGTTTCAAACTCAACACCACGTCTAAATTCTTCCGCCAACAATCAACATCACACGTCGTCTTCGTCACATTACACCGCCTCCATGAGTCATTCCCATACCCATCATCAACACCAACGCTTTGAAATTTCTGCTATTAATTCCTCTGCCCCCAATGCCACATTAAATCCTTTAGCCCCTCAGACGTCCTCTGGATCCACGGCTTCATCATCATCACTGTTGCCTCCAGCGCCGGCTACACCCGAATTATGTGATTGTAAAACTGATCCTGATGCCATGTTCTTAATGAGCCTATTGCCCGATATACAAAAGTTAAATGGTCGTGATCGTGGTAAAATTAAAATTGCTTTTCAAAACATCTTGCAAGACTATTTGTATCCCGATTAAAAACGTTCTGGCGTTTAAAACAGCTAACTGAGATTCCTTAAAGTAAAAATAAAACACACACAGATACATTATAAATGTATACTCAATGCTAATAGCAATTAGGAATAGTATTTAAATATTTTATCCAATAAAAAAAATAAATTTAGTTTTTTTTCCATTTTGTTTCCCAGTAAAAATATTGAAAAAAATGCTTTAAATGTGCTTAAATTATGATTTTAAATAAAAATTACAATACAAAAATTATAAAGATTATATAAAAAATATGAAGTTTTGAGATTTGAAAAAATATCAGTTATTTAGTGTTAAGATTAAGTTTTGGTTAATGGTTGAATTAGAGGGTGGTTACTATGTAAAATGGTTAAAATTTGAAAATAAATTGATTTATTTTTATTTGAATATTAAAAAAATATCAAGTATTTGGTGTTAATATTAAATTTCTTTGATAATGGTTGAATTAGTATTTTCTTTTTATACTCCTTGAAATGAAATAGATTTATTTTCCATATAATTGAACCCATTGGATGGTTCCTAAGTTGTTTCTATTCTGTACCAACAAATTCAATTCAAAAATTAAATGATATTATGCATAACACCGATAAATGCACAATAAATTTAAGTTTTCTATGAATATTTTCAAAAACGGTCCAAACGGACGAATTTTTATTACGCTATTGTGAATTGTCTCAAAAACTATATATTTTATATCCACATCTGGCAGCACAGAGCAATTGTGCAGTGTAGTCAATTCACAGTGAATGTGTTTTTCAAAGATAAACAATTGAAGAAGAAGATAAACAGTGATGCTAACTTATTTCTTCAGTGCCCGCTAAATATGTGTCTAAATTTAGGAAAACAAAAAATAAAAAAAATTTATTGTTTTTAAAAGGCGTTGATTTCATTTTTTATTTGTATTGAAGACAAATACTAAATTTTGATATTTTGTTTTTAATTTCCATATAAACTATCACTTGACGCCGGAATTAAAAAAAGGCCATAGTTTTAGTGTAAATTTTAGTGTTTTTATTCTGTTAAAATGATTTAATATTTAGCGATATATATCGATATTTATAGCACTTAAAAGATAAAAAAATGCATGCATTTACATGAATTTTCTGTGGAAAACAATGACGGATGTCTTGTCGGAAATGTTTTTTTCCACCCATATATGCAACATAGCGATTTTTTTAATTTTGAGGATTTATTAACGATTTTACCCCCCCACAAATTAGACGATTTTGCCGACAAACGCTTTGGCAACCCTGCTTGTGGGAATTTGTTGTTGCTTCTCGCAAAAAAAGAAAAAAAGGAAACGGCGTGTATTTCACAAACTACAAGAAAAATTCTCAAAAGAAAATAAATTTACTAATAAATTATTGTGAAAAAATAACGCAATATATTATAAAAACACAACTTGTTGTGTAAACTAATAATTGAAATATAAAAATTCGGAAAAATGCCAGCCGTAGTGAGAGTAAAAAGACGTATTGATGAAGAGCCTTTATCGGCCTTTGTATTAAATGGCAAACGGCGACGTCTCGAAGAGGAAAATGCCTCGGCCCTAAGTCACAAAGAAGAATTGTCATCATTATTGAAGTTTGCCGGTACCATAAAGGAGCTCGTAAGTAAAATTTTGATATATAAAACAAGAAAAAAAATCCCAACAATGATGTCATAAATTTCTATGCCAGGATGACACAGCCACTAGCCAATTCGCACGCCTTTCCAAAGAGGAAGCCAAAGAGTTGGTCCTACAGAAAACCCACAAACCCCCGAACGCCACCGATAAGGCGCGCCAGGAAATGCGTCAACATCAACACGAACAACGTTTTCGTGTGGTCAATTGTCTACGCACCACTTTGGATAAAGACAATGCCAATGCAAAATCTAAAGAAATCACTATAGTTGATATTGAAAAACATGCTACAAATGATAAGACTGTTCAAATTCCAAAATCTATGACTGCGTCAAACACAGCCAACACAAACTTAGCTGAAGCTTCAACATCATCGGCAGCTGCTGCTGCTGCCGCCGCCTCGGCAGCTGCCTTAACCATGCCCACAGATTCCGATACGGGTTATGTGTATGATCTGTATATACCCCATAATGAGCAGCATGCTGATTATGTCGATCTTATGGATGACAATTATTTAAGGTTGGTGTTACATGTCGATATGTTTATGTTTACAAATCGTTTTATATAAAAAAAACCAGAACAAAGCAGGATGCAACACACAAACATTTAAATTAGTATTCATGCATTATTTTCGTAATGTTAAGGATTGAACTTTAGTAAATTCGTTGAGCTATTCCTCATTAAATTATAAATTCGTTTCTTTTATGTTTTTATTTTGTGTAGAAATTTTTGTAATTTTTGAGTTTATTAAAAAAAGGAAACACTTAGAAAAGTAGGGTTAGGACAAATTTGTTGCTAAATATTTTGAGCATAGAGTAATAGACATAGAGCGGAAACTCTGATGTCAAATACCTAACTTTATTGTCAAAAACCTAAGTGATGCGAATGTATTAGTAAGAAAAACTGTGAAAACAAAATCAAACACTCGTATGTGTATCTTTTTTGAGTGATTTTTTTGTTTGAGTTTTTCTAGTTTCCGCTCTATGTATATTTTCTCTATGATTTTAAGTTTAAACTTGTTGGCATATGGTGGATGTGCTGCTAAGTTAAGGGGATGATATTGCTTTATTCATAATAACCAGAGAGCTGATAAATATTTCTTTATGTGAAAAGCTGAAACTTAAATAGTAGCTCTTTAATTAGCTTCCAAATTTCAATATTGTGAATACTGTACAAATATGTATTGAAAAATGAAACCAAGTATTGAAAAATGAAACCAAACCAAATTCATGATAATGTATTTTCATTAATTTTTGTTATTGTATGATACCTATGTTTGAAAATAGAGCTATATTTTTCATAGACATTTCTCTGTACTACCTTTCTATGTATTTATTCTATTTAATCGGGTTTTAGAAAGAAATTGGTTGTTAAATATTCTATACAGGTTTTCAAAAGGAAACAAATACAATTTTACAAAATTTTTCATTGAAATTTAGTGGAAAAAATATGAAATTGATAATTTTGAATTGAAATTGATAAAAATTCCAAATGACATTGAGAATTTCAATTTTAAATTGAGATTATTCCAAACAAAATTGAGAATTTCAAATAGAAATTTAGAAAATTTCCAATGATCTCGAGAATTTCAATTTTAAATTGAGAAAATTCAAAATAAAATTGAGAATTTGATATTGAAATTGAAAAAATTTCAAATAAAATTGAGAATTTAAATTTTAAATTGAGAGAAAATTCGAAATAAAATCGAGAATTTCAAATTGAAATCAGAAAATTTCAAGTCATATTTAGAATTTAAATTTTAAATTGAGAAAATTACAAATAAAATTGAGAACTTCATATTGAAATTGAAAAAACTTCAAATAAAATCTGGATTTTCAATTTTAAATTGAAAATTTTGAACCGAAAATTTCAAAATATTTAGAATTTAAATTTTAAATTGAGAAAATTCCAAATAAAATTGAGAATTTCATATTGAAATTGAAAAAAATTTCAAATAAAATTGAGAATTTCCATTTTAAATTGAGAAATAAAATCTAGAATTTAAAATAGAAATCAGAAAATTTCAAATGATATTTAGAATTTAAATTTTAAATTCCGAAAATTCGAAATTAAATAGAGAATTTCAAATTCAAATTTAGAAAATTTCAAATAAAATTGAGAATTTCAAATTGGAATTGAGAAAAGTTCAAATGATTTTGAAAATTTCAATTTTAAATTGTGAAATTGTGAAATTTACAAATTAAAATAAGAATTCAAAATTTCAAATAAAATTGAGAATTTCTAATTGAAATTGTGAAAACTTCAAATGATATTGAGAATTTCAATTTTAAATTAAAAAAATACCAAATGAATTTAGAATTTCAAACTGAGAAATTTCCAAATTCAATTTAAAATTGGGAGAATTCCAAATAAAATTGAGAATTTAAAATTTAGAAACTCTCCGAAAATTGGGAGAATTCCAAATAAAATTGAGAATTTAAAAACTATCTGAAAACAAAAACAACACTCGTGATTATTTTGAGTGATTTTTTTGTTTACGTTTTTTTTATAATTTCCCATACGTGAAAAAACAGTAATTTTTATTATTTTTGTTCATTGGCATTTCTCTTTCCTTAATTTTATTAATTTACTCTATGGTCTTCGTTGTAAAATTGAGAATGCATCTTGTGTATAACAGTATTTTCTATAGAAAATCTTGTGTATAACAGTATTTTCTATAGAAAATCTTGTGTATAACAGTATTTTCTATAGAAAATCTTGTGTATAACAGTATTTTCTATAGAAAATCTTGTGTATAACAGTATTTTCTATAGAAAATCTTGTGTATAACAGTATTTTCTATAGAAAATCTTGTGTATAACAGTATTTTCTATAGAAAATCTTGTGTATAACAGTATTTTCTATAGAAAATCTTGTGTATAACAGTATTTTCTATAGAAAATCTTGTGTATAACAGTATTTTCTATAGAAAATCTTGTGTATAACAGTATTTTCTATAGAAAATCTTGTGTATAACAGTATTTTCTATAGAAAATCTTGTGAATAACAGTATTTTCTATAGAAAATCTTGTGTATAACAGTATTTTCTATAGAAAATCTTGTGTATAACAGTATTTTCTATAGAAAATCTTGTGTATAACAGTATTTTCTATAGAAAATCTTGTGTATAACAGTATTTTCTATAGAAAATCTTGTGTATAACAGTATTTTCTATAGAAAATCTTGTGTATAACAGTAATGTATAATGTCCCTTTTTTTTGTAAATTTTTGTTAAATCTTTTATGTTTCAGCGATTTCTGAAACTATATAGTTCTCGCAAGAATATCTGAAGGGATTTTTGAAAATAAATATTAAGCATAGAAAGGCAATCGTAGTTTTTTACATATATCTCTGCAATTTATATAAAGCAATTAGGCTTATTTTTAATGTCAAAAGTTTAAATGATATATAGATGCAATAAATGCTTTCAAAAGCTTTCCGGCGGCTTGGAAAAATAGATTTCAAGTTAACAGAAAACAAATTTTTTGACTATGTTCTTTGTTTCTGTTTTGCACACTATTATGAATGATTCGCCATATTTGATTACATAATGTTGCCATATTAAAAATAGAAAAGAAGTGTTGATTTTGTTTTTACCAAAACTGGAGAACCAAAAGAAAACGTTACAAAATTAAGGCACTTTTATAACGTTGAACCCATTGGATTTATGCAGAGAACTGCGACGAATTGTTGGGATGTTGTTGTCAGTCAGAAGTGTTAAGAAGCGATCGGTTTTAAGTATAAAAAGGGTAATCCTAGTTTTTACATATATTTCGGCCAATTATGTAGCAATCAGACTGATTTTCAATTTGAAATGTATTTCTGATGATGTTAGAGGTTGAACATTAACAAATGACTTTTGGAGAAAAGTTTTGTTTAATTGCTTTTGTTTGTACAGGTATATTTCTTATTTCGCTTTTCTTGTCTTTTTACGAAAAAGAAAAAATTATATTCAGAAATTTCCTTTGAAAAGTAATAAACATAACTTGCAATATTAAGAGCAGGCCATCTATGATCCATTAAATATGTTTCTTTGATTTATAATGCATTTAGCTAAATTTGCTTTTCCATTTTTACACATTTAGTTTTTGTCTTAATTAAAGCATTTTTACATAAAAATTTAATTTTTTATTTTTAATTTTACTTCTTTTTTATACCTCATCCTCAATCAATTACAAACAAAACCAAAGGCTACAATATCCATTTAATTATTACAACGAGGTACACTTACAATGCTATTGGTAGTTCCTTAGCCTAACTCTATAACTTTGTTAACTCCTTACAATGGCATCTCCTACAGTAAAAAAATGAAAACGAAACAACAAAAGCGCCTCAAATCAACAAATGTGTACGGCTAATTGCAAAAAAAAACAGTAAATTTAAAACTTTTTTAATTGTATATTTATTTAGTTGTTTATTTGTTTTCATTCATTTATCAACATTTTCACAAAGTCTAGTTATTTTTTAACCTAAAGTTATACTGACAGTTTTCATACAACAGCGAATATAACTTTAAGTTAAGAAATAACTAGTAAGTCCTGAAAATTGGGACTAGCATGTTATATTCATATTTTTTTTATTGTATGTTTGGTTTATGTTGGGCTTTTGATTTTTAGTTTTTGTTGCAAGTAGTTTGTATATTTTTGTAGTTGTTTTTGGTTTATTGATATAAAAAAACATTTATTTTATGTATTTTGCTTTAAAATTTCATTATGGCAATGAAAAACGAACAAAACCCTTCGTTTAATAAAATGAAAGGGAAAACCATAGGGTAACTTGGAGACAAGACAAAATTGTCAAAAACCTAAGTCTGTTGACAAAAACCAAACTCTTACAACAACAAAATACATGTAATGTATGTATTTTGTTGTTGTGTTATTTTGTGTCTCGTCTCTATGTATAATTCTCTTTAGGGAAAATAATTCACTATTATGAATTGTTTTTTTATTTTGCTGCAAAGAAAATTGTATAACAGGGTGACTTAGATAATAGTCAAACTGAAAACATTGAATGTAAACAAACATTATAGGATTTTCTCATAGTCGCCCTGTGTTACATAAAATGACGGTAAATTTTATAATTTATGAAAATAACAGAAAGTTTTAGACAAAGCATAAATTTTTTTTAGAATTTCTCTAGACGAACGTTTAGTTTTTGATACAGAAACAGGCACTATGTGTTGTTTTTCTATTTTGAGTGTTTTTTTATGTATAATTATAGAATAGCTGCCGGCAGATTTTTCAAACATTTGGCTAAATATCAGTATATGGAAATGTCCACAGCTAGTTGCTTTTGTCCTGCTGATATTTTACTAAATGTTTATGGAAGTCAAGTTTCTTTTAATATGAACTCAGAAAAACTAGCCTGAAGATGGAGCAATTTATCCCAGGTTCATTTTAAGTTATTTTCCCATTGAAAGGAATATATTTTATTCATTTCTTGCTCAAATATTTTGTAGTTGATTATGAAATAATCTATTTTATTTGTTGCTTTATATCATTTGGTACTCATTGTTGAATTTTTATTTTATTTTTTATCAATTATCTGTTTTGTTTTGGGGTGCTTTTGTTGCTTCGTCTAATTTGTTTTCCTATATTTATATTCCGACCATATCGAACAAGTTTTCCTTTAGTATTTAGTAATTTCAACTATTTTCACTTTAAAACAATTTTTGATTAATGTTTTAATTTTTTTTTATTTGTTTTATTTACTTTTTTATTCATAAATAATACATTACTTTGTGATTAATTATAAAAAAAATAGTTTCATTTTCTATTTTTTTTTATAGATATAAGTTTTATTATTAGATTTTTTTTATATACATACTTTATAAATATTAAATGTACTATGATATATCTTTAATAAAATGCTTGGTTTAAAAACCAAAAAAATATGAAAAATAAAATAATGATTTCCTATGAAAAATTTAAAAAAAAAGAAAAAAAAAACAAAACAAATAAATATCTTATAATAAAAGTAAGTTAATTAAAGAATAACTTTCTTTAGACATAAATGTATAAAACTAAAATAATACAATTTTGATTATAAATTAAAAATCAAAACGTTAAACAGAAATAAATAAAAGAAAAATATCTTGAAATAAACAAATATTGCATAAATTTAAAAAAAAGCATAAATGTTGTTTTATTGTTATAATTTGTTTTTTAAACCAAGTTTTTATTTTTTTGTTTGTAAAAAAATCGGGAGAATTTATATATCCTCTGAAAGATTTGTTGTAAAAAATTTAAATTTTTTGTGAAAATTCGATTTTTTTTGCAAAAATTAAGATTTTTTGTGAAAATTTTATTTTAAATATTTGAAAAAATATAAAATTTTTAATTTTTGTAAAAATTTTGATTTTTTTTTTTATTAAAATTTAAAAATTTCACAAAAATCAATTTTTTTAAAAAAAAAATAATTCTTCACAAATATACATACATATTTAAGAAAAATTAAATTTTCTAAAAATTTGATTTTTAAAAAATTAAATTTTCCAAAAATTAAATTTTTTAAAAAAATTATTTATCTAATAAATTAAATTTTCTAAAATTAATAAAATTCAGTTTTTTATACAAATTATTAATTGTACGACTTAAAAATTTGGAATTTTCTCAAATTTCAAATTTTCTGTTAAAACAATTTAATTTTTTATACAAATTACTACTAACTTAAAAATTCGGAAATTTTTCAAATTTTTAACTTTTATTTTGAATCATTTGTACAATATAAATTTATTCAAAGTATTGGTCATTGTTAGTTATGAACTTCTCCCAACTTTCTGGCAACATATGGATTCCGAGACAAAAGAACTACTCATCTTTTGAGGCTAAGCACGAATCAAACCAATTTAGGATACTCTGTTCTGATGTTGTTGTTATAGCAGCAGTGATTGCTGAGTTGACAGCCCTTGGTCGAATGAACTCGGGTCATTCCGGTGCGTAGAACCGGCTGTCATGGGAATGCTGTTCTGAAGTGAAGCGTATTGCAGAGAGAGCATTCTGCACCGATTGAAACAAATAGTAGTAGGACGGGGCAAGGTCTGGATTATAAGGCGGATGAGGCAAAACTTCCCAACCACTTTATTCTTAATAGTTTTTAAAAAGGCAATGCATAATGTGGCCGAGCGTTGTCATGATGAAATATTCACTTCACAGCTTTCATTCATCAACTTTGTTCACGTGAAAAAATTCATGTCATGTCGTGAAATTTTTAGATGGAATTTTGTAAACAATAAAACAGCTGTTACGAACAAAAATCAACTATTGTGAATGAAAAATTCATGGGAATATCACAATTTTCCCTTCGAGGGAACAGATATTCTTTCAAGGTCTCTCGGTTTCAACTCGTTGGTACCCAATTTCCTAGCTTTTGGATAAATCCTGCTGCTCTCAAATGTTTTGAAATTGCTGCTTGAGTAGCTCCCAATGATTTTGAAAGTTCTTGTTGATTTAGACAACAATCTTCATGGTGTAATGTATACAATTCTTGGTCTTCAAACTTTTTTGGCTGGCCTGGGCGATATTTGTCTTCCGTGTCAAAATCACCACTTCTAAACCGAATAAATCATCTCTCGCTCGTTGCTACCGATGGAACACATTCATCATAAGCTTTGGTGAGCTTCAGCGGCACTTTTTTTAAAATTAAAGAAAAGCTAAACTTTCCGCATATGGAATCGGTAGCCAACCATTGATAATAGGTCATTAGATCATGACTAAGGCGTTGTTTTATTCTTCAGATATTCACTTGTCGAATGTTCCTTTATGGTGCAGTAGATTTTCCATTGTTCTCTCCAGTTTTAGGTTTAAAAAAATCTTTAAAAATCAGACTAATCCATACGATACGAAATTTCAATACTTTTTTAACACCTTCCTTAAAAATACAATTTTACAATTTCAAACCCAAACTAATAACATTTAGAAATTTGCATGGTAAGTTATCTGATTCATTTTCTCAATTCAAACTAGTTTTACCAGCTGTAATCTATGAGCAGTTGCCAAACCTTTGCACATTTAATTAATATGCCTTGATATTTTTCTTTATTTTCCTTAAAGTGTCCGAGCTACTGACAATTTTATCTATGAAGATAGCTACAATAATGATGATGATGATTGCGATTCGGAAGACTCTAATCAGGAGAACTATTTCGGCAACGAGTATCCCGATGAAGATGATGATGCTGCCTTAAATAGTGATCGTGAGAATGATATGGAAGAAGATGAGTATGAAGATGAATGTGCCAAAAATCTGAGAAAAGGATTGGAAAAATTTGTGTTTGGTAAAATTAAAAAAAAAAAATCATAAAAAAAACTTAAATTAAAAAAAAATTTTAAATTTTTGTAAACAGGTGACGATGAAGAGGAGCATAGTGATGAGGACTTTAATAATTCTTCTTCAGATGATGGCGGTTTCTATAATGCCTATCGTGATCCTTATGTACATTCGATTGATCCTGAAGAGCAAGGTTTCTGCAATGATGTTGATAGTTGTGATGTAGATCGTTATGGCATGGCCTATGCCCGCTATAAGGCGCGCATATTGAAGAAATCTAAGCCCAAAATGGTTTCAGATGATGAGGAAATAGAAGATGCTGCAGCAGAGGATGATGATGGGTCAGAGATTTATAAATCGGGCACAGATGAAGAGGATGATAATTATCACAGTGCTAATGAAAGTGAAGAGTTTTAATAGATTTGCTGCTTTTATTTATTTTTTTTATTAACTTTTATATTTAATAAGATTTCCGCTGATTTTATGTATTATTTCAAATAAAAAAATAAAATTGTACTTTTGTCTACTCAATGTTTGTAGAATTTAAGAGTTTTATTGGATTTTTAAGAAATTTTATACGATTTTGTTAAATATAAAGTACTTGGAGGTTTTGCAATTTGTTACGAATGAATGAATTAGAATATAAATTAGATTTTGGAGCAAAATTAAATAAATTTGCACGAATTGGAAGGTTATTATTACAAAATCAACGTTTTATTTTTAATTTATTATTGATTTACATATAACCGCAATTTTCTTATTAAAAAGCAAACTACCAGACTGTTTACTTCATTAACAAACTGCCAGATTTTCCCAAGGAAAATTTCCTTAAAAATTTCCCTTTAAAAAAAGACTAGGAAAAAGGAAAAGAGCTAGAGAACATAAAATAAAGAAAAACTAAAACTAATGATGCCATATTTTAAAGCTAGCAAAACACAACTTTATTTTAATAACAAAAATTTAAATAAAAACATAGTTTTTTAAATAAATAAACATTTAATAACTTATTTAAAATGTAATTGTTTATTGTTTAACAAATTTGTATTAATAAATATCAAAGTATTTGAAAAATAATATAATATTTTTTAGGCGTTTTTTCTTTTGTTTTTAAATTGCTCTGGCTACTTTATTTAGCTCGCTCTTTCTCTTTTGTTTAATTTTTTGTACAACAAAAACTACAAACAAAATTTTTCCAAGCAGTGTTGCAAAAGACGTCGGTAAATTAAGGTGTTTGGTAACGCGTTCGGTTATTATTTACGTAGATTTTTTATTTGCAAATAAATTTTCGCCCCCAGAGAAAAAAAGATATAAATGTAAATTTTTTGTAAAGAAAATATGCAATATACTAAAAGGAAAAACCTTAAATTATTGACAAATTATAACAATTTGTGGAATAGAGCAAATAAATACAAAAAAATTGTCAGTCATTGCAGGATTTAACAAAAAAAAAGTTTTTATTTAGTGACAAAAAAAAAGTTGGAAATTGAAGGCAATTTTCTGTGTGTAAGTGTAATTTTTGTTGCAAGAATAATTAATTAGTTCATCTTATTGTTTTGTGAAAAGAACAACAAAAAGAAAACTGCAATAATTAATGTCATTTAAGTGAAATAAAAAGTGTGATTTTTAATAAATTTAATAAAAAAAATATTACTAGTTAATACATTTTTCCGTGAAAATTGCTAGTGTATATAATTTTCTTGTTGTTTTTGTGATTTGAGGCTGTAAAAAAGAATCTCTGGGTAGATTTTCTTGTGGTAAAATTTGATTTTCTGCTTCTTTTTTTCAAGAAAAAACAAAAAGAGAAAAAAACATTCAACGCCCCTTTCTGGGGGAGCTGTAAAACAACAAAAAACCTTAGAGGAAGAAGAAAAAAATACCAGAAAAACCTAAAGTGAGAGTGTTGGAAAAAATTTAAAAAAAACTTGTGCAAATTTGTTTAAAACAAATAGAAACAAAGCTTCTAATACATGTGCATTAAATGGATTATAGAATATTTCATGTATAATTAAGAGGTAAGTAAATTGTTGTTATTAATTATTTTTATTTATTTTTTTTAATTGACATCTGTTTATGTCCATAAAAAGAGTTGCCAATTTTCTTATTAGTTGTTTCAAGTTGTTGTTGTTGCTGATTTAACAAAAAGCCCTATAAAATTTCCCTTTAGCACTCATTTACAGTGTGACATTAAAGTTGTTGTTTTTTATGTCTGCCATATGTTTGTTATACCAAAAGGTAAAATATATTTCTCTGTTATCTCCTATAACAAAAACAAAAAACTAAAATGTTAATACGTACTTTAGTGTGTTTGTTTTAAATGTCCTTTCACTTTGTGTTCCCTCACTCTTTTACTTAAGCTGTATATTCCTCTCCCCCTCTCCAACAAATATGGTTGCCTATAATTGTTGTACTATTTTTTCTGTATGTAATACTTTTTTGGTTGTCCCCAAAATATTGTACGTAGCCTCAATTTTTTTTTGGTTACTTGCAAATTTGTTTGATATTTATTTGCTTTTGTTGTTGTTGTCATTTTGTTTCAATTTTTTTGTTGCTGTATCTGCCAGTGAATTTGGTGTTCATTTACATATTTGTGAACACACAGCAATTTGTTAGTTTGTTTGGTGTTTATTTACCTTGTTCATGGAGTGACTGCTGCTGCTGCTGTTTGTTTGAATGTTTTTCTCGGTGTATAAACTTCTGTGTTAGGTGTGGTATACAATATTAACCCACCAAATAACAAATATTATATTTAGCTACATATTTGTTTACTTTTATTTCAAATGGAGTTTAATTTCAATTTAAAAATAAAGGAATTTTTATTGTAAACTCTATAGGGGTTTTTTGCATCAACTGACAACTTGTAATTTGGAGGTTTGTCATTTTTTTTATAATTGTGAGAGCATCATGTGTCAATTGTAATGTCACCCAAAGGATTTCATTATTCCCCAATAAGCACCAAAGCCTTAAAAAAATTCAAGCACTTGGACATTTTATTGAAATTTGACTTGAATGCAAATGTGTCTTATGTTTTAAATTTGAAAAATTAAATATTTTTCAAACAAAAAACATATGGCTTGAGTTTATGTTTCCTTTTTACTGGAGATTGCTATTGAAATAAAGTTTAATACAACTGAGAAGAATTAGAACAAAAGGTACTTCTTCGATTTTCTTTTGCAAATTGATTTTTTGGTATTTTTTATAATATTTGGGTTGAAATCTTCTAGAAAAATTCAATTTCCCAAAATTTTTAAATTTTCAAAAAATAGCTTTTGTTCTGCGGCTTCTCAACTGTAACTCAATTGCTTGACTATAATTCAAGGCTTGAATTACACTAGCTTTCAAATTGAATTCCAGTGAAAATGCTTAATGAGACATAATTATAAAAAGAAACATTTTGGGTAAAATATCAAATTTTTTTAATGATATTTGTACATTTTTAATAAAAGATTAATTTATTATAAAAATTAGCAAAACTACTGAATGTTTTTATAGGTGGTTAGTTTATTAACCACCATGGCGGATGGCAGTAAAAATAATTATGACAAACATTTTGACTAAATTTCTTTGGTATTCATCTATATAAAAAAGTAACGTTACTGACTCATCATCGCACAGCCTAAACGACTGAATCATGAAATTTTAACAGTGGGTTTCTCCCTCCCTAAAACGATCCACTAAGAAGCGATTTTTGGAAATTCGAACGTTTAGGGGGTAAAAACTGGTAAATTCGGTAACCTTATATCTTCAAAACTAAGGAAGATACAAAAAAACTTAAAATTGCATGTTACTCCATTTAAAAAATAAGCTGACAGGTGTTTCGTACGAAATACGAACCTTTTAGGGGAGAAAACGGGTAAAAACTGTATTTTGGTACTTTTTTGGCACCCTATGTATCTTTTAAACCAATAATCATAGAAACAAAATTTAAATTGTATTCTTTACTTATCAAAATATAAAAAATATAAGTTTGGTACTTTTTGGAAATTCGAAACCTTAAAGGATAAAATTTGTGTTTATTTTTGGTACTTTTTCATAAAAAAATGTTTTTTCTATAATTTGACATAGACATACGAATATTTTATTATGAGCTCCCACCACGATACAGAAATTTATTTGAATAAAATTTAACCACCGCAATGGGGATAAAAAAGGTTCCAAAAAGGGTACAAATCGGGAAAATACATTTTATTTGATATTATTAAGCCAATTTTGATAATTTTTTTCAACATAGGTTCCAGGATTCATACGAAAATTAACTAACAGGTTGTTATTTGGAACTCGAGTGAGAAGGTTTATATTGGGACAAATCCCGGTAAATAGTTTGGTACTTTTTTTAAAATAAATTCTTTCTTGGGCACATTAACACATATTTTTATCGTTTGAGACATGTCTGTAGCATAAACAATTTTAGCAAATGGAAAATTTTTAAATTTCATACTTTGGGGTGTACACGGAGGAAAAGGGAAATTGGTACTTTTCACCTAATGGTACTTTTTTAATAATTTAAATTATTTCACTTATCGACATTAAAGTTAGCTGATATGTATCTGAATGAAGTTAATGTTAGAAATAGGGGATAATATTTAGGTACCAAAATGTGAGAACTGAACTATAGGTACATTTTATTCTTATAATGGTACTTTTTGATTTTTTTATAACAATGGACTTAGAAACATGAAATTAAGCATATATGGTCCTAAGTGAGTGGGAATTCTAGGGGGAGAATTTTTGGTACTTTTTCTTTATTCGAATGGTACTTTTTGTAATTTCTTCACCAATGAAGCTAAAAACATGGAATTAAGCTTATGTGGTGAGTGGGAAACCACTAGTGGGTGCTTTTTGGTACTTTTTATATATTCTAATGGTACTTTTTGAATTTTCTGTAATACTGGACATAGAAATATGAAATTAGGCGTATATGCAATGGTACTTTTTGAATATTTTTATAATAATAAACCTAAACATTTTACAATTAAATTCACAAAGGGACACTTAATAGTACTATTTCTTTATTCTAATTGGCGTGGCGAAGCGCATCGGGTCAGCTAGTTTGGTATATACCCATTTCCTAAAATTGGTTCCTCATTTTGGTTCCACCTCAGCAGTTTGTTTAGATAATTTCACTAACAGAATTATTAGCCAAATTTCATAGAGGTATGTCATCATACGAATCAAATTCATCAGCAAATTTTGACTGGATCGGTTTGCTCCTCATAATTCTCTTCTTCGTCGTATTCAAAACAGCAGACACTTTCACCAATCGGACACAGTGGCAAAAAATTATAGGACTTCATTTTGTAGGCCTTCTAAAAGGCATACTTACACATTCTAAAAGATACTTTACTCATTCCACTCTGCCTGCTCTTAGAAGGTGTTCAAGAAACCCTATGAATCCCCTTCTAAAAACAAGTGAGTAAATGAAAATAGTCTACATAAAAAAATAAAATACTCTGCATCTCTTTGATTAACTCTCCTTAACAGTTTACCACAATAAATTACTTGCAGCCCATCATAAGTAAACCTTCCACACAGCCCCCTAACAGCAGCGAATATGCAAGGACTTGGCTCGCAATAAACACTCGTGAGCTTTTTCTATTACATCCGGGAAAGCCCCTTAGAAAAACTAAGGTTTACAAGGGACAAATGTTACCCGATTTTCGCCATACTTTTGGGGAAAATATCATCCAGTTAGCTGTTTTTTTGGGCCCTATCGGGTTTTAAACAGATAGACAGACGGGCGGATATATGTAGCTATAGATCGTCTTAGAATCTTATGACGACCCAGAATATTTATACTTTTTGGTTCTAAGACCAATATTTCGATATATTACAAAGGTAATGACAACATCAATATACCCCCATCATTATTGATGGTGGGTATAAAACACAACAACTATTGTATGATTCATTCTGTTGTAACGTATGTCCTGCATAAGATTATTGAAAATTTCTTGAACAATTCACTTTTATTAGGGTCCAATACCTATCGATAGCTCGCAAATTACACTGTTTCGCTATTAACTTTATATTAGGGTCCAATAATTGAGTATGAGTAAATCAGTAGTCTATTGAAATTTCAATATTTTTAGTCATGATTGATTTTTGGAAGCTTTTTACCAGCTTTAATAGGATTTGTCGTTGTGCCGAACATAATTTATGAGCTAAATCACTCAGAAAGTAATTCTGAGTCTATCGGTATTTTTGGGCGTTACAAACATGAGCAGAAATGCATAAAAGCCCACCCCTTGCTGGTGTATACATCTAGCCCGGTAGCATTTACTAATGTTAGTTCTTCAAGTTTCTCCAACCCACATACGCCTGTTCTTATTTATTTGCAAATAAAATATCAAAATTTGTACTGCATACTTTAGGGAGCTTTTTTATTACTGTTGAATGGACTCAAACAAATAAATTCCGCGTTTTAAACGGAATTTTTTTTCTTTACAAACCATCTCCTGAAAATTTCGAATCGAATAAAAAAAAATCAGCCAAATCGCTCCAGCCGTTCTCACGTGATGACATTACATACATGGACCATTTCATTTTTATATATATATAGATAGATGATTTGATTTAGTATGATTAAATTATTAAGTATTAACAAATAAAAAAAAAAACAAAAAAAAAAATTATTCTGCGATCCTGCCAGGAGTCGAACCTGGAATCTTCTGATCCGTAGTCAGACGCGTTATCCATTGCGCCACAGGACCGTGTATTTAGCGATCAACGCTATTTTTATAGCAACCCAATGACTAATAAGCAATCGATTTGCTGCTACTAAAGCTATTTATAGATTTATATTTAAACAAGTGTAAAGCACAACGCAAAACATCTGCCATAAATCAGAAATGTAAATAAAAGAAAATTTAAATTACAAAGTGTGACAGCTGCCCACATACACTTTATTTTTAATTTTGTAAATTTATTTAAATAATTTGAGCAAATTACACTTTGTTTCTTGCCGTTTGTTTTCTTTGTAATTTTCTTCTTCCTCTGACATTCACTTGTAATGATGACAACTCAGTTGCCATAAAATAAACATATGACCTAGTTTCTCCATACGACATATAGGGGGCACTATCATCAATACGGTAAGGCAGTGAAAGAAGGGTTGTATTTAAGATTCAACAATGAATCGAATGACATTACAAATTTGAAAAGAACCGACGAAAACCCGAAGGTAAGGAGACTGACGATGGGGATGGTGATCATTATCTGCACGTTGGAGTCTAATTGAAGTCATTAAGGCAGAAGGACTTATTGTAAATCGGTGGTTCTTTTTTTTTACCAAGAAAATTAATTAATTATAAATAATTAGACGTAATTTATTATCCGTGTTTTTTTTTATAACTTCTTATCAGTGTATATACTATCTGAGGTAAGAATAATAAGGGAAACCTTTAGCTTAATCCTTATAAATAAAAAGTAATTTTAATTTTCTTTTATGTCTATTTTATACTTTACTAATATTACCTATTTATTAAAGTATAAAATTCAAACATGTAACCCCCATTAACGCGAATTCTTGTTATGTGTTAACTTATAGTTATATTGTCAGTTAAGATAATTATATTTATTAAAACTGTCACTTTAACTTAAAGTTAAAACATAACCATACATTGTGATATTGCGGGTTGGTAAGAACGTTAAAATGCCTTTTGTTATGAATGTATAAACACTTTTGTTTAACAGTGGTTTATATACATTATAATAGGGAGTCGTAGCAGAGCCATCTGTGTTTGAAATTTTGAAGACTTCAAGAAAAAAAAAACAACTAGTGTGAGCCCTAACCCTAGTAAAAATCACCACGCTATCAAATTATAGCACCAAATTATAGCATCAGGGACAAGAACCTGCATAACAAAAGAAATCCAGCACGGGGAACACCAGCAGCATACACTTGTTTTGTAAGATAAGTACAAACTAAAGAAAAAAAAACTAAGAAAAAAAAAAAACCAAAAATCTAAATTTCAATATTATAAAAAAAAAAAAAACCGTTACAACACCAATAAAAAAAAAATAGACCGTTATTGAAAGGTGACCTTCACATGTCACACGTGATGTAATTGACATTCGACTTTCACATGACCTAAATAAACTGTGTGTTAAATGCAACTAATTGTTTGTCCAAATTTATATATTTTATATATATATGCATAAAATTAAATAAGAAACTAAAATTATAACATTAATATATTTATTTACTACTTTTATTATCATTTTTCTTACTATTTTCATAAAGTTATAATAATTAAAATAGTTAAAATAGTTCAAAAAAACTAATTAACCATTAAGCTTTAACGATTATAATTTTAATTTAATACAAATAAACCTATAAAACTAACCACATAAAACATTTTTTTTTTATAAATTTTTGGATAAAATTTATAAAAGAAAAAAAAAAAAAAACTAACCTAAATTATTAAAATAAAAATATATATATATATGCTCTAAATATTATATATATATGTATATATTTCTAATAAAGTACAGTAATATATATATTCTAACTAACATATACTGTTTTCAAATTAGAGTCTTATAAATATTTGATTCAAAAATTTCAAATTTACAACGTAAATTAAATTATAACTTGATCAGATAAATTTAATAATCTTATTTTAAATTCAGAATAATTATTGAATTTTGTCTCGTTTGTGTAAATTCGTTGAGTAAATATTGAATCAAATATTCAAATAAAGATAAAAAAAAAAAAAATATGAATTAAGTAAGTTGTTTAAACTGAATTAAATGATACTATAAAATAATCTAAATGAGTATTTAAAATATTTAAACAAAATTAATTAAAACTAATAAATAAAATAAATAAAATAAATAAAACAAAAGAAATAAAATAATCAAAGATAAACATAATAAATCAATAAAGTAATTAAATAAATAACATAAATAGCATAACAAATACTTAAATGATGAAATAATTTAAAATAAATCGAATAAAACATAACTTATGAGAAACTTAATAATAACAAAATAAAATACAACTTGATATATATAATCTAACTATAATATTTTTTATTTTAATTAATAAATAATAAATTAACTATAAAATTAATAACATGATAAACCAATAATAAATTAATAATAATAACAGAAAAAAAAAACAAAAACATCTCAATCTAATATATTATTTATTTTCTATTAATGGTTTTTTTAATATAATGTTATATATACATACGTATATAAATTGTTAATATTTTGTATTATTGTTAATATTTTATATTATTGTTAAAATTCTTGTATTATATGTATATTGTTAAATGTTCATAAATTTGTTAAAATATTATGAATGAAACTAAATTATTTCTTTTGTAATACTAATTAAATTATTAATGTATTATGTTAAAAATAATTTTTGTTAATAAACTTGTGTAATTTGTAAATTATGTGCTAAAAGTTATTATTTTGGTTGAAATGTAGCTTGGTCAAATATAGTTTTTGGTGAGTTTATTATTTAGGGACATCATTTAGAAAATCAATCTTTCAGTAGGCCAGAATGATGTCAAGGATGACTGAAACATGTCATAGTGGGAGGGCAGCCTATCCAGGAACATGTCACCTAATCCTGTGCACTCTAGTCCTGCCATGTTGAATTTGTTGTTGGTGCATAACAACAATATATGTCCGTCCGTTTAATGTATGGTGGTTCCTACTATGTCTTGTCCGGTCTTTTGTTCTTTTATGATGGCACGAACTTATAATTGTGAAAACCCAAGGAAAAACAACCCCCTCATTTCCGGCGAGCTACAGCCGCAGCAAACACCAGCGTGCCATTTCCTTAAAGACAAGGTTTATCACAATTTGGCGCCCAACGTTCAGCTTTTTTTTTTATAAAAAAAGCATAAACTCAGTACGAAGTGAATTTTAAGGATGGTATGTCCCGGAAGTTACATATAGTATCATGCCTGCGTTGCGACTATTCCAAGAAAGCCACTGGTTACTGAGTAGAGTTAAGTAGAATCAATTCAAATCGAATTCAAAGCTAAAGTCATGATCTAAAAGACCAATGTAGTTAAATGTTCATTTGCTTTTACTTTGAAGGAGAAGAGAAGTGATTCTACGAAACTCAAACATTTTTTAATATTAACATTCATGATTCTATTCATAACTACAGATAAAAAAAAAAAAAAAAAAAAAAACAAAAGACTTAAGCAACAAACTTCATATACAAAATTTAACATGGTACAAATTAAATTTTTTTATTATAATAAAGAAATAAGAATTTACATTTCACAATTTATTTAAAGATATTCAATATTCTAAAAAAACAATTTAGATTTATTTGAGTGCTA
Source organism: Calliphora vicina (assembly GCF_958450345.1). Lineage (NCBI taxonomy): Eukaryota > Metazoa > Arthropoda > Insecta > Diptera > Calliphoridae > Calliphora > Calliphora vicina. Next base: position 132,153,730 of record NC_088781.1, read on the forward strand.
TTTAGATGAATAATTGTGGATATCAGGGCTGAGAATCTAGAGCATCATCAATTTCTTTATTTCTGCCAAGCTACAAAAATTCAACCATAACATGTTGTTATCTGAAAAAGAAAACATATACATATAATAAATAATTTTGTTATTAACAATTGTAATTAGTATTACTAATAGTTGTTATCTTATTTAAAACTAACTTGTTTTGTTTTTTATGTACAAATATAAATACTAACTGGACATACAAACAAATACATATATCACATAAATTAGATACAAATTTCTATAAAAACTTTTTCGCGACAATTTATATGAAAAGGAGAAAACGTTTTAAACATTTAGGGCGATTTTCGATACGAATTAAGTAGGAAGATAGGACATTAGTTTTTTTTGAAATGAATACTAGAAATCTTAGGTCATCGAGTAGAACTAACGCTGCGAAAAATAAGAATACAGTAGCCACGTCATTGACCACAACAACATCCACACCACATAACATAACTGCAATACCTCATCCATTGGTAACTACAAACGCAGTAACACCTTTACTAAGTCTACAATTTCCACCTGGGTTTGGGCCATTAACTACGTCATCTATTGATAATAGCGACTGCACTATAACAACACCTCCATACAGTAGTATTACCGCCAGAAACAGAAGTGGGCAAGAATCAAATAACATGTCAAATAATCAGCCAAACTTACCAAGACTTAATGAAGAAATTAGTCCGGATTTACCTGTAAACGAGGATGGATTAACACTTCATGATTATGTGCGGGCATCTGTAGAAGCGGCACAAGCAACTATCATGCGAGATGTGCAGGAGAATATGCAAGTAATGATACCCCGGATTATACGCGACTCACTAAGATCTGAGCGTACCTCTACCCTAGAAAACCAAAATGTTAGAAATGAGATGCCACGTTTTACTGATCACTCATATCTACAAAATATGAACGCTCGTGGACAACGGTCAATGAACCAACAATATCTTAATCCTCCACAACAACATCCAAATCTACAGCCATTCCAACATATAAATCACCCTCCAAACACTTTTCCACCACACATAGACTTTCAACCTCCATTCCAACAATTCCCAAATCACCGATTCCAACCAAACATGAACGAGAATGTAGCGGCCAGATATAAACCATTTACACCATGTCAATTGGAAAAATGGGGACTTAAATTTGACGGGACAAATAAGTCATTCACTGTCGAAGATTTTGTCTTCAGAGTTGAAGCTCTGAGAGCTGACTACAACTGTCCTTGGGATGTAGTAATGAAGGGATTTCACCATTTGGTGACCGGTAATGCCAGCAGTTGGTTTTGGTCATACCGAATGCAAAACCCATTTTGTGAGTGGACAACATTCAGAAAAGACATCATAAAGAAATTCCGTAATTTTGAAAGCGATTTTGAAATCCATCGCAAGATAATGGAACGAAGGCAATTACCAGCGGAATCAGCAGATGCTTTCATTTCCGATATTGTTAAACTGAAAAACCAGATGCGTCACAATGTGCCCGAAGACGAACTAGTGCGGATAATGAAAGACAACCTGAAAGATGGATTAGCACAGCTCATTTTCCCAATAAAAATTTATTCTATCGACCAATTACTTGAAGAATGCAAAAGAGCCGAAAGAAATATAGCAAAAAGAACTCCATATCGTCAAAATATGCAAAACTACAGGCGAGTAGCTGAACTAGAGCAGGACATGATTTCAGAAGACAACGACACATTTAATATTGAAGCACTTCGACAAAACTCCTTATCTGCTAAACAGTTAGTCTGCTGGAATTGCAAAGCAATAGGCCATTCATTTATCGAATGCACAGTAGTTCAAAGGAACCTATTCTGCTACAGGTGTGGGTTCGAGAACGTAACGACACCAAGCTGCCCAAAATGTCAGGGAAACCATCAAGTGAACATGCAAAAAACTGGGCAAGCATGTTCGAAAATGAGACCCGCCCAGTAGAATCTACTTTTATAGCAAATTCGGACGACAAAACAGATAATTTGTATAGGGAGCAGCTAAACTTCAAAGATAACATCATTACTAAGATTAATTCAGACAATTGGAAGAGTCCTGTGATTATGAACAGAGCTGAAACTACCACACAAGTTCCATTCCAAAAACAAATAATACATAACATACCATTTGAAGTCCGTATGGAAAACTACAATAGAGTAAGGGATCGAATATTTAGCGATTATAATCCAATTACAAGTAATAGAATAGAGAAAACAAGAGAAAGGTATAACAGAAGAAAGACCGAGCGAAAAATAATAGCATCAGCCTCAGTTAATAGCAATGAAGATCTAAGACCATACATGGACGTATGTATAAACAACTTACCATTTAAAGGGCTCATGGACAGCGGAGCTACTATAAGTTGTCTAGGTAATAATTGTTTAAACAATGTAAATAAAATGAATGCCAAAATATTGGACTTTAAATCGTCAATAAAAACGGCTGATGGTAAAAACCATACTATAATAGGAAAAGTTAACGCAAGTATATCTGTAGGTAAAAAAACTGTGGACTTAATATTATATCTTGTCCCGAACTTAGTTCAAGAACTAATACTAGGCTACGATTTTTGGCGGAAAATAGGAATTAAGCTAAGTTTAGAGGAAGATACAATAAATGAAATCTCAGTAGAAAATGAACCAGATAGCCAACTAATACATCAACTATCATGGGAACAAAAAGTAATGTTAGAAGAAGCCAAAAGTTCATTCAAATGCTACACAAAATTTGGACTAGGTAAAACCAAGCTAGAGACCCATACAATTGAAACAGGGGAAGCCCCAGCGAAGAAATTACGCCACTTTCCAGTAAGTCCCGCTGTTCAAAATTTGATGTATGCCGAATTGGACCGCATGATCATGTTGAACGTTATTGAGGAAACAACATGTGCTGAATGGAATAACCGTGTTACGCTGGTAATAAAACCTAATAAGAATAGACTTTGCCTCGATGCCAGGGAGCTAAACAAAGTCACCAAAAAGGATTCATACCCTCTCCCAAACATCGATGGTCTACTTGCAAGGCTGGGCGACACATATTTTATTTCGTCTATAGACCTCAAGGATGCCTTCTGGCAAATCCCTTTGGACAAAGATAGTAGCCCCAAAACAGCTTTTACGGTCCCTGGGAGGCCGCAATACCAATTTAAGGTGATGCCATTTGGTTTGTGCAACGCTGCACAGCGTTTATGCCGCCTTATGGATAAGGTCATACCAGCGGAACTAAAGGATCGAATATTTGTTTATTTAGATGACTTATTAGTAGTATCTTCCGACTTTGAAACACACATTCAGATGCTAAAATTAGTAGGTGAAAGACTCACTGCAGCTGGACTCACGATAAATATGGAAAAGTCGAAATTCTGCTATAGAGAACTAAAATATTTAGGATATATCGTAGGAGGCGGAAAAATCAAACCAGATGCTAGTAAATTAGACGCCATTTTAAAAATTCAGCCACCAAAAAATCCTAAGGAAGTGCGAAGATTTCTAGGTACAGTAGGATGGTACCGCAGGTTCATCCATGACTTTTCTACACTTACTGCCCCGCTAACAGATACACTAAAGAAATCTGCAAAGTTTATATTAACAAATGAGGCCTTGTTAGCTTTCGAAACTCTTAAACAAAAACTAGTATCTAGTCCAATTCTGATTAGCCCGGATTTCAATCGCCCGTTTTTTGTTCAATGTGATGCCTCAAACGTCGGTGTAGGAGCAGTCCTGTTCCAAAAGGATGACGAAGGTGGAGAGCATCCCATTGAATATTTTTCCAAAAAACTTAATCCAGCACAAAAAAATTATTCCACCACAGAAAAAGAGTGCCTGGCGGTTGTGCTGGCGATTGAAAAGTTCCGTCAGTATATTGAGTTAATGGACTTCACAGTCATAACAGACCACTCTTCACTCAAATGGCTTATGAAGCAACAGGACCTTAGCGGACGCCTAGCTCGATGGAGTCTGAAGCTTCAAGGGTACAAGTTTGAGATCGAGCATAGAAAAGGAACTAAGAATGTGGTACCAGACATGCTGTCTAGAACGGAAGTAGATGAAATCGTGGCAAATGAAACAAATTTTATAAATTTCGATTCTGAACAGTTTAAAACCGAAGAATATTTAGCACTAATTGACACCATCGAACAAAATAAAGACAGATTGCCCGATCTAAAAGTCAGCGAAGGTATCATATACAAGAAAGTCAAATTTACTAGTGAAAATTTTGAGAACGACGAAGAGTGCTGGAAAATATGGCTACCTACAGGATTGACTGAGGAAATTATAAGAAAAGCCCATGAAAATAACACGTCACATGGAGGAACTGCTAAAACTCTTTACAACATAAGAGAATTTTTCTACTGGCCTTCAATGGTGAATCAGATAAAAGATTTTGTCGGTAAATGTCAATGTTGCAAAGAAATTAAACATCCCAAATACACCTTAAGACCTACCATGGGAAAAGAGGTAGTGACAGATAGGCCTTTTCAGAAGATATACGTAGATTTTTTAGGTCCTTACCCAAGGTCAAAAATAGGTAACACATTTATCTTTATCGTTCTTGATCACAAAACTAAATTTGTGTTACTTAAAGCTATGCCAAAAGCGACAACCAAGGCTGTCAACAAATTCCTAATTGAAGAAGTCTTTCACAAATTTGGAGTACCAGAAATATTACATTCTGATAATGGGAAACAATTTGTGTCTGAATCTTTTAAAGAGCTGTTAAATATGTATGGTGTAAGACATATTAGAACTGCAATTCACTCTCCACAAGCTAACGCTAGTGAGAGAGTGAATCAATCGATCTTGAATAGCATAAGAAGTTATCTTCAGTCTGATCAAGCTAAATGGGACGAAAACCTTTCAAAAATCGAATGTAGTCTTAGATCTACTATTCATTCCTCAACTGGTGTTACGCCATTTTATGCCCTCACAGGATATAACATGATAACACATGCTCAAGCTTATGATATACTTAGAAAGCTTGGATCTATTGCAGATGGTGAGAATTTGGTACTGCCTCATTCAGGACAAATACAAATCATACACAAAAAAATGAAGGAAAAGATGCACGATGCATATATAAGAAATGTCAGATCATACAACAAGCGCAGTAGATCTATTAAATTCATGCCAGGACAAGAAGTCTATAGAAAGAACTTTGTGCAAAGCAACTTTTCTAAAGGCATAAATGCTAAGTTGTGCAAACCATGGCTTAAATGCAGAATTAGAAGGGCAATTGGCAATAGCCAATATGAAGTGGAAAACTTGAAAGGTCAATTAATAGGTATTATTCACGCACAGCACCTAAAACAATAGATTATAGTGAGCGGTATATATATATTTAATAACATAAATTTACTAAATTTATATTAAGCTAGAAAAGTTTGCCTACTAATAGTTTATACTACAGTTTTACTTTACATGTCACATACATATTTGATTTCAAATGACAAACGTTGTTTTCAGTGAAATACAACCAAATAACACCGACAACTTTTCCAAAAGATAATATATAGTCGTACAATAAAAACAACACTATCGCCTAGAACAATTGATCTATTGACAAACATTCATAAATTAGTATAATAGTAATTTATGACTAAGTATGAATGGAGGTATGATGACTGTGGCAACGATTATAAAAGTTAATATTTAGTCTTTTAGTATTCTCAAACTTCGGAAACAAACGCTACATTCATCTTAAAACACACTGACGTTACATTATAATATTTTATTTGACATATTGAAAATCATAATTTTTGTATATTACATACCTAACTAAAAGATGTTTATAACTCGTCAAGGATGGAAAATTTGCATGGCACAGTATGGCGTGATGATTTAGTCCTAGAGTTGTGGCTGTTATTGACTGGAACCTTTTATTTTGTTTACTAACAATTGGATAAATTAGCTGACAAAGTTCGTTGAACTTCTCTGAAAATATAGGTCATGGTTATAATTTTGATTCAAGGCCATCGGAGGCTGACACACACACCATTGTTTTGACACACATCCACTCTATAACTCATAGTGCACCTTTTTCCCAACTGTTTATCCTTCACAGGTTGCAGATAAACAGCTGGCTTTGTGACAGCTGCCCACATACACTTTATTTTTAATTTTGTAAATTTATTTAAATAATTTGAGCAAATTACACTTTGTTTCTTGCCGTTTGTTTTCTTTGTAATTTTCTTCTTCCTCTGACATTCACTTGTAATGATGACAACTCAGTTGCCATAAAATAAACATATGACCTAGTTTCTCCATACGACATATAGGGGGCACTATCATCAATACGGTAAGGCAGTGAAAGAAGGGTTGTATTTAAGATTCAACAATGAATCGAATGACATTACAAATTTGAAAAGAACCGACGAAAACCCGAAGGTAAGGAGACTGACGATGGGGATGGTGATCATTATCTGCACGTTGGAGTCTAATTGAAGTCATTAAGGCAGAAGGACTTATTGTAAATCGGTGGTTCTTTTTTTTTACCAAGAAAATTAATTAATTATAAATAATTAGACGTAATTTATTATCCGTGTTTTTTTTTATAACTTCTTATCAGTGTATATACTATCTGAGGTAAGAATAATAAGGGAAACCTTTAGCTTAATCCTTATAAATAAAAAGTAATTTTAATTTTCTTTTATGTCTATTTTATACTTTACTAATATTACCTATTTATTAAAGTATAAAATTCAAACATGTAACCCCCATTAACGCGAATTCTTGTTATGTGTTAACTTATAGTTATATTGTCAGTTAAGATAATTATATTTATTAAAACTGTCACTTTAACTTAAAGTTAAAACATAACCATACATTGTGATATTGCGGGTTGGTAAGAACGTTAAAATGCCTTTTGTTATGAATGTATAAACACTTTTGTTTAACAGTGGTTTATATACATTATAATAGGGAGTCGTAGCAGAGCCATCTGTGTTTGAAATTTTGAAGACTTCAAGAAAAAAAAAACAACTAGTGTGAGCCCTAACCCTAGTAAAAATCACCACGCTATCAAATTATAGCACCAAATTATAGCATCAGGGACAAGAACCTGCATAACAAAAGAAATCCAGCACGGGGAACACCAGCAGCATACACTTGTTTTGTAAGATAAGTACAAACTAAAGAAAAAAAAACTAAGAAAAAAAAAAAACCAAAAATCTAAATTTCAATATTATAAAAAAAAAAAAAACCGTTACAACACCAATAAAAAAAAAATAGACCGTTATTGAAAGGTGACCTTCACATGTCACACGTGATGTAATTGACATTCGACTTTCACATGACCTAAATAAACTGTGTGTTAAATGCAACTAATTGTTTGTCCAAATTTATATATTTTATATATATATGCATAAAATTAAATAAGAAACTAAAATTATAACATTAATATATTTATTTACTACTTTTATTATCATTTTTCTTACTATTTTCATAAAGTTATAATAATTAAAATAGTTAAAATAGTTCAAAAAAACTAATTAACCATTAAGCTTTAACGATTATAATTTTAATTTAATACAAATAAACCTATAAAACTAACCACATAAAACATTTTTTTTTTATAAATTTTTGGATAAAATTTATAAAAGAAAAAAAAAAAAAAACTAACCTAAATTATTAAAATAAAAATATATATATATATATATGCTCTAAATATTATATATATATGTATATATTTCTAATAAAGTACAGTAATATATATATTCTAACTAACATATACTGTTTTCAAATTAGAGTCTTATAAATATTTGATTCAAAAATTTCAAATTTACAACGTAAATTAAATTATAACTTGATCAGATAAATTTAATAATCTTATTTTAAATTCAGAATAATTATTGAATTTTGTCTCGTTTGTGTAAATTCGTTGAGTAAATATTGAATCAAATATTCAAATAAAGATAAAAAAAAAAAAAATATGAATTAAGTAAGTTGTTTAAACTGAATTAAATGATACTATAAAATAATCTAAATGAGTATTTAAAATATTTAAACAAAATTAATTAAAACTAATAAATAAAATAAATAAAATAAATAAAACAAAAGAAATAAAATAATCAAAGATAAACATAATAAATCAATAAAGTAATTAAATAAATAACATAAATAGCATAACAAATACTTAAATGATGAAATAATTTAAAATAAATCGAATAAAACATAACTTATGAGAAACTTAATAATAACAAAATAAAATACAACTTGATATATATAATCTAACTATAATATTTTTTATTTTAATTAATAAATAATAAATTAACTATAAAATTAATAACATGATAAACCAATAATAAATTAATAATAATAACAGAAAAAAAAAACAAAAACATCTCAATCTAATATATTATTTATTTTCTATTAATGGTTTTTTTAATATAATGTTATATATACATACGTATATAAATTGTTAATATTTTGTATTATTGTTAATATTTTATATTATTGTTAAAATTCTTGTATTATATGTATATTGTTAAATGTTCATAAATTTGTTAAAATATTATGAATGAAACTAAATTATTTCTTTTGTAATACTAATTAAATTATTAATGTATTATGTTAAAAATAATTTTTGTTAATAAACTTGTGTAATTTGTAAATTATGTGCTAAAAGTTATTATTTTGGTTGAAATGTAGCTTGGTCAAATATAGTTTTTGGTGAGTTTATTATTTAGGGACATCATTTAGAAAATCAATCTTTCAGTAGGCCAGAATGATGTCAAGGATGACTGAAACATGTCATAGTGGGAGGGCAGCCTATCCAGGAACATGTCACCTAATCCTGTGCACTCTAGTCCTGCCATGTTGAATTTGTTGTTGGTGCATAACAACAATATATGTCCGTCCGTTTAATGTATGGTGGTTCCTACTATGTCTTGTCCGGTCTTTTGTTCTTTTATGATGGCACGAACTTATAATTGTGAAAACCCAAGGAAAAACAACCCCCTCATTTCCGGCGAGCTACAGCCGCAGCAAACACCAGCGTGCCATTTCCTTAAAGACAAGGTTTATCACAAAAGAATAAAGAAAAAAAAAATATATGAATAAATTTATAGACAAATTTTAAATACATATAGGTAATAGGAGGTCAGGCTAATAATAGAAATATCAATAGAGAATCTTAAATAGAAATAATCTAACAAGAAGTAAATTTGTTTGGCAATTGATTATAATCAATTACAAATACGTAATTATTTGAACTTTTAAGATTGCTTCAAAACAATTTTAACATCTTGTAATTTCAAAAAAATTGCCAGTAAATTTAAGTTAAATAAAAAAAAATCTTCGATCTTGCCAGGAGTCGAACCTGGAATCTTCTGATCCGTAGTCAGACGCGTTATCCATTGCGCCACAAGACCATATTATTTACTGTTACAATATATTTACTTAAAACTATCTTTATTTTTTGAATACATATAATAAAAGCAATTACAATTCTGTTTAAATAGAATTATTTTTTTTTATAGAAGTTATATAAAAAAATTTTTCTTCGATCCTGCCAGGAGTCGAACCTGGAATCTTCTGATCCGTAGTCAGACGCGTTATCCATTGCGCCACAGGACCGTACAACGTCAACAGGGAAAATATAATATAACAGAAATGCAACTATGCAATTGTTTTTTTTTGCAATTTGGCAACATGTCATTTTGTTCAAGTGAAATTTTTGTATGGAAAATCAACTATTGTGAATGAAAAGTTCATGGGAATATCACGGTAGCAATTTTGCCTTCGAGGGAAATTGATACTTCATATGGGAAAATAAATTTCACATGTTATTGTCGATAGGGGCGATTATTTCACTAGTATGATAAGAATGTAATATTATCTCTGGTACAAAATGTGGTTTGTGTCTTTACTAAATTAAATAGGAATCTAGCTTCACACACATAACATATTAAACAATTCTTAATAAAAAAATTTTCTCTAAACCGAATCTCAGTAACGTTTTCATTTTTAAAAATAATTCACATATTTTGATATTCTGTACTCGTTTTACTTTCAACTAAACAGAGATGTTTCAATGTCCAAAATCTTACGATTTTCACAACATGAAATTTGTCAAGTATTTGTTATATCGGTCGTTTGATATCACTCAATTTAAGAATTAAAAACATATAAAATAAAAAACTTTCTTCGATCCTGCCAGGAGTCGAACCTGGAATCTTCTGATCCGTAGTCAGACGCGTTATCCATTGCGCCACAGGACCGTGTTGCATTACCAAAACAAAAGTTGTATATAAATGTTTCCTATTCTATTTAATTTTTTATCACAACGATCATGAGTCATCATAACTCTGAAATACAACTCTGTAAGACAAATTTTGCAATAGTGCAATTTGGCAACCTAGCATTTTGCACCTTAGAAATTAAATTGTTGATAATTTCATATTTTTTTTACATTATTTTATTAGATTTTATATAAACCTATTAAAATTAAAATGAAACCTAGTTTAAACAAAGTGTTTTTTAATCTATTAAGAAAAAAAATGGTCTGCGATCCTGCCAGGAGTCGAACCTGGAATCTTCTGATCCGTAGTCAGACGCGTTATCCATTGCGCCACAGGACCATATAGAATTTGAAACAATATTCACCCTATCGGCAATAACATGTGAAATTTATGTTTCCATGAAATATCCATTTCCCTGGAAGGGAAAATTGATATTCCCATGAACTTTTCATTCACAATAGTTCATTTTGTTCGTAATAGCTGTTTATTGTTTACAAAATTTCATATAAAAATGGAATGGGGAATTTTTTCACTAGAACAAAGATAATGAACGAAAAATGGGAAAAAGGAACATATTTCATGTGAAATATTTATTTATTATAAAATAATCCTCTCAAAATAAGATCATGACTTTGAATAGTACATAAATACAACCCTGCTATTGATATTTGGCAAATGAGAAATTTGGCAACATAGCATTTATAGCAAATAACTCCAGAAATAAAGCTAATAGAATATGTTTACATATATATTGTGCTAATAGCAAATAATAAAAATAGTTCTTCGATCCTGCCAGGAGTCGAACCTGGAATCTTCTGATCCGTAGTCAGACGCGTTATCCATTGCGCCACAGGACCACATAATTTCGACAAATTAAAAGTTACACATAATTAAATGTATGAATTTCTTTTGCATAAACTATCATCAAATAAAGTGACTTGATGACTGATCCCAGCTTGAAAATACAACTCTGCCATTTTTCTTATATATATTGCAAAAGTGAAATTTGGCAGCATAGCTTAATTCACAATAAATAGGAATTGTTTGTTTGTCAGAAAAATTTAAATATAATTGAGAATCATTATAAATACTAGAATATAAAATCATATTTACTTAAATATTATATTATTGTAACTGGGAAATAAAAAAAATAATTCTGCGATCCTGCCAGGAGTCGAACCTGGAATCTTCTGATCCGTAGTCAGACGCGTTATCCATTGCGCCACAGGACCGTGTATATCTACATTATAAATATTCTCTGAGAAATTTCTATTGATCATAATATTTTGTAATCATTTTTAACTGAAATTAAGAATTTAAATTTTTGAACATAATTTAAAAAGTTTTAAACATTTTAAGAAGTTCTTTGAAATAACAAAAGTATATATTTGTAAATTATCTTTCTCTATGTTAAGTTTCCAATAACTTCCCTTTTAACAGAAATCTGGCAACATAGCAGTTTGTATATATTATTGTAATTATGCTAAAAATTGCCTTAAATGACAGCGACATTTAAATGTGTTTAATATTAAATTTATAACTATTATTTTTATGTAAAAAAGAAACTTCGATCCTGCCAGGAGTCGAACCTGGAATCTTCTGATCCGTAGTCAGACGCGTTATCCATTGCGCCACAGGACCCTATGTCCTCTAGGGGTCAAATGTTTTTTACATAATGTTGTATTACACATCGTTAGAAAGGAAATGTTTGCCCATAAATATATTTGTATATAATAAATTATTACAGTTTACATGAATTTTGGCAACAAGGCATTTTGCAATTTTACGCAATAAGTATTAATTTATGAAATTTCAATAATTTATCATTAATTTTTTACATAATAATCTCTAATTTTTGAAAATTTTCATAAAAACCCGGTAATTTATAAAAAAATAAATTACTGCGATCCTGCCAGGAGTCGAACCTGGAATCTTCTGATCCGTAGTCAGACGCGTTATCCATTGCGCCACAGGACCGTACATGAATTCTGAACGCTACATTTGGGTTTTATAATAAAACTACAAAAAAAATAGAAATAATTCAGCTGCAAATAAAACATTTTCAGAATTTATTTATTTACATATTCATTACTTAATTGATCTTCTTAAATATTCTTAAAAAATTTTAAATATTTTTCCAAATAAAAAAGTTCTGCGATCCTGCCAGGAGTCGAACCTGGAATCTTCTGATCCGTAGTCAGACGCGTTATCCATTGCGCCACAGGACCATATGAATTTCAGCTTATAGATATTTTTTAAATTTATCCAAATTATAAATAAATTTAGATAAAGAATTTAAATAAATAAAATTAACATAAAACAAACATATTTTACAACAAGAAACATATGTTATAATTATTATTCTTATGTATACATTAACATATCTGTTCTTGTTAAGTATTTGTAATACTGATACACACTTTCGATAATCGTTTAATAAAAGTTATTTATGTAAAACAAATAAATTATGAAGCAGAATATAAAACGATTATATTTGAGGTATTTTTTAAGAGTAAATTACCAAAGAAAGTGGTAATTTATTCTTAAACAGTGCCACAAACATGCATGTAACAGTTGGCATCAAATTATTGCTACTGTTAACATCGTTGACTATTGTTAAAAAAAGGAATTTTCGATCCTGCCAGGAGTCGAACCTGGAATCTTCTGATCCGTAGTCAGACGCGTTATCCATTGCGCCACAGGACCCCTTAAAGAGATAAAAATTTGATAAAATAGATTTTGATCTTTTAAAGTTCCATCATGGTGAAGACAAAATAAGTTTTCCTTATGTTTTAAAAGAAGTACGTTGGGCTGACGTAACTTTAGCTTAGTGTGCAAATGTGCTAAGTCGCTTTTTATAAATTTTACAAGAGACACAAAGAACGTTCTAGAATCCTTGGCTTTAAATATTTATGAAATCTGTCAATTAGTACTAATGTTAGTTCTTCAAGTTTCTCCAACCCACATACATCTGCCTGTTCTTATTTATTTGCAAATATAATATCTAAATTTGTATTGCATACTTTAGGGAGCTTTTTTACTACAGTTGACTGGACTCAAAAAAATAAAAAATTTTCGAGTTTTACAAGGAATGTTTGAATTTTTTCCTTTACAAACCGTCTCCTGAAAATTTCGAATCGAATACAAAAAAAAATCAGCCAACACGGACCATTTAATTTTTATATATATAGATTTGGTGTGAATTATAGTGATAAATAAGTCTTAGTTAAGATAATCCATTTGTTGGTCTTTTTGTATTAAAATCTCATTTTTCATAAAAAGTGGACTTAACACGTTTGCACACTAAGCTAACCATATGTTACTTAAATATAGCATAACGAATTTTAAACTGTATATATTTTAAAGATTTATTAACCAGTAATATCGAAAATTCATAAATTCTGCTTCAAAATCTCTTGTAGTAATTTCTATGAAAGACATTTTTCACATGAGAGATTGTATTATATAGTGACAGTTTCGAATCTTGTTTACGGGTTCAATTTGTATATAAAACTTTCTAGTACCAAGAATTTTTATTACTCCGATTTTAAGTAAATCTGGTGGATCTTAAAACTGATTCGATTTGGTATGTTATCATTCTAAAAATCAAAAATTTCTTCGATCCTGCCAGGAGTCGAACCTGGAATCTTCTGATCCGTAGTCAGACGCGTTATCCATTGCGCCACAGGACCGTACATGAACTCTGAAGGTTAAATTTGGGTTTTATAATAAAACCAAACAAAATAGAAACAAATTATTTAATAAAATTAATTAAGAACAAACATACAAAACTAAATTGTAATAAATTACAACAATTGTAATTTTAATTCCTATTAAAAGAACAATTAATAAAAGAATACAAAAAAACTGACTTCGATCCTGCCAGGAGTCGAACCTGGAATCTTCTGATCCGTAGTCAGACGCGTTATCCATTGCGCCACAGGACCGTACATAAATTCTAAATGATTTACTTGGATTTTATACTAAAAATAACTTTTGAATTAAACGCAAAAAAAAAATATTTCTTTACTTAATTAACTTAAGAATAATTTTAATAAATTTAAAATAAAATAAATTAGAACATAAAATTAATAAAAAAAAATGTTCTGCGATCCTGCCAGGAGTCGAACCTGGAATCTTCTGATCCGTAGTCAGACGCGTTATCCATTGCGCCACAGGACCGTACATAAATTCTAAATGATTTACCTGGATTTTATACTAAAAATAACTTTTGAATTAAACGCAAACAAAAATATTTCTTTACTTAATTAACTTAAGAATAATTTTAATAAATTTAAAATAAAATAAATTAGAACATAAAATTAATAAAAAAAATATTCTGCGATCCTGCCAGGAGTCGAACCTGGAATCTTCTGATCCGTAGTCAGACGCGTTATCCATTGCGCCACAGGACCATATGATAATCCAAAGATTATTACTTTAATAGTACACCAAAGAGTTGATAACTTTGTCTATGAAAATAAAAGTTTATATCTCTTAGATGTGAAACCCGGAATTTTACAAATAGATTAGTACTTTTAGTACTTTAGATAAATCTGTATTAATACATAATTACAAACTGATTTAATATTATGCCTCAAAGACTTAATAACTTTTCTCTATGGACTTTGAATTTCAATCACGGAACAATTCTAAGCCACATCCCCTACAGGGAATGCCAACGCTTAAAGGAAAGTTGTCGATATTTTAACTAGTGCAATTGTCGATAGAGAAAGATTGTTGACATAGAGAAATAGGGTTTTAGGCTGACAGATACACCAATGAGATTTTAATACCTAAAATCGTGTTCATTAAAGAAAATCGACCCTCTAAGGTTTGAATTACAAGTTTATCTGTAATAAAAATCTCTACTGAGAAACATAATCGTAGAAGATCCGGCGATATGGAATTTATTGTAAAAAAATAGCTTCGATCCTGCCAGGAGTCGAACCTGGAATCTTCTGATCCGTAGTCAGACGCGTTATCCATTGCGCCACAGGACCGTGTATCAGCAGCTAATCCGAAATGCATAAATTTATGCTTATGAAAGAACAAAATACAACTCTGCATATTGCAAATGTGAAATTTGGCAATATAGCATTTCAAAAATGACTTAATTCTTGGTTTTTGGTGTATAAATGTTAAATTTTTAAAACAAATTTTATATTTATAGCTTCAAATTGGAATAATTATAAGGTTTCCAATACAAATTTAAATAAAAAATGCATAAAAAAAGTTATGCTGCGATCCTGCCAGGAGTCGAACCTGGAATCTTCTGATCCGTAGTCAGACGCGTTATCCATTGCGCCACAGGACCATGAGATCTGTTAGAATAATGATGAAATATTACGGTTTCATGTATGACCTCATATTCTGGGCGCTCGCTTCCAACGAATCGGTGGTGTTCGGTACTGGTTTCCTGTGATGAACTGGCCCGATTTCAGCAGCTCATAATAGATTGGTACCAACAAATACCTTAGCGCCATGGATATTTAGCTTTGGTGTAGATTCGGCTGGTTGTAAGGGCTTCACATTCACGATTCGCTTCGGGTTATCGTAATGAACAAATATTTCATCGCAAGTATTGATTCTTTGCAAAAATTATTTTTTTTTTCAGATATACAAACTCGTCTTTCAAGTACTCTCTGCTTCAATTCGTATGATATCCTCTTTTGTCTTCAAATTAGAGAAGTAAAGCAAAACTTCCGGGATATGAAGCTTTGTTGGTACAAAATTCGACATTTTCAAAGCAAAAAAAAAAAATTGTTGTCTACACTATAATGTTTAATAACTTTGTGATAATCAGGGAAACCAGAAATATGCTCTAAAAAAAGCGTTTTAAGCGCTTTAAATATGCAGTAAAAACTTTAAAATATGCTCTTAAAATTTTAAAAATATGCTCTTAAAAAAACAAACTTTTACATAATTTTTAACCAAAAAAAATTTACTTAAATTTTCACATAAAAATCGTTGTCTATTGGATCTGAAAACATTTTTATAAATAGAAAATGTTCTTTTGACATCAACTGATGTTACAGGAGCAAATTTAAAATACAATATTTCTTTAACACTTAGAACGGTTAAGTTTGAATTAGAACTAAAATTTGATATTTAGATGGCACTATTATTAAAATAGTGCTTATTTTATATTAAAACAAGTAAGAGAGCTATATTCGGCTGTGCCGAATCTTATATACCCTTCAACAAATTAATCTTCAAAATAAAAAATTTATTCATTTTTTGGAAAAAAAAAAATTTTCGAATTGTTTTTTTAAATTTTTTAAATTTAATTTTTTTTTTTAAATTAATTTTTTGATAAAGTCAAAATATGCTATTAAACAGTTAAATATGCTCTAAATATGACATAAATATGCTCTTAAAACAAATATATGCAAAAATATGAATTTAAGGGTAAAATATGCAAAAATATGCACTAACAAATCGATGCCAAAATTCTTAAATAGTTCTGAAATGTGTAAATATCTTATCCATGTGCTCATTAGACCCACCAGAAAAAATATGCATTTGCATATTTTGGTTTCCCTGGTGATAATAAATGACAGATATGTACCCTTCAAAATGACATATAAGTTCAAAAGATACGCCATCTATTGCAAATCCCCTATAAGTAAAAAGATCCGGAATTATTTAGGGGATTAAATTGAAATGACATATAAGTTCAAAAGATACGCCATCTATTGCAAATCCCCTATAAGTAAAAAGATCCGGAATTATTTAGGGGATTAAATTGAAAAGCGTTTAATTCCTCAAATTATTTTACATGTATTTTTTTCTATAATGAAAACCTTTCTAGATCTTCACAAAGCTATTTATTTGCTAGAATTTATAGATTTTTTGGATTAAGCATTCTAAATAAAAAAAAGAAACTTCGATCCTGCCAGGAGTCGAACCTGGAATCTTCTGATCCGTAGTCAGACGCGTTATCCATTGCGCCACAGGACCGTACATAAATTGTAAATGATTTAAATGGGTTTTATACTAAAATAAATAAAAATTATTTCAAAAATATATTAAAATCTAATAAATTCTTTATTTAATTTACGTAAAAATCATTTTAATAAATTTAAAATAAATTAAAGCACAAAATTATTAAAAAAAAAAATAAAAAATTAAACTGCGATCCTGCCAGGAGTCGAACCTGGAATCTTCTGATCCGTAGTCAGACGCGTTATCCATTGCGCCACAGGACCATATGAAAATTTGAGCCAAATGTAACCCATTCCTCTACTCGCTACCTGTAGATAATATATTCATGATTAAACAATAAAAAGAACAAAGAATAAAGAAGATTAATTTATGCTAAACAACTGTGTACACAATCCCAACACAACACATTTTTACATAAAATCAACTGGCCATTAATAAAAATATTTATTTATAACTTTAGCTGTATTTTTTTTTGGTGGTTTTTATCAAATTATCTATGGTTTTTTGGCATTGCCAACATGAATTTTATGTTTTTGTATGCTTAACACTCATAATCTAAATTAAACAACTTTTTTTAATCATCTTCAACATGCAAACAAGTATTGAATTGAAGTGATTTCATTAAGTGGCTTTTATTTTGTTATAAATATTTAATAAAGTTTTATTGATATAAATTGATTATAAAGCAAATTGATGGGAAATAAAATGACCATTTAAAGACATATATGCAGCTAAATTGCTGCGTGCCTAATAAACATAATCAAAGAAAGAAATATTTAAGAAATGAAAAAATAAGGGGAAAACTTTAAATATTATATAATGCCAGAAAACAATAATCAATTTTAAATTGCCATCTTAAAATACCGTTGATTATATTTATGAAGCTGTGCTTGACAACGAGTCATTTTCATGTTGCATTTCAAAGTTAAAGCAAACTTGAGTAATAATGGGTCACCATGTGAATGAAACAGCTTTACAAAACTACATAAACGTCAATCATTTAAAGTTTATCTATAGGTCTATCTATCTTTATAATGTTTAAAATAAAAAAATATATTTTTCTTTTAGCTGTTTTTTACTGCTTTAGTGACTGATTAACATAATGACTTATTGAAATAGAAGATGAGAAAGAAATGTTTTTTTTTTACGAAAATAAAAACAAAATGAAAATTAGAAATAAATATTACAAAACTGTATGATGTAACAGTTTTTTATTTATGTTTCAGTATTTCTTGATTTCTTTATTTAATTGATTTTCTTTTCTTTCATAAATTCATAAATTTTTGCAGAGAATTGTTGAGCTAAAGCAGTGAAAACAGCAATGTTGCTGTAAAATCACACAATTGGCAACACTTAGATTGTGCAAACCAGTGGCAATACTAAATGAGCAATGCTGGAGACAGAGATGCAAAAAGTAGTACTAAGTAAATAAGTGGCCTTTTTAATCAAGTGCTAATGTAAACATAGATGGAAAATTTAGTACTAGATAAACAAGTAGCAATAAAAATGAGCACATAGATGGAAAATAAAGGACTTAGTGAACAAAAGGTACTACTGATTAGTAGAAGAAGTAGAAGGATATAAAATGTTTAGTTTTATTTAAATAATTAAGTAAAAATGTAAACAGGATTGGAAAATGAATCTAGAGGCATTACTAAAACAGAGTAGATAAAGACAAAGATGTTAAATTTGAGATATAATATAAAAGTCAGTAATTGTATGATTATTTATTTATTTATTTATTTATTTATTTCTGTTGTAAGTCTAGCTATCTGTAAGCGTGATTACGAAACAGAAATTGTAATTTTTTTCTGTTAGCTTTATTTTACTGCTTTAGTGACCGATTAACATGGATTAATGGATTATTATTGAACGAAAATAAATCTAAAATGGAAATTATGAAAAAAATATTACTAAACTCAGTGATGTAACAGTTTTTTATTTCTTGTTTTATCTTTATTTAATAGATTTTCTTTTATATTGTTTAACAATTTTCACAAATTGTAAAATTTTGCTAGGAACTGCTGATCTAAAGAAAACTAATCAATTAGCAACAATAGGATTATATAATGGAAAGATTAATCTCTGAAATGTAGTTTTTAAAGATAATTTAATTTAAATGTTGGCTGCCGCTTTTCGGTTACTCTTTCCAGCATTGCTGCCGATATCTAGCTGGTTACGTTAGAAATATTGGCTTCCTAGTCTTGAATCGTAGTTAGATCGTTGTGTTGGTGATCTTCAACGTCCATTGTTCATTCACTAGTTGCTTTGTATTGGGTGTAATTATCTTTTGAACGCGGTTTTTGTTTTTAATAATTTATGTCATTTTGAAGGGTGCATTTCTGTCATTTTAGTTATTGAACATTACCCACTGTCTATACTAGACAAATATATTGTTGTCCAGACAAAATTGTCTTGACAACTTTGTCATAACGAAGCAATAATACAAATAAATATGGACTATACCTGATAATATTTTATCTTGACAACCATTTTGACATTTATCATGATAAAAATTTATCAGGTGTAGCAGGGAGTTAAAGTTTAAACAACAAATTTTTTTT
The DNA here is from genome assembly GCF_958450345.1 of Calliphora vicina. NCBI lineage: Eukaryota > Metazoa > Arthropoda > Insecta > Diptera > Calliphoridae > Calliphora > Calliphora vicina. Next base: position 132,173,514 of record NC_088781.1, read on the forward strand.
TTTTGCTTTGAAAATGTTGAATTTTGTGCCAACAAATCGTCATATGCGGGAAGTTTTGCTTTACTTCTTTAATTTGAAAAAAAAAACGTGCCGGATTGTGCTGTTAAGAAGTGGTGATTTTCACACGGAAGACAAAGATTGTCCAGACCAACCAAAAAAGTTTGAAGACCAAGAATTGGAGGCATTACTCCATGAAGATTGTTGTAAAACTCAAAAAGAGTTTGCAAAATCATTGGCAGCTAACTCAAGCAGCAATTTCAAAACGTTTGCGAGCAGCAGGATTCATCCAAAAACAGGGAAATTGGGTAACATACGAATTGAAACCGAGAGACCTTGACATATGATTTTGCATGTCCGAAATTATGTTTGAAAGTTGAAAAGAAATTAATTTTTGACGCGAATCATTGCTTGCGATGGAAAATTGATCCATTACAATAACCCGAAGCATAAGAGATCTTATGTGAAGCTCGGCCAACCAGCCGAATCGACACCAAAGCCAAATATCCATTGCGCTAAGGTAATGCTCTGAATTTGGTGGGAGCAAAAGGGTCCTAACTCTTATGGGTTGCTGAAATCTGACCAGTACTTCACAGGGAATCAGCTGAATCGACTTCAAAACCAAATATCCATGGCGCTAAGGTAATTCTCAGTAAATGGTGGTAGCATAAGTGTCCTATCTATTATGAGCTGCTGAAATCTAACCCGACCATGACAGGGAACCTATACCGAACGCAACTGATTCGATTGAAGTGAAAAATTGGCCGAAAACGCCAAGAATATGCGGCAAGCCATGAAATCATAATATTCCATCTTGAGAACGCTAGGCCACATGTTGCAATAATTGTTTAAAGGTATTTACTGCAAATAAAGTTGATATTTTTTAAAACTTTTTTGCAATTTTCTATTTCGATATAGTTTTCGGTTTTAGTTAAGTTTTCTTCTGTTATACAAATTCTTATTCAAAACATTGCTGACAGTAATTCATGCCACTTTAAGATCTTTCGCTATGAAAAGTATTGGGATATTTCTGATCCTTTTGTCGATTATAAACTTACGGTGCTGTTCCTGATTTTATTATTATTTTTCCAGTATTTTAGGTAGATTGAACATACTGGCCCATAATCATAGTCAAACACTAAAGTCGGTTCTTTTTAAAATCAACTTTAATTTGCAACCATAGTCAAAATTAAAGTATGTTTTAAATTGAACCGACTTTAACTGGGTGCCACCGCAAATGTAGAAAATGTTTTCATACAATATACAACAAAAAACAGACAAGTATCAACGCTGAACAGCTGACATACAAAATTAAAAAAAAACCAAAAAACGTAAACAATAAAAGTAACCGGGACATCTAAAGAAAGAAAGTTGTTTGTTGTGGAAAAATGGAAAAGATAAGATTAATATCATAATTACGATATTTTGGTACTAATTTTATTGATAACTGTTCAATAATTGCAAAATCTCTACCAATATCTTGTAACTTAAACATTTTTTACTTTGTGACGAACTTTTTTACTCGGCGAAGAACAGCTGATGCTGTTGTTAAACGAGTTAAAAACAACTTCAGCTAGTTTTATATTTAGAGTCGACTTCAGCGTCAGAAGTATACTTTAACTTGTCTATGATAGACCTAACGTCCACTCTTAAGTAAAGTCGAGTTTAATTCTCTTAAAATGTACTTTATTTTTGTATGCTAGTATTTTGTACATATTCCATTTCAAATGTTGATAGTTATTTCAAAAATAACTCGATAAAGCAACACTATCTTCCTTTTCACAGGATAACATACTGACGAGACGTAATGGTAAAAAACCTAACTCTTGTAACAACAAAAAACATGTTTGTCAATGTTTTTGTTTGACAATACAGAGTGTCTTGGCTCTATGTATAATTCTCAATGCTTCCTTTCATATATAAATGGGAAACTCTCTTATTAAAGACCTAACTCAGTTGTAAAAAACCTAAGTATTTGTAAAAAAATCTATGTGAAAACAGAAACAACACTCGTATGCGTGATGATTTTGACTAATTTTTTTATTTGAGTTTTTTTTCTAGTTTCCACTCTATGTGTAGTCCCCTTTGTTAACCCTTTAAGTGCCAAAAACTCATGTGGTAACTCCCTTAGCTGTTTTCTTCAAGGAATTTAAAATTTTGTATGATTTTTATAAACCAATAAATACTTTTATTTTAAAATTATATATGTATTAAAATTCCTTTGTTTGTTCCAATATTTTTATTTAATACCTTTCTTCCTGCAGTAATAAGTCCCTTGTCAATCAATTTAAAAACTAATTAAAAACAGTTGTTTCTAATTTAATGACTTTCTACCACCACCAGCACCAAGCAACACCCCAAAGAGACATGTTAAGTGGCATGTTCTTGTATAAACTTTAAATTTATCCCGTGTGTATTTTTTTTTTCTTCAAAATTTACCAATTCTTGTTTGTTTTTCAAAATTGACATTGAACTTTTTTTTTTTGGTCTTTCTTTGTCTTTTTAATATTATAATTTATGGCATTTTAATGCTTAACGTCATGTAATGTGCCCAGCTTTAACACGATGCCACCATCACCACCAGCAATAACCACACACTTTTTAGTATGGCACGCCCGACTCCCCTCCTTTGCCCACTACTTTGTTACTTTAATTTAAGAAAAAAAAAAAGATTTGTGTAAAATCATCATGTTCTTCATAAATCTTTCATTTAACTTTTAGAGATGCAGCGGATGCTGTTTCCTTTGTTTTCCAGGTTTCATTTCTGTTCATGAATTGAAATTTTTGAAGTGTACCAGCAGCATTTCATTCATTTTTTTCTACTTTAAAAATTGATTTCAATTTATTTCATTTCAAATGGTTGTTGTTTTTGTTATATCTTTCTCTTTGAGTTTTTTTGTCATTTTGTTGTTGTTGCTGTTGTTGTATTATGATTATTGTTGTATTTTAATGTGTTGTCATTTTATTTTTAGCAACCCACACTTATGTATTTTCTTTCTCTCTTCTTTTTCTTCTTCTTTTTTCTTGTAGGAGTCAAATACAATGTAGCCAAATATTATTTTTTTTTGTTGTCATTTTTCTTTATGTCATTTGTGCTATTTTTTTTTGTCAAATATAAAGAAACTTTTTCTTTTGTTAAATCTCTTTCTTTGGGTTTTTATTATTTATTAAGGGAGTTTATTACATTTCCGATTTATGTTCATGTTTTTTTTTGAGCTTGTTGTTTATTATTATTTTTATTGAAAGTTTATTGTAACACTTTTTAACAGCACCATTTTGTGGGTGAATTATGTTGAAGGGGTCAGGTCATAGTTTTAGAAATCCATAAATATATTTAAAGGAAATACATATTAGAAAAATAATATAAAGAGCTTTATTTGTAAATTAAGAATATAAAAATGGCTGACAATTTTCTAAAAAAAAAACATTATTTTTTATTGTCCAGTCTATAGGCTGGTATATTGTCCAGACTATAGACCAGTTTATTGTCCAGACTTTAGACCAGTCTATTTTTCAGACTATAGACCAGTCTATTGTTCAGACTATAGGCCAGTCTATTGTTCAGACTATAGACCAGTCTATTGTTCAGACTATAGACCAGTCTATTGTCCAGACTATAGACCAGTCTATTATTCAGACTATGGACCAGTCTATTGTACAGACTATAGACCAGTCTATTGTTCAGACTATAGACCAGTCTATTGTTCAGACTATAGACCAGTCTATTGTTCAGACTATGGACCAGTCTAGTGTTCACACTATAGACCAGTCTATTGTTCAGACTATAGACCAGTCTATTGTTCAGACTATAGACCAGTCTATTGTTCAGACTATGGACAAGTCTATTATTCAGACTATAGACCAGTCTATTGTTCAGACTATAGACCAGTCTATTGTTCAGACTATAGACCAGTCTATTGTTCAGACTATAGACCAGTCTATTGTTCAGACTATAGACCAGTCTATTGTTCAGACTATAGACCAGTCTATTGTTCAGACTATAGACCAGTCAATTGTTCAGACTACAGATTTTTTTTCAGACTATAGACCAGTCTATTGTTCAGACTATAGACCAGTCTATTGTTCAGACTATAGACCAGTCTATTGTTCAGACTATAGACCAGTCTATTGTTCAGACTATAGACCAGTCTATTGTTCAGACTATAGACCAGTCTATTGTTCAGACTATAGACCAGTCTATTGTTCAGACTATAGACCAGTCTATTATTCAGACTATAGACCAGTCTATTGTTCAGACTATAGACCAGTCTATTGTTCAGACTATAGACCAGTCTATTATTCAGACTATAGACCAGTCTATTGTTCAGACTATAGACCAGTCTATTGTTCAGACTATAGACCAGTCTATTATTCAGACTATAGACCAGTCTATTGTTCAGACTATAGACCAGTCTATTATTCAGACTATAGACCAGTCTATTGTTCAGACTATAGACCAGTCTATTGTTCAGACTATAGACCAGTCTATTATTCAGACTATAGACCAGTCTATTGTTCAGACTATAGACCAGTCTATTGTTCAGACTATAGACCAGGCTATTGTTCAGACTATAGACCAGTCTATTGTTCAGACTATAGACCAGTCTATTGTTCAGACTATAGATTAGTCTATTATCCAGACTATAGATTTTTTTTGTAAATCATGTTTTCCACATATTTTTCTTTCTCATTTATTTTTTTTTAAATCAAAATTTATTCAGTTATTTCCTTGTATATAAGTATGAAATAATATTGATGAATTAAAATTTGATTACTTTGTTATTTGCCATGAAATTTTCTTTAAATATAAAATATGGTTTATATAAAGATAAAATTGTTTTATGTCATGCTTTAGAGATTTAATTTTTCTATAACAAACCCGAAGTATTTGGAGCATGAAACATGCAATTGTTAGATTGTTTAGGAAAATATCATGTTACTGTCTTTTCTTGTTTGAACAATCTTAAAGATCATATTATATAAGCTGGTCTTACAATATTATTAAAGTAAAATATAATAAATATAAATTTACAGTTGTTGGTTTTCTAAGGAAATGATACTACTTGAAGTTTTCATGTAATAGGATTATTATTTAGGCTTATTATAAGCACTGGAACCCTGTTTTAAAACAATAACATATGGTAGCCTCCTAATGGCAACCCTTGCAAACATTGCCACTAGCTGTTTCTCTCTCTCTCTCTCTCTCTGTCCTTAACTAAGAAGTTGCCATATCCCACCTTGTAGTCAATTAGTATGTTTTTCTGCACAGTTGCAAAATTTGGTATTTCTTAACAATATTAGCAATTTTTTTATCATTATAATAATGAGTGTTACTTACTTTTTGCCTGACTTAAAGCTAATTGAATGTGAAAACAAAGTAAATGTTTTTTTATGGCAAATAAATAATAAATATTTGCTACCACCAAGAGAAATTAAATGTTAAACAAAATTTACTTTCAAATTTGATGTTTTTTTTTCTGTTTTCAGCAAACAAATTTATTTTTATTTATTTATCCATGTCATTAGTTGTTTGAAAAACAATATTGATTTAAATTTGAAAAAACAAAATAAATCGTGATTTTTAGCTAATTTAGGAGTGTATAAAACTCAAAATAATATCTTTTGTTTTCATAAAATAATGGAATAATGTGTGTGTATTTTAAATTTAGTGTTTAAAAGAAAAATGCTTGTCAGTGGGGTCTTAATTTAAAAAAGAAACACACTAAGATTTATTTACAAAAAAATTAAAAAAAAAAATTAAAATCTCAAGCTGTGTGTATCATCATCATCTTGGTCGTTGTCCTCTTTCCACTGGGGAGTTTTAAGTTATTATTGCATTTATACAATAGCTAGCTCTTCAACATTTCACTATTGTAGCACCACCATACCATGCCTGTGCAACCAGCACCAAAAATATATCCGACAGTGTTAAAAACTTTATTTTAATGTTTATATATGTAAAATATATAGTCAAATTTCATTGTATTTTATTATTTCTTATATTATTTTTGTTAAAATACATTTGCTCATCTTGTTTGTTATTTTTTCCTTTTTTTGGACGTCTGTGGCAATTTTAAGAGTTTTTTTTTTGCACTTAACACTTGTTATTTTTGACTCGTTTTAATATTTATATTTTTTCCTACTTATTTTGCTAATGGGGGGGATTTAAAACAGCGTAAAGATCAATGAACGTTCAATTAAGTCTTGGGAAAAAGTAGCTAAAGTTCAAGGAGATTTTAATTTTTTATAAATTTTCTTAAATACAGGAAAATAAATTTAAATTCACTCCAGTCTATAGGGATCTATCTATAGGCTATACAGGAGTCTTTAGGCCAGACTATTGAGGAGTCTCTAGGCCAGACTATAGAGGAGTCTATAGGCCAGACTATAGAGGAGACTATAGGCCATACTATAGACCAGACTATAGGCCAGACTATAGACCAGACTATAGGCCAGACTATAGAGGAGTCTATAGACCAGACTATAGAGGAGTCTATAGGCCAGACTATAGACCAGACTATAGGCCAGACTATAGACTAGACTATAGACCAGACTATAGGCCAGACTATAGACCAGACTATAGGCCAAACTATAGACTAGACTATAGACCAGACAATAGGCCAGACTATAGACCAGACTATAGGCCAGACTATAGACCAGACTATAGGCCAGACTATAGACCAGACTATAGGCCCGACTATAGACCAGACTATAGGCCAGACTATAGACCAGGCTATAGGCCAGACTATAGACTAGACTATAGACCAGACTATAGGCCAGACTATAGACCAGACTATAGGCCAGACTATAGACCAGACTATAGGCCAGACTATAGACCACACTATAGGCCAGACTATAGACCAGACTATAGGCCAGACTATAGACGGGTCTATAGGCCAGACTATAGACGGGTCTATAGGCTAGACTATAGACGGGTCTATAGCTTGGCTAATGAGTTAATGTTTTATATTTTAATTGAAATGTCTAGTAACCAGCATAAAACTTTGTCATTGCTATTTGAGTAAAATGTTCGAAACTTTTTCTATGTTTTCAAATATAATTCAGTACATTTGAAGAATTGTTGACTTTTTAAAGAACAAATAATATAAATCCCTTAATACTGCTCTTAATTTCACATTAAAACCAAGAATATCCACTTTATATAGTTTGTTTTTTTAATTGAAAAATCCACTAGTTTGCTGTCGGCATTAATGGAGAACCATTTATTTGCTCCTTTGGGGAGAGAGAGAGCACTATTTTGGAGTTGCCATATCAACTACAGCCAAATTTTCACAATTTGCTCCTTTGTTTACATTTTGTGTTCATCAAGAGAGTGAGAGAGAGAGAACACTATTTTGGAGTTGCCATATCAACAACAGCTACATTTCAACAGGGTTGATATAATAAACATGTCTGCTTATTAAGTATAATGAATACAATTTACTTGTTAACAAGTTTTAAATCTAATTTAATTAAAAATTAACCAAGAAGATTTAAAAATTGTTCACTATCTGTAATAGTTTTCACTGCAGTCGACTAACTTTTTGGGTTTCATGTGTTATTTACTCTGCCTAACATTAGCCGAAGTTTTCTTAGCGGTTTTAATCGTTACTGGAACGAATAATCGTTTAAATTTAAACAAATTTAATAATTTTTTTTTTATATTTTTTTTAATAGTATTTAATGTTTTATGATCAATGAACCAAATAATTGTCCCAGATTTGTTTTTCAAATATGTATTGTATTTTCAAGCATACCACAAAAAAATTCTTTAAAAATTTATGTATTTACTTAAACATAAACTCTAAAGAATTCATAATTTAATTAGCAACATCTTCATAGATGTATATTACGCTTTAATAAACACTCTATACAAAAACACTTTACATTATCTATTTATGTTGTGTACTTGTGCTTTTCATTTGAAATAAGAATAAAAGAAAAAGAAATAACATTTAAAATAAATAATTTTTGTTAAACATTAAAACAAGTCTGCTATCTTTAGCTTTTTTTTTATAGTAATTTGAAGAAAAAATTGTACGCAAACGCTTTACATGATCATGAGTTTATTTTTTAAACGATAAAGTGGGTCATACCATGTGCGCGCGCGCATTCTAGAAGAAGAAAAAGTTGTTGGCAGACTCAGCAACATTTCGCTTTAAACATGATGTCTAAGTTTTACCTAGATTTTTCTAATAAATACAAAAAAAAACACATTAGAAGAATTCAATGGTCAAATGAGTCAAGTTTACAAAATATACAGACGACGTTTACGTTTCTTTCTTTTCATTTGGGGCTAACTGAGAGTCTATTACTATTACTACTTTACAATTGTTCCCTGTGATCAATGTTCAAAGTTTGTTTTTATTATTTTCAGTTTCTTTTTGTGGAATTACTGGTAAAGTCTAGCAGTAAATGTTGTTTTGTGGTAGCAGCTAGTATTAGAAAAATGTGGGTCATTAACAAAAAATTGTGGGTTCTTTACCTTTGAAAAAAGTTTAAGGGTTAAATTAGTTGGTTTGTTAACGTTTCTGGGAAATTAAAGATTAATGAAGACATAAAGTTTTGTGTACAGCAACAGTAATTTAGTTGTTTACAGTTGGGTGAAGATTTTCTTGAAAAGATTTCTTAGGAATTTTAGGCAAAACAAAAGAAAAATAGAAAAAAATTAATTACAAAAATGTAAAAAAAATATATTCTATAGTCTAGCCTATAGGCTCCTTTATAGTCTAGACTATAGACTCTTCTACAGTCTGGCCTATAGACTCTTCTATAGTCTGGCCTGTAGACTCTTCTATAGTCTGAACTATAGACTCTTCTATAGTCTGGACTATCTGGACTCTTCTATAGTCTGGACTATCTGGACTCTTCCATAGTCTGGACTATCTGGACTCTTCTATAGTCTGGACTATCTGGGCTCTTCCATAGTCTGGACCATCTGGGCTCTTCTATAGTCTGGACTATCTATCTTCTTCTGTAGTCTGGACTATCTGGACTCTTCTATAGTCTGGACTATCTGGACTCTTCTATAGTCTGGACTATAGACTCCTCTATAGTCTGGACTAACTGGACTCTTCTATAGTCTGGACTATCTGGACTCTTCTATAGTCTGGACTATCTGGACTCTTCTATAGTCTGGACTATAGACTCCTCTATAGTCTAGCCTATAGACTCCTCTATAGTCTGGACTATAGACTCCTCTATAGTCTAGCCTATAGACTCCTCTATAGTCTCCTCTATAGTCTAGCCTATAGACTCCTCTATAGTCTCCTCTATAGTCTAGCCTATAGACTCCTCTATAGTCTAGCCTATAGACTCCTCTATAGTCTAGCCTATAGACTCCTCTATAGTCTAGCCTATAGACTCCTCTATAGTCTAGCCTATAGACTACTCTATAGTCTAGCCTATAGACTCCTCTATAGTCTAGCCTATAGACTCCTCTATAGTCTAGCCTATAGACTCCTCTATAGTCTAGCCTATAGACTCCTCTATAGTCTAGCCTATAGACTCCTCTATAGTCTAGCCTATAGACTCCTCTATAGTCTAGCCTATAGACTCCTCTATAGTCTAGCCTATAGACTCCTCTATAGTCTAGCCTATAGACTCCTCTATAGTCTAGCCTATAGACTCCTCTATAGTCTAGCCTATAGACTCCTCTATAGTCTAGCCTATAGACTCCTCTATAGTCTAGCCTATAGACTCCTCTATAGTCTAGCCTATAGACTCCTCTATAGTCTAGCCTATATACCCCTCTATAGTCTAGCCTATATACCCCTCTATAGTCTAGCCTATAGACTCCTCTATAGTCTAGCCTATATACCCCTCTATAGTCTAGCCTATAGACTCCTCTATAGTCTAGCCTATAGACTCCTCTATAGTCTAGCCTATAGACTCCTCTATAGTCTAGCCTATAGACTCCTCTATAGTCTAGCCTATAGACTCCTCTATAGTCTAGCCTATAGACTACTCTATAGTCTAGCCTATAGACTCCTCTATAGTCTAGCCTATAGACTCCTCTATAGTCTAGCCTATAGACTCCTCTATAGTCTAGCCTATAGACTCCTCTATAGTCTAGCCTATAGACTCCTCTATAGTCTAGCCTATAGACTCCTCTATAGTCTAGCCTATAGACTCCTCTATAGTCTAGCCTATAGACTCCTCTATAGTCTAGCCTATAGACTCCTCTATAGTCTAGCCTATAGACTCCTCTATAGTCTAGCCTATAGACTCCTCTATAGTCTAGCCTATAGACTCCTCTATAGTCTAGCCTATAGACTCCTCTATAGTCTAGCCTATAGACTCCTCTATAGTCTAGCCTATAGACTCCTCTATAGTCTAGCCTATAGACTCCTCTATAGTCTAGCCTATAGACTCCTCTATAGTCTAGCCTATAGACTCCTCTATAGTCTAGCCTATAGACTCCTCTATAGTCTAGCCTATATACCCCTCTATAGTCTAGCCTATATACCCCTCTATAGTCTAGCCTATAGACTCCTCTATAGTCTAGCCTATATACCCCTCTATAGTCTAGCCTATAGACTCCTCTATAGTCTAGCCTATAGACTCCTCTATAGTCTAGCCTATAGACTCCTCTATAGTCTAGCCTATAGACTCCTCTATAGTCTAGCCTATAGACTCCTCTATAGTCTAGCCTATAGACTCCTCTATAGTCTAGCCTATAGACTCCTCTATAGTCTAGCCTATAGACTCCTCTATAGTCTAGCCTATAGACTCCTCTATAGTCTGGCCTATAGACTCCTCTATAGTCTGGCCTATAGACTCCTCTATAGTCTGGCCTATAGACTCCTCTATAGTCTGGCCTATACAGGGGTGATTTTGGAAAGATTTGTTAAGTTTCTTTCAGGAAACTATTTCTCTTTTGAATACCGTTTCCCCTAAAATACCTCTTTCTGTGCATTATTGTTTCAATTGTAAAAAATATATTTAAAAAAATCCATAAAAACTACACTCCACTTGATAACAATATTTTGTAATGAAAAAAAAAATAGAACTTTAATAAAAAATGTGTTCCAAAGGTAAAAGGTAAAAAACCTTATAACTACCCTTTGTCAAAAATTTCATGCATACGTAAACTATACTCAAGTTGTGTGTGACAACCCCTCTTTGAGAGCATGGAAATAATAACAACAACAATGAGTTCAAAAAAAAGTAAACACAAACAAATAGATAACCCACAACAGCAATAGTTCACGCAAAGTAATAATCATACACGTGCATTTTTTTCCACATGCACTTTGACTTTGTGGATACCACCACCATCGCTACAACTACTACTTGTGATACTCCATTACACATCAGTGGTGTCTTATTACACACCAGTAGTTCTGGAGTCTAACAACAAATAAAATATGTAATGAAACCAATTCAGCATTTATGTGACTATTGAAGGCAATAGTCTGCCCTCCAAAGAGTAAAATACACGGTTTCTAAAGTTAAATATAAACAAAATCATACTGACTACTTTTTAGATTACTTAGGGACAGTTAAGAGTTAATTAGTTCAACGCTAGATTAAATAAAATAAGTAATGAAATCATTTCATCATTTGTGAGGATATATTACTTCTGTTGGGTAATATATCTTCATTCTAAAGTGAAATACAAAAACAAATCAAACTGGCTACTTTTTAGATTACATAAAGACACTATACAGCTAATTGACTCTACGCTAGCTTACCTAAACTATGTAAAGAAACTAATTCAGAATTAATAAGATAATTAACTGCAGTCGATTACTTCTGAAGATTAAAATACATGGGTTCTAAAATCAATTATACAAAAAAGTAAACAGACTACACTTTAGATTACTTAGGGGCACTAAAGTGTTCTAAAGTACTATATTAACTAAAATATGTAAAGAAACTAATTCAAAATTTATAAGACAATTAATGGCTGTCAATTACTTCTGTAAAATACACGGATTTTAAAGTGAAATATAAACAAAATTAAACTGACTACTTTTTACATTACTTAGGGATAATAAAGTGGTAATTAACTTTACGCTGGATTGCCTAAAATAAGTAAACATAAACCAATTCAGCATTTAAGAGACAAATGACTGCAATATATTACTTGTGGTGAATAACATTTTTACATTATAAAGTGAAATATAAAAATAATTCAAACTGACTACTTTTTAGATTACATAGGGACATTACATGGCTAATTGACTCTACATTGGATTAACTAAACTATGAAAGTAACCACTTTAGCATTTTTGAGACACCTAAACTAAGCGAAGTAACCAGTTTACTTCTATTTACCTTACAAACCCTATATCACTAGAGAATGTAAATATAAATTGTAGTCAGCTAGGTAACTAGTCCTAGGGATACATTGCCTTTATTAACACTAAAGGGTTTTCTGTGTGTAAACAGGGGGGTAGTTTTTGTTATCAAAGTTTCTTATCCTGTCTTTTTTTATTTATTTTTTTGACACAACTGTTTTTGTTTTTACTTTACACCCTCTCATGTATGCATAATGAAAACAAAAGAAAATAAAAAACAGAAAAGGAGTAATGAAAAATAAAAACAAAACTGAGCATACAATAACATTTTGTTGTACCAAAGACACAATTATTTTTTTTTCAAAAATAAAGCAACAAAAAATTAAACTGAGGATGAGGATTATGATGACAACGCCTTTGTAACGAAGACAACAGTCAAGTCAGTCAGTCAGTTATATATAATTTTCAGTTTTTTTTTTTCATTAAAAAAAAACGCACTCATCATCACGTTGACCAACATTTTTACTTAATGAAAATTTTCAATGATTGCTGGCTGTTTGTAATGTTTATGACAATTTTTTTTTGTAAAAGAAATTGAAAATATAGATATATAAATTTGTTGGTGAGCAGCAGCAGTTTTTAATTTATTACTAAGCCAATGTGTCAGAAAATGGGAGTTATCAATTTGGACACAAGGCATATTTAATTTCATTATGTTTTAACCATTTCAAAGAAAATACTTCGATTTAATCGTTATATTAATTGTTTTATATTGTATTAAATTCTACAATGGTATCACTGCTAAAATAACGGTTCTCTCATTTTGGCGTTGCCAACTTTAAACTTTTAAACAGTCGCTATTTTTGGAGTTATTAGCCGAAGTTGGTTTTATGGTTTTTTTAAAACTTTTACTTTTAAATTCGTCAAAAATAAACTAAAATTATTTTCTCATTGAAATAAAAAAAAAACAGACATACAAATTTTCTTCAGTGGTAACACTGCTAGAATAACATTTGTCTCTGTTTGGTGTTGCCAACTTAAAACATTTTAATAGTTGGTAGCAAATGCTTGGTTTTTATTAAAAATCTAAGAATAAATTAAATATTTAAAGATTTTTTGATTTTTTAAACCTTTATCTTTAAATTTATCAAATATAACCTAAAATTTTCTTCTCTTTGATATAAAAACCCAGACAAACATAATTTATTCAGTGGTAACACTGCCAGAATAACGGTTCTCGCTTTTTGGCGTTGCCAACTTGAAACATTTAAATAGCGAACATTTTTGGAGGTTGGCTGCATTTCCTGATTTTTATTAAAAATTTAAGAATTAATTAAATATTTAAAGATTCTAAATTTATCAAAAATAAACTAAAATGTTTTGCACTTAGAAATAAAAACCTTTTTGACGTTGCCAACTTAAAACATTAAATAGCCGCCATTTTTTGGGGATTTTATAACCCAAAACCTAGCAAATGCTTGGTTTTTCTATTTAATCTATTTAATATTTAAAGATTCTAACAAAGAGTTTTTAAAACTTTTCCCTTTAAATTTATCAAAAATAAACTAAAATTCTCTGCCCTTTAAAAAAAATCCAGACAAACAAAATTTCTTAATTGGCAACACTGGTAGAATAACGGATCTCTCTTTTTGGCGTTGCCAAATTAAAACATTTAAGAAGCCGCCTGCAGTTGCTGATTTTTATTAAAAATTTAAGAATTAATTAAATATTTAAAGATTCTTACAAGAAATTTTTGATTTTTTAAAACTTTTCCCTTTAAATTTATCAAAAATAAAACTTTGAAATAAAAACCCAGACAAACAAAATTTCTTAAATGGTAAACCTTTGGTTGGCGTTGCCAACTTAAAACATTTAATTAACCGTCATTTTGTTGGAGGTTAGAACCCGAAGTTGGCTGCAGTTGCTGATTTTTATTAACAATTTAAGAATAAATTAAATATTCAAAGATTTTTTGATTTTTTAAAACCTTTCCCTTTAAATTTATCAAAAATAAACTAAAATTTGTTGCTCTTTGATATAAAAACCCAGACAAACATAATTTATTCAGTGGTAACACTGCCACAATAACGGTTTTCTCTTTTTGGTTTTTTTTTTTTGAGGTTATAACCCGAAGTTGACTGCAGTTGCTGATTTTTATTAAAAATTTAAGAATTAATTAAATATTTAAAGATTTTTTGATTTTTCAAAACTTTTCCTTGTAAATTTATCAATATTAACGAAATATTTTCTTCTCTTTGAAATAAAAAAACCAGACAAACAAAATTTATTTTCCAATACATCAATGTAAAAACCATCAATCAAGAGTCATATCAAACTTTCGATAAAGACGTTGTAAAAAAACAAAAAGGAAAACCCAAAGATTTAATGCTTTTACAACAACAAAAAAGTGACCAGCTGAGCAAAAGGTCACCAAGGGCCAAATGCATAAGAAATTTTTTGGTTTTTTTTTTTATTTTCCGGAGAAACATGATTTATAAACATGGCAGGAGGAAAGAAAAAGTTTTCATGATTAATTGCGCTGACAGTGAGACAATTCTTGGGAAAATAGTTGTATGCTTTGCTTGATGATTTCCAGGAACTTGAAAGTTTTTTTTCTTTGCTGGTCCCCAACAAATTTGTTAAGTGAAAAATAAGTAAGAAGCAGCTATGATAGTTGGCCAAGTTTTCACTTAAAAAGTAAGAAAAGAAATACTTTTGCAATTGAATGAGATTGTTTTTTCTATAACTTAGACAAGTGAGAGTTTAATTCATTTATAGTTTTTCTTCTTAACAACATCTAGTGCCAATTAAAAAGCCAACATACATAAGTTTTAATAAAAAAGAAAAGAAATAAACTTAACAAGATATTTAGTTTAGTTTAGTCAGCAATTTATTTGTAAAACATTTGTACAATGTAGTTTTGAAATTTGCTGAAAAAAAAACAAAACTAGTGCAGCTAAACAACGAATCATTTTAGAAATAAATAGATGAAGACTCAATAAATAGCTTTTCATATTAAAACAATACAGGAACCACTGCGGGTGTCCTCATCAATTTTCGATTGCCCTAGATCTCTGGAAAACTTTGTTGAGAATTATACGGCGGCTTGTTGCTTTAAAGATTATTAAACTATATTCTAACAATTCGCCTTAAAATAATCATTCAATTGTAACGAATTTTGTAATTCGAGCTTTACACTAAAAATAAATGTTTATATCATTAATCATTTGGTATTTCGTTACGAATACCCAGTAACCATTCATTTGTAACAGTTTTACTTTTTGCAACACTATAGTTTTACAATTACAATTTGTCTAATATTAAATGGTTTTTTTTTTCTAGGAAAGAGGTGTGTAATCGTTTATTGTTTTGCCATGGTGTTCATAATGGCCATTGAAAAAAATGCCAAGCCGACATCCTACTACCCTAGATTTTGAGTGAAAAAGCTTTTCTAAGGTGCCATCAATAATCAAAAGCCATTTAAATTTTTAATTTATTTATATGGCAATTAAAGCATGTTTTTAAGGGAAAGTTAAAGAAATTGGAAACAAATTAAAGAAATCTATTACAATTAAAATCTTTAATGAACACTAGCAACGAGTAAAAATTTAATTGTTGATATGGCAACCCAAAAATAATTCACTCTCTCTATCTGTCTCTTTCTTTCAATGAACATAAACTGTAAACAAACACGGTGTTGGGTTAAAATCGGGAAAAATATTTTTTACTTTTTTTCCACCAACATTTTTTTTTTTTTAAATTTAAAAAAATTTAAAATGAAATTTTGAAAAAAAAATTTGCCTAAAAATGTTTTTCACTAAAAAATTAAAAAAAAAAAAATTTTAATAAAAATTAAAAAAAAAAATGCTTTTTACTAATTTATTTATTTAAAAAAATTTTTTTAAATGAAAATTAAAAAAAAAAATTTAAATTTTGTTACCTAAAAATTTGTATTTTAAAGTATAATTTGGTATATATAAGATTCGTCTTAATTGTTTTTATTTTAGTCTTCTTTCTTGCCAAATTTTAAAAGTCAACCACATTCTATCAATTATTATACCCTTCACCTTCGTGAGAAGGGTATATATAAGTTTGTCATTCCGTTTGTAATTTCTTCATTTTTCATTTCCGGCCCTATAAAGTATATATATTCTGGATCCTTATAGATAGCGGAGTCGACTAAGCCCGTCTGTCTGTCCGTCTGTTGAAATCAATTTTCTGAAGACCCCAGATAACTTCGGGATCCAAATCTTCAATAATTCTGTCAGACATGCTTTCGAGATTTAAAATCAGCAAAATCGGTCCATAAATAACGGAGATATAATCAATAAACCGGGACAACCTCGATTTTTGACCTATTACTAAGTCATTAATATAGACAATATGGATATCTAATGATAGATATTTCAAAGTCCATTACAACGATGTAGATAAGGCTATAGTAAGATGGACCTACAATGGATCAAAATCGGGAAAAATATTTTTTAACCCGAATTTTTTTTCATCAAAAAATTTTTTTTGTCATAAATTTTTTTTCAAAAAAAAAATTTAAAATCTAAAAAAAAAAATTTAAAAAATGTTTTTAAAAAAAATTTTGGAAAAAACTTTTTTTAAAAAAAAATTTTGAAAAACAATTAAAAAAAAAATTAAAATTTGTTTACATAAAAATATTTAAACAAATTTATTTTAAAGTAAAATTTGGTGAAGGGTATATAAGATTCGGCAAAGCCGATTATAGCTCTTTTACTTGTTTTTTTATTTTTATAATCGAAACTTCATGAAATCAGGCAAAATTTTTTCCCAATTTCAATTTATTTTCCCAATATTTCTGTTATTACAAATTGAGGCTGTTTTTAATAAATTTAAGAATTTTGTTTAACTCTTTTTAAAATATTTTAACAATAATATAATAATCTAACTGAAATCGCAAAAAAATTGCAATGATTTTAAGACTTTTAAAAGAATTTTGCCTTAAAACTGTCTTAATTACGGTAAATTAAAGTCTGGCTACTACTACTTGGTGATTTTTAGCATAAAGATAAACAAAAGCTGTTTTCCAGTATGGCAACACTTTGTTTATGACAGCAATTGCCAAGATGCTAAAAAACAAGTGATGCCAAATACAAAAATAGAAAAAAATCATAAATAATCCAAGAGATGATTTTAATATTGTAGGATTTCAATAACTTATCACTTATAGTTAAATTTTGCAGATTTTTATTAAGATTTTAAAAGTTTTTATAAAAATCTTGGATTTTTTAAAGATTTTTAGATATTTGTGTAGAAACTGATTTAATTTTAATTCTAAAACACAAAAGTTATGCTTATTATTTTAAATTTAATAAAAGCTAGCTAGTTTCATCCAACTAGACCGCCAGCCAGACACTTTAATATAAAAACAAAATGTGTAAAATGTCTTTAAAGTCAGAAAAAAAGAACATTTTCATTTTCTCTATGCTACAAACCACAGTTTGTTGTGACATGTAAGTGTTGCATGGAATAAATTTTTAAGGCACAATATTGTTGTTATTTGCTGCAGCAGCAGCAGCTACTGACGACTGACTGCTGTAGTTGTTGCTCATATCATGATAGAAATAAATAAAGAAAAAAAAGGCCCATGAATTGAAATATACCATGTATGTATAATGTAGTTGTAGTATGTAATTTTACTTTATGTAGAGACCAACAATATAATTCATGCATCATGCATTTTTCAGGCCTACTCTCTCTCTTGCTGCTTTGTGTGTTGCATTGGCTGGCTGGCTGCATGCCTTGGTTTTATATTTGTATTGCAGCTCACGGCCCAAAGAACCATCAACTATTATTTGACAGCTATAAAAATAGCCTCATTGTGTCATCCATTTACTTAGCATTCTACTACAATAACTACACAATTTGATTATATCCATACCATTTCATAGCCAGCCATTGCACCGATATCCATACCCTTACCAAAGACTGTATAATGTCTGTCGCATACAAAAATTACTGAAATGACTGACTGACTAACCGTATAACGTATGTATGTGTGTTTGCCAGAGTGATTCGTTGCTTGGCTGACATTTTGTCTTGTATTTCAGTTTTCGTTTTTTTTTTTTTTTGTATTTGCCTTTTCAAGAGCCCTCTCCTCATCATCTCTATACAATTTTATTGTAATTTTATTTTTCTCAACTTAAACTTTATTATTCTATTTTAAGTATAAAAAGAAAATTAAATGCGTATTTGTTTTCTTTGCTTTTTTTTGTTAAGATTTTCAAAATGCTACAAATTCATTTATTTATTTTCTATTCTATACAATACATTAATATGACTGTATTTAGCCAGTATTTACCCATACTTTTTTGTTAAGTGTATTAAATGTCAAGCAAAATAGCTACAATAGCAAAAAAAGTAATGCCCGTGTTTTTTTTTTTGTTGTTGCTGTTTGCAAAAAGGAATTTTATTTGTAGACGACAACAAACCAATGTCCAGACATGAAGAATTTTTTAAAAGTGACACTTTTTTTTAAAGCAATGTGGTTTTATTTGTAAGGAATTTATTAACATAAGCTATACAAATAATAATAATAATAAAATTTTATTTTATCAAAGTTTTATAAAAATAACAAAAAATAAAATTTATTTAATTGATTTATTGAACTACTATTTAATTATTATAATTTTTGTTTATTTGCAGGTACCTAAACTTATTTAAATGCTAAAAAATAAGGTAAACAATTTAAAATTTTTTAAATAACTAATTTATGTTACATTTACTGCTTTGTTTTTTGTTAATTTTATAAGAAATTTATAAAAAACGCAAGTTTATTATTGCAACCCTGTAAAAACTTAGCTGTTGTCGATATGGCAACTCAATACTAGTGTCCTCTCTCTCGATGAATACACACCAGTAAACAGGCAAGAAGAAGAATGTCCCTTTACTTGATATGGCAACAACAAACTAGTGGCTCTCTCAGTGGAAATAAAATTTAAACAAACAGGGTAAGATTCCCATTTTTGTTATTCTGTGAGCTTCTTCTTTTTCCTTGGCATTCACAAACAAGTGTTAGCAAATTAAAAGAATTATGGCCAATCTAACTGAGAGAGATAAAGTGAAAAGATGAGAGCTTTTAAGAAATATCAATGAAAATAAAATAGATTTAAAGTTACCATCAAAACTTCATATAAAAAAACAACCTCATACCCAGTTCGCAGGCTTGTTTTTCTAAACTTAAGCAGATATTTATTAGAATATGAAGGATTTAAATTTTTTAGAAAAGTGTTTTACGCTAATTACTATTTATATTTTAAGGGACGGTGGTACTTAATATGATCTAAATGTGAGCAAAACTATATTGTTACGTTTTAACCTTTTCAAAACGTTGGTTTATTTCCTTTAAATAAACCGGATACTTTTGATTGCAAATAAAAGCCGTTTAGTAGTTTGAAAATTGTAACAACTCTTTATTTATTTAAAATGTACAACAACAGAATTAAATAGTCACTCAATGTTTTTTTTATACACAGAAATACAGACACACTTTATAATGTACACGAATTCACTTGAAAAACACAGCACTCAGTTGATGTTTATTCGAAAAGCGTCTCTGATCAACTCACTAACGACTGCAACCTATGCCACTATTTATAACACTGCCATCTGCATTCTAGATTGCTCTTTAACTGTCTAGAGCTTTCTAATACATACGCCATCTGTGGTGTACTTTCTACAATGTTCTTTAAATGAATATTCGAATTCGAATATACGGTCGCAGCAAACAGCGTTGCCAACTTACGATCAATGGTCAACTGAAAGCTTTTATTCAATGTTAATAATGCCCACAGATATGTTACAGTTTGCTATTACAGCACTGCTATTTGAAAGCATTCTGCTACTTTTAAATTAGTCGTTAAAATCGTTACACTTGAATTCAAGTACAATTTCGTAACAATATAAAGACCTACGATTGAAGCTAAAATTGAAATACATAGAGACCTACGATTGAAGCTAAAATTGAACTACATAAAGACCTGCAAATGAAGCTACAATTGAACTACATAAAGACGTATGATTGAAGCTAAAATTGAACTACACAAAGACCTGCAAATGAAGCAACAATTGAACTACATACAGCCCTACTATTGAAGCTTAAATTGAACTACATAAAGACATATGATTGAAGCTAAAATTGAACTACATAAAGACCTGCAAATGAAGCAACAATTGAACTACATACAGCCCTAAGATTGAAGCTAAAATTGAACTACACAAAGACCTGCAAATGAAGCAACAATTGAACTACATAAAGACCTACGATTGAAGCTAAAATTGAACTACATAAAGACCTACGATTGAAGCTAAAATTGAACTACATAAAGACCTACGATTGAAGCTAAAATTGAACTACATAAAGTCCCACGATTGAAGGTAAAGTTGAACTACATAGAGACCTACGATTGAAGCTAAAATTGAACTACATAAAGACCTACGATTGAAGCTAAAATTGAACTACATAAAGTCCCACGATTGAAGGTAAAGTTGAACTACATAGAGACCTACGATTGAAGCTAAAATTGAACTACATAAAGACCTACGATTGAAGCTAAAATTGAACTACATAAAGACCTACGATTGAAGCTAAAATTGAACTATATAAAGACCTATGATTGAAGCTAATTTTTTTTTTTTATTTTATTTCCTTTGTTTTGTTTCCTTTTTTGATTAAATGCTTGTTTTTTAAACAAAATTAAAGACAAACTTCGTTAGTAGTGGAAAATATATTGTAAATTTCTATAAATTTTAATAAAACATAACAAATAGCCTAAATAATTATGAAATTTCCATTATTTTCCAGATTTTTATTCAAATAACGTTAATATGGCTGATTTTCTATACAAAGTCATATGGCAGCACTGTCATAAATTACAGTTGCTATTTTCTACAGTGCTGCCAAGTTCAGGGTTGTTTTTCTTGTTCTTCTCACGGCTAACGAAGATGCCACATCATTTAAATGAAAAAATCGTTATTAATAAAACAAAAATTGAATTTTATGATAAAAAATTAAATTTTTAGCAATTTTACTTTTAAAATATTAAAAAAAAATATATAAAAATTAAGTACAAGGAAAATTATATTAAAAGTAAATATTAATAATTAGCAAATTTGTATAGCAGCCTAGGTTTGGCTTTCCATTTTAGCAATAATTTTCTTATCTAAATATGACAACAAATTATAGGGTTTTATGATTTTGGAAAACTTCTATTGAAATGAGTTCATTTAAAAAAATAAAGTGGGCGTCAACTCGTATTTATCTTATTTATTGGTTTATTTTGATAAACTCTAGCTGAAATCAATATATTTATATTTAAAATTTAATAACTCTCCCATTTTAACCAATGACATGCACAATTTATTGACTGGTTCGCGATATTGAATGGAAATAATTTTACAATAAAAACTGACAGTTTTTTATACAAATTTGTTCGGAATTATCTTTTTAATTCAATAAAAATATTTGTAATTCGGTTTTCGCTATTTGTATTGTTTACGTTTTGAATCAGCTAAAAACACGGAACAGTGTTTACGCTTTTTATTAAAATTTCTTTAAATCAAATTCTTAAATTTTATTAAAATGTTTGTGAAGTTAAATATCAGCTGTTTCTAACTGAAAACAAATGCATATTATTCAAAAAAATTCCTTTTAATTAATAAAATTGCTTAATTTGTTTACTTTTTTCCAATCATAACTTTGTTTTTTTTTAAATTATTCAATTTTTTTTTGCCACACTTCATTAAATATTTATAAATAATTTATTAATTATAAATATGTATATTTAAACAGATTAGTCACTTTCACAGCGTTCCATGTGATAGTGATGGTGTTGGTAGTCAGGCAACAGACATACATAATTGTAAAATAATTAAATAATAAAAGTTTTTCTTTTTTTCTGCTGCTACTGCTGCAAATTATGAGATAATATTTGTTATAAAAGTTCAGTGCTTTATACAATTATTGTAAAATAAAATAGCAACACGAAAACTTAGATTATTTCTTTATTAATTAATTCATGATTCTTGGGAAAGAAGTAAGAATGCTACAGTAAGGGGACAGACTTTAGCCACCGGTAATACCTTTATTTTAATGATTTTGTATTAAATACCGTTAAAATTTACGAATTTCTACTTAAAATGTTATGTGGCAGCACTGCTATAAAACACCGTTATTATTTTCAACAGTGCTGCCAAGTTCAGGGTGGTTTTTCTTGTTCTTCTCAATTGCTAACGAAGATGCCACATGATTTAAATAAGAAAATCTTTATTAATAAAACAAAAAACGAATTTTATAATAAAAACATTTAATTTGCAGCAATTTTAATTTATTAATGTACTAAAAAAAAAGTTATTAAAATTGTAGCGTGCTTAATATTCTTCTTTTATTAAAATTAATCTTTTAATACATTTTAAAATCTCTTACTACTCATACTTCTCGTTTTATTACTTTCAATTAACTACTGCTAGTGATTTCTATAAGTCCGAAGTCTTTTTTACTTTAAATATAAATCCAATTCAAGACAAGGAAATATAAAACCTTTTTTTTTTGTTTAAAACGCCACAAAGGCAATTTGTTTAAATTACTTAATGTAAAAGAAAACGTATATGGTTTTTTATAATTTTGCGTGATGTTTTAAATTGATTAAAGTATGTATTTTAAAGCATTTGTTTTAACAAAAATAAAATAAATAAGAAAACGTTGAGTAATGATAAAAATGATTCATTTTATTAAAAAAGCCCAGACAATGTAACTCATTTGTAAAAGTAATTTTGTATGTCAGTAACATGTAATAAATAAATAACAACAATGTATGTATTACAAAAACCTATTGAAGAAGTAAGATACATGTCAGTTTTATTTGGTATTGTTTGTTTTATATTTCATTTTTGTTTAATTGATTTCAATTGAATTTAATTACATTAAAGTGGGGTATAAAATTTCCAAGAGAAACATAAATGGCGTTTAAATTGTAAACAATTGTTAAAAAAAACAACGGTAAAGGAAAGTAGAGAGCATACATAACTACACAGACTCACTTGCTAGTAATAATAATAACAAAGAGAGTGAGAAATTGTCAAAGGTGTTGCCAATCACTTGAACAGGTTATAACATAAATTAATAGAAAATAAACAGTTGGGACAAACATTTTAAACAAAAATCTTTTAATTGCCCAGAAAATCAACAAAATTTATGTTTTATTAAAATTATAAGAAATTTACTACAAATTAAAACTTTTTATCTTTTAGTTTTAACCTTTTACCACTTGATTGTGTCTTTCTTTCCTTATTTGCTTTGCCTCCACTTCAACTTGAAATCACATAACAATTTTCCCACCATGTCTCACATAATTAATCTAAAGTATTTGCTGTTGTTCTTATTTTTTTTTTCATACATATTTCTGACAAACAACATGAACTTCCTTTTTCACCAAAGAACAACAAAATAAATAAAAAAAAATTATAAAAAACAACAACAAAAAGTATAAAAAAAATAATAATGATTTGTGCAAAATCTCATATAAAAAACGTACAGAATGAAACGAAACGGAAGCAGCACGACAGCAGCAAAAGGGTAAAATAATAAAATAAAAAATAAAATGACAAACAACTGACAGCATAAAACTGCCTGTCTGTCTGTATGGGAGAGTTCTTACGATATGTGTTTATTACACAAATACCTCTAGACCAGTCTCTTCTCATGATCAAAAGAACAAACTGAACCTGAATGTTTTGAAAATAAATCCAAGAAAAATATTTAATGAATGGGAATAAATTTAAAAAAATGTGAGTTTTACAATGGAGAATGATATTAGCAACCTAACTATATAAAGAGGGCATGATTTTAAAATAATGCAAAATTTTTGATAATTTTTTTTTCTCTTTCTTTCTTCTTTCACCAATATTAGTTACAGGATTTTGAAAAACTACAAAAATAAAATTTGTTAGGTAACGCCTAAAACTAAACCCAGTCCTTACATGATTTGAATGAAAAATACTTTACATTTTTGCCTTTATATTAAGGATTTGTGTATAACTTTGAACATAAAGTAATCTTAATCTTTTGACATATGTACCTAAAATAACAAGAAAATCTCATATTACCCAATAAAATCTACTCATGTGCACAATAATCCTTATTTATAGTGTGTTTTTAAAACACATAAATGTCAATATTTTTTATTACAAACACAAACACACAACCAAACACTTTAAAAGCATTAAAAACTAACAGAGTTAAGGATTTGTGGGCTTAAAATTGAAAAACGAACAGATTCTTTAAATATTTTTTATTTATAACCTATAAAATTCTTTATTTTTCTTAATTTTCATGATTTTGTTACAAATTACTTTGAAATACGCGATTTTCTATTTAATGTCATGTGACAGCACTGTTCTAAAACACCGTTTTTATTTTCATTAGTGCTGCCAAGTTCAAAGCTGGTTTTTCTTGTTCTTATTCCTCTCAATTGCTAACAGAGTTACCAGATAAAAGAAATGAATAATCTATTGTTTTATAGCAAAAATATAATTTTATCTTCAAAAATGTATTTATCAAGGATTTTTATTGAAATATTTTACAAATATTAAGGAAAATTAAAGAATATTCCGGCAATAGTTAAATTTTAGCTTGATTCAATTTATGTAAAAATAAAATCCAGATTTATTCTTCGATTTTAATAAAAGGAGGCCTAGTTTTATTCCAAATTGACGCTTATAAAAAAAACCTTCAACCCAATTATGAAAATAAATTCCCCGGCAGTTTTTTTGAATAGGAAAAATGAGAAAAGGGGGAATTTTTTCTTAATTGGGCTGATTTTGTCGCTCTATGTATTTTTTGTCTATTTGTTGGATTAATTTTAAGTTTTTCCTATATTTTTCACATTTTAAAACTCTTTGAATACATTTTAATGA
This sequence comes from Calliphora vicina, assembly GCF_958450345.1. NCBI lineage: Eukaryota > Metazoa > Arthropoda > Insecta > Diptera > Calliphoridae > Calliphora > Calliphora vicina. Next base: position 132,198,698 of record NC_088781.1, read on the forward strand.
AATTAAGTAATCACACATAATAATAAAACAAAATCCTGACAAAAAAAAAACTTTCCCTTTTTGTTGGTTGTTCAAAGTAGCTGCCAAAATGTAAAAAAAATACAAACAAAATTAAACAAATGCCCAATAATAACACAAATTATTTTCACTGTCAAATTACAGACAATTGTTTGAATAATGTGCAGCAAACTACAAATAAGCAACAAAGTGCAGCCAAAATGTTAAAAAAAAATAATAATAAATTTAAAGGTTATTTGCCTTTACCTGGTAAAAAAAACAACTAAAGCCTCTTTAAATTTATTTATTATTTTTGCTTTTACAAAAACTTTTTGACATGAAAATAATTGCCAGCAGAGGAAATATGAAAATTATATAGTTAAGTTAACAAATACAATTAAATAATTGTAATTTTCTGGTTAAAGTTAAACAAGATTTATAAAAATGATGTTATTTTCCCAGGATACATTTTTGTTTTTATTAATATTAATGAAAACTAAGAAAATTTTTCAATTTCTATAAGATTTCAGTTGAAAAATAAGCAAAATCGTTTTTGTTTTAATAAAAAGCTGAAGGAATTACAAACTTGGAAAAATAAGCAAAATCCTTTTTGTTTTAATAAAAAGCTGAAGGAATTACCAAATTGTTTTAATTTTTCCGTTATTTCCATTGCTTTATTTTAAAAATCGTTAAAATGTACGATTTTCTATTAAAAGTCATATGGCAGCACTGCCATAAACACCGTTATTATTTTCAACAGTGCTGCCAAGTTCATGACAGTTTTTCTTGCTCTTCTCTCTTGCTAACAAAGATGCCAGATAGTAGTAATACAAAATCAGTATTTTTATAACAAACAAATGATTTTTATAATCAAACAAGGATTTTGCATTGATTTTAATAGAGAACTTACCAAAAGCTAAGTAAATTTCATGAATTTTAAATAATAACACTTCGTAATTAAAAATTAACCAAAAAAACAACTATTTTACAATAAATCATTAAAAATTTTTTTTTATCAAATTAATTTTTCTTTTTTACTTAAAGTGAAGGGTATCTAATATTCGTTAAGAGCTATTAATAGTTTTTCATTGTTTTTTTTTCACCAACTGTTTCATGGTGTTACAATTTCCATTTGTTGTACATTTAAATAACAATTTTGTAAATAATTTATTGCTCCACTTTTGTTTTGTTTCTAGAGGTTTCTTTTTTTTTTTTTTGTTTGTTTTGCCTGCAAACCAAAACTACAAAACTGACAAAATGTAATCATATTAAATTTGTAGCTGTACAAAAATGTGAATTTAAATAAAAACCAATTAATGTCTATTTATTTTCCATATGACAGTTAACAATTTTTTTTTTCAAATTTTTTTTTTGGCAAAACAAATAATTTGATTACAAAAACTAAAACCCAACTTTCACTTTCACTCTCTAATATTTTAAGTATGTATGTATGTAGTTGTTGCTATTTTTCAATTTTATTTTTTTTTTTTTAGACATACAAGTCAAAATTTGAAAATTGTTTTTGTTACATTGCTCGATATAGCAACATATACAAAAGCCGACAATGCTGTTAACATTGGAACAGACAGACATATGAACTCTCTCATGTAACTACTCCACGTTTAAGTATGTTTATGCTTTGTTACAGTTAAAATTCATTGAAACGGTAGGTGGCACACAAATCATGTTTAATAGATATTTTTTTTTTTTCATAAAATTTTTAATGTTTTTAAGAAAAGTTTTTTTTTTTGTTTAATATTTGTCTTAATTTCTATTATTTGTAAGCTGTTATAATGCTACGAGTACAATTTATGGCCTGAATATGTTAATAAAGAAATTATAAATTATAGTTTACACACATCAGAGCTGTAAATGAATCACTCATTTTTGAATTAATTCGCGAATCATTCACACAAAAAAATGAATTGAATGAAATTTGAGTCAATTCAAATGAATTTGGTAAAAATGAATTGCAATTCGTTTCCAATTCAAATGAATTGAATTGATTTTGAATTAATTCAAATGAATTTGGTAAAAATGAATTGCAATTCGTTTCCAATTCAAATGAATTGAATTGATTTTGAATTAATTCAATTCATTTACAATTCATTTGAATTGAATTGATTTTGAATTAATTCAAACGAATTAGAAAAAAAATTAGCAATCCATTTCCAACTCCGAAGCGAAATTCGCAGCATATTTAGCAGATTCTTCAATGTCATTAAGTATGCAGTATAATTAATCGACGGTTAAAAAGTCTTCCTTTAAATATAATGCGCCGTTACCATCGTCAGCTGGTGTTGAAAGATTATTTTCGTACGCCTCTATTCTAAACGTGGATTTCTTTCAGATGATAATTTTGAAAAGCTATTGTTGTTTAAGATGAATGATGCATTCTAATTAAATCTAATTAGCCTTATTTATGAAACTCAATTGTGTTTTGAACGACATACATTGTTATTTTTCCTGATTTTTGATTATTTTTGGAAGATAGTTTTATTTTTTTGAAATAAATATAATATAAATATTAGCAAAAAGTTTATTGTTGGGTGGTCGTGGGTCACAAAATTTCAAAAATTATTAATTGCTTCTTGAATATTAAATATGTTTTGTCGTTCAGTGTATTTCAAAATAAAAATCAGTTCTTCTTGAAGAAATAAACTCCAAACACCATGTTTTCATTGATCAGGCGCGTATACAGGACAAGGCTTTTCAATTTTTGTACTGGATATTTTCATTTTGGTAGGAGAAATCTTTCATTCCCCCTAGAGATCTGCTCTTGAATTTGATTGATTGCAACTCATTTTTGAATCATTCATTTGAATTGCTAATTCTTTTTTCTAATTCATTTGAATTAATTCAAAATCAATTCAATTCAAATGAATTGTAAATGAATTGCAACTCATTTTTACAAATTCATTTGAATTGGAAATGAATTGAAATTCATTTCTGCCTAATTCGTTTGAATTGATTCAAATTTCATTCAATTCATTTTTTCAATTCAATGAATTAATTCAAAATTTAGCTAATTCATAATGAATTAAAATCAAAAAAGAATGATTCATTTACAGCTCTGACACACATAAACTTGGATAGATATTTACAATGATGTGACACATGCCATGTGAAATTAATGTAGAGACATGGCGTTGTTTTATACAACAACAAAAAAAAAACTTCAAATAATCAATTATGTTGATTTTGTGCACAGCGAAAATTAAATAAAATAAAATGTCATAGAGGTTAGGGAAATTACCGGCATACAAAGTAAACTGTGGAGCATAAAATTATGTTAGAAAATTAAAATGTGTGGCTTTTTGTGAGAAAAGTAATTTACTTAAAAATTGAATTTTAAAAGAATTAAATTTTTTTTTAATTTCTCAATAATGGTGAGTTAAATACATGATATTTATAATAGTTCTTGACAATAAAGATTATTAATGAGGGCCTTGACAGGGTAGAACATTTATACCATTTTAACAATTGTCTAAGTTAAGATTTAAATGAAATTAACCTTAATTTTTTTTTGTTTCTTTTTAGTAAAAAACTATTTTTTTGGAATAATCTAAAATTTTTTTGGTATTTTTTAATAATTTTTTAAAAGAATTTATGGAAAACATTTATTTTTGGTCTTAAATGTCTTGATTTTTCATTTCGTCTATCTGGCATCTCTGTTAGCAACTGAGAGGAGCAAGAAAAACAATTCTGAACTTGGCAGCACTGTAACAAATAGTAACTGTATTTATGTGGCAGTGATGCCAACTGAAATTGAGTTGAAACTCAACATTTTTAACGTTATTTAAAACAAAATCATGAAAATAAAAGAATTTAATAATTTTTTCATACTTTTAAATAGAAAACAAAGGAATTTTAATATTTTTGATTTGTAATTTCTATATTATTGGGTCTATGACTTAAAAATGCGGAATTTACCATAGATAGACTGATTCGTTTGAAGCGAGCATTGGCTTGTTAAAAAGTATTTAGAATGAAGTGGTGTGAACAGAGTATCCAATATTGGCTTGACTCGTTCTTGCCCTCAAAAGATGTGCAGTTCTTTTGTCTCCGAATCCATAAGTTGCCAGAAATATGGGTCAAATGGCCAATATTTTCAATAAATTTATTTTGTAGACATGTTTCAAAATAAAAACTAAATATTTGAAAAATTAGTAAGAGAGCTATATTCGCCTGTGTCGAATATTATATACCCTTCACCAAATTATACTACAAAATAAAAATTTTAAATATTTTTAGGTAAACAAAATTTATTTTTTTTTTCCAAAGTTGTTTTTTAATTGTTTGGAAAAAATAAATTTAAAAAAAAAATTTTTGTTTTTTCAATTTTTTTTTAATATTTAGCGAAAAAAATTTCGATAAAAAAATCGGGTTAAAAAATATTTTGTCTGATTTTCACCCATTGTAGGTCCAACTCAGCCATTTTTAGACCGATTTTCTTGATTTTAAATAGCCGAGCCGGAAGAATTCCGCAGATATTGATGTATGAATCGTGTATGTAAGTTATTTGGCTTCTTCGGAAAGTTGATTTCAATAGAGAGACGGACATGGCTTAATCGACTCCGCTATCTATAAGGATCCAGAATATATATACTTTATAGGGTCGGAAATGAAAAATGTAGAAATTACAAAAGGAATGACAAACTTATACCCTGTCAGACATGCTTTCGAGAAGTTTGCTATTTAAAATCAGCAAAATCGGTCCATAAATAACGGAGATATGAGCAAAAAACCGGGACAACCTCGATTTTTGACCTATTTTTGATCTATATATGGATTACTAAGCCATTAATATAGACAATAAGGATATCTAATGATAGATATTTCAAAGTCCATTGCAACGGTATAGTAAGTCGGGTTAAAATATTTTTTAACCCGAATTTTTTTTCATCAAAAAATTTTTTTGTCATAAATTTAAAAAAAAAAAAATAAATTTTTTTTTAAAAAAAAATTTTAAATTTAAAAAAAAAAAAATTAAAATTTTTTTTAAAAAAATTTGGAAAAAATTTTTTTTTTAAAACAATTTCGAAAAAAAAAATTAAATTTTGTTTACCTAAAAAAATTTATTTTAAAGTATAATTTGGTGAAGGGTATATAAGATTCGGCACAGCCGAATGTAGATCTCTTACTTGTTTTTACTAATATCAGATTTGGTTTAAAATCCTAAAAAATTTACAAACTTGGAATGTCTTCTCATTGAGCCAGACGTTTTGTAATTTTTTGTACACTTGCAGTATGAAAAATAACGAAAATCGTTTAATTTTGCTTTAAAATTTTAATTATTTCGCATTTAGGTAGATTTTTGCAGCAGAAATCATTTAAATGCTAGAAAAATCGTTCAAATGGCAGCATTGTTTACACACAAAGTTGCCACAGGAAAAACGGGGCCAATTTTGACAACCCTATACAAAAAGTAATGATGACAATTTGTTGTTAAGGAAAAACGTTAAAGCTGACATATTATTGTTATAAAAACCATAGATTTGATAAAAAGTTCGAATAATTAGAGAAATTTATGTTTTAAATGGAATTTAAGGTAAATTTATTATTAAAAATAATCTAAATTAGTGTAAAGAAGTAGTTGTTCTTATTTTCAACTAAAATCTGTTGTTTGAGAACAAAACTATTTTTAAAAATGTCTTTATTGCTCTACAGCTGTGATTTTTCTTAATTACCTTTAAAGAATTCGAAATTATTTTACAAAATTTTTAAGAAGTAATAATTTTGTTGTAATTTTCAATACAATTTTATGTTTGTTATTGTTTGTTTCATACTTTCGCTTTCCATTTTTAAAGTAATTTAAAAGTGAGTGTGTTATTTTTTAGTTTCTATATCATGAATGGTTTTCTGAGCTCTGTTGTGTGCTTGCTGCTGTGGCTTGGTAGGAGTGTATTCCTCAATAACTTGTTGTCTTCTTTTAAAATAAACCCTAATTTAAAATATTGTGTAATAATTTCTGTAGTTGTGTTTATCTCTGTGTTTCCCTCCTGCTTTTTTTTCTTTATTATTTTTTAGTTTTTGTATGTAATTTATTTTAGTTTAATGACTGTCATTATTGTTGCTTAAATGTTGATCCCTCTTGTCTGTGTGTTTTTTTTTTGGGAATTTCTGTGAATTGCTTTAAATTATGGTGTCAGATTTTTTTTTATGACTTTATTTGAAATTGTTTTTCTATAGAAATCAATATAGTATGTAGGGGAATATCCATGCTGCCTGCAGCTACATTATATTGTCTTTAAATATAAGTATTGTGTCTGTTGATAATTTGTTTTGAGTTAATTTTATTTATTTAATCATAATTGATTTTCTTGTATTTCAGTTTTGTCATTATGTATTATTTTAATTTAAATAAATGAGTTTAATGAACTTTTTCTTTCATATTATGAGTCATAATTAAGATTAAATGTTGTAAGGGAAAAAATGTGTTAAATGTATTGATATAATTTTTATGCTTTCTAACAATTTTAATAATTAACAGCTTGGGAAATTTTATGAAAATGAAAATTCTTAAAAATATTTAATTTTTGGAAATTTTTTTTTATCAATTTATTGGTATTTAACAAATTTTGCTTAAATATCAATTAATTTGCAAGAATTTTTATTTAATTTCATTATTATTTAAGTTGAGGCAAAGTTTTCTATTAAATTTAAAAAAGAATTATAAGAAAATTCAAATTTCTTATTAGTTTTGTTTAAAAAATCAATTTTTAGGCATTTTTAAACATGTGTTACTTTATTTACATTGTTTACAACAATTGGCAACATTTGCATTCAAAAGGATTGCACTCTCTCTCTATCGCTCTTAACCCAAAATGGCTAACTTCTTAATTACTCACTAAACACTGTTATTGTTATTGTTGGTACATGGCTGTATGCATGTTTGTTGCCGTTGTATGTGGTTTGTTTACATTTCTCCTGGTTTGTATGTTTGTTTGTTTTTTCTCCTGGTTTTTTTTTGTTTGTTTTGCTTTCATGTTTATTTTTTATGTTAGTGTTTAAATTTTATTACATCATTACTCTTGTTTATAGGTATGTATGTATGAATGAATGTTGCAGTTGTTGTTGGTGTTGTTACTGTTTGCTATGGGTTAATGGTACCGATGAAAGCAACAAAAACAACAACAACAACCAGCAGCAGCCGTAGTAAATAAATTTTAGCGTAACAAAATGAAAAATTATAAAATAACGGTCAGTTCATAATTAAAATTTGAAATGCTTAGTTAATGTGTTATTGTTGTTGTTGTTCACTCTCTACTTAACCATAACAACAGCAGCCAACCAACAGTAAACCAACAGTTAAACTAAATTTAATGCACAATTAAATGTTATAAAACTTTATTTAAGCATAAAACTGGGAAACAAAAATGTAAAAATAACGAATTTTTAAAGGTGAAAAATTGTTAAACTAAATGAGGTACAGTTCATTACAAAAACACAAAATAAAAACACAAATTAACTTTATTTAATCAATTTTAAGGAAAAAAATTATGACTTTAAACTACTTTGTTTTTTACTTTTTACCTTTTACTTTTTTGTTGTTTTTTTTTTCTTTCAAGCCAGGTGTTTTTAAGTGATTTTTTTTGTCTTGTTATTAAAACCCAAATGTTTAGTGTCAAGTTTTTGTATTTTTAACACATTTTATGTATCATATTTTTATGTTAGTTTTTTTTTCATAATATTTATTAGTTTTTATTAAAAAAAAATAAATATTAAACCAGTTACCCTTAATAAATTGTTCATAATAATGAAAATTGATATGTCTCCAAGTAAGTCCCCAGCTAGACAGTGGAATTCAGTGGAATTACAAGTTTATTATTTGCATTATTTATTTACAAATTTTAATGAATTTTATTTTATTAGCAATTAAAATTTTTAAGTTTATCTTAAAAATTATGAGAGTTTATCATGATTGAAATAAAAATTGTGCCCCTACATTTTTAAAACAAAAATAATTTATACGAAAAATGTTAAGTTTATAGCAAATTAATTGAAATTTAATTAGTTTTATTTTTTTTATTAATATTGTTTTGTTTTCTATAAAGAGGTCAAAGGTCATATTTTAAAATTTATTATTTGAAGCATTTTCTCTTCAAAATCATGTTTTAAATTTAAAAAAGATTACTATTGCTTTAAAACTTATTAAGATATCGGTGTTTTGTATAAAAAGGTCAAAGGTCACATTTTGTTTTATTGATTTAAAGTCAAAAAATTCATGTTTTAAGTAAATTTCATATGAAAGCTGTAAATATTGCTTTAAAATGCAATGTAAATCGATTTGTTGTAGAGAAAGGTCAAAGGTCATACATTGAAATTTTTGATTTAATGCTATTTTTCCATCAAAATCATATTTTAAATTTCAACGTAATTAATATTGGCTTAAAATTTTATAAATATGGGTATTTTCTATAAAGAGGTCAAAGGTTATATTTTTAAATTTATTACTTGAAACATTTTCTCTTCAAAAACATGTTTTAAATTTGAAAGTGGTTATTATTACTTTTAAAATAATAAAGATATCAGTGTTTTGAAGAGAAAGGTCAAAGGTCATATATTGAAATTTTTTGATTTGAAGCCTTTTTTTCCACAAAATCATATTTTAAATTTGAAAGTGGTTAATATTGGCTTCAAGATTGAGGATATTTCTATAAATTACGCGTTATAATGTAAATTTAATTTGAAAGCTGTAAATATTACCTTTAAAATGAGGTGGAAATCGGTTTTTGTAGAGAAAGGTCAAAGTTCATATATTGCTATTTTTGATTTGAAGCCTTTTATCATCAAAATCATACTTTAATTTTGAGAATGGTTAATAATGGCTTTAAAATTTATATAAATTTTGGAATTTTCCACAAAGAGGTCGAAGGTCATATTGTGATGTTTTAAATTTGAAACCTCTTCTCTTCAGCAATATTGTATATTTTAAATATGAAAGTGGTTATTTCCAAAAAATACATATTATATGTGAATTTAATTTGAAAGCTGTAATTATTGCTTTTAAAATGAGGTGAAAATCTGCTATTTGTGGAGAAAGGTCAAAGGTCATACCTTGAAATTTTTGATTTGAAGCCTATTTTCATCAAAATTTTATTTTAAATTTGAAAGTACTTAATAATGGCTTTAAAATTATATAAAATTCAATGTTTTCTCTAAATAGGTCAAAGTTCATATTTTGATGTTTTCAGTTTGAAGACTTTTCTCCACGAAATTATATATTAAATTTGAAAGTAGATCTATTGGTTTCAAGATTATATAAATATATCATATTTATGTAGATATTGCTCTTAAAATGAGCTGAAAATATGCTATTTGTGAAGAAAGGTCAAAGGTCATACATTGAAATTTTTGATTTGAAGCATTTTTTCATCAAAATCATATTTTAAATTTGAAATTCGTTAATAATGGCTTTAAAATTATATAAACTTCAATGTTTTCTATAAAAAAATTATTTAAATTTAATTAGTTTCCCTCTTATGTTTTGAAAGTTTTATTTAAAAAAAAAAAATCATATAAATTGCAGATTTCCAGACCTGACTTTTGGTTCATCCATTACTTATTACATTACCGGGTAATGATTGATTCTGAAACTGGTTTTATTTTAGTTTTTATGGATTTATTCTATTAATGTGTATTTTTTAAAGTTGTAAATCAATATCAATTAAGAAATTTTATATTTGAATTTCATTAAAAAAAAAAAAAAATAGTTGTTTAGTTTTGTGGTTAAAATTACAATGTAATGAAGCAAAATGTATAGCAGGTTCTGTTTTAATACATAGAAAAATTTGTCTTTGTAATTTAAAACCTTTATAAAGTTGGATTTCATTATAAGGAAGGCTAATAAATATAGAACTTATAAAAAAAACTAAACTAATCTAAAAAAAATTGCAAAAATTAAACCTTACTAAACTTGGGAGCATCAGAAATTATCAAATCAAATCCATAGACTTTAAAAATTTTTAAATTTAAAGTTTTTTTTTATTAAAAAACAAAAATATTTTTTTTTTAAATCTTTTTAAAAGAGAAGGCAAGATTTGTAACTCACCTGAAGTATGAAAGCCTTAGAACTAGAGAAATATTATTTTTTTTGAATGATTTCCACTCATTTATGTTTTAAAAATGATTAGAAATGGGAATTTACAATGAAAAATCATATGGCAGCCCCATTAACTGTTACTTTTCCCATCCCTGATCACACACTCTCTCTCTCAAGCAGGGCTGCCATATCACATTAAGTGCTAATCAGTGATTTAAGCGATTATTTAATGAAATGAATTTTGTTTATTTCAAATCAAAACAGTTTTTTATAGTTTTTTTTTAAAAGAGAAGGCAAGATTTGTAACTCACCTGAAGTATGAAAACCTTAAAACTAGATGATTATTAGTTTTTTTTAATGATTTCAACTAATTTTTGTTTTAAAAATCATTAGAAATTGGAATTAACAATTAAAATCATATGGCAGCCCTATTAACTGTTACTTTTCCCATCCCTGATTACACTCTCTTCCTCTCTTTCACTCAAACAGTGCTGCCATATCTCATTAAGTGCAAATCACTAATTTAAGCGATTATTTAATGAAATCATAATGAATTTTGTTTATTTCAAATCAAAACAGTTTTTTATAATTTTTTTAAAAAGAGAAGGCAAAATTTGTGATACACCTGAAGTATGAAAACCTTAGAACTAGAGAATTATTTGTTTTTTAATGATTTCCACTAATTTTTGTTTTAAAAATCATTAGAAATTGCAATTTACAATTAAAATCATATGGCAGTCCCATTAACTGTTACTTTTCCCATCCCTGATTACACTCTCTTCCTCTCTTTCACTCAAACAGTGCTGCCTATCTCATTAAGTGCAAATCACTAATTTAAGCGATTATTTAATGCAAATTTAATGGATTTTGGTTTTTTTATTACAAATTTGAACACAAATGTTTAAGTTCTTAAATTTTCTTCAAATTTAAAACAATTTAATAACCTTAAACCCTTTTTTTTATAACTTAGTACTTAAAAATAGATTTTCTTTAAATTTTATTCTCTATAATTTATGTTTTAAAGCCCCTCCTTGACATAATGTGGCAAAATCATATCTAAAAAAATTTTATATTGCAGCATCTCTACATGACAATAATGATGACGTTGTTGACCTTATTCCCTTTTGATTTTTATTTTATGCAGTGTAACTTTGAAAAAAAATGTTGGTTTTTTGTTTCATTTAAAAATATTTAGTTTTTTGCTTATTCATGCAGGGTTTTAATTTTGTAAAAATGCAAAAAATATATATATAAAAACATTTTCTCTTTTTTATTATTTTCTGTGCATATAAAGAAGTAACATTCTATGATTTTTTGTTTTTGTGTTATCGTAATGTATTCATTCATTCACTTATTTACACAATGAACAACATTGACCGCACTTGACGTAGTTTTATATTTTTTTAATGTACTTTTATTTCTTGGGACAATTTTTTAATAAGGGAAGGTAGGCCAAAGGAAATTAGTTAAAAAAACTTAAAATGTTTTTGAGCCATCTGAAAATTTCAGTTAATTCATTTGAAAACAGGAAATTTTGCTTTTATGGTTGTTTAAAATAGAAAGGTCATATTTTATTTTTTTTTAAGATTTGAAGTATTTTCTCTTTAAAATCATATTTTAAATTTCAAAGTAATTAATATTGTTTTGAAAATTTTATAAATATGGGTATTTTCTATAAAGAGGTCAAAGGTCATATTTTAAAATTTATTATTTGAAGCATTTTCTCTGCAAAAACATGTTTTAAATTTAAAAAAAGATTACTATTGCTTTAAAACTTATTAAGATATCGGTGTTTTGTATAAAAAGGTCAAAGGTCACATTTTGTTTTATTAATTTGGAGCCAAAAAATTCATGTTATAAGTAAATTTCATTTGAAAGCTGTAAATATTGCTTTAAAATGAGATGGAAATCGATTTGTTGTAGAGAAAGGTCAAAGGTCATATATTGAAATTTTTGATTTGATGCTATTTTTTCATCAAAATCATATTTTAAATTTCAAAGTAATTAATATTGGCTTAAACATTTTATAAATATGGGTATTTTCTATAAAAAGGTCAAAGGTCATATTTTAAAATTTATTACTTGAAACATTTTCTCTTCAAAAACATGTTTTAAATTTGAAAGTGGTTATTATTACTTTTAAAATAATAATGATATCAGTGTTTTGAAGATAAAGGTTATATATTGAAATTTTTTGATTTGAAGCCTTTTCTTCCACAAAATCATATTTTAAATTTGAAAGTGGTTAATATTGGCTTTCAAGATTGAGAATATTTCTATAAATTACCTTTTATAATGTAAATTTAATTTGAAAGCTGTAAATATTGCCTTTAAAATAAGGTGGAAATCGGTTTTTTGTAGAGAAAGGTCAAAGGTCATATATAGAAATTATTGATTTGAAGCATTTTTTCATCAAAATCATATTTTAATTTTGAGAGTGGTTAATGATGGCTTTAAAATTATATAAATTTCAATGTTTTCTATAAAAAGGTCAAAGGTCATATTCTGATATTTTCTTCAGCAATGTTGTATATTTTAAATTTGAAAGTGGTTATTTCCATAAAATATAGCATGTATTTTGAATTTAATTTGAAAGCTGTAATTATTGCTATTAAAATAAGGTGAAAATCTGCAATTTGTGGAGAAAGGTCAAAGGTCATAAATTGAAATTTTTGATTTGAAGCCTATTTTCATCATAATTTTATTTTAAATTTGAAAGTGATTAATAATGGCTTTAAAAATTATATAAAATTCGATGTTTTCTCTAAATAGGTCAAAGGTCATATTTTGAGGTTTTCAATTTGAAGACTCTTCTCCTCCAAATTATATATTAAATTTGAAAGTGGATACTATTTGTATCAAGATAATATAAATTTATGATATTTCTGTAAATATTGCTTTTAAAATGAGATGGAATTCGGTTTTTTGTAGAGTTAGGTCAAAGGTCATATATTGAATTTTTTTGATTTTAATATTTTTTTCATCAAAATCATAATTTAAATTTCAAATTCGTTAATAGTGGCTTTAAAATTATATATATTTCCATGTTTTCTATAAAAAGGTCAAAGGTCATATTTAAATGTTTTCAATTTAAAGACTCCTCTCCTCGAAATTATATATTAAATTTGAAAGTTCTTAACGGTGGGTTCAAAATTTTATAAATATGGTAGTTTATTAGTAAATTGGTTTCTCATTTCGGAGTTGAATGTTTCCATTGAATTTCATTCTTTTTGTATTTTCAAATTTCTTTTATATTTATGTGCTAAACCTTCCCCTTTATGCATTAATGTCGTGTGTACTCTTTTTTATCATTTCATATTATTCATTACGTGGTTTTACTGAGTTGAGTTTCTTGGCAACTTTTTGCGTGCCAAGAATTAATAAAACAAATTACAAGTACTTTATAAATATTTCCCTTTCAATTGTCTTCTAAATGCAGAAATTAATACACAAACATTATGAAGTCCACATTTTGTTGAAAATTAACCCCAAAAACTTAAGTAAAGCTTAATAAAATGTTGAAATATTATTCAAATTTATGAAATAAAGACAAAATAGAATAATTTTTCATTTCTGCGGAATTCAAATAAATTCATTGGTTTCTTTTTGAATAAAACTGGATTTTCCTTTCCTTCATTTTCACACATCTTCAATCTAAATTTCTATAATTCTAAGTTTTTTTAAATACAAATTTTTTTATTTTCATAATTTTTTTTGTCTATTAAATAGCTTCCTTTCATTCAGTTTTATACTCTAACCATATTATTCTAAACAACTATGTTTAAGCCCTACCATTTAAAGCTATCTAATAGACAACCATTCATTGTTCAAATACTTGTATTCAAATATTTACTTGGCCAGCCATAAACAGCTCTATTGTCAGACAGCTATTCGGTTTTTTTTTTTGGTGACAAAACTCTACAATTGCCTTTTGTTTAAGTAAACGCGCTTCTACTTAAACCATCAACAAAAATATTGGCTTGTTGTGTTTTTAGGTCTTATTTAGTGTGCACTTGAACTTGTTGTGTATTTAGAGGTTTTTTTCTATTGAAAACAATCAAAAATATCTAAGGAATCCATATAAAGAGGAAACAAAAAGATGTATAACTCGTAAGTAAATATAGAAGTAAAAAAAATTGTGAATGAAGAGCCATTGAATTTCATATAACAAAAAAGATAAATAAACAAATTAATTTAGGAATTGATAGAGAGAGGTGTTATTGACATTAAACAATTAGAAAAATAAATAAATTAACAGAAAAGCAAGAAGTATTTAAAGGGTATTTGGAATGTTTTTAAAGAATCTATTTGTTTAAGTCAACTAAACATTTTTGAGTAGAAAAAACTACAGATTTATAAAGAATATAATAAAAGGTATTTGTTTATAAAGAATAGTGACTTGTTGATGCTGGAAATGATTTATAATCCTCTATAGCAGAGTAGATGGTCTACTCCTCTATAGTAGAGTAGATGGTCTACTCCTCTATAGGAGACTAGATGGTCTACTCCTCTATAGGAGACTAGATGGTCTACTCCCCTATAGGAGAGTAGATGGTCTACTCTTCCATAGGAGAGTAGATGGTCTACTCTTCCATAGGAGAGTAGATGGTCTACTCTTCTAAAGGAGAGTAGATGGTCTACTCTTCTAAAGGAGAGTAGATGGTCTACTCTTCTAAAGGAGAGTAGATGGTCTACTCTTCTAAAGGAGAGTAGATGGTCTACTCTTCTAAAGGAGAGTAGATGGTCTACTCTTCTAAAGGAGAGTAGATGGTCTACTCTTCTAAAGGAGAGTAGATGGTCTACTCTTCTAAAGGAGAGTAGATGGTCTACTCTTCTAAAGGAGAGTAGATGGTCTACTCTTCTAAAGGAGAGTAGATGGTCTACTCTTCTAAAGGAGAGTAGATGGTCTACCCTTCTAAAGGAGAGTAGATGGTCTACCCTTCTAAAGGAGAGTAGATGGTCTACTCTTCTAAAGGAGAGTAGATGGTCTACTCTTCTAAAGGAGAGTAGATGGTCTACTCCCCTATAGGAGAGTAGATGGTCTACTCTTCCATAGAAGAGTAGATGGTCTACTCTTCCATAGAAGAGTAGATGGTCTACTCTTCCATAGAAGAGTAGATGGTCTACTCTTCCATAGAAGAGTAGATGGTCTACTCTTCCATAGAAGAGTAGATGGTCTACTCTTCCATAGAAGAGTAGATGGTCTACTCTTCCATAGAAGAGTAGATGGTCTACTCTTCCATAGAAGAGTAGATGGTCCATAGGAGAGTAGATGGTCTACTCTTCCATAGGAGAGTAGATGGTCTACTCTTCTAAAGGAGAGTAGATGGTCTACTCTTCCATAGGAGAGTAGATGGTCTACTCTTCCATAGGAGAGTAGATGGTCTACTCTTCCATAGGAGAGTAGATGGTCTACTCTTCTAAAGGAGAGTAGATGGTCTACTCTTCCATAGGAGAGTAGATGGTCTACTCTTCCATAGGAGAGTAGATGGTCTACTCTTCCATAGGAGAGTAGATGGTCTACTCTTCCATAGGAGAGTAGATGGTCTACTCTTCCATAGGAGAGTAGATGGTCTACTCTTCCATAGGAGAGTAGATGGTCTACTCTTCTAAAGGAGAGTAGATGGTCTACTCTTCTATAGGAGAGTAGATGGTCTACTCTTCCATAGAAGAGTAGATGGTCTACTCTTCCATAGAAGAGTAGATGGTCTACTCTTCCATAGAAGAGTAGATGGTCTACTCTTCCATAGAAGAGTAGATGGTCTACTCTTCCATAGGAGAGTAGATGGTCTACTCTTCCGTAGGAGTAGATGCTCTAGTCTTTTAAAGGAGAGTAGATGCTCTAGACTTCTAAAGTAGAGTAGATGCTCTAGTCTTCTACTCTTCCATAGGAGAGTAGATGGTCTACTCTTCCATAGGAGAGTAGATGGTCTACTCTTCCATAGGAGAGTAGATGGTCTACTCGTCCATAGGAGAGTAGATGGTCTACTCTTCCATAGGAGAGTAGATGGTCTACTCTTCCATAGGAGAGTAGATGGTCTACTCTTCCATAGGAGAGTAGATGGTCTACTCTTCCATAGGAGAGTAGATGCTCTACACTTCCATAGGAGAGTAGATGCTCTACTCTTCCATAGGAGAGTAGATGCTCTACTCTTCCATAGGAGAGTAGATGCTCTACTCTTCCATAGGAGAGTAGATGCTCTACTCTTGCATAGGAGAGTTGATGGTCTACTCTTGCATAGGAGAGTTGATGGTCTACTCTTGCATAGGAGAGTTGATGGTCTACTCCTCTAAAGGAGAGTAGATGGTGTAATATGAGATTTATTTTCTTAAATCAATCAAATTTACCCTGATTTTCTATGGTTTAAACAAAATTTTCTTTGAAAAAGCATTTAATTCATTTTTATTCCATAAAACTTTTTCCCATAGCAAAATTTTAAAACATTAACATTATTTTGCCTTCCTTCACTTTACATTTCTTCTTAACGGTTTAAATTTAAAGTGTTGAAAATCTCTTCAAGGCATATTTGCTTGCTCCTATACATACTACTCTGCTAAACAACAAGTTTTGGAAAATTGGTTTTAGTACTAAAAAACAAAATGGGAGGAGACGCAAAAAATAAAGTAGCAAAATGTTATGGAAAAAAACACTAAAGTACCTAAAGAACATGCTATAATTCGTTATGTATTTTATAAACCCTGCTGCTGTTTAAAACTCTTTTGTGTTGGCAGGCAAAGTGTTCACACTTGGCTATTATGTTCAAAAAAAAAAAAATTTAATAAAATAATCAGAGCACTTCATAGAATGGTTTTTAGGCTTAGGGCTTTATTAAAAAAGTATATGAAAAAAAAACTGCTAAACTATGTTTGTTCATGAATAATGGTTGAGGTTCTTGGCAAAAAAAAAATACGGTTAAATATTTAAAAGCTGTTAGGTGGAGCGTTAGATAAATTCTATTAAAGTTGGGAAAGTTTTAAAGCAAAAAATTATGTTGATTTAATAGATTTTTTTTTATAATGATTGATGTTAGTTTATTGTTAGAAAGTCATACATGAAAATTCTTTAGAATATTACAAAGTAACAAGGTAAACTAACTGTTGTTACTAAATGTGTAAGAAAGAACAATCTTCACAATTTATTAGGGTAAAGATTCCAAGTGTAACATTAAGGCAGTTTTGTATAGAAAATCAGCCAAATCATCACAGTAGAGAAAAAGTTATTAATCAAAATGTAAGATTTCTTCTAAGAAACGTTATGTTTTTCGCTTATGAAACTGATTCCAGACTCCTTTTTCAGAATTTTTATATTCAGTTTAGCTCATTGAGTTGAATTTATTTAATGAATTTCTGCAGTTTTTGCCAAATTTTCTCTTTTCCCTTGAAATTTATTTTTATTGTTTTCCATATTATTTTGGGAAATTCCCTTTGATTCATTTGTTTACAGACAAATTTCCTAGAATTCTTATAGTGTTTTTCCAACAGCCTAAAAGTATGATTCATTTGTTAGCTGCCTTATACATATATTTCACTAATACCCCTTTATTTTTTTAAAACATGCCCTAAAGTATGCTTTACAATTTGTTTATATGGCTTATTACTCATCATTCTAGCTGTAAATGTATTTATTTTAGTTTAATTATCAAATATTCTCTCTTTTCTTTTTAGCTTTTTCTTTTGGCAATAAATTGGCAATTTCAAAGGCTTCAATGCTTTAGATTTAGCATGACTACACCAGCTTTAATAAACTGAAAATAAAGGTAAGTTTCGTTAGTATTATTTTCATTTTAATAAGAATTTATTACATCAAATTTATTAAATCTTAACCGCTCCCTGTTTTCATTCGTTATTTTTGTAAGAAATTTTCTTCTCAATATCAAAAAAAAGTATCAAATATTGCCAATTTTATTATAAACAGTTTACTGTCTTAATAAGTCTTTAAATTGCGTTAAATATTTAAGTACTGGTATCAGGTTTAATAATGTTTTTATTGCGTGCTGTCTCTTTAAGCCTCTTGCCAAATTATGGTATCTTGAAAAGTACAGTAAAACCTCCATAAAATCAACAAAATTATCTAAAAATATTTTAACAATATAATGATTTATTTATGTTAATATAAGCTTTTGATTGCGGTTACTGGAATTTTGTTCAGACTACTAAAAAGTAAACAAACTAAAGTTTGATTCTGTTGAGACAACTAAATTCTAATTTCAATTTGCCAAAAACATTCCCATAATTATATAAAACTGTCTTGCTTTCTGACAATTCACTGTTATTTTGTCTTTCTTATTTTGCTGTTTTTTTAAGAAACCCATATTTAACCAACAATTTTTGTGTATGTGACAGCTGCCTGTCACTCGATTAATTATCATGTGTCAATCGTCGTAAAACTGTCTGTCTTATGGCAGCAACAAAATTTTCATTTTCTAGTGTTTTGTTAACATGAACGACATGGTTTCGTTTGTAAACTTTATTCAAGTTTCTATATTTCGTTGTTGTTATTATTAATTTTCAACTAATTATATACCAATAATAACAGCAGCAGCAACAACTACCAAACATGATCAGGTTTTTTTTTGTTAGCAAATAGTTAAACCAGAACATTTTAAGAAAATTATTGTGCAAACAAATATTAATATTCTTTAAAAGTTGTGCAGAAAATGAATTGTTTACCAGTTTACTCCATGTATTTGGTTAAAATACATTGTTTACTTAAAGTAAATACATTATTTACTTAAGGTAAATAATGTAAATGGATTGTTTACTCAATGTAAACTATTTACATAGATTGTTTACTCAATGTAAACAATACAAAGACATTGTTTACTCAATGTAAACAATACAAATACATTTTTTACACAATGTAAACAATACAAATGCATTGTTTACCCAATGTAACCAATAAAAATGCATTGTTTACCCAATGTAACCAATACAAATACATTTTTTACTTAATGTAAACTATCTAAATACATTGTTTACTCAATGTAAACAAGGCAAATATATTGTTTACCTAATGTAAACAATGTAAATACACTGTTTACTTTATGTACACAATGTAAACAATACAAATACATTATTTACTTAAGGTAAATAATGTAATTGGATTGTTTACCCAATGTAAACTATTTATATACATTGTTTACTCAATGTAAACAATACAAATACATTTTTTACTTAATGTAAACTATGTAAATACATTCTTTACTTAATGTAAACAGTACCAAAACATTGTTTACACAATGTAAACAATACAAATACAATTGTTTGCTTAATGTAAACTAGGTAAATACATTGTTTACACAATGTAAATAACAAAAATACTCCATGTAAACAATGTAAATACAAATATATTGTTCAATTAATGTAAACAATGTAAATATATTGTTTACTCAATGTAAATAATGTAAATACATATATAATATAATATATATTGTTTACTTAATGTAAACAATATATGTAAATAAATTGTTTACTCAATGTAAAGAATGTAAATACATTGTTTAATAAATGTAAACAATGTAAATACATTGTTTACTTAATGTAAAGAATTAAATATATTGTTTACTTAATGTAAACAATGTAATTATATTGTTTACTCAATGCAAATACATTGTTTACTCAATGTAAACAATATAAATATATTGTTTACTTAATGTAAAGAATATAAATATATTGTTTACTTAATGTAAACAATGTAAATGCATTGTTTACTTAATGTAAACAATGTAAATATATTGTTTACCCAATGTAAACAATGTAAATACATTGTTTACTCAATGTAAAGAATGTAAATATATTGTTTACTTAATGTAAACAATGTAAATATATTGTTTACTCAATGTAAACAATGTAAATTTATTGTTTACTTAATGTAAAGAATATAAATATATTTTTTACTTAATGTAAACTATGTAAATGCATTGTTTACTTAATGTAAACAATGTAAATATATTGTTTACTCAATGTAAACAATGTAAATACATTGTTTGCTAAACGTAAACAATGTAAATACAATGTTTGCTAAATGTAAAGAATGTAAATATATTGTTTACTTAATGTAAACAAAGTAAATATATTGTTTGCTAAATGAAAATGTAAATACATTGTTTACTCAATGTAAACCATGTAAATACATTGTTTACTTAATGTAAAGAATGTAAATATATTGTTTACTTAATGTAAACAATGTAAATATATTGTTTACTCAATGTAAATACGGTAAATAAATTGTTTACCTAATGTAAACAATGTAAATACATTGTGTACTAAATTTTTAGATCCTATTTTGAAATATTTGCACAATATAAATTTATTCAAAGAATTGGTCATTGTTAGCTATGACCATTTCCCTTCTTTCGGGCTACATATGGATTTCGATCGAAATGAACTGAGAGAGAGAGCGTTCTGCATCGATCGTAACAAATAGTAGTCGGACATGGTCTGGACTATGAAGCTGATGAGGCAATTCGCATGGTACCAATTTCCTGCAATTTCAAAAATTTTTTGGCAGGCCTGTGCGATCTTTGTATTCTGTGTGAAAATCACCACTTCTGAACCGCACAAACCATCTCTCTTACACGTAGAAATCGTTATATTTATTTTTGCCAAATTCGATCTTAATTTTTGTTAAAATCTCCTAAAGATATCGTTTTTCTGTGGTGTGGTGTGCTTTGATCTAATTTAATTGTGTCAAAAGAATAAATTTGCATTTGAAAAACATGCAATTTTTTTTTTTGAAAGCAAACAAAAATTCAACAAAATTACTACAATATTTTAAAACGTCAAAAGCCAGTTTTTCTGCCTTAACACAATACCATACCACACCACACTCACAGACACTTAAAATCCGGCCAAAATAATAAACCAACGAATGGCTGCAACCACCTGGATAAATAAACAAACAAACAAACAATAATAACATTAAAAAACCATTTTGCAATAATAAAACTCAAATAATAATAATTTATTAAACAAGATCTGAAATCTGCACAATAATAAGAAAACCTCTAAAAGAAATCATTAAACACAATAATATCAAATAATAAAGAAAAATACATATACAAGAGATATAAATCTGTGCTGTGTCTTTTTTTTTTGTTAAAAAAAGCCTCCAAATAAAATGGGTCAATACTTTTGTAGGAAATCTGGTTTCAAATAGAAATAAAAAGTTATTGCTCGTGGTCCGTATTGTGACAATTCTATAAAACCATTTTAGTTTCTTTTTTTTCTTTATTTTATTTAATTTCTTCCATTTGCAGTTACTAGTTACAAGTGTGTTTGATAAAAAGTAGTGCAACTACCAGTATTTTATTTCTGCTAGATTCTACGTGACATAGATGTTATTATTGTGTCTATATTTCAGTGAATTGAAGTCATCTTCCTTTTGTAACATTTATTTTTTTTTCCATTTTTTTCATGTATTTCTTACGTTTTATTTCTGTCATTATTATTGTGCCATTCAGCTTGAAATGCCTGTCTGTCCATGGTTACTGGCTGGATGTTGTTGCATCCATACTTACATACTAAATGAATGACTGAGTGTTCTAATTTTCAAGCTGTTAAACATGTAAGCAAAATATGCAGCACAAAATATTCAAGAACAATTATGGGGTCATCATTTTTAAATAAAAATGGTTTATATCTTCATAGGAGAGTAGATGGTCTACTCCTCCATAGGAGAGTAGATTGTCTACTCTTCCATAGGAGAGTAGATGGTCTACTCTTCCATAGGAGTGTAGATGGTCTACTCTTCCATAGGAGAGTAGATGGTCTACTCTTCCATAGGAGAGTATATGGTCTACTCTTCCATAGGAGAGTATATGGTCTACTTCTCCATAGGAGACTAGATGGTCTACTTCTCCATAGGAGACTAGATGGCCTACTTCTCCATACGAGACTAGATGGTCTACTTCTCCATAGGAGACTAGATGGTATACTTCTCCATAGGAGATTAGATGGTCTACTTCTCCATAGGAGAGGAGATCGTCTACTTTTCCATAGGAGAGTAGATGGTCTACTCTTCCATAGGAGAGTAGATGGTCTACTCTTCCATAGGAGAGTAGATGGTCTACTCTTACATAGCAGAGTAGATAATCTACTCTTCCATAGGAGAGTAGATTATCTACTCTTCCATCGGAGAGTAGATGGTCTACTCTTCCATAGGAGAGTAGATGGTCTACTCTTCCATAGGAGAGTAGATGGTCTACTCTTCCATAGGAGAGTAGATGGTCTACTCTTCCATAGGAGAGTAGATGGTCTACTCTTCCATAGGAGAGTAGATGGTCTACTCTTCCATAGGAGAGTAGATGGTCTACTCTTCCATAGGAGAGTAGATGGTCTACTCTTCCATAGGAGAGTAGATGGTCTACTCTTCCATAGGAGAGTAGATGGTCTACTCTTCCATAGGAGAGTAGATGGTCTACTCTTCCATAGGAGAGTAGATGGTCTACTCTTCCATAGGAGAGTAGATGGTCTACTCTTCCATAGGAGAGTAGATGGTCTACTCTTCCATAGGAGAGTAGATGGTCTACTCTTCCATAGGAGAGTCCATGGTCTACTTCCACATAGGAGTGAAGATGGTCTACTCTTCCATAGGAGAGTAGATGGACTACTCTTCCATAGGAGAGTAGATGGTCTACTCTTCCATAGGAGAGTAGATGGTCTACTCTTCTATAGGAGAGTAGATGGTCTACTCTTCCATAGGAGAGTCCATGGTCTACTTCCACATAGGAGTGAAGATGGTCTACTCTTCCATAGGAGAGTAGATGGTCTACTCTTCCATAGGAGAGTAGATGGTCTACTCTTCCATAGGAGAGTAGATGGTCTACTCTTCCATAGGAGAGTAGATGGTCTACTCTTCCATAGGAGAGTAGATGGTCTACTCTTCCATAGGAGAGTAGATGGTCTACTCTTCCATAGGAGAGTAGATGGTCTACTCTTCCATAGGAGAGTAGATGGTCTACTCTTACATAGGAGAGTAGATGATCTACTCTTCCATAGGAGAGTAGATGATCTACTCTTCCATAGGAGAGTAGATTATCTACTCTTCCATCGGAGAGTAGATGGTCTACTCTTCCATCGGAGAGTAGATGGTCTACTCTTCCATAGGAGAGTAGATGGTCTACTCTTCCATCGGAGAGTAGATGGTCTACTCTTCCATAGGAGAGTAGATGGTCTACTCTTCCATAGGAGAGTAGATGGTCTACTCTTCCATAGGAGAGTAGATGGTCTACTCTTCCATAGGAGAGTAGATGGTCTACTCTTCCATAGGAGAGTAGATGGTCTACTCTTCCATAGGAGAGTAGATGGTCTACTCTTCCATAGGAGAGTAGATGGTCTACTCTTCCATAGGAGAGTAGATGGTCTACTCTTCCATAGGAGAGTAGATGGTCTACTCTTCCATAGGAGAGTCCATGGTCTACTTCCACATAGGAGTGAAGATGGTCTACTCTTCCATAGGAGAGTAGATGGACTACTCTTCCATAGGAGAGTAGATGGTCTACTCTTCCATAGGAGAGTAGATGGTCTACTCTTCTATAGGAGAGTAGATGGTCTACTCTTCCATAGGAGAGTCCATGGTCTACTTCCACATAGGAGTGAAGATGGTCTACTCTTCCATAGGAGAGTAGATGGTCTACTCTTCCATAGGAGAGTAGATGGTCTACTCTTCCATAGGAGAGTAGATGGTCTACTCTTCCATAGGAGAGTAGATGGTCAACTCTTCCATAGGAGAGTAGATGGTATACTCTTCCATAGGAGAGTAGATGGTCTACTCTTCCATAGGAGAGTAGATGGTCTACTCTTCCATAGGAGAGTAGATGGTCTACTCTTCCATAGGAGAGTAGATGGTCTACTCTTCCATAGGAGAGTAGATGGTCTACTCTTCCATAGGAGAGTAGATGGTCTACTCTTCCATAGGAGAGTAGATGGTCTACTCTTCCATAGGAGAGTAGATGGTCTACTCTTCCATAGGAGAGTAGATGGTCTACTCTTCCATAGGAGAGTAGATGGTCTACTCTTCCATAGGAGAGTAGATGGTCTACTCTTCCATAGGAGAGTAGATGGTCTACTCTTCCATAGGAGAGTAGATGGTCTACTCTTCCATAGGAGAGTAGATGGTCTACTCTTCCATAGGAGAGTAGATGGTCTACTCTTCCATAGGAGAGTAGATGGTCTACTCTTCCATAGGAGAGTAGATGGTCTACTCTTCCATAGGAGAGTAGATGGTCTACTCTTCCATAGGAGAGTAGATGGTCTACTCTTCCATAGGAGAGTAGATGGTCTACTCTTCCATAGGAGAGTAGATGGTCTACTCTTCCATAGGAGAGTAGATGGTCTACTCTTCCATAGGAGAGTAGATGGTCTACTCTTCCATAGGAGAGTAGATGGTCTACTCTTCCATAGGAGAGTAGATGGTCTACTCTTCCATAGGAGAGTAGATGGTCTACTCCTCCATAGGAGAGTAGATGGTCTACTCCTCCATAGGAGAGTAGATGGTCTACTCCTCCATAGGAGAGTAGATGGTCTACTCCTCCATAGGAGAGTAGATGGTCTACTCCTCCATAGGAGAGTAGATGGTCTACTCCTCCATAGGAGAGTAGATGGTCTACTCCTCCATAGGAGAGTAGATGGTCTACTCCTCCATAGGAGAGTAGATGGTCTACTCCTCCATAGGAGAGTAGATGGTCTACTCCTCTATAGGAGAGTAGATGGTCTACTCCTCCATAGGAGAGTAGATGGTCTACTCCTCCATAGGAGAGTAGATGGTCTACTCCTCCATAGGAGAGTAGATGGTCTACTCCTCCATAGGAGAGTAGATGGTCTACTCCTCCATAGGAGAGTAGATGGTCTACTCCTCCATAGGAGAGTAGATGGTCTGCTCCATAGGAGAGTGGATGGTGTACTCTTCCATAGGAGAGCAGATGTTCTACTTTTCCATAGAAGAGTAGAGTGGATTATTTACTACTCTACTTTAAGCATTAATGAAAAACCTTAAAATATTTCTTGAAAGTTGTTCTATCACAACACTTTTATGAACTACGAACCTGCAAAATACTACTTCAACTCAAAATCTATGTACATCTAACAGTTTACTAAATTATATATATATAAAAAAATTTAATTTAAACACAATATTATCTAGTTTTCCTCATTTAGTATTAACGGTTTATTATATGACCATTACAAAAAAGACTTTCAAAAATCTAATGTAATTTAATGCTCTCTTGAAATCAACAACCAATCTCGAATTAAATTTATAATACAAAAAAAGAAGTCACCATTGAAAATTAGAACAGTACGGACAAAAACAAATTGCAACAACCAGTTGTTGTGTGTTAAATTTATATAATAATAATTATTGGGTCATATTTTTCAAATCATTCAACCAAAACCAAACTGAAACGAATGGAGTGTAATCAACACACATCTCAACTAAAATTACTTTAGCAAAAAAAAACACAAAAAAGAAAACTAAAAAAAACGAACTCCTAAAACAGCAATGAATGACATATGGTGTTTAAGAAAATTGTTAAAATGCGTAATCAAAATGAAAACAGATACTAGAGAGGAGACAGACAGACAAACAGGCCACTCACTAACTAAATACTCCAACTACAAAACATGATCTTATTAAATAAATTGAAATTATAGCTACCAGAAAGTATTTTTATACAAAAAAAAACTTAACAAATTCCATTGAAAATTTATGTCGAAAGACATTTATTAGAAATAAAAAACTATACGAGTACCACATACGCAACATTCCGTAATGAATGCAACATTTGGACAAAAAAAAAAACAAATGTGACACCTTTAATGCAACACGTACATACATAGCTTTCAATAACAGCCAAGTGGCATTTCAACACAAGAATATTTAAACAAGTTTTGTGGCCAAAAATGGTAAGAGTTGTGTTCTAATAAATTCTATTCACTTAAACTAATTCCATATTAAATAAATAAATTCTAGCCAGCAAAGTCTATGGTGGTATTTTGTAAGAAAATATAGGTCAGACAAGCAGTTCAATGTTAAGAAGTGAATGGCTACAAATTCAAGCTTAATAAGGCACTGAAAAAATATGGCTGCATAATTAAGGTTTAATGATGATGGTTTATAAAATTGTATTTGTATATTCTTCTATAGACCATCTACTCTCCTACCATCAAGTATCCTATGGAGATATAGACCATCAAGTCTCCTATGGAGAAATAGACCATCAAGTCTCCTATGGAAGAGTAGACCATCAAGTCTCCTATGGAAGAGTAGACAATCAAGTCTCCTATGGAAGAGTAGACCATCAAGTCTCCTATGGAAGAGTAGACCATCTAGTCTCCTATGGAAGAGTAGACCATCTACTCTCCTATGGAAGAGTAGACCATCTACTCTCCTATGGAAGAGTAGACCATCTACTCTCCTATGGAAGAGTAGACCATCTACTCTCCTATGGAACAGTAGACCATCTACTCTCCTATGGAACAGTAGACCATCTACTCTCCTATGGAAGAGTAGACCATCTACTCTCCTATGGAAGAGTAGACCATCTACTCTCCTATGGAAGAGTAGACCATCTACTCTCATATGGAAGAGTAGACCATCTACTCTCCTTTGAAAGAGTAGAACATCTACTCTCCTATGAAAGAGTAGACCATGTACTCTCCTATGGAAAGTAGACCATCTATTCTCCTCTATAGGACCATCTACTCTCCTCCATTGGCGGATGGTCCACTCCTCTATAGGATAGTAGATGATCTACTCCTCTATAGGAGAGTAGATGCTGCAGTAGACCCTCTACTCTCCTAAGGAGGAGTAGACCATCTACACTTCTATAGAACAGCAGACCAATTTAATAAATTCTTCTTTTCTGCTTAAAAAATAGAACCCACTTTGCTTCAATGTCTTTAAATATATTTCTCTATTCATTGAACAACTAAATTATTTCAACACAAATAACCATTTAAGGAAATTTGTTTGCTCTTTAAGACAAAAACGATCACCTTGACATTTAGTATATGAAACTTAAAAACAAATTTTCCAAATGCTAAAAGTAGCTTCTTTAAATTTTATTTTGGAATACGTTTTAGCAAAGAAAAAATCTACTTGCAATACAAAACACTCCCTTTTTAAAATTGAAAGCATTCTATTTAAAACAGTTTTCTGTTTTTCACAATATAAAGAAAAAAATCATTGAAAACTATGCAAAAAAGAATACAATTCCATGTACATAGATTTAATGGAAAATGTTTTTTTGTTGTACGAAGATGGAGTGTGTCAGACTTATGCTGTTGATGTATTGGATTTTATTTTATTCATTTATTTATTTTATCTTCTATTCATTTTTTTTTTCTTCCAAAAGTCAATTAAAACATGTTCTATGCCTTTTTATGGTCGTTTGAGTTGGTTTTATGGAGACAATATAGAAATATTTATATTCGTTTTATTATATAGACTATTTGCCATACTACATGCTAGTTTTTTCATCATTCTCTCATTCATTCTTTTGCGTAGCATTGTTTTTCTATGTATATGTAGTTAGACAATCAATATTTTTTTTTTATTATTTATTGATAGTTTTACACTATTTAAATTCAATTAAATGTATCATCATTGTATTTTCGTTATAATAAATGTGGAACACTATCGTTTAAATGGTTTTAATAGATCTTTTATTTGAAATTGTATTAAAAATAGAAATATTTTATTTAAGAGAAATTTTAGTAAAAGAAATTGTCATTTGAATAAAGTGGCAATTTATTTTTCAATAATGGAGGTTTAAAGAAAGATATGGAGGGAAGTAGTAGTAGGAGCGAAGATCATCTACATTTCTGTAGAATAGTAGACCATCTACTCTTCTTTGAAGGAGTATACCATCAATTCTCCAATGGAGGAGTAGACCATTT
The DNA here is from genome assembly GCF_958450345.1 of Calliphora vicina. NCBI lineage: Eukaryota > Metazoa > Arthropoda > Insecta > Diptera > Calliphoridae > Calliphora > Calliphora vicina. The sequence continues at coordinate 132,226,638 of NC_088781.1, forward strand.
ACCTTCCTTTGGAGTAGTAGACCATCTACTCTCCTTTAGCGCATTAGACCACCTAATCTCCTATGGATCATTAGACCACTTACTCTCCTGGAGAGGAGTAGACCATATTCTCTCCTGGAGAGGAGTAGACCGTATTCTCTCCTGGAGAGGAGTAGACCATCTACTCTCCTGTAGAAAAGTAGACCATCTACTCTCCTATAGAGAAGAAGACCATCTACTCTCCTATAGAGAAGAAGACCATCTACTCTCCTTTGGAATAGTAGACCATCTACTCTCCTTTGGAATAGTAGACCATCTACTCTCCTTTGGAATAGTAGACCATCTAATCTCCTTTGGAGTAGTAGACCATCTACTCTCCTTTGGAGTAATAGACCATCTACTCTCCATTGGAGTAGTAGACCATCCACACTCCTATGGAAAAGTAGACCATCTTCTCTCCTATAGAGAAGTAGACCATCTTCTCTCCTATAGAGAAGTAGACCATCTTCTCTCCTTCAGAGGAGTAGACCATCTACTCTCCTTTGGAGTTGTAGACCATCTACTCTCCTTTGGAGTAATAGACCATCTACTCTCCTTTGGAGTTGTAGACCATCTACTCTCCTTTGGATTAGTAGACCATCTACTCTCCTTTGGAATAATATACCATCTACTCTCCTTTGGAGTAGTAGACCATCCACACTCCTATGGAAAACTAGTCCATCTTCTCTCCTATAGAGAAGTAGACAATCTTTTCTCCTGGAGAGGAGTAGACCATCTACTCTCCTTTGGAGTAGTAGACCATCTATCTCCTTTGGAGTAGTAGACAATCTACTCTCCTTTGGAAAAGTAGACCATCTACTCTCCTTTGGAGAAGTAGACCATCTAATCTCCTTTGGAGTAGTTGACCATCTACTATCCTTTGGAGTAGTAGACTATCTACTCTCCTTTGAGTAGTAGACCATCTACTCTCCGTTGGAGTAGTAGACCATCTACTCTCCTTTGGAGTAGTAGACCATCTACTCTCCTTTGGAGTAGTAGACCATCTACTCTCCTTTGGAGTAGTAGACCATCTACTCTCCTTTGGAGTAGTATACCATCTACTCTCCTTTGGAGTAGTAGACCATCTACTATCCATTGGAGTAGTAGACCATCCACATTCCTATGGAAAAGTAGACCATCTTCTCTCATATAGAGAGTATACCATCTTCTCTCCTTTGGAGTATTAGACCTCCTCTGGAGTAGTAGACCATCTACTCTCTTTTGGAGAAGTAGACCATCTACTCTCTTTTGGAGAAGTAGACCATCTACTCTCTTTTGGAGAAGTAGACCATCTACTCTCCTTTGGAGTAGTAGACCATCTACTATCCTTTGGAGTAGTAGACCATCTACACTCCTATGGAAAAGTAGACCATCTTCTCTCCTTTGGAGTATTAGACCATCTACTCTCCTCTGGAGTAGTAGACCCTCTGCTATCCTTTGGAGTAGTAGACCATCTACTCTCCTTTGGAGTAGTAGACCATCTACTCTCCTTTGGAGTAGTAGACCGTCTACTCTCCTTTGGAGTAGTAGACCCTCTACTATCCTTTGGAGTAGTAGACCATCTACTCTCCTTTGGAGTAGTAGACCATCTACTATCCTTTGGAGTAGTAGACCATCTACTCTCCTTTGGAGTAGTAGACCATCTACTATCCTTTGGAGTAGTAGACCGTCTACTCTCCTTTGGAGTAGTAGACCCTCTACTATCCTTTGGAGTAGTAGACCGTCTACTCTCCTTTGGAGTAGTAGACCGTCTACTCTCCTTTGGAGTAGTAGACCATCTACTCTCTTTTGGAGTAGTAGACCATCTACTCTCCTTTGGAGTAGTAGACCATCTACTATCCTTTGGAGTAGTAGACCCTCTACTATCCTTTGGAGTAGTAGACCATCTACTCTCCTTTGGAGTAGTAGACCATCTACTATCCTTTGGAGTAGTAGACCGTCTGCTATCCTTTGGAGTAGTTGACCATCTACTCTCCTTTGGAGTAGTAGACCTTCCACACTCCTATGGAAAACTAGTCCATCTTCTCTCCTATAGAGAAGTAGACCATCTTCTCTCCTGGAGAGGAGTAGACCATCTACTCTCCTTTGGATTACTAGACCATCTTCTCTTCTATGGAGTAGTAGACCATCTACTCTCCTTTGGAGTAGTAGAGCATCTACTGTCCTTAGCAGTCGTAGATCATCTACTCTCCTTTGGAGCAGTTGACCATCAACTCTCCTTTAGAGCAGTAGACCACCTACCCTCTTATGTTGCAGTATACCATCTACATTCCTATGGAGGAGTAGAATTTCAACTTTCCTATTTAGGAGTAGACCATCTACTCTCCTATGGAGAAGTAGACCATCTTCTCTCCTATTGAGGTTAAGATTAGACTTTTACACATTTTATCATGTAATAAATCTAATTATCTAGACCTCATTAGTATATTTAAGTCTTCTTCCTGGTATAATTACCAACTTTTCACTTACTTTCGTTTTATAATTTACAGCATACATATTTTGTCAATTAGTTTTTGACACATAAATTCATTCATTAAACGCCATCGTTCATACATTACTACTTAATCATTTACACTTAATCAATTGTAAAAAAAAAGAAACAAATCTTTATGAGTGTCTGTAAAATCAAGTCTCGTTTATCTCGTGCTACTGCTTAAACAAATTAAAATTTTATTACATTTCTTTTTTAAAAGAAAAAACTTCCTACTTAGACAAAATTTCCAAGACAGGATTTGTTGATTATCATTTAACATTAATCTTGCTTACAATTAAAAACAGAGAGAAATTATTTGGTTTGAAAAATATGTGTTTGTGTTTAATTAATATGAATGATGTTGGGGTTTTTTTGTTTTTGTTTGCTGTATGTTATTAATAATATTATACTATTTAAACATAAAATATTGTATGAGTGCCGTGGCTTTGATGTGTAATTACTAAGTAAATATTGTGATCATGAAACTCGTTGGCTTTTGGTGGTGGACTTGTCTAAGGTGTTGTAAACTAGTTTGCTTTTGAGTTGAATATAAATTACAGACCAGTGTGTTTAGAGCTAAATTGGGCCCTGCTCCGGCTTTGATGAAATGTTGGTAAAGATGTTCAAGAAATTGTAGATTTAAGTCTAGATGTTAAAGAGTGAGAGGGAATGGTTTTATGTGAAGCAGTGTGACCAACAATTTTGACTTTGAAAACTGATCTCTATGGTTCTTGTCTCTGCTAAATAAATTGCTAACTAATAATGTAGACTAAACAATTTTCTTCTGAATTTTTATAATCTAAAGAGTTCACAAATTAAAAGTTGTCCAAATTTATATAAGAAATGTTGGTCCCACTTTTTCTTTTTGCTCTTGTCTTCCACAACTAAATATCTCACCCTGGAAAATCGTTTTCTGCCATAAACACCAAAAAAACTAGATTTTCAATTTCATTTCATTTTTTTTTTGTTTGTATCAGAGATGCTGCTGCAATTTTTATAGCCTCATTTAGACTAAATTGTGCACCAAAAATTGTGAAGCAAACAGCCAACCAACCAACTGCCTTCCAGTTTATTGTTTATGGCCAGTGCGTAGGCTGGTTTTTTATGGCTGGCAAATTGAAACTTACGAGGAGAGTGGTTGCATGAAAGCAAAATTTATGACTTTTCATTTTCAATAGTAGGAAATCAACTTCTTTAAACTTAATATTGAAACCAGGCTAGAAATGTCTTTGGCGGCGGGGTGTTTACTAGCTCTAAAACATATTATTATGATGACAAATTTTTCATAGCAAAAATTTTATGAAAAATTACTAAAGCTTAAACATGATAAAGAAAGAAAAAAACAAATTATTCTAGTTTTCTTTCTTTATTATTCCTTTATCTTAAATATATAAAAAATGAATTATTTTAATGTTGGTTTGCTGGATATCTTTTCTATTTAGAGCCACCACCAACCAACCAGTCAGACAAACTGACATTGATTTATGGCTATTGAGAAAAAAAGAATTATTTTTAAAACTTGCAGAACTAGGAACAACAAAAAAACTTGTTTTGTTTTGCTTAAAAGTGGCCTTTAAAAAAGGGTGTTTAATTTATGGTTATTTAAAAGCAATAGAGGACTGGTATCAAGGAATTGTTTAAGAAGATAGGGTTCAGGGTGGAACAACTCTGCTTCAGTAAGGAAAATGCTGTAACTTTCCAGGATCGAATGCTGTTTATCCTAAACGAATGCAATATAATTATGACAATTTTAGCTTATGTTTCATGAGATTCCATTTCGTTCCTCTTTCATAATAGCCTGATTTATGTAAATTTTTATAAAAATCTTTCATTTATTGTTAAAGTTTAACATTTTCTAATAAAAATCATGCAATTTTTTATTGGCCATGTTTCATAAAATTCCATTTCGTTCCACTTTTCCTAAATGGAAAATTTTTGTTATTTTCTTTCATTCCCTGTTAATAAGCAACCTTTTATTAATAAAATCATATAAATTTTTAGATTTCTTACATGTTTCACAAAATTCCATTTCGTTCCACTTTCGCTAAATTAACAATATTGGAGATTTTAGTAGATTTTAAGTAAATTTATGGGTTTTTAATTAGTTTAAAATAATTTTAGCTTGTGGTTTTTGATATTTGAAAATGTTTCACTTGATTCCATTTCGTTCCACTTTGTAAAATGAAAATTTTTGGAGATTTTCTTTCATTTCCTATTAATAAATAAATTTCTATTATTGAAATCATGTAAATTTTTCAATTTCTTACATGTTTCACAAAATTCCATTTCGTTCCACTTTTGCTAAATTGACAATAGTGGAGATTTTAGCTGATTTTAAGTGAATTTATGGGTTTTTAATTAGTTCTAGATAATTTTAGCTTAAGTTTCTTGATATTTGGCCATGTTTCACAAAATTCCATTTCGTTCCACTTTTGCTAAATTGAAAATTTTTAAGATTTTCTTTCTTTTCCTCTTAATAAAAAAATTTCTATTATTGAAATCATAAATTTTTTTTGATTTCTTACATGTTTCACTTTATTCCATTTCGTTCCTTTTTGGATAAATTGAAAATTTTGAGGAATTTAGGTAATTTTACTTCATTTTATTCATTTATAATTAGTTAGGGATGATTTCAGCTTATGTTTCTTGATATTTGGCTATGTTTCACAAAATTCCATTTCGTTCCATTTTAGATAAATTAATTTTTTTTAGGTTTTCTTTCTTTTCCTGTTAAAAAACTAATTTCTATTATTGAAATCATGTAAATTTCTCAATTTCTTACATGTTTCACAAAATTCCATTTCGTTCCACTTTGCATAAATTGACAATAATGGAGATTTTAACTGAATTTAAGTGAATTTATGGGTTTTTAATTAGTTTAAGATAATTTTAGCTTGTGTTTCTTGATATTTGAACATGTTTCACTTAATTCCATTTCGTTCCACTTTATCAAACGAAAATTTTTGGAGATTTTCTTTCATTTCCTAATAATAAACCAATTTCTATTATTGAAATCATGTAAATTTCTCAATTTCTTACATGTTTCACAAAATTCCATTTCGTTCCACTCTGGTTAAATTAAAAATTTTGAAGAATTTAGTTAATTTTACTTCGTTTTATTCATTTATAATTAGTTAGGGATAATTTCAGCTTATATTTCTTGATATTTGGACATGTTTCACAAAATTCCATTTCGTTCCACTTTTGCTATATTGATAATGTTGGAGATTTTAACTGATTTTAAGTGAATTTGGGGTTTTTAATTAGTTTAAGATAATTTTAGCTTATGTTTCTTGAAATTTGTCCATGTTTCACAAAATTCCATTTCGTTCCACTTTTGCTAAATTGAAAATTTTTAAGATTTTCTTTCTTTCCCTATTAATAAGCAACTTTTTAATACTAAAATCATAAAATTTTTCGATTTCTTACATGTTTCACATAATTCCATTTCGTTCCTTTTTGGATAAATTTAAAATTTTGAGAAATTTAGCTAATTTTACTTCAATTTCGTGATTTTTATTTAGTTAGGGATAATTTCAGCTTATGTTTCTTGATATTTAGACATGTTTCACAAAATTCCATTTCGTTCCACTTTTGCCAAATTGATTATTTTTTCAGATTTTCTATTTTTTTTTTGGTGAATTTTTCCTTTTCCAACATGGTTTCAATTAATTCCATTACGTTCCTCTTGTATAAATTGAAAATTTTGGAGACTATTGAAATTTGTTTGTTCCTTTATTTCATATCTATTTTAGCTAAAAGTTCATTGACTTTTATTTAATTGCAATAGTTTTTTTTTTCCAAAAAAATATTTGTCATTACTTTACACTTGTCATTATGAAATCTTTATGTATAAATTTTTATTGTTTTTTCGTTTTTCTTTTTTTGGTGTGAAAACTGTATATTAAACAATTTAATGCCAAATAGCTGTCTGGCTTATTTGAAAATAATTTTTTTTTATTGGAAATAAAATCTGAAAACAACAAACTCATTGAAATATTGGGCAAGTAAATTACAACAAGCAAATGCAAAAAGGTGCAGTTTTTTTTATATATGAAAATTTATATTTGAAATTGAAATTACATATTTGCATTGCCAAACTTGGCACCTACCACCAACACCATAGCAGCAAACCATTTTAGCCAGCCCTGAGTGTTTGTTTTCGTTACACGGTGTTGCAAAACTGCAGTTTGTGACAGTAGCACCTGTTACCTTAAATTATGCTTTAATGACATCTGCAAAAAAAAAAATTAATAAAAAAATGACATAATAAATTGAGATTAAATAAGAATTTAAACAATTTTTATGGGGTTTTTAAAGTGTTTCCTAAATTTTGCATGTGTGGGGTATGAAATTTTTTGTTACAAAGTTTATTTTTGGAAAAATTTAAGGTGTATTATGAAGAAAAATGTAAATTGAAAACAACTTAATTTGGCTTAAAAAAAAGGTTGGGTGGTTTGTGTTTTTCAGTGACTAAACATGGGTATTTATGTTGCTAAATACAAGAAATTTAATGAAAACGGATTAATTTTAATCGAATTATGATAAGAATTGTTGTAAGTTATAAAGGAATTAATAACTTTTAGGGATTACAATCCATTTGAGATATTTTCAGTTTATTAAAGGATAAATGTTCAATTGATACAAATTTAAAAAAAGCTCAACGTTTGTGCTAATATTAAAAAAATATATATTAAACAAATTTAAAAATTTTTTATTTTCTAAATTATTTAAAGTGTTGTCTTTTTGAAAATTAAAAAATATTTTTGGTTTTTAAAAAATAACAAAATTTTTTCATACTAGGAAAATTTTCATTATATTTTTTCCCAAAAAAATTTAATTTCAAACAAATCAATGTTTGTGCTAACATTAAAAAAATATGTCTTAAATAAATTAAAAATGTTTTTATTTTCTGAATTATTTAAAGTGTTTTCTTTTTGATAATTAAAAAATATTTTTGGTTTTTAAAAATTAACAAAATTTTTTCATACTAGGAAAATTTTCATTATTTTTTTTTCCCAAAAAAATTCAATTTCAAACAAATCAATGTTTGTGCTAACATTAAAAAAATATGTCTTAAACAAATTGAAAATTTTTTTATTTTCTGAATTATTTAAAGTGCTTTCTTTAAGATTATTAAAAAATATTTTCGGTTTTTAAAAAATATAAAATTTTTTTATACTTGGAAAATTTTCATTATTTTTTTCCCCTAAAAATTTTAATTTCAAAAAAATCAATGTTTATGCTAACATTAAAAAAATATGTCTTAAACAAATTGAACATTTTTTTATTTTCTGAATTATTTAAAGTCTTGTCTTTAAGATTATTAAAAAATATTTTCGGTTTTTAAAAAATACCAAATTTTTTTATACTTGGAAAATTTTCATTATATTTTTTCCCAAAAAAATTTAATTTCAAAAAAATCCAAGTTTGTGCTGGAATTAAAAAAATACATATTAAACAATTTAAATAATTTTTTATTTTCTGAATTATTTTAAGAGTTCTCTATTTGATTTTGAAAAATAATTTTAAGATTTTCCAAAATCTTAAAATTTTTTAGTACTTGGAAAATTTTCATAATTTTTGGTTTAAAAACAAAACTAAGTTCAAAAATACCAAAGTTTGTGTTAATATTAAAAAAATATATATTAAACAAATTTCAAAATTTTTTATTTTCTGAATTACCTAAAGTGTTGTCTTTAAGATTATTAAAAAATATTTTCGGTTTTTAAAAAATATCAAATTTTTTTTATACTTGGAAAATTTTCATTATTTTTTTTCCTTAAACAAAATTTATTTTCAAAAATATCAAAGTTTGTGCTGGAATTAAAAAAATACATATCAAACAATTCAAATAATTTTATATTTTCCGAATTATTTTAAGAGTTCTCTATTCGATTTTGAAAAATAATTTTAAGATTTTCCAAAATCTTAAAATTTTTTAGTACTTGGAAAATTTTCATAATTTTTGGTTTAAAAACAAAACTAAGTTCAAAAATACCAAAGTTTGTGTTAATATTAAAAAAATATGTATTAAAGAAATTAAATAATTATTTAGTTTCTGAATAATTTAAAGTGTTGTCTTTTTGAAAATTAAAAAATATTTTCGGTTTTTAAAAAATAACAAAATTTTTTTATACTTGGAAAATTTTCATTATTTTTTTCTTTAAACAAAATTTTATTTCCAAGAAATCCAAATTTGTGCTGGAATTAAAAAAATACATATCAAACAATTTAAATAATTTTTTCTTTTCTGAATTATTTTAAGAGTTCTCTATTTGATGTTGAAAAATAATTTTAAGATTTTCCAAAATCTTAAAATTTTTTAGTACTTGGAAAATTTTCATAATTTTTGTTTAAAAACAAAAATAAGTTCAAAAATACTAAAGTTTGTGTTAATATTAAAAAAGTATATATTAAACTAATTTCAAAATTTTTTATATTCTGAATAATTTAAAATGTTGTCTTTTAGATTATTAAAAAATATTTTCGGTTTTTAAAAAATATAAAATTTTTTTTATACTAGGAAAATTTTCATTAATTTTTTCCCCTAAAAATTTTAATTTCAAAAAAAAAATCCAAGTTTGTGCTGGATTTAAAAAAAATATTTATTAATGGAATTTCAAAATTTTTTAATTTCCTAATTATTTGGAGTATTGTGTATCAGATTACGGAAAATAATTTTACAATTTTCCAAAATATCAAACTTTTGTCATACTTTTATAATTTTGCTAATTTTTGGTTTCGAATAAAAAAATCATAAAAATTTTCAATGTTTGTGCTCATATTAAAAAAATATATATTAAAGAAATTTAATTATTTTGAATTTTCTTAATTATTTAAAGTGTTGTCTATTAGATTATTAAAAAATATTTTCGTTTTATAAAAAATATCAAAATTTTTTTATACTAAGAAAATTTTCCTCATTTTTGGTTTAAAAAAAAAAATCATAAAAATTTTCAAAGTTTGTGTTCAAATTAAAAAAATATATATTAAAGAAATTTAATAATTTTTAATTTTTCTAATTATTTAAAGCGTTGTCTTTTAGATTATTAAAAAATATTTTCGGTATTTGAAAAATATCAAATTTTGTTATACTTTTAAAATTTTGCTAATTTTTGGTTTCGAGAAAAAATATATAAAAATTTTCAAAGTTTGTGTTTAAATTAAAAAAATATATATTAAAGAAATTTATAAAATTTTTAATTTTTCTAATTATTTAAAGTGTTGTCTATTAGTTTCTAAAAAATAATTTTATGAATATCCAAAATATCGAATTTTTTCAATACTTTGAACATTTTCCCCTTTTTTTTTGGTTAGCTAAATTTCTAAACATTATAAAATAATAAGTTTTAATAATTACAATAAATATTTATTAAGCTTTTATTGGTTGTAAATTATTTTCGAAATGAAATATTTATTAACAAAATATTTACATATAAAATTATTAACTTGTAGCTAAAAACTGCAAGGCAGGCAGGCAGTCAGTCAGTAAGTCTATTATTTCTACTTGTAACGTAACAATTCCAATGATAATCAATTCAAAACACATGTCTACAAACCACAATATTTTTATTCGTATTTCTAAATTATATATATTGTACTACAGTACATACAACAATAAAAATCTAGTTTAATGGCAGCTTTTATTTTGAAAAAAAAAAAAATAAAAATAAAAAAATTGTGAAAAAATACAAAACTAAAGCAAAATTATTAATGTAAACAAGTCTAAAGACTCTAGAAATTAATAACATGTAAATGACCTAGAAAATTTTATACTAAATTGATATATATATAGAAACAAAAACAATAAAGTGTTAGAAAAAAACTACATATTCAAATATAAATAGCGAAATGTTGAAGAAAAAAACTACAGTTTATAAACTTGAAAAAATAAATATAACAAAGCAATTAAGTAATCAACAAAATTATTAATTAAAAACACTTTAAGAAATTTAAACACAATATATAAACTTTAGGCAGCAATTATTAGTCAAAATAAAAAAGAAGGGAGTGTTGAAATGAGATTTGAGAATGGAAATGAATCATTTCAATAGCAACAAAATATAAGACTAAAAATAAGAAAGAGAACTATATTCGGCTGTAGCGAAACTTATTTACCTATCACCTAATAAAAACTTAAATAAAAATTAAAAAAAAATTTAAGTAAAAAATAAATAAAAAAAAATATTTTTGAATTTTTTTTTATTAATTTTTTTTAAATTAATATTTTTCCCCATTTTAGGTCCCACTGCAAAGTTCTTTGAAATATCTATCATTAGATATCCAGACTTTTGCAAATCTCCCTCTTAGTAACTTAAATATATATCTACTGCATTACCCTGTTATTGTCATAAATTCGCCAGCTTCTCATCAATAATTTATTAAATCACCCTCTATTTATTGCCTTTATTATTTCGATGTATCATCTATTTCATCGGGCCTTTGTGTTTGTATACTATTCCATTCAATTTATCTTAATTAACTTTTAAAGAATTTTTATTTTATTGCGCGTTTTTTTTTTGTGCTGCCATAATAATAATAAAAAATATTTGTTAATCATGTCACATTCGCTACAGATGTGTCTTGTCTGTCTGTCTGTTAAACCAAATATGTAGTGAAACTAAAATTTAATATATAATATATATTTTTTTCTCTTAATCCAGCCAGCACATTTTTACTAAAGCTTCAATTGATTGTACCTTCAAATGTAATTTAAATTCAAAATGTTTAGAAAATGTGAGTAATTTGTAAATTACAAAATGTTTTTATGCAAAAATATGATAGCAAAACTGAATAAATGAAAATGGATTAAATCGTATGATAATAATAAAGGAATTTTGCAACAGAAATTCTTTAAAGCTAAAAATCTATATTGAGATATTTTCAGGGAAGAATTCGTAAGAATTGAAAAAATTTCAAAGTTTGGGGCTTCAATAAAAAAATATGTATTGAACAATTGTAATATTTTTTTATTTTTTTTTAATGATTTACAGTGTTAGCTATTAATTGTTAAAAAATACTTTTGAGATTTTTAAAAAAAATCTCAATTTTTTCATACTTGAAAAATTTTCATAATTTTTGGGTTTTGCAAAAAAGAGCCAGAAAAGTTCAATGTTTGAGGTAACTTTAAAAAAATATATATTACAGAAATTTAAATTTTTTAAATTTTCTAATTACTTAAAGTGTTGTCTTTTAGTTTTTAAAAATAGTTCTGCGGTTTTTTAAAATTTGCAAATTTTATGAAACTTAGAAAATTTTCATAATTTTTGGTTTTCAAAAAAAAAAATCATAAAAATTTTCAAAGTTTGTGGTCTAATTAAAAAAATTTATATTAAACAAATTAAATTATTTTTTACTTTCTTAATTATTTAGAGCGTTATGTCTCAGTTGAGCGAAAATAATTTTACAAATATAGAAAAATATAAAATTTTTTCATACTTTGAACATTTCATAATTTTAGGTTTTTGAAAAAAAAATCCTTAAAAAGTACAAAGTTTGAAGTCACATTAAAAAAATATATATTAAACAAATTAAATTATTTTTCAATTTTCTAATTATTTAGAGTGTTGTCTTTTAATTTTTAAAAATAGTTCTGCGGTTTTTTAAAATTTGCAAATTTTATGAAACTTAGAAAATTTTCAAAATTTTTGTTTTCGAAAAAAAAAAATCATAAAAATTTTCAAAGTTTGTGGTCTCATTAAAAAAATATATATTTAACAAATTAAATTATTTTTCAATTTTCTAATTACTTAAAGTGTTGTCTTTTAATTTTTAAAAATAATTTTAGGATTTTTTAAAATTTGCAAATTTTATGAAACTTAGAAATTTTTCTAAAATTTTTTTTTCAAAAAAAAAAATCATAAAAATTTTCAAAGTTTGTGGTCTAATTAAAAAAATATATATTAAACAAATTAAATTATTTTTAAATTTTCTAATTATTTTGAGCGTTATCTTTCAGTTGAGCGAAAATAATTTTACAAATATTGAAAAATATTAAATTTTTTCATACTTTGAACATTTCACAATTTTAGGTTTTTGAAAAAATAAAAATCCTAAAAAAGTTCAAAGTTTGTGGTCTCATTAAAAAAATATTTATTAAACAAATTAAATTATTTTTCAATTTTCTAATTATTTAGAGTGTTGTCTAATAGAATTTAAAAATAGTTTTGCGGTTGTTTAAAATTTGCAAATTTTATGAAACTTAGAAAATTTTCATAATTTTAGGTTTTTGGAAAAAAGAGCCTAAAAAAGTTCAAAGTTTGTGGTCTCATTAAAAAAATATATATTTAACAAATTAAATTATTTTTCAATTTTCTAATTACTTAAAGTGTTGTCTTTTAATTTTTAAAAATAGTTCTGCGGTTTATTAAAATTTGCAAATTTTATGAATCTTAGAAATTTTTCCAAAATTTTGTTTTCGAAAAAAAGAAAATCATAAAAATTTTCAAAGTTTGTGGTCTCATTAAAAACATATATATTAAACAAATTAAATTATTTTTCACTTTCCTAATTATTTAGAGCGTTATCTCTCAGTTGAGCGCAAATAGTTTTACATATATTGAAAAATATTAAATTTGTTCATACTTTGAACATTTCATAATTTTAGGTTTTTGAAAAAAAAAATCCTAAAAAAGTTCAAAGTTTGTGGTCTCATTAAAAAAATATATATTAAACAAATTAAATTATTTTCAGTTTTCTAATTACTTAAAGTGTTGTCTTTTAATTTTTAAAAATAATTCTGCGGTTTTTTAAAATTTGCTAATTTTATGAAACTTATAAAATTTTCCTAATTTTTGGTTTGTGGAAAAAAGAGAATAAAAAAAGTTCAAAGTTTGTGGTCACATTAAAAAAATATATATTAAACAAATTAAATTATTTTTCAATTTTCTAATTATTTAGAGTGTTGTCTTGTAATTTTGAAAAATAATTTTACGGTTTTTTAAAATTTGCAAATTTTATGAAACTTAGAAATTTTTCCAAAATTTTTTTTCGAACAAAAAAAAAATCATAAAAATTTTCAAAGTTTGTGATTTAATTAAAAAAATATATATTAAACGAATCTTATGTTACATTTCCCTAATTATTTAGAATGTTCTATGTCAAATGTTAACAAAAATATTTAACGGTTTTTGAAATTTGCAAATTTTGTAATACTTTTAAAATTATCATCAATTTTGGTTATCAAAATTTCTTAAATTTTGGTTTAATATTAAAATAATGTATTAAATATTTTTATTTTTTAATAGTTTATATTGTTAGCTATTAGTTGATAAATAATAATTATTTTATTTCTTTTTTTCAATTGAAAATTGTACCCAAAATTTGTCTGCCATTATTAAAATTCCTTAATTTTTATGCCATTTTTTTTGTTATTTTTTGCTTGTTGGCAGATTTTTTATTTCATTTTATGAAAGCAGCGGATACTCTGCCTACTCAAAAAATAACAATTTCTTATTCATTGTTTTTTAGTTTTTTTTTTTTAATTTTTTTTCGTCATTCACTTGTATGCGTAAGGTTTGTTTTCAAATTATTTTTAAACTGGCCACACGCCAACAATTTCTTAAATATTTTCTTTTTTACAATTTGTTTTTAAAATCGCAAGTGATTTAAATTTAGTTGAAAATTGAAAAGAGCAAAACAACAAAATCTCATAGGCCAACTTGTCAAAAAAAAAATGTAAAAAAATGACAGACTTATTTCAGCATAATAAAAAAAATCACGCACGCCAACAAATTTTTCTTAAAATTTTCAATTATGTTTTAAGAAAACCATAAATGTTGAGAAAAAATTAAAACAAATTTAAGTAAATTCATTGTTTAAAAGTAAAAATTTTGAAATTCTTATAAAAAACAAACAATTTTTTTAAGGACTGAGATTTCAAAAATGTGACAGAGTTTGTTGGCAAAATATTGTAATATTGTTATGATATTGCTTTATCAATTTGAATCTATCAACATTTCCATTGATGGAAACTTGCAATTGTAAACAATGTTAATAACAGCATGTTATCAACATTAACTGTAAAGCAGTTAGAAGATGAAGCGGTTTTTATAAATAGTAGCGGCTAGTTTCCAAACCGTATTACCAGTGTGTATTATAAGTAGGTAATACAGTCACTCACTATCTTAAAAGAGAGTGACTGTTTTAATTATTATTGTGTAAAATTGTACTTGACAAAATCAACGATTTAAAAGGTATTTTTCGAAATTATTAAATATATAAAGTTTCTTTTAAATTTATTATACTTTAAATACTTTTAATTGACTTTTTAACTTTTTAACATTTAAATATTAACAAAAATATATTTTTTTTCTTTTTTTCCAGGTAAATATTAACATTTTTAACCATATTTGTTAACAGCATTTGGGTAAATATTTCGTGGAGTATTTTAATCTAATTGTTAAAGAAAATAGTTTTACAATTTTTAAATATTTGTTTAAAATTTGAAATCTTTAATAATTTCTCTCTAAATCCCTTCTGACTCATTCCACTTTACAGCTGTCACATTTGTAAAATTTGTAATATTTCTTTTAAAGGACATTTGCGGTTTTTCCCCACCTCTATAAAAATGTCATTTGTTGGGTTTTTTTCCTTAATACTGCTTTAGTTTTCAATGCATAATTAACTTTTCACATCACACTTTGAAATAAATATTCAAGGTGCTAAAATTTTTTAAAGAAAAAAAAAAGTCCCTCAAATAATTGCTGATGGCTGCTGAGCAGGCCAGTCTGCACTTCATGGAACAATTTTGTTTATTTTGTGGCCGGTTATCGTGTAAATAAATAAACAACATTGTTTAAGAAATTAACATGACTTTAACAGATTTATTTAAAACAATAAAATAATATTTTCCCAAAAAAAAAAATGTTTACAGTAAAGAAAATAAACCCCTGATGTTAAATGAAGACCAGAGTCTTATTATATTAAAACAAGTAAGAGTTATTTATTGGGCTGTGCCGAATATTATATACCCTTCACCAAATTATACTTCAAAATAAAATTATTTTTTTTGCAGTTTTTTAATTTTTTGGAAAAAAAATTTAAAATTTTTTTAAATTTAATTTTGTTTTTTTTTAAATTTTTTAAATTAAAGTTTTTTTTTAAATTTTAAAATTTTTGTTTTTTAATTTTTTTTTTTGTGAAAAAAAAATTCGGGTTAAAATTTTTTTTCCGATTTTGACCCATTGTAGGTCCAACTTACTATGGTCTTATATACGTCGTTGCAAATGTTTTTGAAATATCTATCATTAGATATCCATATTGTCTAAGTTAATGACTTAGTAATCCAGATATAGGTCAAAAATAGGTAAAAAAAATCGAGGTTGTCCTGATTTTTTCCTCATATCTCAGCCATTTGTGGACCGATTTAGCTGATTTTAAATAGCAAAATTCTCGAAAGCATGTCTGACAGAATTATTGAAGATTTGGACCCCGAAGATATCTGGGGTCTTCAGAAAATTGATTTCAACAGACAGACCGACAGACAGACAGACGGACATGGCTTAATCGACTCCGCTATCTGTAAGGATCCAGAATATATATACTTTATAGGGTCGGAAATGAAAAATGTAGAATTTACAAACGGAATGAAAAACTTATACTCTTCTCACAAAGGTGAAGGGTATAAAAATAAACCCATGAGGAAATAAGGAAACGTAATTAATTATATTGAATTGAAAATCATTAAAATCTTAAGCTGAAATTTCGAATCAAGTCTTAATTTTAGCATCAAAGTCGAATCATTTGCTATATATTTTCAGCAAAATGTAAAGAGTCATATGACCTTTGACCCTTAATATATTTTAGGGGGACCTTAACACCTTGTTGGCAACAGTTCTTTTGTCTATGTCAATTTTCAGTTTACTGCCTTGGATTTTGAAGTTTAATTCTGGTTTAAATCTCATGCGAAGCCATAAAGCGTGTGACCTTTGACCTTCAAAATCTTAAAATTCTTTTTTAAGTAATTTTTGAGTCAATTTGTAATTCTCATAATAAGTACATTTTACAACTCAATTATTAGTTTAAAGCAAAACTTTTCTTAAAAAGGGACTTCTTTATTTGTTGTAAAACAAAATGTGTAGTAAATTATCAGATTCTTAAGCTGTATTTGAGACCCTGATTTCAACATTGTTCTAAATTCCTTTACAAATCTCTATATTACACAAGTAAAGGCTTCCACAAATAAACAATTTTATAAAATTTTCTTTAATATGTATTCATTTCGAAAACAGGTTACTCGATTACTCTAAACAGATTATGTATCTCAAATGGTTACTCGAATAACCATTATGGTATTAACTTAATTTTTATACAACAAAAATCAAATGAATTACAAATATTCTTTGATTCTAGCTATACTTTATTTTAAATAATAAATTTATATTTCCAGCGATTAACAAAAACCGGTTACTCAAGTAATCACATTTCTGGCATTACAGATTTTGTTAAAATTTACTACTATATGAAATAGTTATTAGTACCACATTAATTTTGAGTAATCGGTTACTTTAAAATCTAAAACGGTTACTCAGATTTTTAAGTAACCGGTTATTTGTTAAAAAATTTTATATTTTAATTATATGTATTTACTATTAAAATATTTTTAAATTTATTAACAACTTTGAATAACCGGATACTTAAATATTTAAAACGGTTACTTGAGTAACCATAATTTTTTGGATCAAAAATTTTAATTTAAAACTTACTATATAACATATTTATTAGTACCACATTAATTTTGAGTAACCGGTTACTTTAAAATCTAAACAGGTTACTCAAGTAACCACTATATTATGATGATACATTTTGTTAAAAAAAATTATATTGTAATTGTATCTACTATTAAAATATTTTTAAATTAATAACAATATTAAATAACCGGTTACTTGAGTATTTAAAGCGGTTACTCGTTTCATTAAGTAACCTTTTAAGTAATTTCAATAAAAAATAATGCTAACAAAATATTCAATACATAATTTTAAACGTTTTCCTATCAACAATTAGCATTTTACTCTTTTTTAACAAGCGGTTACTTAAGTAACCATAATTTTTTTTTTATCATAAATTTTAATTTAAAACTTTGTATTGTAATAATTTTGGCTGAAAACACATTTTGCAGTTTGTAATAACATCGAATAACCGGTTACTTGAGAATCTAAAGTGGTTACTCAGTGATTAAAGTAACCATTTAAGGTATTTGTGTTAGTATTATAGGTAAACATGTATATTTAATAATTGTTAACATATTTTTTCAATAAAAACTGCCTCTTATTCACTTACAAATAAACGGTTACTTAAGTAACCACATTTTTTTAGTCATACATTTTGTTAAAAGTTTTTTTTATAGTAATATTTAGTAGTATTATTTTTTAATAATCGATTATTTAACTGTTTCACTCGGTTACTCGATTAAAGTAACCACTAATAATCGGTTACTCGAGAATTTTTTATTTTCACTAATAATTGATTAAATTTTTGAAAATATCAATTGATGTTAAATGATTATTCAACTATTTTACTAGGTTACTCGATTAAAGTAACCAGTAATAATCGGTTACTCGAGTATTTCTGATATTCACTTATAATTAAGCAAGAATTTATTAAATTTCTGAAAATTTCATCAAATGTTAAACGATTACTTAACTGTTTTACTCGGTTACTCGATTAAAGTAACCAGTAATAATCGGTTACTCGAGTAGTTTTTATTTTCACTTAAAATTTAGCAATAATTTATAAAATTTCTGGAAATTTCATCAAACGTTAAACGATTACTCAACTGTTTTATTCGGTTACTCGATTAAAGTAACCAATAATAATCGGTTACTCGAGTATTTCTTATTTCCACTAATATTTTAAATTTCTGAAAATTTCATCAAGTGCTAAACCATTACTCAACTCGGTTACTCGATTAAAGTAACCAGTAATAATCGGTTACTCGAGTATTTCTTATTTTCACTTATAATTGAGCAAGAATTGACTATATTTCTGGAAATTTCATCAAATGTTGAACGATTACTCATCTGTTTTACTCGGTTACTCGCTTAAAGTAACCAGTAATAATTGGTTACTCGAGTAATTCATATTTCCACTTATAATTGTGCAATACTTGATTGAATTTCTGGGAATATCATTAAATGCTTCACTTTACTCAACTGTTTATCAACGGTTACTCGGGTAACCGTTGCTGTTTTTTTACATAAATAACCTGTAATTATCGACTACTTAAGTTCGTATAAACTTTCTTCTTAAAATCTTGCAAGAAATGTAGAAATTTCTTTGCATTTTGTCAATCGTTAAACGGTTACTCATATAATTTTCCAGTAACGAGTACCCGTTACTGTTTTTTACTTAAGTAAACTGTAATTATCGGTTACCAGAGTTCTTGTAATCTTGCAAGAAATGTAGACATTACTTAAAATTTTGTCAACCTTTATAACGGTTACTCATATAATTTTCCACCGGTTACTCGAGTACTAGTTATTGATTTTAACATTTTTGATTAAAAGTAAATTTATAACAGCAAAATTGCGTTAAATTTTACATTCTGGTTTTCATTTATAACGGTTACTCATATAATTTTCCACCGGTTACTCGAGTACTCGTTATTGATTTTAAAATTTTTTAAGAAAATTAATTTTATAACAACAATTGATTTGAATCCATACATTCTGGTTTTCTTTTAAAACGGTTACTCATATAATTTTCCACCGGTTACTCGAGTACTCATTATTGATTTTAGCATTTTTAAAGAAAATTTAATTTATAACAACAATTCTGTGCTGAATCATACATTCTGGTTATCATTTTAAACGGTTACTCATAATTTTGCACCGGTTACTCGAGTACTCGTTATTGGTTTTAACATTTTTGAGGAAAATTTAATTTATAACAACAATTATGTTGAATCATGGGTTCTGGTTTTTATTTGAAACTGTTACTCATATAATTTTCCACCGGTTACTCGAGTACTCATTATTGATTTTAACATTTTTGAAGAAAATTTAATTTATAACAACAATTCTGTGCTGAATCATACGTTCTGGTTTTAATTTAAAAAGGTTACTCATATAATTTTGCACCGGTTACTCGAGTACTCGTTATTTTAAAATTTTATGAAGAAAATTAAATTTATAACAATAATTGATTTGAATTCATACATTATGGTTTTCTTTTAAAACGGTTACTCATATAATTTTCCACAGGTTACTCGAGTACTCGTTATTGGTTTTAACATTTTTGAGGAAAATTTAATTTATAACAACAATTATGTTGAATCATGGGTTCTGGTTTTCATTTGAAACGGTTACTCATATAATTTTCCACCGGTTACTCTAGTACTCATTATTGATTTTAACATTTTTGAAGAAAATTAATTTTATAACAACAATTGTGTGTTAAATCATACATTCTGGTTATCATTTTAGATGGTTACTCATATAATTTTGAACCGGTTACTCGAGTACTCGTTATTGATTTTAACATTTTTTTGAAGAAAATTAAATTTTAATAACAATTGCGTTGAATCATCCGTTCTGGTTTTAATTTAAACCCCATTTAATAGCTTTTGGTTGTGAATTATTTCAAACAAACCATCTCTATAAAAATTGTTTAATCTGTCTGTGTTTGAACATTTATTTTGCATATTTTTTTTTCAACAATAAATGAATAAATGCTGTGTGAATAATTTGGCATAAATATTGTTTAACTCGCATGTATTTAAAATAATATATTCATCATCAAATAGTTTTGTATGTTTTGAATTTAGTCATAGTTTTTTTAGTTCAAATATTTATATTAAAAAGTTTTTTTGAATGAATATTAAGAAATTTATGTGTTTATAACGAAAACACAACAATATTTTGTTTTTATATTGCTAAAGTTTCATCTTTTTTTTAATATATTTTTTAATTTACAGCATGTTTTTTTGTGGTATTTTGTGTTCATAGTTTAGGGGTTTGGGAGGTTTTGAAAAATGGGGGTTTCAATCAAAAACAAACCATAAAAAAAAACTGAGAAAAAAACTTTCGCTAACCATGACATATTCAAAACATTTATTACTTTGTATGTTGCTGATGTGCTACACAACCAGCTACTGGCTGTTTGCTACATATTAAAAATATTAAAAAATAAATAAAAATAAACACATTTAAAATTTAAAAAATTTCATTTGCATGAGTTAATTTTTCGCTGTTTCGAATAACTTTATTAAGAATTCTGAAACGTTTTTATTTTAGAGCCGTTTTTTTTTTCTTCTTTTTTGTGTCTTCTTTTAAAGATAATAAAAAAACAGAAAGTGAAATTTCGTTTTAGAAACTTTCAATTTCATTTAAATTTCATTATTAAACTCAATTTAAAGTACTGCCACAAAATAATAAACATTAAAGTGGGTAGAAAAAGTACAAAGTTTTCTAAATTTTTAAATTGATTGATTGAAATGAAGATAAAATGTAAAATCAGGCTTGGAATTCAAATTTAAAACAAAAACTCAAAAAAGCGTATTTTTTTAAATTATAAACTTTAAAAGAAATATTTAGTTTTTGTTAAACGAGTACTCGAGTAACCATGAATTAATTACTTTTATTTTTGATAAAAATTCATTAAAAAATAATGCTTTTTTATTTAAATTAAATTATTTTTCCATTTAAACCATATTTTTAATCTTATTTTTGTATTTTTAGTTAAACGAGTACTCAAGTAACCGTTTGATAATTGCATAAGTTATGAAAATACAGTCACTACCATAATTGTTATGAAAATTCTATGAATAACTCATGTTTTTTTTAATTTGTATCTGCTAAAATAAACCGGTTACCCGATTTTTTTAAATGAGTAACCATTTAGAAATTTATTTTTAAATAATTTTTTTTTGAATATTTCATGACCTAACTATTTATAACATTTTTTAATCAAAAATATGTAATAAAACTTAAACGATTACTCGAGTAACCGTTTCAAAAATACTGAAAAACAATTAATAGTATTTTTTATTTAAGGAAATGAGTTATTAAATCGTATTTCTAGCATTTTTTATATAATAAAATAACGGTTACCCGCTAATATTTTAAACGATTACTCGAGTAACCATTTCAAAAATGATTGAAAACAATCAATAGTACTTTTTTGTAAAGAAATGTGTTATTAAATAGTATTTATAGCATTTGTATCTAATAAAATAAAGTGGTTACCCGTTAATATTTCAGAAGTAACCGATTTAAAATTTTATGAAAAAATTTAAATTTCTCAATATTCATTATATTAGCTATTTATAACGACTGTTTATTATTATTTAAACCAAATTTTGTACTCTAACTTAAATGATTACTCGAGTAACCGTTTAATAAAAAGTTTCAAAAAAAATCTATAGCACTTTTGTAGCGAAAATGTTTAATTTAATCTTATTTTAAGACTTTTTATCTAATAAAATATAGTGGTTACCCGTTAACATTTTCAAAGTAACCGATTTAAAATTTTTGGAAAAAATTTAAATTGCTAAATATTAATTATATTAGCTATTTATAACGACTGTTTATTATTATTTAAACCAAATTTTGTACTCTAACTTAAATGATTACTCGAGTAACCGTTTAATTATAAGTTTCAAAAAAAATCTATAACATTTTTGTAGCGAAAATGTGTAATTAAATTTATTTTTAGCCTTTTTATCTAATAAAATAAAGTGGTTACCCCTTTATATTTCAAGAGTAACCATTTTAAAAGTTGTAAAAAAAATAATTTCTCAATATTTATTATTTAAACTATATAAAGCGAATGTTTATTATTATATAAATAAGAAATTGTAAAATTATTTAAACGGGTACTCGAGTAACCATTTAATTTATACTTAGAAAATCTTCCAGAGACCTTACATTATAAAAATTCTATATTAAATCTTATTTTTAGCCTATTTATCTAAAAAAATATAGCGGTTACTCGATATTATTTTAAAAGTAACCGTTTTGTAAGTATGTAAAAATCCATCTATAGTTTATTATTATTAAAATAGTTCTTTCTTTACAAAAATTCTGTGTTAAATCTTGATTTGGAGGCTTTTTATCTAATAAAATATAGCGGTTACTCGATATTATTTTCAGAGTAACCGTTTTTTAAATGTGTAAAAATCAATCAATAGCTTATTATTATTGAAATAGTTCATTATTTATGAAAATTCGGTATTAAATCTTATTTTTAGCCTTTTTATCTTACAAAATATAGCGGTTACTCAATATTATTTTAAGAGTAACCATTTTGTAAGTATGTTAAAATCATTCAATCAGTTATTATTTATTAAAATCCAATATAAAATCATGTTAATAACATTTGTAGGTAATAAATTAAAACGGTTACCCGGTTATTTTATTCGAGTAACCGTTTTTTTGTTTGCTAAAAAATACTAGTATTTGCAGTATTGTATATTAAAACAGTAACTTGATTGATTTTTTTTCAGGAAATGTAGTAAAATTCCATTTTATTTTTAAAAAGTACTCGAGTAACCGTTTTATAAATATTTAAAAATTAATAAATATCTTAATATTTATTAAAATACAGCATAAAATTATGTTAATAACATGTTTGAGTTATAAATTACTACGGTTACCCGTTAATATTAATCGAGTAACCGGTTTTTAATTCCCTACAATGTTGTAATTTTAGCTTTTTTATGTTAAAACAAGAGCTTTATTATTTTTTTCAGGGAAAAAAATTGTTAGTCGTATTTTATTTTTAACGAGTACTTGAGTAACCACTTTTAAAGTGTATAAAAATCAAGGATTTTCTCATTATTAATAAAAATTCAATATAAATTAATGTTAATAACATGTTTATGTTATAAATTACTATGGTTACCCGGTTATATTAACTGAGTAACCGTTATTTAATTCTTTACAAGGTTGTAATTTTTAGCTATTTTATGTTTAAACCAGAGTTTGTTTGATTTTTTGTTAAAGAAACGCTTTTTAATTTTAACCAGTACTCGAGTAACCACTTTTTAAGCGTATAAAAATCAAAGATTTGCTCATTATTAATAAAAATCCAATATAAAATAATGTTAATAACATGTTTAAGCTATGAATTACAGCGGTTGACAGTTTATTATCAACGAGTAACCGGTTACTCGTTTAAAAGTAACTTTAATAAAGTACAATTATGTTATTCGGATATTATTTTATTAATCTAAATCTCGTTTAAGAACCAAAAAGCAATTTATTATACAGAAATTTTACTATTAATCGAGCAATTATTTAATAAAATGTTTAAAATACCCCATTTGCCCCATTTTCACAATCTCTGGTTATCGTTTTTCATAACGATTTACATCCAATTAATATAATTTTTATATGAGAACTGTCGAAAAGTGGGTCTAACTAACTCTTAAAGAAGAAGGAAATTGTTGTAAAAGTTTTTTTTTTTATAAAACCGCAAATATTTATCGTAAATTATTTATTTTTATTCATAATATGTGAAGTATATGAATGTAAAGAATTCTTTTAATTTTTTTTTACTTTTTATCACAAAAATGTTTGCGGTTTCTTAACAAAAGAATTTTTTTTTTAAAAAATTTTGCAACAAGTTCCTTCTCTTTTTTGAAAAATATTTCTACATAGTTTTTATTAACAAATTAAACGTATATAATGATTAATAAATAATTAAAATACTTGAATGTATTAATAATGGCGGCATTTTTTTAGAAATTATGCAGTAAATTGTAGTAAAAAAGTATTTAAAACACATGTGGACCAGCCATTAAATGAATTTATTCGGCGTTTGTAAGTTTGTGTGCGAGTACGTATGAGTGTTTCGTTAATGTAAATTATTATTATTACGTTTCATGCCATTCTCTCTCTCATTATATAGAAAAAACAACAAATAAAACGAACGACAACAATAAAAATATGAAATTTATTCAATATGTGTGAACAGCATTCACAAAAAAAAATTATTTCGTTTTTGTTGTTGTTGTTTTTTTTATCATACATATTTTTTTGTGTCTCTTCTTTACACAACTAGATGATGACGATGAAGTTGATGTTGTTCTTGTTGTTGTCTGTTATTGATGACGATGATGATGTTATTGTTGATTGTTCATACGACTCGTAGTCGTATTAAATCGGTGAATAACATGATCATTTTACAACATTATATATCTTAAGAGTTGTTGTTGTTTTTGTATGTGATTTTATTTTTGTTTTTTTTTAATATTATTTTCTTCTTCTTAAGTTTGTTATTACAATTTTGTGTATGAGTGTGTTGCTCATTCGCCTGTTTGTGTGTAACAGTGTTGTTGTTGTTGTTTTGTTTGTAGCTGTTTGAAATGGGGGCTGCCATCTATTTTACACTCCACTCTCACACTTATAAATTTAAAACAAGTGAATTTTTGTTTTCTTTTGCTTCTGCTTCTGCTCCATGTGCTGTTGTTGTTGTCGTTTCTCTGTTAATAGGGCCTTTAGACAATATTCAATGAAATCGCACATTTTAGTCATACTTTAAACACGAAAACGAAAAGGCGGGTTATAAAAAAAAGGAACGTAAAATTCATAAGAAATTTATTTTAGAGTGAGCGCGAGTGTTTAATGTAAATATTACGAGATTTAAACGTTAAAGTGTATTGTTTTTTTTGTTTAAAGGTAAATTAAAAGTGAATTACATATTTGAATACTTGAAGAAATTAAAGGGAAATGGTTTTACTTGAAATAACAAAATAAAAAACCCCAAAAAATCTGAAATAAAATAATAGAAAATTAAATAGAAAAACGGAACATAATAAGAAAAATATATTTTTATAATTAAAAAAATAAAGAAATTTTAAAATAAGAAATACTGAAAATTAAACAAAAACATTTAATAAAAAATGAGTTTAAAATTTGAAAATAATACTAAATTCACTTAAAAAATAAAGTAAAAATAATATATGTAATGTAAGAAATTAATAAAAAATATTTAAAATAATACAGAAAAATTAAATATGTATAAAACAATAAAATATGGTTGAAACTGGAAAATAATAAATTTAAATAAAATTTGTATAAATAACAATAATAAAAGAATGTTAAATACATAATAAAAAATATAATCAAATAAAAAATGTTACAAAAAAGGAATACAATTGTGCAATATTATAAAAATTTAATAAATTATTTAAAAGAAAAAAATTAAAATAAAAAAATTTATAAAAAGTATTAAAGAATCGAAAACAACAACAACAAAAAGAAACGATTTAAAAAATATTAAAAAATGTAGGAGTATAAAGAAACTTCTTTCAAACTTGAAGAATATTAAAAATGAATGAATTACTGATACTGTTTTAGAAAATATTGAAATAAATTTAAATAGCACAAACAAAATTTTTTAAAAATAAAAATTTTTCAAAAGAAACCTCTCAACAATGTTAACAAAAAATCTGGAAAAATTCTCAAACTTTTTTTTAGAAAATTTTGAAATAATTAAAATTTTTATCAAAAATAAAAATTATTAAATAAAAAATTTTTTACAAAAAAATATAAATTTATTAAAAGAAATCTCACAATAATGTTAAAAAAAATCTGAAAAAAATTATCAAAAATTTTTTGGAAATTTAAAAATAAAAATTTATTGCAAAAAAATCTCACAACATGATCAAACATAAATAAATTTGAAAAAATTCTGAATTGTAAAAAAAATCCATGAAAAATGTTGAAATAAATGATTAAAAAAACTAAATTTGTTTGAAAATTATTAAAAATTAAAACAAAACCTAAATTACTATTACTATACTTAAATGTTTTTAAGAAAATAATAACTTTCCTTTGACATTGAGGAATTGATAATAAATAAAACACATTAGGAATAATATAAATTTGATAAATAAATATTGAATAATGTAAATTAAATTTATTAAAAATTCCACTTTGTTTCAAAAAATTCCACAAAAATATAAACAAAACAATTCAAAACATAAACAAAATAGTCTGCCAAAATTCATAACAATGAAGATTTATATTTATATTAAACCACATTTCCATACCAATCCATTTGATTTTGACCTGCAGATTTTTCAATAAATTTTTAGTAAAAATCGCTGTTTATTCTTAGTTTGTTTTTTATGCAAAAGCAATTGTAAATGTAACTACATTATTGAAGTTTTGTAGATCACCTGTTTATAAATATAGCGGTTACCAAATTTTTATTATCGAGTAACCGGTTTTAAATTTCCTTTAAAATGCTTAATTTTGTAAAGTTTTATGTTTAAACTATTTAAACTATTTTATTTAAATAAAAAAAAAATATTTTTTTAACGAGTACTCGAGTAACCGTTTAATAAATATTTCAAATTCATTTAAGAGCTTAGTTTTTGTGAAAATAACATATTAATTCAACTTTTTTACATGATTTAGTGATGAAATATAGCGGTTACCAAATTTTTTTTATCGAGTAATCGGTTTAAAATTTCCTTTAAAATGAAAATTTTTTTAAAGTTTTAGGTTTAAACTATTAAAATTGTATTTTAATCATTATTTAAAAAAAATAATATTTTTTAAACCAGTACTCGAGTAACCGTTTCATAAATATTTCAAATGCATTTAAGAGCTTAGTTTTTGTGAAAATAACATATTAATTCAACTTTTTTTATTATTATTTTGTGATGAAATATAGCGGTTACCAAATTTTTATTATCGAGTAACCGGTTTAAAATTTCCTTTAAAATACAAAATTTTGTAAAGTTTTATGGTTAAACTATTTAAAACATATTTTAACATTATTTAAACACAGATTTGTAATATTCTTCAAACGAGTACCCGAGTAACCGTTTCATAAATATTTCAAATGCATTTAAGAGATGAGTTTTTGTGAAAATAAGATATTAATTCAACTATTTTACATGATTTAGTGATGAAATATAGCGGTTACCAAATTTTTTTTATCGAGTAACCGGTTTAAAATTTCCTTTAAAATGCAAAATTTTGTAAAGTTTTATGTTGAAACTATTTAAATTGTATTTTAATCATTATTTAAATAAAAAACAAATAATATTTTTAAACGAGTACTCGAGTAACCGTTTCATAAATATTTAAAATGCACTCAATAGCTTAGTTTTTGTGAAAATAACATATTAATTCAATTTTTTTTTATTATTTTGTGATGAAATATAGCGGTTACCAAATTTTAATTATCGAGTAACCGGTTTAAAATTTCTTTTAAAATACAAAATTTTGTAAAGTTTTATGTTGAAACTATTTAAATCGTAATTTAATCATTATTTAAGCAAAATAAAATAATATTTTTTAAACGAGTACTCGAGTAATCGTTTTATAAATACTTAAAATGCATTCAATAGCTAACTTTTTGTAAAAATACCACATTAAATCCTCTTTCTTACACATATTCTATAATGTTCTCAACAATTTTATGCACTAAATTGCAATGGTTACTCGTTTAATATAATCGAGTAACCGGTTTCTATTTTGTTTAAAAATATTAGTTTCTCTTTATTTTATATTAAAAAAAACAGTTGGTTTGGATTTTTTAAGAATATGCCGTAAAATTTTAAATTTTCAACGAGTACTCGAGTAACCGGTTTATAAATAAATGTATACAAATCTTTATAAATATTTAAAAATCTTTATTTATTGCATTATTTATTACAATCTGATAAAAATATAATGTTCTCAACAATTTTATGCACTAAATTGCAATGGTTACTCGTTTAATATAATCGAGTAATCGGTTTTTATTTTGTATAAAATTCGTGGTTTAGCTTATTATTTATTACAAAATGTTAAAATATAATGTTTTCAAAATTTTTATTAACTAAATTGCAATGGTTACTCGTTTAATATAATTGAGTAACCGGTTTTTATTATGTTACCAAATATTATTTTCTCTATATTTTATATTAAAATAACAAATAATTGGATTTTTTTAAAGAATATGCAGTCAAATTTTAAATATTGAACAAGTACTCGAGTAACCGGTTTATAAATATGTAGTCATAGATATATAAAAATCTTTATAAATTTATTATTATTGCCTATTTATTGCAATCTGATAAATTATAATATTCTAAACAAATTTATGCTCCAAATTACAATGGTTACTCGTTTAATTTAATCGAGTAACCGGTTTTATTTTATATAAAAATCTTTGTTTGTGCATTATTTATTACAATCTGTTTAAATATAATGTTCTCATCATTTTTATACATTAAATTACAATGGTTACTCGTTTAATATAATCGAGTAACCGGTTTTTATTTTGTTGAAAAATACTAGTTTCTCTATATTTTATATTAAGCTAAGAGTTGGATGGATTTTATTTTAAGAATATGCAGTAAAATTTTAAATTTCAAACGAGTACTCGAGTAACCGGTTTATAAATTTAGTCTTATAGTGTTTAGTGAAATCCTAAACGACCATAATTAAAACCAAAATGCCATGAAATAAATGATTTGCTCTAAATAATTTTATAACTAATAAAAAAATAAATTTTTTTTTAAATAAATTGCATTTTATAGGGCAATTTTCGGGCATTATTTTAACATTTATTAACAAAAAATCATAAAAATTTATGAACAAATTTGTATTGTAATAAAATTTAATACATTTTGAATTTTCTGTTGCCCTTTAATTAGTGCTTGTGTTCACTTGAGTGAGCAAAAAAATATAAAAATGAAAAATGTTTTTTGTACATTTTTAATATAAAATTTTTTGTTTTCTTGAAACGAGGTCAGTGTCAATCAAAAATATGTGTTTCTTTTATAAGTTTTTATCCAAGAAAAAAAAAACCATAAAATGTTTTTTTTTTTTTAATTTTGTGGCCGATTATTTTGTAAGAGTTGTTTTGTTTTTGTTTTAAATGTTTCAATTTAATTTAGTGTTTTGTCAAACCTGTTGTTTAAATTTTATTTTAAGTGATTTATAAGAAATTTTATAGTTTGTGTTACAAAAAAAAATAACTTAAATAAATATTCATTAATTTAATGAAAAAAGTCATTTATTAACAGCTTATATGTGTTTATAATCTATTAAATGAAATAATAAATAAACAAACCCAAAAAAATAGAAATAAAGCAAATTTAATAATCTACAAAAATTACCAGATAAATAAATAATTGCAGGCCTGCAGAGTTTTGGTTGGGAATAATAAACATTTATATATATTCAACGTTTAACAAAAGAAGGTAAATTTCTTAATATTTTGTTTTTTTTGTATATTTTCAATGTTTTGTTTAAGAAATTGTGACCTTGATTTATTTATTATTGTTTTTCTTAATCAAAAAAGGAAACATAAGATTTGTTAACTTAATATTTATGCCAGAAATTGCAAAATTCTTTGTGATTTCAATGCCATAAATAAATAAATTATTTAATTTAAGCTATAATACAATAACGAGTACTCGAGTAACCAGTTTACAAATATTTTAAAATCATTAAACTATATCTGATTATATATTAAAATCCCATATAATATTTCTTAACAAGCTTATTTAATAAATTACAAACGGTTACCCGTTTAATATAATCGGTTAACCATTATATTATTTTAGAAAAAGTAACCGGTCTTAAAATTTGTTATCAATTATATTTATTATTTTGTTTGTTTTATTTTTTTAAAGAAATTTTTGTTAAATTCCATTTTATTTTCAACAAGTACTCAAGTATCCGTTTTATAAATATTTAAAAAAATCGATATTTAGCGCATTATTAATTAAAATCCATAACATTTTTATGTAATAAATTGCGATGGTTACTCATATAATGTAATCGAGTAACCGGTTTTTAGTACCAAAATTTGCTTATTTTATATTAGAACATCCGTTTCTTCCACTTTTTTGAAGAAAATATAGTTAAATAAAATTTTATTTTGGACGAGTACTCGAGTAACCGGTTTATAAATATTTAAAAATCAATGTTATTAAAATAATTTTTTTTTAAATCCTGAGCTATACATCATTATTGATTAAAATCCAATACAAAATAATGGTTTTTAACAAATTTTGTTAAATACATTGCAATGGTTACCCGTTTAATATAATCGAGTAACCGGATTATAAATGCTACTAAATATTAGTGTTTCCATATTTTATATTAAAATAATAGATTGTTGTTTAATTTCTTGCAAAAATTATAGATAAATTCCATTTTATTTTGAACGAGTACTCGAGTAACCGGTTAAAAATATTTAAAAATCAATGGATAACTCTATTTTTTTGAAATAAATTTAAAATTAAATCTTAATAAATACAAAATAATAGTTTTTAACAAATTTTGTTTAAATATTGCAATGGTTACCCATTTAATATAATCGAGTAACCGGATTATAAATGCTACTAAATATTAGTTTTTCCATATTTTATATTAAACAATAGATTGTTGTTTGATTTCTTGCAAAAATTATAGATAAATTCCATTTTATTTTGAACGATTACTCGAGTAACCGGTTCAAAAATATTTAAAAATCAATGGATAGCTCTATTTTTTAGTTTCTTTGATTTTTACGAGAATTTAATGTAAAATTCCCTTCTATTTTGAACGAGTACTCGAGTAACCGTTTTATAAATATTTAAAAATCTATGTATACTTCATTATTTATTAGAAAACAATACAATATTATGTTAATAAAACAGTTTCTTTGATTTTTACGAGAAATTACTGTAAAATTCCATTCTATTTTGAACGAGTACTCGAGTAACCGTTTTATAAATGTTTAAAAATCAATGGATAAGCTTCTTATTTATTACAAAACCATACAATAGCATGTTAATAGAACAGTTTCTTTGATTTTTACGAGAAATTGCTGTAAAATTAAATTTTATTTTGAACGAGTACTCGAGTAACCGTTTTATAAATGTTAAAAAATCAATGAATAGCTCATTATTTATGTTAATAACACAGTTTCTTTGATTTTTACGAGAAATTGCTGTAAAATTCCATTTTATTTTGAATGAGTTCTCGAGTAACCGTTTTATAAATATTTAAAAATCAATGAATAGCTCATTATTTATTAAAAAAACATACAATAGCGTGTAAATATAAAAGTTTCTTTGATTTTTACGAGAAATTGCAGTAAAACTCCATTCTATTTTGAATGAGCACTCGAGTAACCGTTTTATAAATATTTAAAAATCAATGAATAGCCCATTATTTATGTTAATAAAACAGTTTCTTTGATTTTTACGAGAAATTGCTATAAAAATCTTTTCTATTTTGAACGAGTACTCGAGTAACCGTTTTATAAATATTTAAAAATCAATGAATAGCTCATTATTTATTAAAAAAAACCATACAACATCATGTGAATAAAACAGTTTCTTTAATTTTTACGAGAAATTGCTGTAAAATTCAATTTTATTTTGAACGAGTACTCGAGTAACCATTTTATAAATATTTAAAAATCAATCGATAGCTCATTATTTATTAAAAAACCATACAACATCATGTTAATAAAACAGTTTCTTTGATTTTCACGAGAAATTGCTGTAAAATTAAATTTTATTTTGAACGAGTACTCGAGTAACCGTTTTATAAATATTTAAAAATCAATGAATAGCTCATTATTTATTAAAAAACCATACAATATCATGTTAATAAATAGTTTCTTTGATTTTTACGAGAAATTCCCTTCTATTTTGAACGAGTACTCGAGTAACCATTTTATAAATATTTAAAAATCAATGGATAGCTAATTATTTATTAAAAAACATTACAACATCATGTTAATAAAACAAGTTCTTTTGATTTTTACAAGAAATTGCTGTAAATATCTCTTCTATTTTGAATGAGTACTCGAGTAACCGTTTTATAAATATTTAAAAATCAATGAATAGCTCATTATTTATGTTAACAAAACAGTTTCCTTGATTTTTACGAGAATTTAATGTAAAATTACATTTTATTTTGAACGAGTACTCGAGTAACCGTTCTATTTTATATTCCTCTCATTTAGTTGGAATTAAATAAATAAAATCAAAAAAAACTTTCACTTGTTTTCACATGAAATGTTTACCTTTTTTCTCTGTTAATGTATAAAAAATTGAATAATGACAACAATTAAATTCAAATTTCAATTGTTCCAAAAAAAAAGAAATTAAACACACTTGTCATTATATTGTTTTCTTATTGTTTTTTTTTTGTTTAAAAGCCCATGTAAGCTTTTCTTTCATATTAAATGTGATCTGCTTTTTTAATGATTTTGCAAAAAATAAAAAAAAAATTATTTAAAATGAAACTATATAATAAAATACATTT
The DNA here is from genome assembly GCF_958450345.1 of Calliphora vicina. Taxonomy (NCBI): domain Eukaryota; kingdom Metazoa; phylum Arthropoda; class Insecta; order Diptera; family Calliphoridae; genus Calliphora; species Calliphora vicina. Next base: position 132,259,347 of record NC_088781.1, read on the forward strand.
GTGTTTTACACATTAAACATTAATATAATTACACCATGAGTGGCATATAAGTTTGTTATTCCATTTGTAATTCCTACATTTTTCATTTCATTGTCCGTCTGTGTGTTGAAATCAACTTTTCGCAGCCCCCAAATAATTTTCATACATGATTAATACATCATTATATCCGCTATAGTGCCGGTTCGTTTGTTATTTAAAATCGAGAAAATCGATCCACAAATAGCTGAGATAAAGGATATTTTCTGGAGCCCAATATAACTTAAAGGGTTAACTGTCAAATGCGAACTGTCATAAAGCGCTCACTTTTTGACATTTATATTCAGTACTCTGGCAAATCATTATGAATAGATTGAGGCTTGAACAACGCTACCTAATTATCCAGATTTATTGGTTGTATGACTTCAAAATGCGGGATTTTTTAAAGGGTATATAAGATTCGTTACAGCCGAATATAGCTGTTTTGGTTGTTTTAATTTGTTGTGGAATTGCAATTGGTAAATTTCAAAATGTGCCGTCATTAAAACTAAAACTAGCGCCTCTAAACAATAATTGCCAGCGTTTGCAAAAAAAATACACAAATTTGTACACATTATTTATTTATTTAAAGTGTTGATTACTCAATTATAGAAAATTGAAAAAAAAAAAACATCGAACATTAAAAACCATATGGTCAAATTTGTATCATGTTGCTATGATGGTTAAATGATTTATTTCTTGTTTATTTTCATTTTCCAAAAAATGAATAATTGCCATTTCCTTTTTTCTCTTTCGCTGTCTAACATTTCAATATTTATTGATAAATAAATGAAAAAAATCTTCCAACAAAATATTAAAAATATTTTCCTGGTTTCCTTTTGCCATTTTGTCGGATTTTGAATTTGTTTATGACAACCAGGAGATTAAAATTTTTGTAGCCCCAACCTAAAAGTCTCTCCCAAAAAAAAATATGATTGATGGGATGACAGCAAGTGCAAAAAAGGGAAAAAAGCGGCCAAACGCCATTTTATTGCTTTAAAAAAACGTTAAACAAATAATATAAATTAACACTCAGAAAAGAGCAAAGGAACAACAGTATGGTTTTGTCATTTAATGTTTTGGAAAAATACAGAACTGTACTATTCTCAATCCAAAGTTTCCTTTGCTTCAATTCATTCTTAGATGGTGAAACGGGTCTTATTTCCGAGAGCTTCTTGTCGGTTTTCTGTTATAGGTATAAAGATTGGAAGTAAGACTTTCATGCGGATTTTCCAAGCTCAATAAACAAGCAGCTTTCTAAAGGATCATGTTCACACCTCTGTACCCTCTCCTCAAACAAAAGAAGCTCCTCAATAACATGTTCCCGATTCGCGAAGTTCATCTGGGTAATTTTGTAGTTCGGATAGGAGAACTGTTTGGTTTGCATAATGTTATGATCCATAACCTGAAAGATACTCCTTCCCTTCTATTTTGTAGATGGTTTTCTGACATTATTTGTCAGGAACTTGTGTCGAGTTGGCCTGTCCTATAACGACTTCTGTAGAAGTTGTCAAAATTCTTGGTATTACGCTCAAGGTTTCTGGGACATAGTTCCTTAAATAGTCTTTCTGAGCTTTCGGACATGAAGTTAGAGTGCAATAATACCTTTATAAGGCATAACAATTGGCTAATCAGGCCAAACACGGGAATCTCCACGGAGAGAAACAATATCCGTCAATTGACTGGTGCTTAATATTCTTCTCTCTTCACTTCTTCATTCCATATGACTGTCCACTTCTCCTTTCATTTCTATCTTTATCCTGGACCCTCTTTCCTGTCTCCACTATGCGGCTGCCTGAGAACCTAATCTAGCTTGTGACTAGTTTAACAATCTTGATTCCAGTTCCACACTCATCTTACGAATGTCATCAATGGTATGTTTCGGATTCTCAAAGTTCAATTGTATAAATTTGTCGTTGGAATATAATCACAGGAGAACTGTTTAGTTTAAATTATATTACGATCCTTGAACGAAAGGATCCTCAAACTCTTTTTCACCATTCCTCAATTTCCTTTAAAGAATCTTGTTTCTAATTCGGAATTTTTGTGATTGAAATTAAAAGTAACAAATGTAAGACATACAACTTTCAGCAAGTTCAAAGCCAAACTTGGTGGATCTTTGACTACGAATGCCGATTTTGCGCAGTCATGAAACTGTGAACTGTTGACTGTATAGATCATCAACAAAACCACATTACTCTTGCTCTTTCAACTACGAACTCGGGTTAAAGTTCTTTTTTCAGGAACATAAGAGCTAGCAGAGTATGAGCTGTAAAGAAACAGTGGATTTTTTACCCCAAATATCACATCACCTCATGTAGAATTTAAACAGTAAGAGAAGTGACAATATCCCGCTCCAAGGAATTCTTTGTTTCACTTAACGTGATCTTAAGTAGGTGTCTTTAAACTACCTTGGAAGGTTGTTAAACTTATGAACAATACTTTGTTTCTTTTTGTCTCTCTTTGGGCGATCCAAAAAAATTTAACTGAAATCAAGTGGCGCAAGTGAATGTCCCACATTTGAATGGGATTGGAGAGATTGTGGGTTGCAACTAGAGAATAAATGTGTGGGAGTTGAAGAGACTAGAGTAGCCTTGCGACTGGTGAGACTAGGAAAAACGGATTGAAAGACTCCTGTATCTTTCAATGACTTACTCTTTTATATCCATTATTTTTCAACATGAATCCCGTTTCTAAATCAGTGTGTTGATAGACATTTCATTGTTGTTGACAACAGCAATATGCATAATTTTCATGTATGTAAATTACGTACAACCTTTCGTTTTCCCTTGTTTATATCCGAATGCTACATGAAAAGCCAACTGATGCCACAAACATGGTGGAGAACCAATGATCCTTCCTCCAGATGTAGAGTGTCTTGCCAATAACATTACTCTCGCTACAGATCTTCAACTGATATAATCAGTTTTCAGGTTGTCTAACTTTACAAACCGGACGATCACATGGTTTAGTTCGCCGATCGTAGGAACATCGGAAATCACAGTCTCTTCGCTTGTACATCTTTGCAAACCTCTTGATCACATGGATAAATTGAACGATCATATGATGGTCAGCAAGACAATGACCACTTTATTTTTTTAAAGAGGAACCGATCGGCGGTAATTATTACCGAATAATTCTACTCTGTCCGAATGGAGAGATTCTGGAATGTAGACCTCAATTTACCAATACCTGAATTCTCATTTCAGTTCTTCAAAGGATCTAATTAGCTCTCCACATGATTACCTTTACCAAACTGTTTATCGCATTTAGTTGGACAAACATAGAAACCTCGGAAATCACAGGCTCTTTGCTGGTCCACCTTTACCGCATGGTTGATTTCAAACTTCAGTTCGGAAGAGGGCCCGGCAACTGTGTTGACAGAGTCACAGAATTCTTGCTTGTCTTTGTGCACATTTGAAAGGAATCGAAAAATCATTGAATCTAAGAGTTTCTTCTCAATGATGCCAGCACGGCATTCATAGCCTATGAAATCGTTTGATCGATTCAATGTCATGATTATTGGCTTATGTTCTGCAACCAGAGAAACTATATGGATTTCCGGAATGCTTCTAATTCACTGTATGCCTAGTCATCATAGTTTGACACTTGATGTTGGAAAACTTGATCCAGAACGAATTATTTCGCATTCGTTGGCATGAAGAGTATCTGGAAGTTATGTGAACTCGCGTTACAATTCTTTAATTGATCTAATCAGCTCTCTATCAACAGCTAGATTTTGATTTTCATACTTCTGTTGTAAAGTAAGTCAGACCAGCGAGAATAAAGTTTGTGGCAATTGTGTTGACAGTTTCACATAACTTATTCTTGTCTTTGGCCACATTGTAGGGATTCGGAAGATCTTTGATGATATGTTTGGTTAATTCTAAGGCATTTTAAATCGTCGAAATTGTTTGGTCGCTCCAGTGTCATGATTGTTGCTTAATCCAGCAAAAACTAAGGTTGGCCTGAAGTATTTGTGTTCACTCTTCCAGGATGTCTATCCAGCACAGAGGATACCTGACATCAGATAACCCGATCATTCTTCTTCATCATGAATGATAGTTTTTGGAATGTAGACCACAACTTGTCACTTCCGGAACTTTCTTTACATTTCTTCAAATCAGCAAATCAGCTATCTAATCAGCTCTCCGTTTGTCATTTTCTTTCATTTTTTGCGTTCAGTTGGACGATCATAGGATCCCGGGAAATCTTCGCTTTACCAATCTGTTGATCACACTGTTCAATTGGATGATCATATGATCGTCAGCAAGACTGTGACTTCAGTTGGAAAGAGCAACCACAAAGTGGTAATAAAATGAATGGCAACTGTGTTGATCGATTCAATGTCACGCTAAGTAGTGTGATTCCAATGAAACAAAGGTTGGTAGGAATGATCCGAGATTACCCTTCCAAGATGTCTAGCCACCGCATTTGGACACCTGATGTCAGCAAACTTGATTGATACCCAAACATTCTACTTCGTCCTAATGGACAGAGTCTGAAATGTAGACCAGAACTTGTCAATACCTAAACTCTCTTTACAGATCTTCAAATGTTCTTGGATCTCATTATTCACGTCAACAAGCCTGTGACTTATTCAAATTCCGTTTTACATGGCTTGTGGTCGTAATAGATATTGAAGGAATTCAGAAGATCATTGAAGCTTCTTTTGGTTCATTCTAAGTTGCAGTGGTCTTATGATTTCTTCCGAAAGACCCGAACACGGCATTTATAGTCGATGAAATCCTTTGGTCGGCACAGTGTAACGATGTTTCTAATGATGTTTCTGATGTTCATTCAGGGATGTGTAGCCACCGCATTTAGATTTTCTTAATACAAGAAGGTGAACTGCCTTTTAAACTACCAGGAAGAAAAGTTAAGCTGGAATATTGTTGGCAAAGTTTACACTATAGAGTGTAAAAATAGTAATTAATAAGAAGCAGCTGCTTTGATTTCCTCAAAACTATGAATATTAATTAAGTAGAAAATTTCAAACATAGGCGGAGTTTCTAAAGCTAAAAATATCTCCTAGTTTATAACTTTAACAAATAGAATTTATTTATAAATATCTTCTTTACACTTTTCATTTATCTTTTAAAATTTTATTCAGCCTATAACTAATTATTTTTACCATTATGTTAATATTATAGCACTGGGCCCTCCTTTTCCTTAGTGCAGTTAAAAACTAATTTACATTTTTATTATTTTTTTGTTTTACTTTTTTTCTGGAAAAAAAAGCTCATTTCTTATCTCTTGTTTTTAATTTTTAATTAAAAATGTTAAAATGTTAAGGCTTTTTTTGTATCATATTCTATAGCTGAAGTTTCTTTCTATGCTGCTGCTTTCCTATTGAAATGGATTGAAAAGGGTGGTTGGAAAAGCAGGCAGACTAGAAAAAGAAAAATTAGTTATACAAAAATATAACTAACCGGTCTACATTTAATTTACGGTGAACGAACAAAAGTTGAAAAGTCTATTTAGTAAGGCAGGCAGTTGGGGAGGGGAGGAGTAGTGAGGTGTAGTTTGATTAAACTGTTCGTAACTGCCACTATTTAGCCGGTAAGCGCCAACTTTTAACTCTTTTTTTGTTGTTGTTGTCTATGCTGCAGCAGCAGCAGAAATAAAAACCCAGTAGTTGTTGCTTGACTGATTTAACCATAATAAACCAGCTGTAATAACAGGCAACAACAACAATAGTAACAAACAACAACAAGAACAACATTAGCTAAAGCTATAACAACGAATCGAAAGTTATTGACCGGAACTAATAACTTTTTATGATTTTATGTTGTTTTTAGTTGTTGTGTTTTGTTTTTTTTGAGTTTTCCTTTTTTCTTTCATTCTTGCATTTGTTTGTTTGTTAGCTTTGCTATTTGTCTCCCTCCCTCTCTCTCTCTTTTTGTTCCATCAATTAATAACTCAAGTAGAGTGTTGCCAAAGTAGAGTGTTGCCATTTGAAAAATAATGAATCAAAAAAAGCACCGTAAACGACAAATTAAAGGAAATTATCAAAACTCCCAATATATTTTATCTTAAAACACCTAAAAAATGCACTAACTACCAGAATGATTTGTTTTGAATACATATTTTGAAATGTTCTGAATGTAATAGAGTAAACATTAAAGAAATAAAACCAAACCACAAGGTAAAATTTTGTAAATGAAAATAGTGACATACAGTGAATGAAAATACAATGGAAACTTTTTTGGAAAACTATATTCCGTAATTTATTAATTTTTATACCCTTCACCTTGGTGAGAAGGGAATATATAAGTTTGTCATTCCGTTTGTAATTTTCACAATATAATTTTCCGATCCTATAAAGTATATGGGGCATTTCATGTCAAGTGAACCACCAACTTTTGAAATCGATGTCTTTCGATCGGGATGAAATTTGCACCAAAGTAGTTTTATTGGGTAGTAACTCCGACACAAGTTTTCAACAAGATCGGTCGAGAACTCTATGAGTTAGAGGGGGTCAAAATTTGATATTAAAAAAAAAATAAAAAAATTTTAATGTTTTTTTTTTAGAAATCAAAAACTTTTTTGATTTTCTTTTCAAAATGAGCAAAAAAAAAGTGCAAAAAAGGGTAAGTTGGGCCTACAATTGGTCAAAATCGGAAAAAATATTTTTTAACCCGAATTTTTTTTTCACCAAAAATTTTTTTTAAATTTAAAAAAAAAAAATTTAAATTAAAAAAAAAAAAATTTTAAAAATTAAAAAACAATTCGAAAAAAAATATAATATTAACCAAAATTATAAAAAAAATTTAATATTTTTTTTTCCGAATTCAAAAACATTTTCGACGTTTTTTTTAAAATGAGTAAAAAAAAAAATTAAAAAAAGGGTCCATATTGGAAAACCTCGATTTTCGACCTATATCTGGATTACTAAGTTATTAATATAGACAATGTTAGATATTTCAAAGACCTTTGCAACGACGTATGTATATAAGACCATAGTGTGTTGGGCCATGGGTAAAAATCGGGAAAAATATTTTTTAACCCGAATTTATTTTTCACCAAAATTTTTTTTTTTCAAATTTTTAAAAAAAAATTTTAAATTTAAAAAATTAAAAAACAATTCGAAAAAAAATATAATATTAGCCGTCGAAAAATAATTAAAAAAAAATTAATATTTTTTTTCCGAAATCAAAAACTTTTTTGAAAAGGGCCCATATTGGAAAACATCGATTTTCGATCTATGTATGGATTACTAAGTCATTAATATAGACAATATGGATATCTAATGATAGATATTTCAAAGACCTTTGCAAATAGTAAGTTGGGCTACTACAGCCGAATATAGCTCTCTTACTTGTTATAGATAAATTAAAATTTACTAGGTTTTCAAAATCGGAAAAAATATTTTTTAACCAGAATTTTTTTTTCACCAAAAGTTTTTTTTTCCCTAAATATTAAAAAAAAATTTAAATTTAAAAAAAATTTTTTAAATTTTAAAAATTAAAAAACAATTCGAAAAAAATTTTTCCATAAAATGAAAAAAACTACTTTGGAAAAAAAAATAAATTTTGTTTACTTAAAAATATTTAAAATTTTTATTTTGAAGTATAATTTGGTGAAGGGTATATAAGTTTCGGCATAGCCGAATGTAGCTCTCTTACTTGTTCATACATAAATTCAAATTTACTAGGTTTTCTATTGAAATATAATAGGGTTTTTCGTGAGTCTTCTGAAGGCTAGATATAAGCATTATTTACAAGTATTTGGTAGTCGGAAAATACAAAGTGATTTCGTGTTGGGAATTTGGGAATTTCAATTTCTAATTGGCGATTTTATTTTTTCCCTGATTAAGTGGCAGCTCTATTTTTTATTTTTTTTATTTCAAGCTTTCTTTGGTTTCCAATAATATTTTATGTATTTAAATCCATTTAAAGACAAACGTGAAAAAATGTTTACAAATCGTTTTTTTTTCTCTTCCATTTTTGAAATTTCATAATTTTGAATTTTTTTTTATGCAAAATTTACAAATGTATTGTGTTTGTTAACAAATTAACATAATTTAAACGCAAACAAATTGAATTAATTAATAATAATTTAAACAAAATAATAATAAAAAGCAAAAAAAAATATATAAATGATTTTTTTTATGGAATTAGCGCTATTTCTCAAATTCAGGGAATTAAAAAATTCTGATAAAATATTATTTAAAATGTTTTATCAATTCATGATTATTTTTTTGAAAACTTATTTTAAGAATTTTAAAGTTTTTTTCCGAATAGAGCAGAATTTCTGCTGAAAAATATTGAAATTTTATGTGTCTAGATTTTTAGCCCCCCAGTAATATTTTATTTGAAACCATTTTTTATTTTTCTTTTTTGCATATTTTAAACATTTAACTATTTTTATTGTTAACATTATGATCTTAAGCTGCTGTATAAAGCTGGCTGGCTGTCTGGTTTAAGGTTTTTAAGCAAATGTTTAAACTAGCCTCTATCTAAAAGCAGCTTTAAATTTATTCATCATAAATTGAATTTTTTTTCTTCAACCAGCTTATAAATAGCACGTGATTTTCTTGAGGTTTTAATATCCAATCATACTTATTATTCTAAAACTAAAATAAACACATTTTCAAAGATTAAACCAAAATTCCAGTATTTTTTTTTTTCAAACTCGATAAAAGCAAGTTTAATATTTCAGTTATTTTTAAATAAATTGTATTTTGTTTTAAAGTCATTGACTTTTTTACCTAGTTTCTAGGTACTTTTTAACATACACATCTGCTCAAAATAATAGATACACCAAAATTTATTTTTTAAAAACGAAAAAAAATAATGGTATATTGTAAAATTATAAAAAAAATTTAGTCGATTTTTATTTATAGTTAAAAGGAGAGTAAAAAACAAAAACAAAATATTTCATAATTAATAATAAATATTATAAAGTAAATTAAATTTCTTAAATTTCGAAAAATTTGGTGCTCATAATAATAGATACATTTTTAAAAATTCTTATTAAACAAAAGCTAATAAATTTTATCTTAAAAAAATTAGTTTATTATTAAAGTAAAGCTAGTATCCAGTATAACCACCTTTGTTTTGTAAAACTTTCTCCACTCTTCTGGGCATACTGGATATCAAGTTCTGACACTTCTCCAATGGAATCTCGTACCATATTTTTTGCGTTTTCTCCCATAAATCGTCTTTATTTTTGAAAACTTCCTTCGAAAGCCTTATCTTTAATTCACTCCACAAGTTTTCTATTGGGTTTAAATCAGGGGATTGGCTGGGCCAGCTTAAAACAGGTACGTTATTCTCCAAGAACCAGTTTTTAACTAATCTTGAACTATGTTTTGGGTCGTTGTCCTGCTGGAATGTCCATATTAATGGCATATTTTCCGATGCATATGGAAGCATTACGTTTTCCAATATGTCTCTATACCCACTAGCATTCATGGTATCTTCTATTCGGAATATCGGACCAACACCATTCCATGAAAAGCAACCCCAAACCATTATGTTTCCCCCGCCATGTTTTACCGTCTTTTTTGTAAATTTAACGTGGAATTCTTTTCATTTTGGTCGGCGTACATTTCTTTGGCAGTCGTTTCCAAACAAATTTATTTTTGTTTCGTCGCTCCATAAAATATTTCTCCATTTTTTTTCGCCTTCACACCCGGACCATTGTAAGTGCTCTTTAGCAAATTCTAATCTTGTCTTGATATTTTTTTGGCGCATTAGTGGCACTTTTCTGGCAATTCTTCCCGGCAATTTAGCTTGTAAAAGACGACGACGAACTGTTTGTGGACTGATTTCGTTACATAGCTCCGCAGAAATAGCTTTCGATGATATGAAAGGGTATTTTTTAACCATAAGGACGATCCGCCTATCTGTTTCTGGACTGGTTTTCTTTGGTCTACCGCGAGTTTCTCTTTTTTGTTTTTTAGATAAAGCATTTTGGACAAAATGTAAAGATCTTCCTATGCTCTTTGCTATTTCCCGTAATGATTTTCCTTGATTTCTCATCGTTTGAACAATTTTTTTCTCATCTTCGGTACAATGATGATTTCGTCCCATTTTCTTCAAAAGAGTCCTATTTTTTATAAAATTGTTGCTAAAATTTAAATTATACTTACTGTTTCACGTAAATAGGAACAAAAAATTGCACAAAAAAAAAATTGTATATAAACAAATTACAAATTACTGATGTGTATCTATTTTTATGAGCAAATAATTTTTTGTAATTCAAATAAATTCGTTTTTAAAAATCAACATGAAAGCAAATAGTTGCCAGATTTTTGACTGACATGACATTGCCAGATAGAAATTTTAATAATATGATGTATTCTTAACGCTTGCGAGGACATTTTCAATGTTACCGCCATTTAAATTTTTTCCAATTAGGTGTATCTATTATTTTGAGCAGATGTGTATCTTGTTACTTATTTTTTTATTAAAATAAATTTAAAAAAAATACCAAAATTTACATTTAATTAAAATTAAAACAATTCGTCTTAATCACCTCTTTAGTTTATAACAACACGTATAACTATTTACTGTTTTTTTTTTAACTACTTCTCTTCTTTTTTCGTATCGAATATTTAAATTAAATCTGTTTTTATTTATTAACGGTTGAAATGTAAATTCAACAACTGTATTGTTCTTTAAATTGTATGAGAATTCTCTCTCAGCTTTATGAAAAGGGGGGAGGGAGTGTTTCTCTATTGTTATAGAGCGGCTTTAGTGTTTGTAGGCCCTTAAAGATTTCATTTAACAAACTATTGTTTCTTAGTTTTTGCTGTTGTCTTTCATTAATTTTTTTTTTTTGAATAAGAAAGCATGGAAAGAAAAAACCAAACAGTAGTTTTATTTTTAGAGAAAAAAAAACATAGTAAATCATTAAATGAAGCTACTTTGTTCGCTTTGTTTGGTTAATTAAACCTAGAAGAGACAAATTGTTCCCACAGGGCAACTGTTGGATACTTTAGTTTCTAGAGAAAAAAACTGTTATACACAAAATTGTTATACAGATTTTTTCTTTAAAAGAAAAACTGTCATACAGATTTTTTTCTATAGAAAAACTGTTATACTGATTTTTTTCCTTAAAAAAAACTGTTATACAGATTTTTTTCATAGAAAAACCTGTTAAACCGATTTTTTTCCATAGAAAAGCTGTTATACAGATTTTTTTCTATAAAAAAACAGTTTTACAGATTTTTTTCTATAAAAAAAAACAGTTTTACAGATTTTTTTCATATAAAAAAACTGTTATACAGATTTTTTTCTACAGAAAAAAATGATTTTGCCATAGAAAAAACTTTTATATAGATTTTTTTCGATAGAAAAAACTGTTATACTGGTTTTTGTCTATAGAAAAACTGTTCTACAGATTTTTTCTATAGAAAAACCGTTATACAGAATTTTTTTCATGTAAAAAACTGTTATAAAGATTTTTTTCCATTAGAAAAAACTGTTATACCGATTTTTTCTATAGAAAAACTGTTATACAGATTTTTTTCCATTAGAAAAAACTGTTATACAGATTTGTTTCTATAGAAAAACTGTTATACAGATTTTTTCCACAGAAAAAACTGTTATACAGATTTTTTTTCCATTACAAAACTGTTATACAATTTTGTTTCTATAGAAAAACTTTTATACTAATTTTTTTTCTATAGAAAAAACTGTTATACAGATTTTTTTCTTTAATACAGAAAAAATACAGATTTTGTTTCTTAAAAAAAACTGTTATACCGATTTTTTTTCATAGAAAAAACTGTTATACAAATTTTTTCTATAGAAAAAATTGTTTTTACCATAGGAAAAACTGTTATACAGATTTTTTTCTATAGAGAAAACTGTTATATTAATTTTAGTATATATAAAAACCGTTATACAGATTTTTTCTATAGAAAAAACTGTTATACTTGTTTGTTTTTATAGAGAAAACTGTTATACAGAATTTTTTCCATATAAAAAACTGTTATAGTGATTTTTGTCCATAGAAAAACTGTTATACAGATTTTTTTCCATATAAAAAACTGTTATATAGAATTTTTTCCATTAGAAAAAACTGTTATACAGATTTTTTCTATAGAAAAACTGTTATACAGAATTTATTCCATACAGATTTTTTTCTATAGAAAAAACTGTTATACAGGATTTTTTCCATATAAAAAACTGTTATACAGATTTTTTCCATTAGAAAAAACTGTTATACAGATTTTTTTCGATTAGAAAAAACTGTTATACAGATTTTTTCTATAGAAAAACTGTTATACAGAATTTTTTCCATATAAAAAACTGTTATACAGATTTTTTCGATTAGAAAAAATTGTTATACAGATTTTTTTCCATAGAAAAACTGTTATACAAATTTTTTTCTATTAGAAAAAACTGTTATACAGATTTTTTTCTATTAGAAAAAACTGTTATACAATTTTTTTCTATAGAAAAACTTTTATACAGATTTTTTCTATAAAAAAAACTGTTATACAGATTTTTTTCTTTAAAAAAAACTGTTATACAGAAAAAATACTGATTTTTTTTCTTAAAAAAAGCTGTTATAACAATTTTTTTCATAGAAAAAACTGTTATACAAATTTTTTTCTATAGAAAAACTGTTATACAGATTTTTTTTAATAGAAAAAACTGCTATACAGATATTTTATTAGAAAAGAACTGTTATAAAGATTTTTTCGTTAGAAAAAAACTGTTATACACATTTTTTTCTATAGAAAAAATCTATTATATCCACAATTTGCTATAGAAAACACATTAATAATTTGAATTGAAAAGTTACAATATGATTTCTGATACAAAATATTCAAGCTTAATAAACTGCAGTTCCACTTCTTGGTGTTGAATTTGAGTTGATACATTTTACAAATGAGCAAATAAAATTAGACTTATTATATATTATTTGAAAGTAAAATGAGTTTTCTTTCCAAAAATGTATAAATAATTTTAATTGAAAATTTACCAAAAAAAATTCTGATAAAAAAATGTTTAAGCTAAAAAAACTGCAGTTCTACTTCATGGTGTTGAGTTTGCGTTGATATATTTTTCATGTGAACAAGTAAAATTAGACTTATTGTATATCATTTGAAAGGAAATTGTGTCTTCTTTCCAAGAATGTATAAATGATTTTAATGGCTAAATATATAAAAAAGTTATAAAAAGATTTTTGGAAAAATCTTTCACTTGCAAAAAAAAGTGCAGTTCTACTTTATTAGGTTAAGTTTGCGTACATTTATTTATTATCCGACAAAGAAAAGTTAGACTTATTGTATATCATTTGAAAGAAAATTGTGTCTACTTTCGAAAAATATATCAATAATTTTAATTGAAAAGTTATTAAAACATTTCTGCTAAAAAATGTTTCAAGTTTTAAAAACTACAGTTCTACTTCATAGAGTTGAGTTTACGTTGATATATTTTTCATGTGAACAAGTTATATTAGACTTATTGTATAGCATTTGAAAGCAAATTGTATCTACTTTCGAAAAATATATCATTAATTTTAATGGAAAAGTTACAAAAAGATTTCTGGTAAAAAATGTTTCAAGCTTAAAAATTGCAGTACCACTTCTAGGTGTTGAGTTTAGGTTGAAACATTTCCCAATCGAACAAGTAAAATTAGACTTATTGTATATCATTTGAAAGGAAATTGTGTCTAGTTTAAATAAATTTAATAGCTAAATATAAAGAAAAGTTATAAAAATATTTTGTGGAAAACATTTTTGATTAATTGCCTATAAGTTTATTTTTTATCTTTGCTGCAATTAATATTCTAAAAACTTAACAGCTGCTGTATTAATAATTAAACATTTAATAGTTCCACTTTTTAATTATAAAACTTCTAAACATATTTAAGTTTCTTGTTAAAGGGTTAATTTCATGATAGTTTATGAGTATTTCACGTTTTCAAAATATCGTTTATAGTTCAAAGTCTTTTTTTCATAGAACTCTTCTATCTATGGTGATTGAACTTCTTAACATAAAAAACAGAAAACTAAAAACAAACATAAAAAATACAACAATTAATTTTCGAAAATCATAAAACTGTCAAATGCTGTTAACTCCCAATTAATATTAAATAGATTTATAAGAATTAGAATATTTAGATAATTAAGTAAATGACGAAGAAAACATATTTAACAAATTCTTGCACATACAACAATAGCCCATAAATAATAATAAATTAAACAAAAAAAAAAAAAAAACATTCACACACTCGCTTACCAAAAACCATCATAATCATTTCTTTCTCTTGTTTCTTTTACGTTTCTTTTTAGCTGTATAATAAATCTAGAAAATAAAATGAATCATTAAAGCAGTATTTAACCCAACAACACACACACACACAAAACAACAACATTTACCAAGATCATAATCTTTTAACATAGACTGGAACTTAACGGACTTGGACCTGGACTTGGACTCTTACACTTTCCTTTTTTTTAAAACTTAAGACTTTTGCTTTAACATAACTTAAACTCTATGAGACTTTTACTTAAAAACTACTCTCTTAATGCACTGCTCTTAATCTGTACTGCTGCTGCCACGCCTCTTTCTAACACCTCTAACAACGCAAATAATGTCTGAAAAGGTACGCTCTCTGCATTTAAACTCCTCGGTGGGTTCTGGTAGTGGTGTGGGCCCCACAACCTTAATTGGCAATCCAACTCTTATCTCCAGTACATTGAGTACAAATCACAATTTAACACCCACTGTTGATTTAATAACGGCAGCTGCCTCCCACACTCACATAACACGTGACTGCTCTTCATCAACACCCAGCACAGCGTTAAATACCAGCCTTAACAGTGGCAGTGATATGGAATCATCGTCTGAGTTTGCTCCTGGCACTATAACCGCTCAATTGCAATTCCAATTAATACCCAATGTGGTGGACATTAATAATGCGACAAATGCCGGCAGCACCACTGTTAGCATCCTGGATTATAATTCTATAATGAATTCATCACAATTTTCGACCATTTCTAATGATTCATTGCAAGTTCAGCAGCAAGTAGGAACACAGCAGCAATTGTCTTCATCCTTATCGTCGCATGTTAATTGTTTAAGCAGTAATAGCATGGCTTTGGTTAAGGCTGGCGCTGGTAAACCGGTAGTGGCTCAAAGTGTAGCTGGGGTAAGTTGAAATTTTTAATATTAATTTGCTAAATTTATAAGTTAATTATACTAAAATCTAATCAAAATTTAAAGCAATTACATATTAATATATTAAACGCAAATTATAATTAACTTGCAGTTAGTTAGAGTTTAAACTGGGTTTTAATTAAAATTTCCAATAAAAATGATTTAAAGTTTAATGAAATGTTATTAAATAAAACCTAAAATCTTAAAGGAATTAGTTCAGCTACAAAATTGCAGATTGGAGGTTTATCTACAGTTCAAATTAAACTAGAATTAAACTCAAGTTTAAACTGCAAATTTGGTAAAACTCAGTCTATTCAATTATTTCTATTTTAGACAGTTTTTTTGGAAGTTTAACTAGTTGGTTAAACTCGGTTAATTCAAATGTCTCTACTAAAGAATGTTTTTCGGAAGTTAAACTGAAGTTCAAATTAAACTAGCATTAAACATAAGTTTTTGTTCTATTGTTTCTATTATAGAATAGCTTGCGGAAGTTTAACTAGAGTTCAAATAATTAAACTACAATTAAACATGTGTTTAAACGGAAAATTGGAGGTTAAACTGAGGTTAAAATGCAAATTTCGTTAAACTCAGTCTATTAAATTGTTTCTATTATAGAAAGTTTTTCGGGTGTTTAACTAGAGTTAAACTTAAGTTTAAACTGCAAATTTGGTTAAACTCAGTCTATTCAATTGTTTCTATTATAGAAAGTTTTTCGGAAGTTTAACTAGAGTTAAACTTAAGTTTAACATGCAAATTTGGTTAAACTAAGTCTATGCAATTGTTTTAATTATAGAAAGTTTTTCGGAAGTTTAACTAGAGTTAAACTTAAGTTTAAACTGCAAATTTGGTAAAACTCAGTCTATTCAATTGTTTCTATTATAGAAAGTTTTTCGGAAGTTTAACTAGAATTAAACTTAAGTTTAACATGCAAATTTGGTTAAACTCAGTCTATGCAATTGTTTCTATTATAGAAAGTTTTTCGGAAGTTTAACTAGAGTTAAACTTAAGTTTAACATGCAAATTTGGTTAAACTCAGTCTATGCAATAGTTTTAATTATAAAAAGTTTTTCGGAAGTTTACCTAGAGTTAAACTTAAGTTTAACATGCAAATTTGGTTAAACTCGGTCTATGCAATTGTTTTAATTATAGAAAGTTTTTCGGAAGTTTAACTAGAGTTAAACTTAAGTTTAAACTACAAATTTGGTTAAACACAGTATATTAAATTGTTTCTATTGCAGGAAGTTTTTCGGAAGTTTAACTAGAGTTAAGCTTAAGTTTAAACTGCAAATTTGGTTAAACTCAGTCTATGCAATTGTTTTAATTATAGAAAGTTTTTCGGAAGTTTAACTAGAGTTAAACTTAAGTTTAACATGCAAATTTGGTTAAACTCAGTCTATGCAATTGTTTTAATTATAGAAAGTTTTTCGGAAGTTTAACTAGAGTTAAACTTAAGTTTAAACTGCAAATTTGGTTAAACTCAGTCTATGCAATTGTTTTAATTATAGAAAGTTTTTCGGAAATTTAACTAGAGTTAAAATTAAGTTTAACATGCAAATTTGGTTAAACTCAGCCTATGCAATCGTTTTAATTGTAGAAAGTTTTTCGGAAGTTTGACTAGAGTTTAAATTAAACTACAATTAAACTTAAGTTTAAACTGCAAATTTGATTAAAATCGATTTATTCAATTGTTTCTATTATAGAAAGTTTTTCTGGAGTTTAACTAGTGTTAAACTTAAGTTTAAACTACAAATTTGGTTAAACTCAATCTATTCAATTGTTTCTATTATAGAAAGTTTTTCGGAAGTTTAAATAGAGTTAAACTTAAGTTTAAACTGTAAATTTGGTTAATCTCAGTCAATTAAATTGATTCTATTATAGAAAGTTTTTCGGAAGTTTAACTAGAGTTAAACTTAAGTTTAACATGCAAATTTGGTTAAACTCAGTCTATGCAATTGTTTTAATTATAGAAAGTTTTTCGGAAGTTTAACTAGCATTAAACTTAAGTTTAAACTACAAATTTGGTTAAACTCAGTCTATTCAATTGTTTCTATTATAGAAAGTTTTTCGGAAGTTTAACTGGAGTTCAAATTAAACCTAAGTTTAAACAGCAAATTTGATTAAACTCGGTTAATTAATTGTTTCTATTATAGAAACATTTTCGGAAGTTTTTACTAGAGTTCAAATTAAACTAGAATTAAACTTTAGTTTAAACTGCAAATTTGTTAAAACTCAGTCTATTCAATTATTTCTATTATAGAACGATTTTCGGAAGTTTAACTAGAATTAAACTAAATGTTTAGCACATTATTTATAGAACAGTACCATTGTGCATGATTTTGACATTTTGTAGCCACTGTAAAGTACCAGGAAGAACGCTCAGGCAGCAACAGAAAAAAAGGAAGTATGTACGATGTAAATTACAACTTGCAGACAGTCATTTATACATAAACATTTGTTTGTTTTATACAACAACATTATTACAACAATAGCAACAACGTCAGGCTAAAAATAAAAACACCCCACTTGTCCCAGCAACATAAAAAGTGGGCGCAAAATGAGTCTAAACAATTTCATGCAATTTTGCAACAATGTACATGTTTACACACAAACACAACACACTCGAATAAGAGACAGACAGAGAGAGACAAAAACAAGTTGTTGACTGTTTTTTTTTGGCTCCATGTTGTTGGTGTTGTTTGTAAAAAGTAACGGAAATAAAACTGCGAACCAACAAATTTTTGGTCTAGCAATCAAATAAATAACGAAATTACAGAGCAAAAATAGAGAGACAGTCATTAACAAAGTAAGGAAGGGGGAGTTGAAGTAATAAAAAGAAGAGAAGAGCAGGGCTGTAAACAAATACCAAAGTTAACTGTTTATCTATTTGATACTTTTTTTGCAGGGTTGTTGAGTGTAGTATGCTTGAAAGCCTATAAACTTTTTAAAAAAACATGTATGAATGAATTTCAAAGTAAGGGTGTTTAAAACCCAAATGTTTGGAGGGGGGGGACTAACAACGAGGGACATGTTTGAGGGTTTTTTATGTGCTATTTATTAAGTTGGCTTTCATTTGTTAGCAGGGTCACGTATTTTAGTAGTTTTTCTCAAAAAAAATACACAAACTTTTACTTCTTGTTTTTATTAAAAAGTTTTATTTTGACTTGCCGTCTTATTGCTTGTTTTTGTTTTTGTTGTTGCTTTTGACTCTTTTCCCATTCCAATGTCTATTTAATCCGTCTAATGATCACGTAAATCGTATGTTGTGAAATAAATCGTGCGTTTAAATTATCGACACTTTTTGGTTAATTAATCTTTTTTCATTACGTTTTTTCTTTTTTGATGATTTTTGTTTTATTTATCAGCAGAAAAAAAATGAGTAGTTTTTGAGGAAAGTTTGAAATGGAAAGAAAACAAAAAAAAAACTGTAATACTAATTAAAGTTTTCGCTTCAAAACAATATATAAATAAAGTATGAAAATTCTCCTGGGACAACAATTTTTTTCATAAAAATTTACTTTTTTTGGTTAAAAACAAACAATTTAATTTTTCTTTGTTTTTACATGTAAAATTAAATTGCCAAAATCGTTTTGAAAATTCCTTGTAAAGGGGATTTTTAGTTTTAACTTGGGAATTTAAATTTCTTTAGAAAATTTAATAATATTTAGTTCTGACTAATTACAACTAAAAAATATGAATTCCCAACTAATTTTTGAAAATCCCCCACAAAGGAGATTTTTATTAAGAAATTGGGAATTTAATTTTCTTTCAAATTAAAAAGATTTTATTCAATTAAATGGTTTTACAATTAAAAAGTAATAAACTTAAAAATCCCTTTTACAGGGGATTTTCAAAAAGTTTTTGGGAATTTATTTTTAAATGTAAAAACAAATAAAAATTAAATTGTTTCTTTGTTAAATTACAAAATATTAAATATTTCATTATTTTAAGAAAAAATTTGAGATCCCCGGGGAAAATTTTCATAAATTTTTTTTTTGGGAATTTAATTTTCAGCTAAAATATATGATAAATATATTGATTTTTCATTGCAAAACCATTTAACTCAATAAAAAACTCTCTAATCTTCAAGATTATTAAATTCTCAATGTCCTTATAAAAATCTCTTTTATGGGGGATTTTCTAAAATTAAATGGGAATTAATTTTTTTTTTAGTTTTAATTTATTAAAACTTAATAATATTTATTTTTTTACACAAATTTAAATTCCCAGCTTAAAACTAAAAATTCCCTTTACAGGGTATTTTCAAAAAGATTTTGGGAATTTCATTTTAAATAGCAAAACAAGGAGAAATATATACTCATTAAATTTTTAGTTTAAAGCTGGGAATTTAAATTTTTTTCGAAAAATTAATGTAATTAAGTTTTAATGAATTAAAACTAAAAAAATATGAATTCCCAATTAATTTTTGAAAATCCCCGTAAAAGGAGATTTTTATAAGGACATGGGGAATTTAATAATCTTAAAAATTAAACAGTTTTTATTGAGTTAAATGGTTTTTATTATATATTTTGCTGAAAATTAAATTCCCCAAAAAAATTTCCAAAAATCTCCTCTGGGACCTAAAATTTTTAAATTAAAATAATGAAAAATTTCATTTTTTGTATTATAACAATGAAACAATTTAATTTTTCTTTCTTTTCACATTAAAAAATAAATTCCCAAAAACTTTTTGAAAATACCCTGTAAAGGGGATTTTTAGTTTAAAGCTGGGAATTTAAATTTCTTTCGAAAAATTGATGTAATTAAGTTTTAATGAATTAAAACTAAAAAAAATATGAATTCCCATTTAATTTTAGAAAATCCCCCATAATGGAGATTTTTATTAAGAAATTGGGAATTTAATAATCTTGAAGATTAAAGAGTTTTTATTAAATAAAATGGTTTTTTAATGAAAATCAATCAATTTATTATATATTTTAGGTGAAAAATAAATTCCCAAAAAAAAAATCCCTAAAAATTTTCCCCGGGGACCTAAACTCTTTGCTTAAAATAATGAATAATTTGATTTTATGTAATATAACAAAGAAATAAATTAATTTTTCTTTTTTTTCACATTTAAAAATAAATTCCCAAAAACTTTTTGAAAATCCCCTGTAAAAGGGATTTTTAGTTTAAAGCTGGGAATTTAAATTTGTGTAGAAAAATAAATGTTATTAAGTTTTAATAAATTAAAACTAAAAAAATATGAATTCCCAATTAATTTTTGAAATTCCCCCATAAAGGAGATTTTTATAAGGACATTGGGAATTTAATTTTCTTTAAGATTAAAGAGTTTTTATTAAATAAAATGGTTTTTTAATGAAAATCAATCAATCAATCAAAAAATTCCCAAAAAAAAATCCCTAAAAATTTTCCCCGGGGACCTAAAATTGTTGCTTTAAATAATGAATAATTTAATTTTTTGTAATATAACAAAGAAATAAATTAATTTTTCTTTGTTTTCGCATTAAAAATTAAATTCCCAAAATCTTTTTGAAAATACCCTGTAAAGGGGATTTTGAGTTTTAGGCTGGGAATTTAAATTTCATTCGAAAATTTAAATATATTAAGTTTTAACTAATTAAAATTAAAAAAAATATGAATTCCCAATTAATTTTTAAAAATCCCTCATAAAGGAGATTCTTATTAAAAAATTGGGAATATAATTTTAATTCAAATTAAAAAGATTTTATTCAATTAAATGGTTTTAGAATTAAAAATTAATAAATTTCTTATTTATTTCAGCTAATAGTTGAATTCCCAATGAAAACACCCTAAAATTTAACTGGGGACCTTCATCCCCCTACAAATTATCTAAGAAAAAAACAATTTTATTTATTTTTTTAAATTAATATTTAATTAGTTTATATTTTTCCTTGTTTTGCTATTAAAAATTAAATTCCCAAAATCTTTTTGAAAATACCCTGTAAAAGGGATTTTGAGTTTTAAGCTGGGAATTTAAATTTGTGTAGAAAAATAAATATTATTAAGTTTTAATACATTAAAACTAAAAAAATATGAATTCCCATTTAATTTTAGAAAATCCGCCATAAAGGAGATTTTTATAAAGAAATTGGGAATTTAGTTTTCATGAAAGTTAAACAGATTTTATTCAATTAAATGGTTTTTTAATGAAAATCATTCAATTTATTATATATTTTATCTGAAAATTAAATTCCCAAAAAAAAGAAAATTTTCCCCGGTGACTAAAATTTTTGCTTAAAAAAATTAAAAATTAATTTTTTGTAATTTAACAAATAAACAATTCAATTTTTCTTTGTTTTCACATTAAAAATTTAAATTCCCAAAAACTTTTTGAAAATCCCATGTAAAAGGGATTTTTAGTTTAAAGCTGGGAATTCAAATTTCTTTTCTTTGTTTAAAAAATTAAAAGAAATGAATACCCAAATAATATTTGAAAATTTTTTCTTATATGTAGCTTTGAATTTAGTTGTGGCAAACCTTTTGAATTTGTATTTCCTGTCATTATTTTACAGTTTGGGGAATGTCAAACTCAAGTTTTTTTTTAAATTCTAGTTAACATGTATAATGACACTTAAGTTAGTTATTCAGCAGGGGTGTTAGACCTGTTTAACTGCTTAACAAAGAGACGTTTTAGTTGAACAAAAAACCTTTAAACATTGCAAAAATACTTTTCAACATTTTCAGTGTTTTTTTTTTGGGTTTAGAAGCTGGAATTCACATACGAAGATATTTAAGTGGTAGAATTTTTTAAATTTTTAACCAAAACAGTATTATTTGGGGTTGTTTTAATATGTAAATTTAGTTATCAAGCTTTCTTTTATGTTTTATTTAGCAGCCCTAAAGTATGCTTTTAAATAATAATATTTGGTGGCTGTTACTTTTACGAGTTGTGTAGTGTGCTTATGTGTTGAAAATTTAGAAGTTTTGCAATAAAAAAGGACATAATTTATGTTGTGTGTATGTGTCTAGAACGTGTTGAATTTTTCTGATGTAGAAGGAATGATTGCTTGACAAGTCATGAAAATATTATTGACAATTTTTTTTATTTGGTTGGTTAAAGTAAAGCCTTAAGGACTTTAGCAAAAAAAGAGAGCAAGCAGGAATTGTAAAAAAAAATATTTGAAAAATTCGATTATACCCTTAATAATGTTGGAATAAAGTTAGAAAAAGAAGGGGGTATCATGTTAACATGCTTATTTTCTAACACCCAAAGTCTAGCGGGTTATTACATTTACAAAATTGAGCAATAAAAAAAATCCATAAACCAAATACTAAATATAAGATAGAAAGCAAAAAAAAAAAAAATTAAGAAAATAAGACACGTCTATAACAAATGGAAAAGGAAATGCAATTTTCCCAAAAGCAGACAAATTGACAATAAATTCAAACAGCTACACAGCCATAAAGACAAATAGGCAGACAGTTATTACACAGACGGACGGAGGGAGACTGGCAAAAACAAGACGGAAGACTAAACAGTTTAATGTCAAACCAAATGGACACTTAAATTAAGCTACAGTTTGAATATTGAATATTCAATTTAAAACAAAATTTATAGCAAACATTTAAATAAATCCTATATTATATGTTAAATGGAAAACAAGTTGCTTTCAATTAATTTTTAAAAGCAAAACTTACACTTTAATTTCAAACCCATAATTGGCTTGACTAAGATTAATTGTTTTCAAGACTTAATTCCACAACTCCTCCCCTTATCCAGATACACTACACTATTTACCATCATCATTTGTCTTTTTTACATAAATCTGTATAATCATTTGTCAGGATTTCTATAAACATTAGTTGTGTTAATCCTTTTCTATGATTTCTCTTATAATCCCATAAAATGGCAAGAGTTACAAAATATTTATTTTGTTTTATAAATTTTTAAGGCTTCAAAGTGGCTGCTGCTGTTATTTAGTCTATAGATAACAAGAAAAAAAGCCGGTTTTCCTTTTAGATTAATTAAAATTAAGTGTTTGCGTCATGTCATCATGTGTATACCCACTTAGCTTAGTGCCTACCAGAGTCATACATTCCATACACTTGCCTTTCAATGCATTTCGACGATAAAATACTAACTCAAGACACTAACAACCACCATTGTTGGAATAACATATTTCCACCACCATTCATTCATTCTTTACTTTTGGATTTTGATCCTGGCACATTTGAATCTGTTTTATTTGTAAGAGCATGTAAATTACTTGTGTTTTAAACACCCTTATCTGGTCCACAGAAACAAAAAAGCCACACAAAAGCAGTTCTTTCACTTTCTTTATACTAAAACAAATGATTTTTGTATTATTTTGAATCATACACTTACAAAAAATGTTTCCCCGGCAGGGATTTTACAATTTTTTTAATAGGAATTTAATTTTTTAGCTAAAATAAGTAATAAATTTATTAATTTTTTAATGGAAAACCATTTAATTGAATAAAATCTTTTTAATTTAAAAGAAAATTAAATTCCCAATTTATTTTAAAAAATCTCCTTTATGGGAGATTTTCTAAAAATTGTTGGGAATTCATATTTTTTTAATTTTAATTTATTAAAACTGAAATAGCATTAAATTTCCGCAAGAAATTTAAATTCCCAGCATAAAACTAAAAATCCCCTTTACAGGGAATTTTTAGAAACATTTTGGGAATTTAATTTTAAATGTCAAAACAAAGAAAAATTAAAACTTATTAAACACTGATTTAGAAAAAAAATAAAATTGTTTGTTTCATAGATAATTTGTAAGGGGGAAAAATGTCCCCAGTCAAATTTAAAGGTATTTTCATTGGGAATTTTATATTTATTTGAAATAAATAAGAAATTTATTACTTTTCCAATTGTAAAACCATTTAATTAAATAAAATCATTTTAATTTGGAAAAAAAATAAATTCCCAATTTCTTTATAAAAATCTCCTTATGGGGAATTTCTTAAAATTTTTGGGAATTCATATTTTTTTAATTTAAATTTATTAAAACTGAATTACCATTAAATTTCCGAAAGAAATTTAAATTCCCAGCATAAAACTAAAAATCTCTTTTAAAGGGAATTTTCAAAAATATTTTGGGAATTTAATTTTTTATGTCAAAACAAAGAAAAATTAAAACTTATTAACCACTAATTTAGAAAAAATTAAAATTGTTTGTTTCATAGATAATTTGTAAGGGGGAAAAATGTCCCCAGTCAAATTTAAAGTTATTTTCATTGGGAATTTTATATTTATTTGAAATAAATAAGAAATTTATTACTTTTTCAATTGTAAAACCATTTAATTAAATAAAATCATTTTAATTTGGAAAAAAAATAAATTCCCAATTTCTTTATAAAAATCCCTTTATGGGGGATTTTCTAAAAATTGATGGGAATTAATTTTTTTTTAATTTAAATTTATTAAAACTGAAATAGCATTAAATTCTTGAAAGAAATTTAAATTCCCAAGTTAAAACTAAAAATCCCCTTTACCGGGAATTTTCAAAAATTATTTTGGGAATTTAATTTTAAATGTCAAAACAAAGAAAAATTAAAACTTATTAACCACTAATTTAGAAAAAATTAAAATTGTTTGTTTCTTAGATAATTTGTAAGGGTAAAAAAGTTCCCCAGTGAAATTTTTAGGTATTTTCATTGGGAATTTTATATTTATTTGAAATAAATAAGAAATTTATTACTTTTTCAATTGTAAAACCATTTAATTGAATACAATTTTTTTAATTTAAGAGAAAATTAAATTCCCAATTTCTTAATAAAAATCTCCTTTATGGGGGATTTTCTAAAAATTTATGGGAATTCATATTTTTTCAATTTTAATTTATTAAAACTGAAATAACATTAAATTTCCGAAAGAAATTTAAATTCCCAAGTTAAAACTAAAAATTCCTTTTACGGCGAATTTTCAAAAACATTTTGGGAATTTAATTTTTAATGTCAAAACAAAGAAACTAATTAACTTTTAAGGGAGATTTTCAAAAATGACATAGGAATTCAAATTTTTTTACTTTTAATTTATTAAAACTGAAATACTATTAAATTTCCGAAAGAAATTTAAAATCCCAAATTAAAACTAAAAATCCCCTTTACCGGGAATTTTCTAAAATTATTTTGGGAATTTAATTTTAAATGTCAAAACAAAGACAAATTAAAACTTATTAAACACTGATTTAGAAAAAAAATAAAATTGTTTGTTTCTTAGATAATTTGTAAGGGGGAAAATGTCCCCAGTCAAATTTAAAGGTATTTTCATTGGGAATTTTATATTTATTTGAAATAAATAAGAAATTTATTATTTTTTCAATTGTAAAACCATTTAATTGAATTAAATCTTTTTAATTTGCAAGAATATTAAATTCCCAATTTCTTAATAAAAATCTTCTTTATGGGGATTTTCTAAAATTTGATGGGAATTAATTTTTTTTAATTTTAATTTATTAAAACTGAAATAACATAAAATTTTCCAAAGAAATTTAAATTCCCTAGTTAAAACTAAAAATCCCCTTTTACCGGGAATTTTCAAAAATATTTTGGGAATTTAGTTTTAAATAAAAAATAATGGAAATAAAATAAATTCTTTATTTTGAACAAAAAAAGTAAATTTTTACAGAAAAAATAAAAGTCCCCAGTGGGAATATAAATATTTTTTATTCAATTTTAAATGTAAATTTCTAGTTTCTTTTTGAATAATTTTAATTTAACCCCTTATTTCTTTAAGTACACAAAAATACTTACCGTATTTTGAACATTAATTTTGTCATCAAACAAATAATAGGCAGCGTAATACAATAGAACCAGAAGTTGGAGTCAAAAAGGATTCATTTGTAACAAAAATCCATCCCAATACCATAGAAAACTGCCAGTCTCAAGTATCACATCTTCAAATCATTTGTATTCGAAGAGAAGAGAAGAAAGAGCAAGAGTATTATTTATTTTTAAATTTACATATTCATGCACATATATGCATGATTGTTTATTTGTTTGCATGCACGAGGCCCATTTCAATATGGGGGCGTAAATTCCACAAATTTCTTATCTCTCTTACAAAAAATTGCAATATCACACATACGCTAGCTGCATTTCTTAGTGTAGAAATATTGGGAATGTATTGGGTTGTTGTGACATTAAGTTCAAATCTTTATCGATAATCTTTTAATTTCGTTTCAGTTTTTTTTTTTTTTTTTTGTTTCGTTGTGCCTTGTTCGAACACTCAGGGCATTTTCCTAAATCAGAGAATTTAATGTGTCAGTAATTTATGTTGGGAATGTGTGCTATGTTGAGAGGGGGAGGGTGAATGAAAGATGCTAATGGATAATTTCTTTTAAAAGATTATCATCGATTGAGCTGCTTGTAAATGATAAAATGTATTTTTAGTAGTTCATGGTAGTTTAAGAAACGGAAAATAAGAAGAACATATTTGGCAATTCTATTTTTATTTTCTTTTTGTAAACTATACAAATCTAAGACAAAGTAGTTCACGAGTTTTGTGTTTTAAATGTGTAGATATAACTATAAAAGAACTGCCAGAAAAGCGAAAAAGATTTAAATCAATGAAATTCGGTATGCTTTACTGGGTTTCAAGACTTAAACTTGAAATCATTGGGTTTAAACTTAGTTTAAGTTAAGAAAAATAAAGTTTATTAAAAAACAAATTATTGGAATGAAAAATAAAAGTATAAGCGGCTTAACTTGAGTTCATGACTTAAGCTTAACCAAAGTTTAACTTAAAACAATAAGATTTAATGCTTTACTTTATGCGTACAATAATTTTGAAACTAGTTTTAAGTCTTAATCTTTAATTCATTGGGTTTAAACTTAGTTTAACTTGAAAAAAAAAAGGTTTAGTAAATAACTTTATTAAAACACAAATTATTGGAATAAAAAATAAAAGTATAAACTGCTTAACTGAAGTTCATGTCTGAAGTTTAACCAAAGTTTAACTTAAAACAATAAGTTTTAATGCTTTATTTTATATTTATTTAACTTAGAATAATTTTTATCCCAGTTCTATGTCTTAATCTTTAATTAATTGGGTTTAAACTTAGTTTAACTTAGATAAAATTAAGTTTAGTAAATAATTTTATTAAAAAACTAATTATTATAATGAAAAATAAAATTATAAGTAGCTTAACTGAGTTTATGCCTTAAGCTTTACCAAAGTTTAACTTAAAATAATAAGGTTTAATGCTTTATTTTATATTTATTTAACTTACGATAATTTAAACCTAGTTTTGAGTCTTAATCTTTAATTAATTGAGTTTAAACTTAGTTTAACTTAAAGAAAATAAAGTTTAGTAAATAATTTTATTACAAGACAAATTATTGGAATGAAAAATGAGTCTATAATCTGCTTAACTGCAGTTCATGTTTTAAGATTAACCAAAGTTTAACTTAAAGCATTAAGGTTTAATGCTTTATTTTATATTTATTGTTGTTTTGAATAGATAAAATTAGCTTACAATAATTTGAAAACTAGTTTCAACACTTAAACTTTAATTAATTGGGTTTAAACTTAGTTTAACTTAAGAACAATAAAGTTTAGCAAATAACTTTATTAAAACACAAATTATTGCAATGAAAAATAAAAGTATAAGCTGCTCAACTGAAGTTCATGTCTTAAGCTTAACCAAAGTTTAACTTAAAGCAATAAGGTTTAATGCTTTATTTTATATTTATTGTAATTTTGAGTAGATAAAATTAGCTTACAATAATTTAAAAACTATTTTCAACACTTAAACTTTAATTAATTGGGTTTAAACTTAGTTTAACTTAAGCAAAATAAAGTTTAGTAATTAATTTATTAAAAAACAAATTATTGGAATGAAAAATGAATCTATAATCTGCTTAACTGCAGTTCATGTCTTAAGCTTAACCAAAGTTTAACTTAAATCAATAAGGTTTAATGCTTTATTTTATATTTATTGTAATTTTGAGTAGATAAAATTAGCTTACAATAATTTGAAAACTAGTTTCAACACTTAATCGTAAATTAATTGAGTTTAAACATAGTTTAACTTATGGAAAATAAAGTTTAGTAAATAATTATATTAAAAACCATATAATTGGAATGAAAATTAAAAGTATTAGCTGCTTAACTTGAATTCATGCCTTAATCTTAACCAAAGTTTAACTTAAAGCAATAAGGTTTAATGCTTTATTTTATATTTATTGTAGTTTTGAATAGATAAATTTAGCTTACAATAATTTGAAAACTAGTTTCAACACTTAAACTTTAATTAATTGGGTTTAAACTTAGTTTAACTTAAAGAAAATAAAGTTTAGTAAATAATTTTATTACAAGACAAATTATTGGAATGAAAAATGAATCTATAATCTGCTTAACTGCAGTTCATGTCTTAAGCTTAACCAAAGTTTAACTTAAATCAATAAGGTTTAATGCTTTATTTTATATTTATTGTAATTTTGAGTAGATAAAATTAGCTTACAATAATTTGAAAACTAGTTTCAACACTTAATCGTAAATTAATTGAGTTTAAACATAGTTTAACTTAAGCAAAATAAAGTTTAGTAATTAATTTATTAAAAAACTAATTATTGGAATGAAAAATAAAAGTTTAAGCTGCTTAACTGAAGTTCATGTCTTAACCTTAACAGAAGTTTAACTTAAAGCAGTAGGGTTTAGAGCTTTATTTTATATTTATTGCAGTTTTGAGTAGATATAATTAACTTGCAATAATTTTAAACCTAGTTTTAAGTCTTAATCTTTAATTAATTGAGTTTAAACTTAGTTTAACTTAAAGAAAATAAAGTTTAGTAAATAATTGTATTACAAGACAAATTACTGGAATGAAAAATAAATGTATAATCTGCTTAACTTCAGTTCATGTTTAAGCTTAACCAAAGTTTAACTTAAAGCATTAAGGTTTAATGCTTTATTTTATATTTATTGTAGTTTTGAATAGATAAAATTAGCTTACAATAATTTGAAAACTAGTTTCAACACTTAAACTTTAATTAATTGGGTTTAAACTTAGTTTAACTTAAAGAAAATAAAGTTTAATAAATAATTTTATTACAAGACAAATTATTGGAATGAAAAATAAATCTATAAGCTGCTTAACTGCAGTTTATGTCTTAAGCTTAACCAAAGTTTAACTTAAAGCAATTAGGATTAATGCTTTATTTTATATTTATAGTAGTTTTTAGTAGATATAATTAACTTACAATAATTTTAAACCAAGTTTTAAGTCTTAATCTTTAATTCATTAAGATTAAACTTTGATTAACTTAAGAAAAATTAAGTTTAGTACATAATTTGATAAAAATATAAATTATTGGAATGAAAACTAAAAGTAAAAGCTGCTTAACTGAAGTTCATATCTTAAGCTTAACCGGAGTTTAACTTAAAACAATAAGGTTTATGCTTTATTTACATTAAACCTTAATTTATCAGGTTTGATCTTCGTTTAATTAAGAAAAAACGAGTTAATCTGCTAATTTTTGTTTTAAATATTTATTTAAATGAACTTTAAACTTAATTTAATAAAGTTAAACCTTAGTTTAACTAGAGCCAAATTTAGCAGTTGATTTTAGGATTAAAGGTTTATTGGAAACACAAGATAACATAATTTGTTTAATGAAATTGGTTTAAACTTTGTTTAACTGAGTGTTATAAAGTTTAACAATTGTATAATTAACTTTGATTTTCTAATATTCTCTTTAAACTCAAATTCATATCCCGTTTGTTGCCACTTGTTTATAGGAAACAAAATCAACTTTAACTTTAAGAAAATTTCATGCTTGGCTGCCTAAAACTTTTTACTACATGCATAAGCATATTCGCAAAATAAAATCCCAGAAAAAGAAAAGAAACCAAAAGAAATTATAACAAAAAAATTTTGCCATAAGACACAACTGCAAACATTTTTTTCTTAAGGAAAAATGTTTATAATTTCAGCATTTTTATCCATTTTGCCATGAGTATTTGTCCAAGTTAAAACAATTTTACAACTCATATAGGAAATTTTTTCATATGCATTTTTTTGTATTTAGAATTCATATTGTCCATAAATTATGGTTTTTCTTACATTTTCAAGAAATGTATGTAGGAATAAACAATTGTATGGTAAGATTACATGCTCATGCATGCAACACACCAACTACATTTACTTGAAGCAAAAATACTGGTACAATAATAATAATATTGGCATTTGGCCAAGTTGTTGTACCGTCGAGTACATTGTTGTTTTGTACGTGGTGTGTTATTTAGGGTTTTTATTTTTCTTTAATATTATGAGTAGTTGTTGGTCTTTTTTTTTCATTTGTCCGTCTTCTTTTTAAAACTAGACACTATGGTTGTAGTTTGCCTTCGTTTGTAGGTTCTTGGTGTGTCTCGTTTTATTTATAATATTGTAGTTTTTCCCTTTTCAAATCAATTAGGTACTATCACACACTTCAAAGATGGGTAAAATAAAGTACTAAAAAGTATCAAAGTACTATTTTGTTTTCGGTTAGTCACTATTGTGTCTGAAACATGAAAAAACATGGCTTCGAAATGTGTGTCCCCAACATTCAGCTTTTAAACCAGGTTTAAACTCGGTACATATAAGTTTAAACCATAAAATCTTTGATTTCTTTATACATTTGCAAAAATATCAAATATTTGAAAAATAAACAAAGTTAAACTTGATTTCGTCATACCTAAACTTGGTTTAAACTAGGTAATTTTGATATATTTTTCAATACTTGTTGTATACATATATAACTTATAATTTACAAATAACGTTTTTCTAGTGCATTTTTAGAAAATTAACGGTACAAATACAAGTTTAAAACAAATATAAATCGCTAATCTTAATTTTCTCTCAGTTAAACAAAGTTTAAACTTAGTTCAATAAAGATTAGGCATTAAAATCAAGTTAACATTATTTGCTTTATTAGCTTAATGTTTCAAATTCGTTAAACTTTATTTTCTCTTAGTTAAACAAAGTTTAAACCTATTTAATTTAAGTTTAAACATTGAAATCAATGTAAAACAATTTGTATTTCAAATAAACCTTTAAAATCAAAAATAAATCATTTATTATTCCTCTAGTTAAACTAAGTTTAAACTTTAATAAATCAAGTTTAAGGTTTGAAACTAAGTTAAGCAATATATTTTTTTAATTTGTCACCTAAAAAAGTCATTCAAATTAAAATACATGACTATACTTGGTTTTCTCTTAGTTAAACAATGTTTAATCTTACTTAATTGAAGTTTAAGCATTGAGATCAATTTAAAATATTTTGTAATTCAAGTAAACCTTTAAAATCGAAAATAAATCATTTATTAATCTCCTAGTTAAACTTAGTTTAAACTCTAATAAATCAAGTTTAAGGTTCGAAACTAAGTTAAGCGATAGATTTTTATCTTAGTTAAACATAGTTTAACATATTTCATTAAAGTATTATGGTCAAGTTAACATAATTTTTGTTTCAAATAAACCTTTAAAATCTAAAATAAAACATTTATTATTCCTCTAGTTAAACTTAGTTAAAACTTTAATAAATCAATTTTAAGGTTTGAAACTAAGTTAAGCAATAGATTTTTTAGTTTGTCAATTAAATAATCCATTAAACTTGATTTTCTCTTTGTTAAACAAAGTTTAAACCTATTTAATTGTTAAACTTAAGATTGAGATCAATTTAAAACAATCTGTATTTCAAATAAACCTTCAAAACAACCAAAAACACTTATTATATTATGCCTAGTTAACTTAAGTTTAAACTTGATTTAATTAAGTTTAAGGTTTGAAACTAAGTTAATTTGTTAATTTTTAATTTGTCTCATATAAAAACCTCTGCAATTAAAATAAATCGTTAAACTTGTTTTTCTCTTAGTTAAACAAAGTTTAAACCTAGTAAATTAAAGGTTAAGTTTTGAAATCAAATTAACATAATTTTAAATTTAAAGACGATTTCTAAACTAAAAATAAACAGCTTCTTATTCTTCTAGTTAAACTATGTTTAAACTTTATTAAATTAACTTTAAGGTATGAAACTAAGTTTAGCAATTAATTTATAAATTGTTCACCTAAATAAGTCATTAAATTTAAAAATCAAGTGACAACTTGATTTTGTACCAGTTAAACCAAGTTTAAACCTATTTTGTATAAGTTTAAGCATTGATATCTAGTTAATGTGGTTTCTAATGCAAACAACCTTTTAAAACTAAAAATAAACCGCTTCTTATTCATTTAGTTAAACTAAGTTTAAACTTTATTAAGTTAAGTTTAAGGTTTGAAACTAAGTTTAGCAGTTAATTTTTAAATTGTTCACCTAAATAAGTTATTAAATCTAAAATAAATTGCTAAGCTTGATTTTCTCTCAGTTAAACTAAGTTTAAACCTGTTTGATTTAAGTTTATGCATTGATGTGTTAGTATGTTATCAAAGGCAAATAATCTTCCAAAACTAAAATAATTATTTCCTAGTTAAGCTTAGTTTAAACTTCATTAAATTAAGTTTAAGGTTTGAAATATTTTTTTAAATTTTTGTTTTTTATTTATCATCTAAATAAATATTTAAAACTGAAATTTGATATGTTACTTGATTTTTGCTAGTTAAACAAAGATTAAAGCTGTTAAACTTAAGATTAAGCTAGAATTTGAAATGATCTTTAAAAACAATTTAGCGAAACTAAAAAAAATATTTTGAGAAGTAAAACTAGGTTTTATCTAGTACTTGATTTTTCCTAATTAAACTAAGATTAAAGCTGTTAAACTTATGTGAAGGCAAGAATGTTTAATGATAATTAAAAACTATTTATTAAAACTTAAATAAACCACATTTTAAGAAATAAAACTTGATTTTATCTAGTTTAACCATCAGTTTACATTTAGTCCAATTTTATTAAGTTAAACTAGGTTTATTCTAGTTTAATCATTCATTATTATATGGATGTCACTCATTTGAAAATTAAAAGTGTCAACTGAAAACATTTACTCAAGTGTCAAAAGTACCAATAATATAAAATAGTACCACATTTTTCATATCTAATGCCTCAGACTACATGTTGCTTTTGTTTAGTTTTCAGTTTTTTGCAGCATTATTTGTTTTCCACCCAAAAACTATTGTAGACACTCTATTTGATAAAGCATTGTATAGGAAAAAAGGTCTAAAAAT
Organism: Calliphora vicina; assembly: GCF_958450345.1. Taxonomy (NCBI): domain Eukaryota; kingdom Metazoa; phylum Arthropoda; class Insecta; order Diptera; family Calliphoridae; genus Calliphora; species Calliphora vicina. The sequence continues at coordinate 132,292,582 of NC_088781.1, forward strand.
AATTGAAATGAGGTTAAGTTGGGTTTTTTCTGCATTTTACACAACAAATCTTGTTCATATTCTCATATTTCCTATTGAAAATGTCTTTACTTGACATAAACTGAAAATGAAAAGAATTTAAAGCTTTTTTATCGATAATTGAATCGTTTTCAAATAATAAATTTTATATATTAGAAGATAAAAATGTAATTGCTAAACATGTAGGGTTATTTATATTGAATCTATATTTCATGTATTGTTGATGTGAAAATGAACTTTGACCTTTAGGTTTTTAAAATTTAAAGAAGCAACAGTTTATCAGGGGGAAGAAAGGTTTATTTATGATATTTCTTAAACTTTTTATCAAATGTCAGCAAGACAAAGTAGTAGGTTGTCAATAGCACAGATCTTTAATGGATTTTTAACAATACTAATGGCTGATTTTGTTCTGCTGACATTTGACAAACGTGTTTGACTGATTCGTATGGTGTCAGCTGGTTTTTATATATGTGAAATTTCCATTTGGTTTCCCAAGCGGAAACTTGAAAGCTTTTTGTTCCCATTTTTTTCTCTAAGTGTTTCTTTTTGCCATATTTTTTTTTTGCATTCCCTTTTACATGTTTTTGTTTACTTTCTTTTCTCGCTCATTAGAAACAACGTCAGAGGTAACAGCATTTTATGCTTAAATACATTAACAACAAAAAAACCTTTGAGAAAAGGGATTTACTACATAAATGTGTTCATTTAGGTCTCCTTGCCCCGACTCCCCTTCCCCTATCATTCTCTCACACTCTCCCTATTCAATATGAATCATTTTAGGTTTATTTTTTGGTTTAATATAGGAACATTTTTCTAAATATTCTTCCTCTCTCTCTTTTGTTTACCTTTGCAACCCTTTTGCTGCTTTGATTTGTTTCCTTTTCATTGCATTCTTTTGTATTTGTTGTTGTTATGTGTGCTCACAAAGCAAAATGTCATGCTTTATGCCTTCAAACTTAAAGCATTTTCATTTCATTTTCATGTCGTTTTTTTTGCAATTCTGCCGCTAAAATTCTGCTGCTTTTAAAAGAGCTTGGCAAAAAAAAAATTGAATAAATAAATACCTTTAGTTGAAATACATATTTTAAAACGTTTGGAAACATGTAAAATTAGACTTTTTTTAAATGCAATTGCTTGGCTGAGTTGTTTTTTTTTAAATTTATTTTTCTGAGATTTTCTTTAGATTTTCTTTGTTTTTGTTGTCGCTGGCTGGCTGACTGGCTGGCAGTAACCAAAAACCCCAAGTGAATCATTTGTTGTGACTGAGTCTAGTGCATAAAAATAGAAAAATAATTTAAACCGCGATATAATCTTATTGTTTTTAATTATAAACTGGAAGATTTACGTCGAGCTGTTTGGTATCTAGCTACCATTTCATCGTTTTCAAATCAGTTTATCGTGAGTGAGTTGAGTTCTTTGTAGACAATATTATTTACTATATGGTTTTAAATTCAAATAATTTGAAAAACAAAAAACCTAAATTTCTTTATAAAGGAATGATGAGTAAAGTGAAAGAAGCCAGACTTTTAATTTTTACTTATAGTTTTGAGGTAAAACAAAACAAAATATGACAAAAATTGTTAAAAAAAAGTTCAAAGAAATCAAGTGCTTTTTAAATTTAAAGATTTCATAAATTTAATATTAAAAAAAATTCCAACATTTACTGAGTGATAAAGAATTTTTCTTTAAAAATTTAAGGTTAAACTCGATTACCGTTAAACCTAAAATATCGTTACCCATACAATATCAAATATATCACCTGACCACTAAAAAACGATCACCGAAATAAACCCAACAATCATTATCTTTAAAATAACGTCAACGAAATAATAAAAATTAACATTACCGTTACCTTTATCTTTAACCGTTTCGAATCGTTAGCCAAACTTGCTAAATTTTGCAGATTTCATTATTAATACCTACATGTTCTTCGTAATAATAGTAATAATAGTACAAATATCTGCACAACAATTGCTCACAAATTTTCTTCGAAACAATAAACATTTATATAAAATGAATTATAATAATTATATTCTTATGTGTGTAAACTGTAGGCTATTTTAGAGCCAATCAAGTTTTAACAAAAATATAGACCTTTTTGATAGTTCTTAATCTATAAAATCGTGCATCTTAATTTGGAACAAATTTAATATCGACTATAGTAGATCTTTAACTTGAATCATAAACTGAAACAATTTTAATCTCAACAACAGTTGATCTTTACCTTGGATCTTAATCAAAAATCGTAGAACTTTATCATGGATCTTAAAAGAACTGCTTATCTTTTGAGGCCAAGAACGAATCAAGCCAATATCGGATACTCTGTTCTGAAGTGAAGCTTATTCCAAAGAGAGCGATCTGCATCGATCGAAACAAACAGTAGTCGGACGGGGCACGGTCTAGACTATAAAGCGGGTGAGGCAAAACATCCCTCTTCATTCTAAATACTTTTTAGCAGGTATTGCAACATGTGACTGAACGTTGTCATGATGTAATATTTCGGTTTCATGTCTGGCCGCATATTCTTGGCATTTTTCGGCCAATGTTCGCTTCAAATGAATCAGTTGTGTTTGATTCAGATTCCCAGATTTCAGCAGCTTATAAAAGATGGACCCTTTTGCTGCCACCAAATACAGAAAATTACCTTAGCGCCAAGGTTATTTGGCTGTGGTATCGATTCGGCTGGTCTCTCTTACGCTTCGGGTTATCGTAATGGATTCATTATACCCTTCACCTTCGTGAGAAGGTAATATATAAGTTTGTCATTCCGTTTGTTATTTCTACATTTTTCATTTCCGACCCTATAAAGTATATATATTCTGGATCCTTATAGATGGCGGAGTCGATTAAGCCATGTCCTTCTGTTGAAATCAATTTTCTGAAGACCACCAGATATCTTGGGGATCCAAATCTTCAATAATTCTGTCAGACATGTTTTCGAGAAGTTTGCTATTTAAAATCAGCAAAATCGGTCCACAAATGGCTGAGATATGAGGAAAAAACCAGGACAACCTCGATTTTTGACCTAGTATATCTGGATTACTAAGTCATTAATACAGACAATATGGAAATCTAATGATATATATTTCAAAGATCTTTGCAATGACGTATATAAAACCATAGTAAGTTGGATCTACAATGGGTCAAAATCGGAAAAATATTTTTTGACCCGATTTTTTTTTTCACCAAAAGTTTTTTTTCGCTAAATATTAAAAAAAAAATTTAAAAAACAAAAAAAAAATTTAAAAAAAAATTCGAAAAATTTTGTTTTGCAAAAATTTTAAAAATTCCAAAAAAAATAAATTTTGTTTACCTAAAAATATTTAAAATTTTCATTTTGAAGTATAATTTATTGAAGGGTATAAAAGATTCGACACAGCCGAATATAGCTCTCTTACTTGTTTTTCATCTCAAGTAATGATGTGGTCAAGCATCATTTCGGACTTTTATGATCTCTCGGCTTCAATTCGTATGTTCACTAATTTCCCTGCTTTTGGATGAATCCTGCTGCTTGCAAACCTTTTGAAATTGCTGCTTGAGTAGCTGCCAATGATTTCGCAAGCTCTTGTTGAGTTTTACAGAAATCTTCATGGAGTAATGCCTCCAATTCTTGGTCTTCAAACTTTTTCGACTGGCCTAGGCCATCTTTGTCATCCGTGTCAAAATCACAACTTCTGAACCTCACAAACCATCTCTCGCACTTTGAAACCGATGGAACACAATCGTAGGTCTTTCTAAAGTCCGATTAAAACATCACTTGTAGGTCTTTATAAAGTCTCATTTAAACGTCTTTCTAAAGTCCGTTTAAACCGAGATTCATAGGACTTTCTAATGTTTGATTAAATCGTAGGACTTTCTACAGTCCTATTTAAACATCAATCATAGGTTTTTCTATATCTTTCCCGATTTAAACGTCAACGGTAGGACTTTTTAAAGTCCGGTATATTTTTCTGAAGTCTGATTAAAATGTCCACCGCAGGTCTTTCTAAAGTCCGTTTAATAGGTCAAAGGCAGGTCTTTCTAAAGTCCGGTAGGTTTTTTAAAGTCCGATTAAAACGTCAACCGTATGTCTTTCTAAAGTCCAATTAAAACGTCAACTGAAGGTTATTCTAAAGTCCGATTTAAATGTCAATCGTAGGTCTTTCTAAAGTCCGGTATGTTTGTCTAACGTCTGATTAAAATGTCAACCGCTGGTCTTTCTAAAGTCTGATTCAAACTTCAACTGTAGGTCTTTCTAAAGTCTGATTAAAATGTCAACCGCCGGCCTTTCTAAAGTTCGATTAAAACGTCAACGGTAGGTCTTTCTGAAGTCCGATTAAACGTCAACCGTATGTCTTTCTAAAGTCCGATTGAAACGTCAACGGTAGGTCTTTATAAAGTCCGATTTAAACGTCAACGGTAGGACTTTCTAAAGTCCGGTATATTTTTCTGAAGTCTGATTAAAATGTCCACCGCAGGTCTTTCTAAAGTCCGTTAAATAGGTCAAAGGTAGGTCTTTCTATAGTCCGGTAGGTTTTTTAAAAGTCTGATTAAAATGTCAACCGCCGGCCTTTCTAAAGTTTGATTAAAACGTCAACGGTAGGTCTTTCTAAAGTCCGATTTAAACGTCAACTGTAGATCTTTCTAAAGTCCGATTAAAATGTCAATATAGGTCCTTCTTAGGTCCGATTTAAATGTCAGTCATAGGTCTTTCTAAATATGAATTTAAACGTAAATTTTAGACAAATTGAAGCTTCAAATTCAGATGCCGAATTACCGCATTCGATATCGACCGAGAAACCAAATATATTTTATAATAATTTCACTATCGTAATTATTTTTTGCTACGAAAGCTTAGATTTTAGGTGTTTATATAGAACAATTGAATCGTTTATTTCAAAAACCAGTAAAAAAAAACCTAGTCAGGCCAATTATGAATAAAAAGTTCCCTGGGAGTTTGTTCCCCGGGAATTTTTCCCATTGAATTTGAATAGGAAAAATGAGAAAAGGGAAAAAAACTCCCGGGGAATTTTTATTCATAATTGGGCTGAGTATAAAATAAATCACTTGACTTCTTTTTGCACTAAACACGGATTAGTGCACCATAATTGGGTGGCAGTATTTATTTTTTTGCATTAAACGATACATTTACCTTTACAAAACAGTAATAGCCCAATAACTCAATTTTGGACTTTTTGTTGCTTGGCTGGTTTTTGAAATACACAATTCAATTGTTGATTTACCAAAGACGAGCATAACTGCCAATTTAAAGTCTTTATAAATATAAATTTAAGCGTCAATTATAGGACTTTCTGATGATCTGTATTGGGATCAATCGTTTAACAATTTCAATGTCGATTCCGAATTGACTATACGAAGGATTTTTCTTAAATTCATTCAAACTCTGCCAAGAATATTTATAGACGCTTCTGGAGGCCAGTTTCTTAGTCAATCGTTACACATTACATTGTCAGTTTTAATTTTTTAATTCATAAGAAAGAATTTTATTTTTGCGCTTTTCATTTAATTTACGAATGCCTTATCTCCAGTTCCTTCAAAAACTGCCAACATTACGTCATGTCCTTAACCAAGACTATAGATAAATATTCAAACATTTTTCTGGCGGAAATTTAAGCCTTCTTCGTTTATGTTAGTTGAGTGTTTGAAGAGAAATTTTGAGGATTTTGTTTACCTTTCTAGCGATGATTAGAGCCTATTAATTAAAATAATATAATTAGATTTATTACTAGTTTTTCTATATATGATTCATCTTGAGAGTAAATGGTACTCCTATTTTATCTCCCACAATTCTAAACTACTTTAATATATTTTACTTGTCACGTAAATTTCTGTTTATTTAAATTTCATTTAATTATTTTAATTAATTTCTTTAGTAAATTACTAAGTTTTCCCCCATCCTTCATTATTATTCTGCTTCTTTTCTCAATTACTCTTCTTCTATTCTTGACCTTCCCTTCACACAAAACAATTATTACTGTCATTTTATTTTCAAACGTCAGCATAAATTCCTGTGAGTCCTTTGTAAAATAACAAATAAAAAAACCACTCCTTTTTAAATTACATACTAAACTAGAAGTAATATTTATTTTGCGTTTTATTTTATTCCAATTTTAATGTTTATATGATTGAATGTGAACATGGATGGTAATGTTTACTACTAATAAGAATGAAAGGAGAGAGAAAGAGAAGAAAAATATGACATTTCTTTTTTGTTATGTACTATGTATAATATTTAGCATGTTCTACTAAATATAGAAAACATTAAACGACATATTTGTGTTAATATTACAATACTTTTAATAAAAAAGGAAGAAAAAAAACATTCACAGTAATACTCTTAATAATATGTACGAACAACAACTACAACATGTTTGTCAGACAACGCCCCAAATATTTTCCGTTTAAGCAAAAAATTCCTCGACTCATCAGCACTCACTCACCACCACCACACCAAACATCATCATCGTCATCATCATTAAGAACATCCTCGTGTTTGGTTTTTTTTTTGTCTAACCAGCCGTCCTCATGTTTTAACTAACATTTTTCTTTTGCTTTCATTGCACAAATTGTTGCTCCGTATTTGTTCCTTAAATATTTGCTTGAGCTGGAAGATGAAATTTAAAAGAAGTATTACTTTTTAAATAAAATAAGATTAGTATTTAAAAAACACCATATAAATTTAAAAGTTCAAAAGCTCTGTTTAGGAAGCGGATTTTGATGCTCAAAATATTATCTAAGAAATTTAAAATATGACATAAAAATGCAGAATATTTTCAAATGTTTAGCTTTTATTTTGGGTCTTTCTAATGTTCGAGTTAACCCCCTGTCTATACTTGACAAATATTTATCATAACAATAAATGACATTTGTTGTCAAGACAAAGTTGTCTAAGCAAAACCACTAACAATTTTATCATAACGAAGCAATAATACTAATAAATGGAGACTATACCTGATAATTTTTTATCTAGACAACCATTTTGAAGTTTATCATGATACAAATTTATCAGGTATAACCAGGGGGTAAAGGTCAGTCATAGGATTTTCTAAAGTTTGAATTAAATATCAATCGTAGGTCTTTATAAAGTCTGATTAGAATGCCAATTGTTGGTCTTTCTAAAATCTTATTTAACCTTCGCTTTACCAATACCCACCCGGGTGACCACTTCGTTTTTATTGGTTTAATATTTTTTTTAATTTTGTTTCGATTTAAATGAAATTTATACTCACTGAACAAATTTTACAGTTCCACAGAATTTAATAGAAACATTTTAAACTATTTATAAGGATTTTTCGATTTGTTTAAATTTCCTTAGTCGCATATGTATATTTATATAAGTGCAGTACTACCCGGGTGGTTATTGGTAAACCATGTACATAAAAAAACCTTAGGTAAAGCGAAGGTTAAACTTCTTTCTAAAGTGCGCTTAGAATGTCAATCGTAGGTCTTTCTTCTCCATTTAAACGATAATCTCAAGTATTTCTAAATTCCGATTGGAATATCAATTGTAGGTCTTTCTAAAGTTTGATTAAAATTTCAATCGTAGGTCTTTCTAGAGTCCGATTTAAACGTCAATAGTAGATCTTACTAATACCCGATTAAAACGTTAATCGTAGACCTTTCTAAATTCTGATTAAAACGTCAATCGTAGGTCTTTCTAAAGTCCGATTAAAACATCAATTGTAGGTCTATATAATGTCTGATTTAAACGTCTTCCTCATGTCCGATCTAATATAAACGTAAATCGTAAGTCTTTCTAAAGTCCGATTAATACGTCAATCATAGGACTTTCTAAAGTTTGATTAAAATGCCAATCGTAAAAGTCGGATTTAAACATCAATCATACATTTTTCTAAAGATGCTGAATTTTTTCAAATGTTTAGCTTTTATTTTATTTTGTTTCTAATGTTCGAGTTAAACATCAATCATAGGATTTTCAAAAGTTTGATTTAAATATGAATCGTAGGTCTTTATAAATAGCGATTAAAATGCCAATTGTTGGTCTTTCTAAAATCTGATTTAAACGTCTTTCTAAAGTGCGATTAGAATGTCAATGGTAGGTCTTTCTTCTCGATTGAAACATCAATTGTAGGTCTTCCTAACACACCGTCTACAACAGGCATGAAATGCTAAACATTAACACTAACATGATGTTAGTGTTAGGTATAGAGACATCATGTTAGCGCTTTTCTCATGTTTTAACATGGTTGTTAAACCATGTGTTTTAACAACTCTATTATAACATGAAATGACGTTTAAGCTTGACAGCAGCCATTTTGTTGCTTTTTTTTTCATTTACAATTTTCATTCGACAAACAAACAAATAAATGCTGTAAAATAATGTGGAAAATTGTGTAAAAATTTATTGGCTTTGTAATTCTATAAAACAAAAAATAAATAAAATAAAAATGGATGCTAACGTTGAAGAAACTTTTAAAATCATTGGATTATACGAACAGTTCCCATGTTTTATAGAATTTGCTTCGCTGACAATCAAAAAATAATGAAATATCTTAATATTGACATGAGTACGATACTCCACCATTAACATATTAATAATTTAACATGAAGTCTTAACATCATGTTTTAACAGCATTTCATGCCTATTGTAGACGGGGTGTAAAGTTTGATTAAAATTTCAATCGTAGGTCTTTTCGGCGGTTACAACTACAATCTTATGTATTTCTAAAGTCCGATTGGAATATCAATTGTAGGTCTTTCTAAAGTTTGGTTAAAATTTACATCGTAGTTCTTTCTCAAGTCCGATTTAAGGGTCAATCTTCCTAATACCCGATTAAAACGTCAATCGAACACCTTTCTAAATTCTGATTAAAACGTCAATCTTATGACTTTATAATGTACTCGTTTAAATTTTAACGTAAATCGGAAGTGATAATGATTGAAGTCCGATTAAAACGTCAATAGGACTTTATAAAGTTTGATTAGAATGTCAATTGTAGGTCTATCTAAAGTCCGATTTAAACATCAATCTTTGGCCATTGTTAGCTGTGAACTTTTCCCATCTCTCTGGCAACATATGGATTCCTAGCCAATAGAACTGCTCATATTTTGAAGACAAGAACGAATCAAACCAATATCGGATACTCTGTTCCAAAGTGAAGAGTTTCCCAGAGAGAGCTCTCTTCATCGATCGAAATAAATAGTAGTCTGACGGGGCAAGGTCTGGACTATAATGTGGACTATTCGGGACTATTCTAAATACTTTTTATCAGGTATTGCAACATGTGGCCGAGCGTTGTCATGATGGAATATTACGGTCTTATGGCTGGCAGCATATTTAGGGTATTTTTGCGCCAATGATAGCTTCAAACGGATCATTTGCGTTTGGTACAGGTTCCCTGCGATATGTTAGGTTCCATGGGCAGCCACTAGTCAAGCAGATCACTTGGGTCGATTCAAAACTGATAAACAGTAGGGTATTTATAACACTTTAGTTGTCTCCGAGTTAAACCAACCAGATTCCCTGATAAAGGAATAGATTAGTCTAAGATTCAGGCCAGGATGGTTCCCTGTAATGTTCTGTTCAGATTTCAGCTGCTTATACTAGATAGGGCCATTTTGCTCCCTGCAAATACAGAGACTTACCTTAGCGCCATGGATATTTGGCTTTAGTGTCGATCTCTTACGCTTCGGGTTATCGTAATGGTAATTTTTTTTTAGCAAGTAATGATTCGGTGCAAAAATTTTCTTTTATAGCGATCAAGCATACAAGGTCTATCAGCTTCAATTATTAAGGTACCCAATTGTCATGCTTTTGGATGAATCCTGTTGCTCGCAAACGTTTTGAAATTGCTGCTTGAGTAGCTGCCAATGATTTTGCAAGCTCTTGTTGAGTTTTACAACAATCTTCATGGAGTAAAGCCTCTATTACTTGGCCTTCAAACTTGCTTACCATAGTGACAGGATGCCAAATCAAGCCAGAAATAAGTGGACACATTAAGAAGTATTATGAATAGAAGCATCCTCTTTTGTAAACATTCCTTGATGTAAATTTCGGTAATAATGTTTGGCTTCTTTTGTCGCAACTGCATATTGCTTGCCATAGAACTTTTTTGGAAAATTCTCTGCTTTTGCTTTTACAACATTCCCTAAAGCATCAGCAACAAAAAAATATTGACCCGGAAGCTGCGAAAATTTGTCAAAACATACGTTTCGTCATCCATTATCCAGCAGGTATATTTTTGTTTTATAAAATTTGACTTCAATTTCCGAGCTCTGTCTTTGGCCTCTACGTTTTTAGCAGAGTTTCTGTCAGGAACTTTTTCGAAACTTGTATGTTTTTAAACCTACATTGACTTTAACTTTTCGTATCAAATAGTCCGAGTACTGAGCTAACCGGACTGCTTTGCTACCGAATGTGTTGGGAGCTCTTATAATAAAAATTCTTTATATTTATTGGCTTTAGAAACATTATGTGGACCATTCCTTCTACTTGAACCAGGTTTTCTATCAACGGACAAGTTCTCCCAATCTGTTTCCCTGATATCCTCCTGACAAGTTTGTAAACAAACAGTATATACAGTGCTGTTCGAAAAAATAGGGCCACATTCTTTTTGAAGAGTTTTTACATTTTAAATCTCTTAAACAAAGAGTTGTACAAAAACAAATAAATGCACTTTTTTTATTGATCTCTTATAAATATTATCCCGTTATTTTTAAAATTCTTTACGCGTCATTATTTGTAATTTAAATATAATTATGAATTTAGGCGTGAAAACAAGTGTGAATTAAAATAGGGACAGTTGTAAAAAATTGCAAAAAATAAGAATTTACAAAAAAATTTCTAATTGAATGGTAAGTTTAATACATATTTCATAGTTCCACAATAATTTAAAAACAAAAAATAACATTTAGAATAAAAAATGGGCAGAGGCAAACATTGTACTCAAGACCGCAGGGAAATAATAAAAAAACTACATAGCCAAGGTGAGAGCTATAGAAAAATAGCTGAAAAAGTCGGTTGCTCAAAGACAATGGTGGAAAATGCTGTAAAGAGTCAGTTTAAACCGGAAAATAGAGGAAGAAAATCAAAAATAACACCCCATTTGGAGCGGAAAATTTTGAGACATGTAAAAAACGATCCTTTTATTACCTCTTCTGCCCTTAAAAAAGAGCATAACTTAGATGTTTCCACCTCAACTATACGTAAGCTGTTACTTAAAAATAATTTGAAGTCGAAAAGTAGCAGAAAGGTTCCATATCTTACAAAAAAACACCAGAAGAAAAGACTAGAATTTGCAAAAAAACATTTAAACTGGCCCCTGAGCAAATGGCGAAATATTTTGTGGTCAGATGAAACAAAAGTTAATTTATTTAACTCTGACCGGAGCAGTCTTACTGTGCGAAGACCTCCTAACACCGAATTTCGTCCCCAATATACCACGAAAACTATTAAACATGGAGGCGGAAATATAATGGTATGGGGCTGTTTCTCTTATAATGGAACAGGGCCTATATTTCGGATTGAGGGAAGAATGGACGCTGAATACTACACTAATATACTAAAGGACATTATGTTGCCTTATGCGGAATGGGAAATGCCGCTTCGATGGGTGTTTCAACAAGATAATGATCCGAAACACACATCGAAGCGGGCAAAAAATTGGTTTCAGAACAACGGCGTAGAAGTTTTGAGCTGGCCTGCACAGTCGCCAGACTTAAATCCTATTGAAAACTTATGGCAAATTGTTAAAATGCGTCTTCGAGGAAAGAATCCATCGAATAAACAACAGCTATGGTTATTGATTGAAGATGCGTGGAGAAATATCCCAAACGAAACTTGCCAGAAGCTTGTGGACTCAATGCCAAGACGTTGCGCAGCTGTCATTGAAAATAATGGTTATTCGACTAAGTACTGAGGTAAACAAAATGTAATTAAAAAATAAAATCAAACTTTAATATATAAAATTTCTTTAATTTAGATAACTAGATTGGGTGTCCCTATTTTTATTCACACCAAAAAATGACTACCTGAAGTATTTTTACGTATATATATTTTTTTAAGATTTGAATTACCATATGATGTTTTAATTTAAGTTATTTGTATTAAAACCTAACAAAAATAAATGATAAAAGTGTTGTTTATAACGTTTATGTACATCATTTTTTGTCTTGAATATGTTGGATGAGGGTGGCCTTATTTTTTCGAACAGCACTGTATAGTTTTCAACTTTAATTTTCAAAATAATAACAATCAGTTTTATCATTTCATTCCTTTACACCTCTAACTAAAACTATAAACAGCTTTTGTTTATTTTCTTTACCACACATCCTCTATACAACAACACATACATACGTAAACAATCCTGTGTACGAAGAACAATAATGACAACAATTTTACGCAATACTTTTTTTTCATCGTCCTCCCCGTGACATCTCTTCCCTGAGCACAACCATTAAAACTACAACAACATTTAGAGAAGGGAATTAGGTCAGTCTGTGTGAGTGCCTAAGAAGAAGCATGAGTATTCATGTAACAGAGATGGATACTCGAAATTTAAATAATCAAACAGAAACTTAAAGAAAAAAGTACTTTTTTTAATAATAAAGGGAAAATTATGAATTTTTAAGTAAATAATATATAAAAAGTTAAAGTAACATAGTTAATGTTAGTTTTACAAAAAATATGTTTTTTTTTTTGGACTAGTTGCATATCGTGTAATAATCTAATTTCTAACTATTGCAAAAAAGTACCCACCCACCAAAAAGTACAAAATTTTCCCCCCTAATAAAAGCTGAAAATATGCTGTGTTTAAACACTCGTTGGTATTTATTTTGTTGTATTCTTTCCATCCTTTATTTATATTTTTTTTTGCACTAAATAGAAAAAAAGTACGCTACAAAAGCTGACAGCTAAATGCGCAAAATGTTTTGTGGAATTATTATTATGTATTATTTTTATACCCTTCAGCTTCGTGAGAAGGGTATATATAAGTTTGTCATTCCGTTTGTAATTTCTACATTTTTCATTTCCGACCCTATAAAGTATATATATTCTGGATCCTTATAGATAGCGGAGTCGATTAAGCCATGTCCGTCTGTCTGTCTGTCTGTCTGTCTGTCTGTCCGTCTGTCTGTCTGTCTGTCTGTCTGTCTGTCTGTCTGTCTGTCTGTCTGTCTGTCTGTCTGTCTGTCTGTCTGTTGAAATCAGTTTTCTGAAGACCTCAGATATCTTCGGGATCCAAATCTTCAATAATTCGGTCAGACATGCTTTCGAGAACTTTGCTATTTAAAATCAGCAAAATCGGTCCACAAATGGCTGAGATATGAGGAAAAAACCAAGACAACCTCTATTTTTGACCTATTTTTTACCTATATCTGGATTACTAAGACATTAATATAGACAATATGGATATCTAATGATAGATATTTCAAAGACATTTGCAACGACGTATATAAGACCATAGTAAGTTGGACCTACAATGGGTCAAAATCGGGAAAAAAAATTTTGAACCCGAATTTTTTTTAAAAAAAAAAAAAATTGAAAAAACAAAAAAAAAATTTAAAATTTATAAAAAAAAATTTTTTTAAATTTATAAAAAAAATTTTTTTTAAATTTAAAAAAAAAAAAAAAAAAAAATAATTAAATTTAAATTAACAATCGAAAATTTTTTTTTTTTCAAAAAATTCAAAAAACAACTGGAAAAAAAATTAAATTTTGTTTACCTAAAAATATTTAAAATTTTGAAGTATAATTTGGTGAAGGGTATATAAGATTCGGCACAGCCGAATATAGCACTCTTACTTGTTTTCTCTACTTTATTTCCTTGTGCGTATGTGTGGGGTTTTCTTTTTTAACATTAACAATTTATGTTGATTTTGTTGTTCAGCATTTTTCGGTTTTATGCAAAAACACAGCTTGAAACGTGTAAATATGTTATGAAACGTTTTTTTTTTGTGTAAAAAGGGGGTTGATGAAATGTATATTTACATTTTGCTTCTTTTTTTTCACAAACATTTATTACTTGTAGAACAAAAGAAACTTTAGGCAGATGAAGTGACCTAGAAGAAACTTTGGTTCAAACTTTAAAAAAAAAACAAATAAATTAAAATCTTTTACATGTTATCTCGAATTTCGTCTTTATATACATTTTTCTTTAGAAACATGATCTCCTGACCCATTTTCCCATAGAAACTGGATCACCAGACTTAATTTTCTATAATAGTTTTTATCTAGACACAATTTTCTATAGAAATTTATGTCTAGACACAATTTTCTATAGAAATTTATGTCTAGACACAATTTTCTATAGAAATTTATGTCTAGACACAATTTTCTATAGAAATTTATGTCTAGACACAATTTTCTATAGAAATTTATGTCTAGACACAATTTTCTATAGAAATTTATGTCTAGACACAATTTTCTATAGAAATTTATGTCTAGACACAATTTTCTATAGAAATGTATGTCTAGACACAATTTTCTATAGAAATTTATGTCTAGACACAATTTTCTATAGAAATTTATGTCTAGACACAATTTTCCTATAGAAATATATGTCTAGACACAATTTGCCTATAGAAATTTATGTCTAGACATAATTTTCCTATAGAAATTTATGTCTAGACATAATTTTCCTATAGAAATTTATGTCTAGACACAATTTTCCTATAGAAATTTATGTCTAGACACAATTTTCCTATAGAAATTTATGTCTAGACACAATTTTCCTGTAGAAATTTCTGTCTAGACACAATTTTCCTATAGAAATTAAAGTCTAGACACAATTTGCCTATAGAAACTTGATCTCCAGACATAATTTTCTATAGAAACTTGATCTCCAGACACAATTTTCTATAGAAACTTGATCTCCAGACACAATTTTCTATAGAAACTTGATCTCCAGACACAATTTTCTATAGAAACTTGATCACCAGACCCAATTTTCTATATGAACTTGATCTCCAGGCAAAATTTTTAATAGAAACTTGATTTTCAGACTCAATTGTTTATACAAATTTCTGTCTAGACACAGTTTTCCTATAGAAATTTCTATCTAGACACAATTTTCTATAGAAATTTCTATCTAGACACAATTTTCTATAGAAATTTCTGTCTAGACATAATTTTCTATAGAAATTTGTCTCCATAAATTTATCTCTTGGAAATATTTTTTTTCTTTTAGTTTAAATTAAAATGATTCTTTATATTTTTATAATTCTTTAAAATTCTTACTAATCTCCCTTACTTTTCCTTATCATTCTCCTTTCAGAAAACGTGTCGTTTTCCAAAACTCGAAGAATGTGCCCATTTTCACTATGAACGTGTCCAGTTGGGACCTCTGTCCGTACGTTTGGTCGACGACAAGTCTGAATTATTAAACAGCAGTATTGCATCTCAGTCGATAGGCGGCGATATTGCGGGCACTGCAAATTCATCACAGGGGCCTGCTTCGCTCAGGCCCTTCTCACCCTCCTCCTGCTGGTTCATCATTAAAGTATTTCCCCACAGATCGGATCCATTTCTGGTGAAAAGATCTTTTGATAACATGCAAATGCTGGATGAAATGCTACACAGATGTGTTTATGATCGTAAGATAAGCGGCCTTAAGAATCTAAACGAAATGGAGTTTAAAACCGAGGAAGATGTGGAATATGCTGTGGCTAAATATTTGGAAAGATTCTCTAAAATTGCCTCGGATTCGCTGACATGTGGCACTATACTGACATGGTTGCAATTGGACAATAAAGGCAGACGTTTACCTTTAGCTGATGACGATACTATGAGGACAATAAATACACCAGCTGTGGGAGCGGCCTATGGCGTGAGGCGTTATCAGGCTCAAGCTTCGGATGAGATATCGATTGAAGTGGGTGATATGATATCGGTGATAGATATGCCTTCACCAGCCGAGTCAATATGGTGGCGGGGCAAGAAATCACATTTACAAAAGTCTCACTATGAAGTGGGTTTCTTTCCACAATCCTGTGTAGCCACCATAGGCGATAAGATACCCCGGCATTTTCCTATGCCTGCTCCTCTAGTTGGCCAGGTGGAGGTTTCACCCACTAAACCGGTTTTACGCAAACATGGCAAACTAATAGCCTTCTTTCGCTCATTTATTTTATCGCGTCCCTCACGTCGCAGACTTAAACAAAGTGGCATTTATCGAGAACGTGTTTTCTCTTGTGATCTCTCCGAGCATTTACTAAATAGTGGCCAGGAAATACCCATGGTTTTGAAGTGTTGTGCTGAATTCATAGAAGAGCATGGCATAGTTGATGGCATTTATCGTTTGTCAGGCATCACATCGAATATACAAAAGTTGCGCAGAGCTTTTGATGAGGAAAGAATACCGGATTTGGGTAATCCTGAAATGAAACAAGACATACATGCTGTTAGTTCTTTGCTGAAAATGTATTTCCGTGAACTGCCAAATCCCTTGTGCACTTATCAGTTGTATGACAATTTCGTGGAGGCCATACAGGCTAAAAGTGAGAGCAACGAAAGATTGAGATTGATGAAGGAGACGGTGTTGAAATTGCCGCCACCACATTATAGGTAAGTGGCTTCAAAGTTGATGTGCATGAAAATCTGTTTAAAATAACTTTTTTTTTCTTTAGAACTCTTAAATATTTATCCGAGCATTTGAATAAAATCTCCCAATATGCCGATCGTACGGGCATGACTGATAAAAATTTGGCCATAGTGTGGGCTCCCAATTTGCTGCGTTCCCCAGCCTTGGAATCCGGTGGTGTGGCAGCTTTAAGAGGCGTGGGTGTACAGGCGGTTGTAACTGAATATTTAATACGCAATTGTCATCATATATTTGATGCTTTGGAAGAGGCCACAGCGCGCTTAAGTTACATAGCCACACAGGGAGCCACACCCGTTGCCTTGGCCGCCGACAATCGCATGGACTCTTTGACAGACTGTGAAAGTTTGTTGGTCGAACAACGGGAGCATGATCAAAGCCTTATGTGCGTGGAGAGACCCAAAAGTCTAAGTGCCAGTGGCCCCAAACTTATAAGCCTGGAAGAAGCTCAAGAAAGACACATGCGTTACGATGGCTTCGATATGAAACATTCTATGCCCATTAATATGATCTCCAGTGTGAATTCTGGCCAAAATATAGGCTCCTACATAGAGGTGGGCGGTGGTCCTTCCAGTTTGCCCGATAAATATCACACCGTTTTGTCGGTGCCGCGCAGCTGGCAAAAACGCAAAACTCACTCTTGGAAATCTCTGTTTTCGCGCAATCAACGACCCGTTAGCAATGGCGCAGCTCACGATTTGAAGTCCTCCATAGTGGTGGCCTCACAAATCACCGATGATGACTCCTCTTCGCCACCGCCACGCCATAAAGAAGCTACCCAGGTAACATTTGCCGACAACGATTCGATTATAGGCGTCAATGGCAAACCCTCAAAGAGCGCTCTAATGAAGCGTGAAGATAAACACAAATCGATTGAAATGTTTGAGACGTCACGCTCTTATTGTGGTGAACCCAGCAAACCAATTGAGGTGTGTGTACGCTCCAATTCTATAGACAGTTTGCGTACAGCCGGTCACTCTAGATCGGTGTCACATGATTCATATTTCGATTTGTTGCAGTCACCGCAACGGGGTCATATGACTACATGTCCCTCAAGGTAAGTGAGAGATAAGGAGAGAAAGTGAAGACTATTTAATGAAAAAAAAGTATTTTTTTATATTTTTTTACAAATAAAGATATTTTTTTTTGCCATTACCAAGTTTTTTTTTTAAAGGAACATTTTTGTAGACGATAATCTAAAGAAATGTTTATCAAGAGCCCTTGTTTAGTAAAAAAAATGTTGTCTTGAGGCCATTTTTTTAAAGAACATTTTGTCTAGAGACAGATATCAATATAATATTTTGTCAATAGACCATGTTTTGTGGAAAATGAAAACATTATCTCAAGAAATGTTTATATTGATCCTATGCTTACAGACATTTTTGCCAATAGACTATGTATTGTGGAAAATATTGTCTACAGACCACTTAGGAACCAAAATCTACCGAAAATTTTGCCAATAGACTATATTTTCTGGAAAACATTGGCTATATAATCCTTTATCTTTAGATAATATTGTGTAGAGACCATGAGATATATAAAAGACTGTCTACAGACCACGTAGAGACCATAATCTACCGAAAATGTTGTCAATAGACCATATTTTGTAAAGAATTCTGTAAATATTTAAAAAGTTTTGTACTGAGAACATTATCTTTTGTCTGGAGACAATAATCTACAGGAAATTTTGTAAATTTTTGTGTTCGGAAACAAATTTCTATAGAAAATTGTGTCCGGAGATAAATTTCAATAGAAAATTGTGCACGGAGATAAATTTCTTTAGAAAATTCTGTCCGGAGATAAATTTCTGTAGGGTATTGTGCCTGGAGACAAATTTCTATACAAAATTGTGTCAATTTCAATAGAAAATAGTGTTCGAAGAAATATTTCAATAGAAAACTGTGTCCGGAGACAAATTCCAATAGAAAATTGTGCCCGGAGACAAATTTCAATAGAAAATTGTGTCCGGAGACAAATTTCAATACAAAACTGTGTCCAGAGACTAATTTCAATAGAAAATATACCCGGACACAAATTTCAATAGAAAACTGGTTCCTGAGATAAGTTTCTGTAGGGAATTGTGCCTGGAGACGAATTTCTGTACAAAATTGTGTAAATTTCCATAGAAAATTGTGTCCGGTGACAAATTTCAATAGAAAATTGTATCCGGAGACAAATTTTAGTAGAAAACTGTGTCCAAAGACTAATTTTAATAGAAAATTGTACCCGGACACAAAGTTTCTTTTGGGAATTGTGCCTGGAGTCAAATTTCTGTACAAAATTGTGTAAATTTCAATAGAAAATTGTGTCCAGAGCCAAATTTCAGTAGAAAATTGGTTCGTGATATAAGACTCTGAAGGAAATTGTGCCTGAAGACAAATTTCTATACAAAATTTTGTCAATTTCAATAGAAAATTGTGTCCGGTGACAAATTTCTTTTAAAGCCTGTGTCCGGAGACAAATTTCTTTTGAAACTTGTGTCCGGAGACAAATTTCTATACAAAATTTTGTCAATTTCAATAGAAAAAAGTTGAGTCCGGAGACAAATTTTTTTAGAAAATTGTGTCCGGAAACAAATTTCAATAGACAATTGTGCCCGGTGACAAATTTCAATAGTAAATTGTGTCCGGAGACAAATTTCTTTTGAAACTTGTGTCCGGAGACAAATTTCTATACAAAATTTTGTCAATTTCAATAGAAAGTTGTGTCCGGAGACAAATTTCTTTAGACAATTGTGTCCGAAGACAAATTTCAATGGAAAATTGTGCGCGGAAACAAATTTCTATGAAAAAGTATGTCCGGACACAAATTACTTTAAAAGAATTGTAACCGGAGACAAATTTCAAAATAAAATTGTGTCTGAAGACAAAATTTGTATAGAAAATTGTATCCGGAGGCAAATTTCTATAGAAAATTATATCCGGAGGCAAATCCGTAGTTACTATTTTCCAACAAAATTTTTTAAATTCAAAAATATTTAAAAAAACCCAATAAATATTTTTTTCTACAGAGAACTTTCCGAACTGGGTCTTAACTTTGATCGCGAGGAACCCGAAATGCGCATATTCTCAGAAAGTGAGTCTTTAGTTAGTTCCCCGCGGGTGGGCAAAGAGAATATACCACCCTCTTCGTGTGCCACATCAAGACGCATTATGAGAGCTCGCCCCGAAGAGTTCTCCAGTCAAACGAATAGTGTTAATCCCAGTCCCAAAAAGCAACCACGTCTCAATTTGCTACTCTCACCCAGTACCGCAGCAGCTAGTCCCAGTAATTGGTCTCAAACCTCCGCCAATGGAGAATGTAATAGCGAAAATTGCCATGAGCACAATGGTGATGAGAGCTGTTGCAAACGTTATAAACTAGAGGATCAATTGTCGGATATACAATTTATTGACTGTGGCACACCGGAACATGCGGTGCCCCCCACCACACAGACTCTGTACACCAGTGTACAAGTACATGCTCCTCCCAAACCTTCTCTGTCGAAATCTTCACTTTATGGTTCTTCGGAAATCTCGTCACAAAGACAACAGCCGCAGCCAGCGCAGGAATCTTCTAAATCTGCAATTTCACATAACACAAATTATACAACATCTTTGAACTCACGTTACAGTTATCCATCAGTGCCCTTGGGTTCGAAACGTAAGGATCAAGATGCCGCAAATGCTGCTGGCATAACAGGAACCAAAGAACGTTTTAGTTATCCCGGCTCAAATGTAACAGCGGATAGACGTTTCTCCTCGAAAGAGGCCATGAGCAAAATGTTGATGGAAGAAGCCCAACAGAAAAGGGAAGAGGAACAGCAGCAGCAACATACCAGCAAACAAAGGTAAATTTTTAAAAAAATATATTAACAATTTCCTACAGAATGTGGTCTATAGACAATTTTTTATGAAGATTATGGAACATTGTTTTAAACTCAAATCATTAACACTAATCTTTGTTTTAGAACCGTTTCATTTAGTGCCACCAGTCCTTCATCTAATAATTCCGCCAATAGCTCACCCAAGCCCTCAAAACATCATTTAACAGCCAAACCTGCTTATGATTTACTTAAGGTGAAAAATCGCAATAGTTATTGTGCTCCGCAAGACACCATATTGCAGGAACAACTGCTGCGCAGTTATTCGGGCGATATAACCAAAGAAAATCTACACAAGACTATACACAATGAAATGGAACAATCAAAACTATCGGTGACACCCTCTTCACCCATACAAAGTCCCCGTTATTCGCTGCTAATGGGAGATACAAGTTCGGAAAATAGTTCGGCCGTGACCACGCCACAACATGATTTAGAACCTTTAATGGTGAATTCGGCCATGTCGGGCATTTCGGCAGCCTCCTCCAATCAAATGCAACAAATGTTATTGGGTGTGGAGACCTCATCTTATTTGGGCACTTCCCATGAATCTTTGGGATCAAATGTAAGTATTTTTTTATTAAAAAACAAATATAAAACAATAAATCAATTTGCTATCTACTTTTCAAAAATAGATACATGACAAACGTGATATGCAGGCTTTGAAACGGGAGTTATCTTTGGATTTAAATACCGTGGGTGGCTCTAAACTTACTACAGCCGAAGTTAATACACTACGCAATCAAAATTTGATTTCTCCCAACTCGAATTTCACTGACAACACCAGTCAATCGGTAACGCCCAGTGAATTTGGCTACCACAATCTGCAGCGCCAACTGAGCATGCATTCTCTCATTGAAACCGAAGAAAATTCACCAGCCTATGAAGAATATGAGAATACTCCAAGTAATCTCAGTTCTCCTTTAAAACATATAGCTAGTCCTATTAAATCTACCATAAGTATAACATTTAATTTAAAATCTCCCACCCGGGAACCAGACACACACGAAAAGATTAGCAAACCTTCATTTCTAAGAGCCAAAGAAGACAAAAAAGCCAGACCTTTACTGGAGACCACATTCGATGAGAATACCGTCTATGAGCAAGTAAAATTCTTTAGAAATTCGGTGACCGAAGTCAATCAACTGCTTCACGAAGATCGCAAATTTCTCAACAGTGAATTGGAAAATCTGGCCGAGATTGAGGAACTAAGTGAGAGTGAAAGGGAATCGGATAAAGAGCTAATAACACCTATAGAAAATGTGGATGATATACAAATGTCGGATGAGGAGAAATTATTGTATGAAAACGTAGAAATGCGTAAACCAAAAAGTGTATATGAAAACATGATGGGCGAAAATATGAAGCAAAATAAAACGGAAGATTTCCAAGATCCCGAAGTTGAGCTAGACAGCTTGGATAGCATAAAGGATCAAGAATCTGAAACTATAGAGGTATGCAATGCAGCCAGAAGATCTCCCTCGAATTTCAGTGTCAAAGAGTTGGCCAATAAATTTGAGTCTTCGCCCGTAGAACAAATGCCGGCATTTGACTTCAGTGCACGCAGTTCCATTAGGAAATCCACACCACCACAGCCAAATATTAACACACATCCCGAACGGCATGGCAAGGTACCACAATCATCATCATCTCTAAAACAAAAGCTGAATAAAACCCAGCAAATAACACGTTCATTAGATGAAAATGCTTTTATCAGAGAATTTGGCAATAAAAACCTGCAGGAGTTGCACATAAAAAGTTCCCAACAATTGCCTGAACTCTCGGAACACAATAATAGAAGAAAAAGTTTTGATTTCACACGACCCAAAACTCTTAATCCTCCCAAAAGATTGCCCGGTATGCCCATAACCGAAGAACATTTTCCCTCTAAGACCACAGAAAAATCTTTATTAAGAATTGATTTGCCCAAAGAAAAGAATTTCAATAATCTACTCACCTCTGCTGTGCTAGAAAATGATTACGACAGCAGTGAGCTGAAAATAACACCCACAACAGAGAATAGAATCTCTTTAATACAAAACAATGTACAGCCGGAGAATTCTCTGGATCTAAACAACTCTAATGCTAACAATTCCAGCAATAATCCTCCTCTCAAAGTTCTGTCGGGTGTGAAACTGGACAGGGAAAGAATTGATCGAATTAAGGAAGAACGTCGTCAGCAATTGACCCAAAAATATCACACCGATAGTTTCAAATCTAAATCAAAATGTGATTTAAATTCTTCGAAAAATGAGGATGAGAAATTTGTAACGGATAATTCATCCTTAAGAGTTAAATCAAAGTCACGGGCCGATATGCGCACCTTACAGAAAGACATGGATAATCTAAAAGAGTTTGGCAGAAATCCTCCTTCCTCGGCCGTGTCCGAAACTACACTCAATACCCAGCATCGTGTTAGAAGTATTTCGGATGAGAAAAATCAAAATAATTATGTAGAAACCAATGCCAATAACACTACGGCGGAGACCAAAGATTTCATAAAACGTTCTCCCAACTCACAGCATTCTTTGAATAAAGCCCTAACCCCTATTAGTCCGGAGCAGGAAGAGTTTTCGGCTCGTGCTACGGTACAGAAATTCGAACGTAAAAGTATGGATTTTGTTAATGGTGTAAGCGGAGGTGGTGGCGGCGGCGGTAATACTAACAGCAGGGAAAGGCCTAGACAACAGGAATTGGGTAGTGCGACTGGCAATACCATGGGACTAACGACCTCAAATACAACAACGACTTCTAGAAATAGTTTAGCATCAAAGTGAGTAGAAATCTAAAATAAATTATTTCTTTGCAAATTTCTATAGAAAATTGTGCTCCGAGAGAAAGTTCAAAAGAAAATTGCGTCCGGAGACGAAAGTTATATTGAAAATTGAGTCCGGAGGCAAATTTCAATAGATAATTATATCCGGGGACAAATTTCAATACAAAATTGTGTCCGGAGATAAATTTTTATACAAATACAAATTTCTGTAGAGAATTGTGTCCGGAGATAAATTTCAATAGAAAATTGTGTCCGGAGACAAAGTTCTTATAGAAAATTGTGTCCGTAGACAGATTTTAATAGAAAATATTGTGTCCGGAGACAAAATTCTTTAGAAAATTGTGTCCGGAGACAAATTTCTTTAGAAAATTGTGTCCGGAGTTAAAATTTGAATAGAAAATTGTGTCCGGAGTTAAAATTTTAATAGAAAATTGAGTCCGGAGACAAATTTCTTTAGAAAATTGTGTCTGGAGACAAATTTCTTTAGAAAATTGTGTCCGGAGACAAATTTCTTTAGAAAATTGTGTCCGGAGACAAATTTCTTTAGAAAATTGTGTCCGGAGACAAATTTCTTTAGAAAATTGTGTCCGGAGACAAATTTCTTTAGAAAATTGTCTCCGGAGACAAATTTCTTTAGAAAATTGTGTCCGGAGACAAATTTCTTTAGAAAATTGTGTCCGGAGACAAATTTCTTTAGAAAATTGTGTCCGGAGACAAATTTCTTTAGATAATTGTGTCCGGAGACAAATTTCTTTAGATAATTGTGTCCGGAGACAAATTTCTTTAGAAAATTGTGTCCGGAGACAAATTTCTTCAGAAAATTGTGTCCGGAGACAAATTTCTTTAGATAATTGTGTCCGGAGACAAATTTAAATAGAAGATTGTGTCCGGAGTTAAAATTCTATAGAAAATTGCGTCCGGAGTTAAAATTTCAATAGAAAATTGTGTCCGGAGTTAAAATTCTATAGAAAATTGTGTCCGGAGACTAATTTCAATAGAAAATTGTTTCCGGAGACAAATTTCTTTAGAAAATTGTGTCCGGAGTTAAAATTTCAATAGAAAATTGTGTCCGGAGTTAAAATTTCAAATGAAAATTGTGTCCGGAGACAAATTTCAATAGAAAATTGTGTCCGGAGACAAATTTCAATAGAAAATTGTGTCCGCTGACAAATTTCAATAGAAAATTGTGTCCGGAGTTAAAATTTCAATAGAAAATTGTGTCCGGAGTTAAAATTTCAAATGAAAATTGTGTCCGGAGTTAAATTTCCAATGCAAATTGTGTCCGGAGACAATTTTCAATATAAAATTGTGTCCGGAGACAAATTTCAATAGAAAATTGTGTCCGAAGACAGATTTCAATAGAAAATTGTGTCCGGAGAGAAATTTCAATAGAAAATTGTGTCCGGAGACAGATTTCAATAGAAAATTGTGTCCGGAGACAGATTTCAATAAAAAATTGTGTCCGGAGACAGATTTCAATAGAAAATTGTGTCCGGAGACAAATTTCAATAGAAAATTGTGTCCGGAGACAAATTTCAATAGAAAATTGTGTCCGGAGACAAATTTCAATAGAAAATTGTGTCCGGAGACAAATTTCAATAGAAAATTGTGTCCGGAGACAAATTTCAATAGAAAATTGTGTCCGGAGACAAATTTCAATAGAAAATTGTGTCCGGAGACAAATTTCAATAGAAAATTGTGTCCGGAGACAAATTTCAATAGAAAATTGTGTCCGGAGACAAATTTCAATAGAAAATTGTGTCCGGAGACAAATTTCAATAGAAAATTGTGTCCGGAGACAAATTTCAATAGAAAATTGTGTCCGGAGACAAATTTCTATAGAAAATTGTGTCCGGAGACAAAATTCTATAGAAAATTTAGTCCGGAGATGAATTTTTTAGAAAATTGTCTCTAAATTTCTATAAAAAAGTATGTCTGGATGGAAATTTCTGTAGAAAATTGTGTCCAGAGATAAAGTTATATAAAAAACTGTGTTCAAAGACTCATTTTAAAGGAACTTCTTTAGAAAATTGTCTCTAAAGTTATATTTCTATAAAAAAAAATTGAGTCTAGTGATGAAGTTCAATATAAAATTGTGTCCGGAGACAAATTTCAATAGAAAATTGTGTCCGAAGACAGATTTCAATAGAAAATTGTGTCCGGAGAGAAATTTCAATAGAAAATTGTGTCCGGAGACAAATTTCAATAGAAAATTGTGTCCGGAGACAGATTTCAATAGAAAATTGTGTCCGGAGACAGATTTCAATAAAAAATTGTGTCCGGAGACAGATTTCAATAGAAAATTGTGTCCGGAGACAAATTTCTTTTTGAAAGTTGTGTCCGGATACAAATTTCTTTAGAAAGTTGTGACCGGAGTTAAAATTTCAAAAGAAAATTGTGTCCGGAGTTAAAATTTCAATAGAAAATTGTGTCCGGAGTTAAAATTTCAATAGAAAATTGTGTCCGGAGTTAAAATTTGAATAGAAAATTGTGTCCGGAGACAAATTTTTATAGAAAATTGTGTCCGGAGACAAAATTCTATAGAAAATTTAGTCCGGAGATGAATTTTATAGAAAATTGTCTCTAAATTTCTATAAAAAATTATGTCTGGATGGAAATTTCTGTAGAAAATTGTGTCCAGAGATAAAGTTATATAAAAAACTGTGTTCAAAGACTCATTTTAAAGCAACTTCTTTAGAAAATTGTCTCTAAAGTTATATTTCTATAAAAAAAAATTGAGTCTAGTGATGAAGTTCTATAAAACATTGTGTCTAGACAGAAATTTCTATAGAAAATTGTATCTAGAGACGAAGTTCTATAAAAAATTGTGTCTTGACAGAAATTTCTGTAGAAAATTGTGTCCCGAAGTATAGAACTGTGTCCGGAGACAAATTTCTTTCTCTAATGTCAATTTTCTGTAGAAACTTCTATAGAAAATTGTCTCTAAAGTTAAATTCCTTTTGTAATTTGTATCTAGAGCCGAAGTTCTATAAAAAAAATTGTGTCCGGACACAAATTTCTATAGAAAAATTAGTACGGAGACAAATTTCTATTACAAATTTTATATTTATTTAAATTTATAAATATTTTTATTTCTATTCTTTTACAGCCGTAAAAATACAGAAAAAATTTCACCCCAATTTTCTATACGCGATGTCACAGCCATGTTTGAATCTCGTTCACAAAATCAACAATAATTATTAAATTAATTTTAAGTAAATTAACCAAAATACATAAATAACTACATACACAATATACTTAAAATTTGAAATTCAATAATAATTATAAAGAATATATAGCGTATTTTCAAAACTACTTACTCCTCATAATGTAACAACAACACAAAACAATAAGAAAAAAACAAGGTTAATGTATACAATTTTGTTAAATTAAACATTTAAATAAATTAAAATTTTTAATAATTGACATAAAACAATTCTTTTGGTTAAAAACAAAATAATTATGGTTTTTATTATGTTATTAAAAAAAAATAAAGAAAAGCAAAAATAATTTATAGTATTAAACAAAAAGCAAAACAAACATCACTTGAAAGGCAAATATTAATATTAATAAAACTTAAAATAACTTAAATATTATTATTATATTTAGTAAAAGTTAAGAAAGAAAGAAATAAACATTTTTGAACATTTTGAAATCCAAAGATGACTAAAAAAAAACAAACCACATGACGCAAAAAAGTATAAAGTTTATTTAATACTCATTTATATAAATATTAATTAATATTAATAATGAAGAAAATCCAATAATTTGTACATTTTTATAGTATTTTTAAGTTCTAAATGAAAATGAAACAGTTTTGTAGTGGTATTTACCCAGAACTTGCAATATCTTTTAGTAATTTTTGTTAAAAAGTTTTTTTAATTTTAAGTTAAGTAACTTGTTTTTTATAGAGGAAAATTTACTATTGACAAAATTTCAATTAAAATTATAAATGGAAAATTAAATGAAAGCATTTTTTCTAATTTGTTTTTATTTTATTTTAAATTATTATTTTTTGTTCGTTTTTAATTAGTTGTTTAATTGTGTATATTAGTAATATAATTTATTGTTAATGGCTTAATAACTGAAACCAGTGTTTTTAATTCTTTTACTATTATTTTATTGTTTAACAAGTCTTTTCTCTTTATTTTTTTGAAACTAATTTATAAGCATTTTAATTAATTTTAATTTAAATTTATTTTTTATGAAATTATTTAATAATTTGTAAAAATTTCAAATTTATATAAATATATTATTATTATTATTAAAAACTAAAGAAATTAAAACAATTACAAACAAACAAGTTTTATTTATCCACATTTTCTAAACAATTTGTCTATTTACAGCTGAAATAACCGTCTTAAATGTTTATGATTTTGCTTTGAATTATAAACTTAAGAAGGTAACAATCAAAAACTTTAAAATAAACTATTAAAGAAATTTATTAAAATTAAAATGAAAAGAAAAAACCTAACAAACATTTAACAATTTAATAAATATAACTAGAGTTGTGGCAGTATTTTTCCAATGTTTAAAAATCAAACTTTAAATTTTTTACCAAGAAAAACTTAAAATATAGTCCTCTTAAAATATTAAATAATTATGTACTAACAAATGTATACATTTTTTATATAAAAACAGTGGAGTCTGTAAATGAAAAGTTAGAATAAAAATTTCCCAAAATTATAGTATTTTTAAAAGAAATTTTCTATAAAACTGTGTCGCCAGACACAATTTTCTATAGAACTTGGTCTCCGGACACAATTTCTTATGGAATTTGGTCCCCAAGCACAGTTTTCTATAGAAATTTTCTATAAAACTGTGTCTCTGGACATAATTTTCTATAAAACTGTGCCTCCGGACACAATTTTCTATAAAACTTTGTCTCTGGACACAATTTTCAATAAAAATGTTTCTTCGGACACAATTTTCTATAGATCTTGGTCTCCGGACATAATTTCCTATGGAATTTGGTCCCCAGATACAGTTTTCTATAGTTATTTTCTATAAAACTGTGTCTACGGACACAATTCTTAATAAAACTGTGTCTCCGGACTCAATGTTCTATAAAACTGACACAAGTTCTATAAAACTGTGTCTCCGGACACAATTTTCTATAGAACTTTGTCTCCGGACACAATTTTCTATAAAAATGTGTCTCCGGACACAATTTTCTATAAAGCAGTGTCTCGGGACACAATTTTCTATTTCTCCGGACACAATTTTCTATAGAACTGTGTCTCTGGACACAATTTTCTATAAAAATGTGTCTCCGGACACAATTTTCTATTTCTCCGGACACAATTTTTCTATATAACTGTGTCTCTGGACACAATTTTCTATAGAACTGTGTCTCTGGACACAATTTTTTATAAAAATGTGTCTCCGGCCACAATTTTCTATAAAAATGTCTCTCCGGACACAATTTTCTATTTCTCCGGACACAATTTTTCTATATAACTGTGTCTCTGGACACAATTTTCTATAGAACTGTGTCTCTGGACACAATTTTCCATAAAAATGTGTCTCCGGCCATAATTTTCTATAAAAATGTGTCTCGGGACACAATTTGCTATTTCTCCGGACACAATTTTCTATATAACTGTATCTCCGGACACAATTTTATATAAAAGTTTGTCTCCGGACACAATTTTCAATAAAACTGTGTCTCCGGACACAATTTTATATAAAAGTGTGTCTCCGGACACAATTTTCATTAGAACTGTGTCTCCGGACACAATTTTCTATAAAACTGTATCTCCGACACAATTTTCTATAAAACTGTATCTCCGGACACAATTTTCTATAAAACTGTGTCTCCGGACACAATTTTTTATAAAAATGTGTCCGGAGAACAAAAAAAAAAAAACAAAAAAACAAAATGATATAGAATAATTTCTTTAAAACTTGATCTTCGGACACAATTTTTTATAGAACTTGGTGTCCGGACAACATTTTCAATAGAAATTTGTCTCCGGATACAATTTTCTCTAGAAATTTATATCCGAACACAACTTTTTAAAGAAATTGGTCACTATTTTCTTTAAAACTTGGTCTCCTGACACAATTTTCAATAGAACTTGGTATCCAGGCATACTTTTCTACAGAATTATGATTCCAAGCACTATTTTGTATAGAACTTGGTCTCAAGATTTCCTATTTTCTAAAAGACAAAAGACCTGGTCTCTTGACACAAGTTCTTATATAAATTGAGCTCTAGATACAGAAAAAAGCAATTTATTTATACATTTCCTTAGACTCCACTGCCTCAGCATTAAGACAACCTTAAACTAAATCTATTTAACCCATGGGAACCAACAAATGTAGCTAAAACAAATACCAAAAAAAAAATATTAACAAAAAAACTAATATATTAATCCTTTAAATGTTTGAAAATCAACTTAAAACTGAAACTTAATAAAACCAAAACTTAAACACTTCAATAAATTCCAATTTCAATTCTAAAACTTAATAATAATAAAAAAAATAAAATTACAGGACTGCAGGATGTTGCCAAATTTTGTTTAGCGAAACGTATAAAAGTGAGAGAAAACCGAAAATATAAAATTTAAAACAAACAAACAAATAATTTTGAAATCTTATAAAACAATGCATAAATATATACTTATTTATAAATATATAATAATAATAATAAAAAACAAAGCTTTAAACCAATTTTATAATACATACTAAAAATATATTGAACAAAATATTTAACACAACAAATACTAATGAAATCAATCCCTTCTTTAACCAGGCAAACTAATAAAAACAAATATTTTATACATTTGATAGATGAGTCATTAATATATTAAACAAAATCTTCACACAGTTAAAAAGAAAGTTTCATTCTTTTTTTTATTTGATAAACAAACAATAAAAATAATAATGAAAATAATAAATAATTTGTTCATATTCAAATATAATCGTAAAAATAAAAAGTGTTTTATTTCTCTAATTTCAAAGGTTTAAAAACAATCAAAATCTCATATTTTGCTCGGAAACAAATGTCTAGAAAAATTGTTTCCGGATTCAAATTTCTATGGAATATTGTCAGGAGACAAATTTCTTTAAAAAAATGTGTCCGGATTCAAAATTCTATAGAAAATTGTGTCTGGAGTCGAATTTCTATTGAAAATATGCCGGACACAAATTCCCACAGAGATACGAGTTCTGAGATTTTTATTCTGGAGACAAATTTGTATAAAACAAATTGAGAGCTGCAGACAAATTTCTATAAAACTTTGGCCAACCAACCAATCTTATGAAATTTTTTACATTTTTCACACATTCAACTCTTCATTTGTATTTAAAAAGAAATGACTGAAGAACAGTATACAAAAAGTATAAAAAAACGTATATCTCCTTATATCTCAGGTTTATGTAAAAAAATGCTTTGAATTAATTTAAAAATAACGGTTTGATGTACAGTAGCAGCGCCCTCTTTGGTTTTATTTTGTTACTAAAATTTAGTGTTACCAAATTCAAGCAATTACTTTACATTCACAGTGATGCCAAGTTTGTTTATGTTTTGCATTGATTTCAGCGGCCGTTTCTATACTAAAACTTATTGAAAATAACGGCTACATTATTGTTTTACGTTATTTTTAGAACAATAGAAAAAAATAATACAAAATATGTATAAAATTAAACGTTATTGTTCTTTATATTATTGAAATTCTAAATTAAAAACAAAAACAATTTATATTAAACTAAATGCGAACGAACATTTTCTTTTTTATTTTATACTGAAAACTGAAACTTTTAAAATATATTTGTTTTCAATATAAAATAAGAAAAAAAAATCGTTCGCATTTACTGATAGCCTGTTTCACAATATCGAAGGGAAGATTTCGTTCGCATTCTAAGCGAAAGAAAACTGATTTTGGTTTCCCTAATGAATTTGTAGATAGCGGAGTTGATATTTCCATGTTCGCCTGCCCGTCTGTATGTTGAAATCATGCGAAGATTATCAACGCTCAGGCAGCCGACTGAGTAATGCAACTATCGCACCAATATGCGGTAGACGGTTGGTCACCTCACTATAAATTAAAAAATATCATAGCGCCTTATCACTATTATATCTCATTTTCGCAAAATTTGTTATTAAAAGATACTCGAATAATAATTCTTCCCCAGATTAACTGATGGAAGTTCTTAATTATATACACGTTGGTCATCAGGGTATTACGAAATACCGTAGATTGACACAAACATCGGTTTGGTGGTTAGGTATTAGCTCACAATTAGAAGACTTAGTAAAGAATTGTCTTAAAAGGATTGAGGAAAGATGTAATACAAATGAAACGCTCAAATGTGAAAGTCTACCAACTCGATCTATGAAGAAAATAGGAATTGGCCTGGATCTTAAATAGCAATTTTAAATAGCAAAATTTTTTATAGCAAAATTCTCGAAAGCATGTCTGACAGAATTATTGAAGATTTGGATCCCGAAGATATCTGGGGTCTTCAGAAAATTGATTTCAACAGACGGACAGACAGACAGACGGACATGGCTTAATCAACCCCGCTATCTGTAAGGATCCAGAATATACATACTTTATAGGGTCGGAAATGAAAAATGTAGAAATTACAAACGGAATGACAAACTTATATATACCCTTCTCACGAAGGTGACGGGTATAAAAACAGCTGATAGAACATTTTAAGAATACTGGTTGAACTAAGGTCATATTTGATTCAGGCGTATAGAATGAAATATAGCTGAACTGAATTCACTTTATAGCTGGAAAAATTTTTGAAAATCATACTGATCTACAAGACAATTCACTCTTCCGACATCTAGTTGCAATTAAGTATGAAAATGTCATTCCAGATAAATGTCATTTTTGAAATTAATTTTGTAGTAAGAAACTAATAAAGGGGAATTATACAAAAGTGTTTTATTATAAACTTTGGTTAGCCGTTTTGGCAGATAATACACTCAAAGAACTTGCGAAAGGATTAACTATCAAACGAACTGTCATAGTGCGCTCTCTTTTTGACATTTATGATCAGAATACTCCTAAAAATCATCATGAATAGATTGAGGCTTGAACAATGATGCCAAATTATCCAAATTACTTTAAAAATTAATTATCGGTTCCCGAAAATTATTTTATTACAAAATTGTGTTCAGCTCACTCCACAATAGACTCCATTACATCCAGAAAAATCCGCCGTTTGGTGCGGTTTATACGCTGCTGGCATCATCGGACCTTATTTCTTCAAAAATGAAGCCGGATATCGAGTTACGGTCAATGGAGATCGTTAAGCAACATGATCCACGATTTTTGGTTTGAAAATATGGATGACATTGATCCGGGCGAGATGTGGTTGCAACTGGATGGCGCTACATGCCATACAGCAACCGCAAAAATCGATTTATTGAAATCAAAATTTGGCGATAACTTAATTACGAGAAATGAAACTTTCAATTGGCTTATTTCCTGTGAGGACACGTCAAATCACTGGTTTATGCTGATAAACCAGTAACAATTGACGCCTTGGAGGCCATCATTGTTCGAAAAAGGGACCCAAAATTGGACGTCCTTAATGAGCTTCTTCTTATATTTTAAGTTCTATCGGGCTTAAAAAACACCCTTTACATGATTGATACATCAATATATCCGCTATAGTCCTATAGTTTTTCACCAAACAATATTTAAATAATTTTTCAACATTTTTTTTTTTTGTACCAAAAAACCATTTTAATCAGGTGTCATATTTAAATATTTTTCTCGTATAAATAATTATTGTGTCTTTTTGCTAATTTGTTTAAATACCTAACAAATCTCTCACACGTGTCACTTGCCACAAATTCTTAAGAATCAATCAGTCAAACCAACCAACCAGTCAAACAAACAAACAATAGTTGGGAAAACATGATTCAAATATTTTACAAGAACCACTTCCGTTATGGTTGTTTTAACGGTATTCTTGGATTTCATCACGGCTGCATTCTAATTACTGCATTTTATGTCAGCTTAATATCACAGACTCTCTCTTCTTTCATTTTTTTTGCAATGTAAGTTGCTTGGTTTTTTAGAGTTTTTATTATGTTAAATTAAATATAATTCCCAGAAATCAAGAAAACTCGAAACACTTGCATATAACAAAATAACATAAGTGTGTCTAAGATCAGGTTACATAGCAGCTAACCTCATAGTCTCAAAATCTTTTTGAAAATTAGCGCTCATACATTTTTTTTTTTTACAACAAACAAGCCTACATTCTCATATTTAATACAAGCTCATTTAGTTTGATTCTCTGGAAAAAATTAACTTATGTTATCCTGTTTGCAAGGATAATAGGGCGTTTGCTCTTAAATGCATAATAAAAAAAAAACAAACAGTAATTCTTCCTGTTGAGGGTGAAAAGTTTTTAATTTTTTCCTATTGTTGGTTGTATGGAATTTTGTGAAGTGAGGAGGAGTGAGTGAAAAGTGGTGCTGGGCAAAAGGTTAGAGTATGTTGTTGTTCTTATTTTTTTTTATTATATAAAACATGTCCTTTTGTTAAAGTAATTTTTGACATATTGTTGCTTTAGACGAGTCCTTATTTTTTTTTGGTTTTTTGTTTATTTGGTTTGTCTGCTTAGTGCTTAATACAAAAAGCGTGTGAAGTAGCGACTTCCTTCTACAAACGAACAATCAACAAAAAACAAAAAAAAAACAGTTCACAGGTTTAGTTTAAGAGGTTACTTTAAAGTGCCGAATTATAAAGAGGGAAAATCTACATGGGTATTTTAGGTTTATAGACAACTACAGAATATTTTCTAAAGAAATTTTGTTAATTTTTTGTGATATAATGGACTTAAACCTTTAATAATAAAAATCTTGTTTAAATATTTAATAGCGAATAATTTTAATAGAAACATTTTATTTTTACAAAAAAAGCAATTTGATTTTAAACCTATATAATACATATTTGAATAATTAGGTAATGAATAAACCAAGAAATTTAAATTTTTAAAATTGTTTGATACATATTTTTTAATTTATCGAATGAGAATAATATTTTCGTAACGAATAAACACTAATTTGAACAATTAAGAACGAATAATCGATTAAGTTTTAATTTAAGTCAATAAAGCAACGAAAATATAAAATAAAACATGATTTTTGTAAAATATTATTCGAACAATTCATAACGAATAATCGGTAAATTAAGATGTCCTACATTAGAAAAAATATTTTTTAAACATTTCTATTCAAACTTACATTAAATAACCGTTTATTTGTAACGAATAAAATTTAATCGATTAAACGGGTCACTATTAAATAATAGCAAAAAAAGTTTATTCAAATGTTCAGACTTTTTTTAAACTTATGCAATGAAAATTAGTGGAAATCTAACGATTTTGAAACGAATAAAATATAATCTGTTAACAATTTAGGAATATTCGCTAAAAGTTTATCCTGCAAAATCATAAAACTTACTTTAATTTTTAAAAATGGTGAAATTTTTATAACGAATAAAAAATATTCGAATATTTGTTATTGACATTTTATTTTTATTTTATATTGAAAACAGAGAAAATGTAAACGTTTAAAAAAATATAAAATATTTTTAACGAATAAAAATTTATTCGAATAAGTTAACGAAAAATCGCCAAATGTTTAATGTATTCGTTTAAAGAATATTCCAAAAAAATTAAAATTTTTTTAACGAATAAAAATTTATTCGAATAAAAAAATCGCAAAATTTAAAAATGTATAAACTTCGAGTAAGCTAATCAAATGGAATTTTAAATTTTCCGCTACGAATAAATAATTATTCGAATAATTGAGAACGAATAATCGTTGTAATTTAGCCTTTAAAACTACAAATCTGCTCCAATTCACCAAAGATAATAAAAATTGTAAACAAAAAAAGATTTTGGCAGCGAATAAATTTTTATTCGAATATTGTATAAAATAAGAAGCCACATTTTTATAATGAATAAAGAAATATTCGAATGTTTGTTATTTTTATTTTATATTGAAAACAGAGATAATGAAAACGTTTAAAAAAATATAAAATATTTTTAACGAATAAAAATTTATTCGAATAATAAGTTAACGAAAAATCGCCAAATGTATATTGTTTAATGTATTCGTTTAAAGAATATTCCTAAAAAATTAAAATTTTTTTAAACGAATAAAAATTTATTCGAATAAAAAAATCACAAAATTTAAAAATTTATAAACTTCGAGTAAGCTAATCAAATCGAATTTAACATTTTCCGATACGAATAAAAAATTATTCGAATAATTGAGAACGAATAATCGTTGAAATTTTGCCTTAAAAACTACAAATCTGCTCCAAGTCATCAAAGATAATAAGAATTTTAAATAAAAAAAGATTTTGGCAGCGAATAAATTTTTATTCGAATATTGTATAAAATAAGAAGCCACATTTTTATAATGAATAAAGAAATATTCGAATATTTGTTATTGACATTTTATTTTTATTTTATATTGAAAATGTAAACGATTAAAAAAATATAAAATATTTTTAACGAATAAAAATTTATTCGAATAATAAGTTAACGAAAAATCGCCAAATGTATATTGTTTAATGTATTCGTTTAAAGAATATTCCAAAAATATTAAAATTTTTTTAACGAATAAAAATTTATTCGAATAAAAAAATCGCAAAATTTAAAAATGTATAAACTTCGAGTAAGCTAATCAAATCGAATTTTACATTTTCCGCTGCGAATAAACAATTATTCGAATAATTGAGAACGAATAATCGTTGAAATTTTGCCTTAAAAACTAAAAATCTGATCCAAGCCACCAAAGATAATAAGAATTTTAAATAAAAAAAGATTTTGGCAGCGAATAAAATTTTGTTCGAATATTGTATAACGAATAAACAAATATTCGAATATTTGTTAATGAATTTAATTTTTTTTTTTGAAAACAGAGAAAATTATTAAAAAACATTTAAAAAAATATATGTATAAAATTTTTTTTACGAATAAAAAATTATTCGAATAAATTAAAAATGTATAAAATAAACAATTACATATTCGAATAATAAATTATTCGAATAATTGAGAACGAATAATCATGACAACTACAAATCTGCTCCAAGTCACCAAAAATAATAAGAATTTTAAATAAAAAATATTTTGGTAATGAATAAAATTTTATTCGAATAAAATATTTTTTTTCTGGAAATATTGTTTTATGAATAAATTTATAAATTATAATATGGGGATAAATTTATGGGGAAAAATATAAAGGAATCTTATAGTTATCGATAACTACAGACAATTTTTAAAAAAAATTTGCAGTTACCTATAACTACGAAAAATTTACTAAAGAAATTTTGTAGTTATCTATAACTACGAAAAATTTACTAAAGAAATTTTGTAGTTATCGATAACTACGAAAAATTTTCGAAAGAAATTTTGTAGTTATCGATAAATACGAAAAATGTTCGAAAGAAATTTTGTAGTTATCGAAAACTACGAAAAATTTTTGAAAGAAATTTTGTAGTTATCGATAACTACGAAAAATTTACTAAAGAAAATTTTGTAGTTATCGATAACTACGAAAAATTTACTAAAGAAAATTTTGTAGTTATCGATAACTACGAAAAATTTACTAAAGAAAATTTTGTAGTTATCGATAACTACGAAAAATTTACTAAAGAAAATTTTGTAGTTATCGATAACTACGAAAAATTTACTAAAGAAATTTTGTAGTTATCGATAACTACGAAAAATTTACTAAAGAAATTTTGTAGTTATCGATAACTACGAAAAATTTACTAAAGAAATTTTGTAGTTATCGATAACTACGAAAAATTTACTAAAGAAATTTTGTAGTTATCGATAACTACGAAAAATTTACTAAATAAATTTTGTAGTTATCGATAACTACGAAAAATTTACTAAATAAATTTTGTAGTTATCGATAACTACGAAAAATTTACTAAAGAAATTTTGTAGTTATCGATAACTACGAAAAATTTACTAAAGAAATTTTGTAGTTATCGATAACTACGAAAAATTTACTAAAGAAATTTTGTAGTTATCGATAACTACGAAAAATTTACTAAAGAAATTTTGTAGTTATCGATAACTACGAAAAATTTACTAAAGAAATTTTGTAGTTATCGATAACTACGAAAAATTTACTAAAGAAATTTTGTAGTTATCGATAACTACGAAAAATTTACTAAAGAAATTTTGTAGTTATCGATAACTACGAAAAATTTACTAAAGAAAATTTTGTAGTTATCGATAACTACGAAAAATTTACTAAAGAAAATTTTGTAGTTATCGATAACTACGAAAAATTTACTAAATAAAATTTTGTAGTTATCGATAACTACGAAAAATTTACTAAAGAAAATTTTGTAGTTATCGATAACTACGAAAAATTTACTAAAGAAATTTTGTAGTTATCGATAACTACGAAAAATTTACTAAAGAAATTTTGTAGTTATCGATAACTACGAAAAATTTACTAAAGAAATTTTGTAGTTATCGATAACTACGAAAAATTTACTAAAGAAATTTTGTAGTTATCGATAACTACGAAAAATTTACTAAAGAAATTTTGTAGTTATCGATAACTACGAAAAATTTACTAAATAAATTTTGTAGTTATCGATAACTACGAAAAATTTACTAAAGAAATTTTGTAGTTATCGATAACTACGAAAAATTTACTAAAGAAATTTTGTAGTTATCGATAACTACGAAAAATTTACTAAAGAAATTTTGTAGTTATCGATAACTACGAAAAATTTACTAAAGAAATTTTGTAGTTATCGATAACTACGAAAAATTTACTAAAGAAATTTTGTAGTTATCGATAACTACGAAAAATTTACTAAAGAAATTTTGTAGTTATCGATAACTACGAAAAATTTACTAAAGAAATTTTGTAGTTATCGATAACTACGAAAAATTTACAAAAGAAATTTTGTAGTTATCGATAACTATGGAAAATTTTCTAAAGAATTACGAAATTTATTTAGAAAATTTTCAAAGAACCTAATAAAAACTCTAGTTATCGATAACAGAATAATAATGTCTTACTGTAGGGTATTAAGCCAGTTATTTTTCTGTTTAAAACTCTCCCTTGATTGTTCTAAATTGTGTTATTGTAGACTTTTGTTAAGAACACTTGAGTATTAAAGGAGTTACAGGAAAAATGAGAACAGAACGAACGTGAGGGTGTATCAAATATTTCAAAAGACCTACAAAAAGCCGCCTAAAAATATAAGTGAACTTTAATTATTTTATCGAGTAGTGTTTAATAAAATTATGTTACATTTTCACTATAATATTGTTTTTATTGTTTCGAAATTATTCCATCCTCTATAATCAAATTATTGCCGGGAAAATCAGTATAAATTAGTGGAAAAAAAACTACCCCTTTTGAGCCTTATAATTTTTAGATTTCAGATAAAACTTTTGTAAAATGTTAAATGTTTATTTACTCCTTTTTAGTTTGAAAAAGAGTAACAATTGTAAATCTCATTACAAATCCCTTGACCTGACTTTTTTTTTTGCTGCTGCTGTAATTCTATTTGCCTTTTTTTTCCTTTTCGTTTGAGATTTAAGGGCTAGAGAAAATGAAAATGTTTTTTTTTTCTGTGTCAAACTTGTCGTATGTCTGTAATTTCAGTGTAATTTAATATACGACACGCGTCTCTATTTCATTTAAACATCTCGTGATTGTTTTGTTGGCTGGCATATTTGCTTTGGTTGTGAGCGAGTGAGTGGCAGCCGAAAGTTACTTATTCGTCTAGGCCATAATTATATTTAAAAGTATGTAATTGTGGGGTGTTACTTGCAAATTAAGAGCAATAAACTGGTAATAGTTTGACAAAAGGTAACTAATCAGATAAATTCGTTTGAATAATTGTTATTATTATTTTCACAAAAGAACTGCTGATGATGTGCAAGTGTTTGAAATAGTTTGAAATAAAGGGAATAGAACTCTAAAATTGGTCAACGTGGAACTAAACAATAATTCATAACATCCAAATATAGAAGGACAGCGGAAAATGTTCAATAAAAATTTCATAGTTATCGCTAACTACACAATTTCTTTAGTATATTTTTCGTAGTTATCGATAACTACAAAATTTCTTTAGTAAATTTTTCGTAGTTATCGATAACTACAAAATTTCTTTAGTCAATTTTTCGTAGCTATCGATAACTACAAAATTTCTTTAGTAAATTTTTCGTAGTTATCGATAACTACAAAATTTAATTAGTAAATTTTATGTAGCTATCGATTGCTTCAAAATTTAATCAGTAATTTATTATAGTTATCGATAACAAAATTTGTTTGTTTAGAAAATGTTCCGTATTTATCGAAACTGTAAAATTTCTTTGAAATTTTTT
Organism: Calliphora vicina; assembly: GCF_958450345.1. Classification (NCBI taxonomy): domain Eukaryota; kingdom Metazoa; phylum Arthropoda; class Insecta; order Diptera; family Calliphoridae; genus Calliphora; species Calliphora vicina. The sequence goes on from NC_088781.1 coordinate 132,332,156, forward strand.
CGAATAAAATTTTATTCGCTACCAAAATCTTTTATTATTATTATTTTTGGTGACTTGGAACAGAATTCTAGTTTTTAAAGCAAAATTTAAACGATTATTCGTTCTCAATGATTCGAATAATTGTTTATTCGTAGCGGAAAATATAAAATTCCATTTGACTAGCTTACACGAAGTTTATATAGTTTATTAAATAGTTTAAACAACATAAATTTGTCAATTTTTCGTCAACTTATTATTCGAATAAATTTTTATTTCGTTGAAAAAATTTAATATTTTTTTTTTAACGAATTTCATGTTATTATAAACAATTTTCTCTGTTCTCCATATAAAAAAAATAAAATTTAATTAACAAATATTCGAATACTTTTTTATTCGTTAAAAAATGTGGTTTTTCAAAATTTTAAAAATGCTTTTCCATATAAAATTTCTTATTTTATACATATACATATTCATATACAATTTATAAATTTATTTATAAAACAATATTTCCAGAAAAAAAAAATTTATTCGAATAAAATTTTATTCGCTACCAAAACCTTTTTTTATTTAAAATTCTTACTATTTTTGGTGACTTGGAGCAGATTTGTAGTTTTTAAGACAAAATTTCAACGATTATTCGTTCTCAATTATTCGAATAATTATTTATTCGTAGCGGAAAATACAAAATTCCATTTGACTAACTACTAAATAGTTAAAACAACACAAATTTGACCTTTTTCGTTAACTTATTATTCGAATAAATTTTTATTCGTTAAAAAAATTTTATATATTTTTTTTTTAATATTTCATTAATAATATTCCAATATTTTTTTGTGGTTTGACTGAAAATTTTTCCAATTTTTAGAATTTAAAGTTAGTTTTATGATTTTTAGGAACAATTATTAGCGAATATTCGTTAATTTTTTTAATTTTATTTATAATACAAAATTTTTTTTTATTTGAGATTTCTTTTTTTTTACATTTTAAATTTATTCGAATAAAATTTTATTCGCTACCAAAATCTTTTTTTATTTAAAGTTCTTATTATGTTTGGTGACTTCGAGCAGATCTATAGTTTTTAAGGCAAAATTTCAACGATTATTCGTTCTTAATTATTCGAATAATTGTTTGTTCTTGGCGGCAAATCTAAATTTATATATTTTTGTTGAATAGTTTTTTAAACGTTTCAATTTTCTCTATTTTGCATAGAAAATAAAATTTCATTATCAAAATATTCGAATATTTTTTATTCGCTATAAAAATGAGGTTTGACTGAAATATTTCACTATTTTTAAAATTTAAAGTGAGTTTTATGATTTTTAGGAAAAATTGTTAATTGTTATAAAACAAAATTTCTATAAAAAAATGTTTTTATTTGAGATTACTTATTTTATACATTTTTAATTTATTCGAATAAAATTTTATTCGCTACCAAAATCTTTTTTTATTTAAAATTCTTATTATTTTTGGTGACTTGGAGCAGATTTGTAGTTTTTAAGGCAGAATTTCAACGATTATTCGTTCTCAATTTTTCGAATAATTCTTTATTCGTAGCGTAAAATTTAGAATTCCATTTGACTAGCTTACTCAAAGTTTATACAACAACTTAAATAGTTTAAACAACATAAATTTGACTTTTTTCTTATTATTCGAATAAATTTTTATTCGTTAAAAAATTTTATATTTTTATTTTAGAAAAAACATAAAATGTCATTAATAAATATTCGAATATTTTTTTATTCGTTATAAAAATGTGGTTTGACTGAAAAATTTCAATATTTATAAAATTTAAATTGAGTTTTATGATTTTTAGGAAAAATTGTTAGCGAATATTCGTTCATTTTTAACAGATTATTTTTTATTCGTTCCAAAATCGTTAGATTTGCACGAATTTTCATTTCATAAGTTTAAACAAAATCTGAACATTTTCATAATCATAAGCATTTGCCCCAAAAGCTTCCTTCATGAAACCTAATTTGAGTTTGTTTTACAACTCCTAACAATATGCTCCCCCAATTGGATATTTTTTTTATTATTATTAAACAAAATTTTGACTGACAAATGACAGTTTCAAGTATGAGTTTTTCAGATCATTAGAACCAAGAATTCTTAAGAGACATCTTTGTCAAAGATTTTAAAAAACAAGTTGTCTGTAATAAAGATGTTGTTATTGTCATAAGTAAATATTTGTGCGCAACTAATTGTCAACACGTGACCTATCAGCATGTGAAATTTATAAAATCAAATGTTTATTTTATTTAAGTTTGTTGAAAATAATAAAAATCAAAGTGCCATTGTGTTGATATCACACTCTTGACAACAACAAGTACAAAAATATACATACACGCCTAAACACACACACACCTTCCTTCCTTTTTTGTAAATACCCGTAAAATATGCAATACTAAATGATGATGTTGATGACAACAATAATAAAAATTCATTAACCCGCATGAAGTCGAGTGGTTTTGCCTGTTATTCGATTTTTTCTTTTTTTTTGTTCCTAAATTGGGGTGGATTTTGTGTTTTATACATAAAAAGTGGGCAGTGTGGTGTGTTGTTAACTTATTGATTAGAGATATTATTATAGTCCTACTGACATCAGGGAAAAAATATCTTTATTAAAAGTATCACGTCGTTGAAGTCATCATCATCTCTCTATTTTGTTTATTTTTTATGCATAAAAATATTTTTATGAGAACTTTTTTATCGCAGCGATCACATGCTGTGTCTGTTTGTGTTGAGTTGCTGTGGCAATTTTAATCAAATTAGTCTTCTCACGTGACTTTGATGTCTACTTTTTTGCATTTTTATTAACAATATGTTAAACAGTGGGAAATCACACTAAAAAGAAGGAGTCAGGCACAAAGTAAATTCATAAAGATGGCGTTAAAATGATGCCTTAATCTGTTTTCTAAATCTCAGTTGAAACTATGACAATGAAAATATATTAAAAATAAAGTTTAATTTACTTTGATGGAAAAAATAATTAAGTTGTATGAAAAGAACTCACAAATTATTAGAAAACTAAGCGATTTTCTTAGACATTTTTTTTAAAAACTGTAGAGAATACACATAGAGCCGAAACTGTCCTGTCAAAGACATAACTCAGTTGCCAGAAACCTAAGTGTTGGAATGTATTAGTAGAAAAAACTACGTGAAAACAAAAACAACACTCGTATGTGTGATTATTTTTTTCTCCCCATTTAGGTTTTTGACAATTGAGTTAGGTCTTTCACAGCAGATTTTCCGAGCTATGTGTATTTGTCTATGCCTAAAACCGATTCATGTGATTATTTTGATTCATTTTTTTCTCCCCATGTATGTTTTTGACAACTGAGTTAGGTCTTTCACAGCAGATTTTCCGATCTATGTGTATTTGTCTATGCTTAAAACCGATTCATATGATTATCTTGATTAATTTTTTTCTCCCCATGTATGTTTTTGACAACTGAGTTAGGTCTTTCACAGGAGAGTTTCCGATCTATAAGTATTTGTCTATGCCTAAAACCGATTCATGTGATTATTTTGATACATTTTTTTCTCCCCATTTATGTTTTTGACAACTGAGTTAGGTCTTTCACAGGAGAGTTTCCGATCTATGTGTATTTGTCTATGCTTAAAACCGATTCATGTGATTATTTTGATACATTTTTTTCTCCCCATTTAGGTTTTTGACAACTGAGTTAGGTCTTTTACAGGAGAGTTTCCGATCTATAAGTATTTGTCTATGCCTAAAACCGATTCATGTGATTATTTTGATTAATTTTTTTCTCCCCATTTAGGTTTTTGACAACTGAGTTAGGTCTTTCACAGGAGAGTTTCCGATCTATGTGTATTTGTCAATGCCTAAAACCGATTCATGTGATTATTTTGATTAATTTTTTTCTCCTCATTTAGGTTTTTTACAACTGAGTTAGGTCTTTCACAGGAGAGTTTCCGATCTATAAGTATTTGTCAATGCCTAAAACCGATTCATGTGATTATTTTGATTCATTTTTTTCTCCCCATTTATGTTTTTGACAACTGAGTTAGGTCTTTCACAGGAGAGTTTCCGATCTATAAGTATTTGTCTATGCCTAAAACCGATTCATGTGATTATTTTGATTAATTTTTTTCTCCACATTTAGGTTTTTGACAACTGAGTTAGGTCTTTCACAGGAGAGTTTCCGATCTATGTGTATTTGTCTATGCCTAAAACCGATTCATGTGATTATTTTGATTAATTTTTTTCTCCCCATGTATGTTTTTGGCAACTGAGTTAGGTTTTTCACAGGAGAGTTTCCGATCTATGTGTATTTGTCTATGCCTAAAACCGATTCATGTGATTATTTTGATTCATTTTTTTCTCCCCATTTATGTTTTTGACAACTGAGTTAGGTCTTTCACAGGAGAGTTTCCGATCTATGTGTATTTGTCTATGCCTAAAATCGATTCATATGATTATTTTGATTAATTTTTTTCTCCCCATTTAGGTTTTTGACAATTGAGTTAGGTCTTTCACAGGAGAGTTTCCGATCTTTGTGTATTTGTCTATGTCTAAAACCGATTCATGTGATTATTTTGATTCATTTTTTTCTCCCCATTTAAGTTTTTGACAACTGAGTTAGGTCTTTCACAGGAGAGTTTCCGATCTATGTGTATTTGTCTATGCCTAAAACCGATTCATGTGATTATTTTGATTAATTTTTTTCTCCTCATTTAGGTTTTTGACAACTGAGTTAGGTCTTTCACAGGAGAGTTTCCGATCTATGTGTATTTGTCTATGCCTAAAACCGATTCATATGATTATTTTGATTAATTTTTTTCTCCCCATTTATGTTTTTGACAACTGAGTTAGGTCTTTCACATGAGAGTTTCCGATCTTTGTGTATTTGTCTATGTCTAAAACCGATTCATGTGATTATTTTGATTCATTTTTTTTCTCCCCATTTAGGATTTTGACAACAGAGTTAGGTCTTTCACAGGAGAGTTTCCGATCTATGTGTATTAGTCTATGCTTAAAACCGATTCATGTGATTGTTTTGATTCATTTTATTCTCCCCATTTAGGTTTTTGACAACTGAGTTAGGTCTTTCACAGGAGAGTTTCCGCTCATGTTTTAAATTTCTGTAAGAAATGTATCAAAGTATGTTTTTTTTTTGTTTAAATTTTAGCTAATTGTCAGAAAATGTATAAAAATTTCCAAATAATTAAAGTTCTAAATGAATCGGTTCACATTTATGATAGATAGATAAGTGATAAAAAATTTTTAACTTGTATTTCTGAATATTTTCTTTAAAAATCACCCCAACTTGTACCCTTACATACGTTAATATTAAACATTATTTATGATTTGCCAAAATACTTAAGACATTATAAACTTTATAACACTTTTGCACGTTCTAGACGTCAAGATGATGCAAAATCTCAAAAAAACTAAACATTTTTTTAATAGAAATAATTAAACAGAAGGATGTAAAACCATCACAAAAAAGCAAAACAAGCACAACATTAACAAAAGAAAAACATTACCTAGATTTTAGTCACCTTTTTATATTTAACAAAAGGATTTCATATCCTTGTTTGAAAGTGTTTACAGACATTTGCACATATGTCAGCTGTATATAGATATAATGTAAACCTAATGATAAAAACAAGTAAGTAAATTATTAAATGAACTAACAGTAACCACATAAAATGATAATATAAATATAAACGACAACATCGTGATGATGACAGCAATAAAACAGAACTACTCATCACATACCAGTCAGCTCCTTCAGGAGTATATCACCATCAAAGCCCCAATAGAAATGGAAAATGAAACCAACTAATTAAACTAATTCTTACAATGCTAAAATTTATAAAACAATCGTGGCTTTATTTATACTAAATTTCATAAAACAATCGTGGCTTTATTTATACTAAATTTTATAAAACAATCGTGGCTTTATTTATACTAAAGTTTATAAAACAATCGTGGCTTTATTTATACTAAATTTTATAAAACAATCGTGGCTTTATTTATACTAAATTTTATAAAACAATCGTGGCTTTATTTATACTAAATTTTATAAAACAATCGTGGCTTTATTTATACTAAATTTTAGAAAACAATCGTGGCATTATTTATACTAAATTTTAGAAAACAATCGTGGCTTTATTTATACTAAATTTTATAAAACAATCGTGGCTTTATTTATACTAAATTTTATAAAACAATCGTGGCTTTATTTATACTAAATTTTAGAAAACAATCGTGGCTTTATTTATACGAAATTTTATTAGACAATCGTGGCCTTATTTATACTAAATTTTATAAAACAATCGTGGCTTTATTTATACGAAATTTTATTAGACAATCGTGGCTTTATTTATACGAAATTTTATTAGACAATCGTGGCTTTATTTATATGAAATTTTATTAGACAATCGTGGCTTTATTTATACGAAATTTTATTAGACAATCGTGGCTTTATTTATACGAAATTTTATTAGACAATCGTGGCTTTATTTACACGAAATTTTATTAGACAATCGTGGCTTTATTTATACGAAATTTTATTAGACAATCGTGGCTTTATTTACACGAAATTTTATTAGACAATCGTGGCTTTATTTATACGAAATTTTATTAGACAATCGTGGCTTTATTTATACTAAATTTTATTAGACAATCGTGGCTTCATTTATACTAAATTTTATTAGACAATCGTGGCTTTATTTATACTAAATATTATTAGACAATCGTGGCTTCATTTATACTAAATTTTATTAGACAATCGTGGCTTTATTTATACTAAATTTTATTAGACAATCGTGGCTTTATTTATACGAAATTTTATTAGACAATCGTGGCTTTATTTATACTAAATTTTATTACACAATCGTGACTTTATTTATACTAAATTTTATTACACAATCGTGGCTTTATTTATACTAAATTTTATTAGACAATCGTGGCTTTATTTATACTAAATTTTATTAGACAATCGTGGCTTTATTTATACGAAATTTTATTAGACAATCGTGGCTTTATTTATACTAAATTTTATTAGACAATCGTGGCTTTATTTATACTAAATTTCATTAGACAATCGTGGCTTTATTTATACTAAATTTTATTGGACAATCGTGGCTTTATTTATACTAAATTTTATTAGACAATCGTGGCTTTATTTATACGAAATTTTATTAGACAATAGTGGCTTTATTTATACCAAATTTTATTAGACAATCGTGGCTTTATTTATACTAAATTTTATTAGACAATCGTGGCTTTATTTATACTAAATTTTATTAGACAATCGTGGCTTTATTTATACCAAATTTTATTAGACAATCGTGGCTTTATTTATACTAAATTTTATTAGACAATCGTGGCTTTATTTATACTAAATTTTATTAGACAATCGTGAGTTTATTTATACTAAATTTTATTAGACAATCGTGGCTTTACTTATACTAAATTTTATAAAGCAATCGTGGCGTTATTTATACTAAATTTTATAAAGCAATCGCTGCTTTATTTATACTAAATTTTATAAAGCAATCGTGGCGTTATTTATACTAAATTTTATAAAGCAATCGCTGCTTTATTTATACTAAATTTTATAAAACAATCGTGGCTTTATTTATACTAAATTTTATAAAACAATCGTGGCTTTATTTATACTAAATTTTATAAAACAATCGTGGCTTTATTTATACTAAATTTTATAAAACAATCGTGGCTTTATTTATACTAAATTTTATAAAACAATCGTGGGTTTATTTATACTAAATTTTATAAAACAATCGTGGCTTTATTTATACTAAATTTTATAAAACAATCGTGGCTTTATTTATACTAAATTTTATAAAACAATCGTGGCTTTATTTATACTAAATTTTATAAAACAATCGTGGCTTTATTTATACTAAATTTTATTAGACAATCGTGGCTTTATTTATACTAAATTTTATAAAACAATCGTGGCTTTATTTATACTAAATTTTATTAGACAATCGTTGCTTTATTTATACTAAATTTTATTAGACAATCGTGGCTTTATTTATACTAAATTTTATTAGACAATCGTGGCTTTATTTATACTAAATTTTATTAGACAATCGTGGCTTTATTTATACTAAATTTTATTAGACAATCGTGGCTTTATTTATACTAAATTTTATTAGACAATCGTGGCTTTATTTATACTAAATTTTATTAGACAATCGTGGCTTTATTTATACTAAATTTTATTAGACAATCGTGGCTTTATTTATACTAAATTTTATTAGACAATCGTGGCTTTATTTATACTAAATTTTATTAGACAATCGTGGTTTTATTTATACTAAATTTTATTAGACAATCGTGGCTTTATTCATACTAAATTTTATTAGACAATCGTGGCTTTATTCATACTAAATTTTATTAGACAATCGTGGCTTTATTTATACTAAATTTTATTAGACAATCGTGGCTTTATGTATACTAAATTTTATTAGACAATCGTGGCTTTATTCATACTAAATTTTATTAGACAATCGTGGCTTTATTCATACTAAATTTTATTAGACAATCGTGGCTTTATTTATACTAAATTTTATTAGACAATCGTGGCTTTATTTATACTAAATTTTATTAGACAATCGTGGCTTTATTTATACTAAATTTTATAAAACAATCGTGGCTTTATTTATACTAAATTTTATAAAACAATCGTGGCTTTATTTATACTAAATTTTATAAAACAATCGTGGCTTTATTTATACTAAATTTTATAAAACAATCGTGGCTTTATTTATACTAAATTTTATAAAACAATCGTGGCTTTATTTATACTAAATTTTATAAAACAATCGTGGCTTTATTTATACTAAATTTTATTAGACAATCGTGGCTTTATTTATACTAAATTTTATAAAACAATCGTGGCTTTATTTATACTAAATTTTATAAAACAATCGTGGCTTTATTTATACTAAATTTTATAAAACAATCGTGGCTTTATTTATACTAAATTTTATAAAACAATCGTGGCTTTATTTATACTAAATTTTATAAAACAATCGTGGCTTTATTTATACTAAATTTTATAAAACAATCGTGGCTTTATTTATACTAAATTTTATAAAACAATCGTGGCTTTATTTATACTAAATTTTATAAAACAATCGTGGCTTTATTTATACTAAATTTTATAAAACAATCGTGGCTTTATTTATACTAAATTTTATAAAACAATCGTGGCTTTATTTATACTAAATTTTATAAAGCAAATTTCTAGTTGGTCTTATTAGACAACAGAAATCTAAGAGACCTCTCACATTAAGTATTTTTTTTATCCAATTTTTATTTTATACAGATTTTTTTTTATTTTTGTTAAATTAAGGGTATTATGGTTAAACATATGTCAGATTTATAAAACTAAAGTTTTAGCACAAGAATCTGTTAAAATAAAATAGAAAAAAACTTTTAACTTTTGCCACCACAACAAACAAGGACTAAATCTATAAACCAGCAGAGAGAAAAGGATAACAGCATACTGCACCATTAGTAGCAGTAAAGGATATCTACAAAATAGTACACGTAAACCCCCGAGAGTATATGAAAACTCTTTGTGATTGGCTGAGAGCTAAAAAGAAAAACCGCCCTGTTTTTTTTGGTTAGAACTATGAAAAAGGAATTTGTTACCATTACCAACATTTTTAAAAGCAATTTTTATTTTTTTCGTAGCATCATATAATCCTTATCATTAGCTCTGGTGTTGTGTGTATGTTGAATTATTTTATACAGACAATTTTTATTTTTGCTTGTTAAGTACCCATTTTAAGTCAGTTATTTGTTGGGGAAAAAAATAACATAAAACGTGCAGAAATCAAGGGAGTTTCAGAGGATTTCAAACCACCATCCTTTTTTCTATCAGAGTAATTTGTAGCAGTTTAGAGAGGAAGGCAATGCAGGCTTTTGAAATTTGTTTTTAGTGGGGTTAAATACTTTATTGTTGTTAGCTGTTTGAGGGGCCCACTCTCTTCCCACTCCAATGTTTTCTGGGGACTTCTTGTTGTGATGATGCTCTTAAATTAAGCTCTATGATGTTTTTTTTCTTTATTTATTATTGTTGTCGTTTTAATTTGGTATGAAAGAATGTGAAGTCACGTTAAGGCTTTTAAAATTGAATTAGTGACAGCAGTATTTGCCAAATTATCTTTGTTATTTTGTCATGACTTAAAAAAAAAATAGCAATAATAACAGCTAAAAACTTGTTTATTATATTTTCATAGAAAAATAACTCGACATGGAGGTTGGAAAATGTTTAAATTGAGAGTCTTAATTAAAAATAAGTGATAAACATTTTAATTCAAACAGAATTTTATTAAATTGTTTTCATTTACACACTAAATGGTAGGAGACAATTTTCTATAGGAAATTTTTACTCTCCCGAACAGAGAAAGAAAAAATTTCTATATACGCTTCGGAACAGAGTGTGTACAACAGAGAGAGACATTTTCTATAGAAAATTCCTCTCTCTGTTCCAGAGAGTAAAAATTTTCTATAGAAAATGTCTCTCTCTGTTCCAGAGAGTAAAAATTTTCTATAGAAAATGTCTCTCTCTGTTCCAGAGAGTAAAAATTTTCTATAGAAAATGTCTCTCTCTGTTGTACACACTCTGTTCCGAAATTTGTTATTCTCTTGAACAGAGAGAGGAATTTTCTATAGAAAATTTTTATTCTCTGGAACAGAGAGAGACATTTTCTAACAGAGAGAGACATTTTCTATAGAAAATTTTTATTATAACAGAGTGGAAAATTGTCTTTAGATATTCTCTGACAGAGAGTAGAATTTTCTATAGACAATTTGTTTGTCTTCAAAAAGAAGAGTGCGACATTTTCTATATAGAATTGTATCATCAATATACCTGCATAAATAATTGTTATTTTCATTGCAGTTTATTGAAAAAATAAAGTATTTAAAACATATACATCAATAATTTTTAATTCATAAACTCCATGCCAAGAAAAATTACGCAATTGACCAAAAGTTACATTTAAAAATGGTAAAATAATAATGATAATGTGGTTACAGAGTTATTTGCTCATAAATAAATACATAATAAATTTAAATATTTATTACCAGCAGGGCATATACAACATATTTTTGCTTTCTACATATAGTTCGAGTGTATGGTGGGACAGAAAGGAAATATTTTGGAAATAATTCGGACAGTTACAAATTCGTCTATATTTACAATCTTAAAAAGCTTCAAAAAGTACGTAATTTAAAAAAGAAATTACAAGATCTTGTTTTTGGTCTCTGGATCCAACTCACAAATGGATCGAGTGATGTTCACCTTAAAGTTTTGAATTTTAAGCATGTGACACTACACAATAATGTTTAGCGGATTCGGAGACCTTTAAAGTAAAGACTAAACCAGAAACCGATTAATCAATATGATCCATTGCGCCATATAACATTAAGATCTTACGAGTACTTAGATCTGAATTCATATATTCTAAAACCCTAATAGACTTGGCCTACAATTGATGGTATATATTAACCTAAAATGTAATATCTGAAAGAATGAATAGGGTTCGAATTCGACATAGAAGGATATTTAGAAAGATAAGTATTTGTGAAATAAAGAAAGGAGTCTTGCGATAACCTTGATTATTTTCAAACACAATTCGAATGAAGAGTAGATAAGGTTGCGGTTTGATATAGAAGGATATTTTGAAAGAGAAGCATGAAAGAAATAAGTTAATAAGATGTTGTGAAAAAACTCATTTGAGAAACCTTCTGCAACAACTCGTATAGGAATGGTATAGCACCAAGCCAAATTCCATAGATCTTATTGGAAATATGGATCCATCAAGCTAAGAATATATACATGTCCGTCTGTCCGTCTGTATGTTAAAATCAAATTCCCGTAGCCCCCAAATAATACTCCTCGGTTGCTATTTAAAATCGGTTCACAAATCGCTAGATATAAGGAAAAAACCAGGACAACCTCGATTTTGAACTATTTTTAATTTATATCTGAATTACTAAGTCATTAATATAGACAATATGGATATCCAATAATAGATATTTCAAAAGATCTTTGCAACGGCATATATAAGGCCAAACAATGGCTCAAAATCGGGAAAAATATTTTTTTAACCCAAATTTTTTTTCATCAAAAAAATTAAAAAAAAAAATTTTTTTTCGTTAAAAAAATCAAATTTTTTTTTTTAATTTTTGTTGACCTAAAAATTTTAAATATTTTGAACTTGTTTGTTAAAATACCAAATACTAAAACGAATTCAAATTATTGGAGACATTGTTACGAAATTTCATATGATTGGAGCTGAAGTGTTTTCAAGTTGATTTAAATTTGTTCAGGTTCCTAGCACTAATGGGGTGCGTTGCCTCTCAAATTTGGTCAACTCGGGTTTCAAATTTTTTAAAAAAAAAATCGCCTAAAATCCATTTATTATCCGATTGAGCTGATTTTTTTTTTAATTTTGCTCGATCCTTTTACGGTTTTTTTAGATATGGTGGGCCTACTAAGGATTGAAATTTATTTTTAAAGTATCAGTTATATTGGTGACAATATTCTAAATAAAATAAAAAATCTTGCTAACAGTTATATCGTCACTATAACAAGTTACATGCATCCAAAATTGGAACATGTAAAAAGGCTGTATTTTTTACGTTTTTTCCCAAAACAATCCATATATTTTTTCTTCGGGACTATATCGACGGCGTTTATCCAAAACGGTTTATCTGCAGATTTTGTAAAAATTAGTTTTTGATGCCAAACTATTCCCTGTGATGCACTTTTCCTATGGCATGAATTTCTGATTAAAATGTTGATTTGTTTCCGATTTATTCACAGTTTGGTTTATCTACATAAACACTTTTTTTTTTAAAGACAAAATGGTTTACCTACAATGTATTTGCGAGATTTTCATAGCAGTCGTATATTAAAAATCTGTAATTATTTTAAAATGAATTCAACTTTTCTGATGAATATTAATACGCAGATTTGAAATATTTTTTCAAAATGTTTCTACCTTCACACAGTTTAACGGAAAAAAATGTTTGATAATTGGGATGGGAGTTTATTACTTTAGCCAAAAATATTATAAGATAACATAGTGTGCATATAGTATGTAAATACATATGTCAACATTTTTGTCCTCAAATTTCATCTTAAGACACACTGCCTAACTGGTGATTTGCCTATAGGTTTTTATTCCAATGGTTGCGGCTACCAAAATCGGAACCAATTTCTCTCAAATGCCTTGTCTAATTACTCAATAGAAAACAAAACAAGTAAGAGAGCTATATTCGGCTGTGCCGAATCTTACATACCCTTCACCAAATTATACTTTCAAATAATTTTTTTTAAATATTTTTAGATAAACAATATTTAATTTTTTTTAATTGTTTTTCAAATTTTTTTTTAAATTGTTTTTTAATTTTTTAAAAAATTTTTTTTTTTAGTTTTTATTTTTTTTTTTTGATTAAAAATGTATGACAAACAAATTTTTTGATGAAAAAAAAAATTCGGGTTAAAAAATATTTTTCCCGATTTTGACCCATTGTAGGTCCATAGCCTTATCTACATCGTTGCAATGGACTTTGAAATATCTATCATTAGATATCCATATTGTCTATATTAATGACTTAGTAATCCAGATATAGATCAAAAATAGGTAAAAAATCGAGGTTGTCCCGGTTTTTTGCTCATGATTTTAAATAGGAAACTTCTCGAAAGCATGTCTGACAGAATTATTGAAGATTTGGATCCCGAAGATATCTGGGGTCTTCAGAAAATTGATTTCAACAGACAGACAGACAGACGGACATGGCTTAATCGACTCCGCTATCTATAAGGATCCAGAATATATATACTTTATAGGGTCGGAAATGAAAAATGTAGAAATTACAAACGGAATGACAAACTTCACCTTCACCTTCTCACGAAGGTGTAAAAAGGTATAAGGTATAAAAAGGAAGGGTATAAAAAAATGTTGAACAAAAATATCTGGAAAAGGGACATACTCAAATGGAATGTGACAGTGCACATGCAAAAATTTAAAAAAAACAAGTTGAACGACCAATCCATATATTCCTCATGATTATATCAAGATAACGAAAGAGGCGCGTAAAATTGTAATAGTTGGTGCCAAAGAAATAAGCAAACCACTTGAAAACGTCAACGATGAAAATATTATACGCTTTTCCAGTATTCGTCCTGGACGATCTAAGAATGGCCCCCCAATTGTTTCAAAACTAAAATCACTTTTATATTTACCGAATGGTAGTGTAAAATACAAAGTTAGTTTTAATGATGAGTACGAATGAAAAAATACCCAGGATATATAGATCCACAATTACTTCACCAAGAATATCTTTCAATATCCACCAGTAAATGGAAACATCTACAGGAATTGAAATCTGTGATACCTAATGAATATTATTCTGTCTATGATAATCTTCATTCAAAATAAATGTAATTTATTTAATAAATATTAATAAACACTAACACAAACCATACAGATAATTATTTGAACCTGAAGTAAGTTCTTCTTCTATTTTTAATCCTAAAATTATTTAAAAGTGAAAAACAACAGTATTTAAACATAAAATTGTTTTCAAACAAAATAGTTTTTCTACTCATTTTAATATTAACATCGAAAATTTTCTAAGACAAAATGGTTTATCTATCGTTAAAATGCGAATAACGGGTTTTATTTTATAATTTATATTTTAGGGAATTAGTAGAAGCCTATCAAACATATTGTGGAAGATCGATTTGTTTAATACTCAATAGTTATTGAAGTAAACAGTTTTTTGCTTCTCCTGAACAATCAGATTTTTGCAGATAAATCATTTTGGGTAAATGACGTCGATATACATATTAGTATTATATGATCCGGAAAGAGAACTTAATTCAAAAGCGTGTAAAGTTAAATTTGGCTCACTTTAGCGGACACAACATACCCCAGACTCATCCAAACTTGGCTAATTTAAAAATAAATAAGAGAGCTATATTCGGCTGTGCCGAATCTTATATACTCTTCACCAAATTATACTTCAACATAAAAATTTTAAATATTTTTAGGTAAACAACATTTTTTTTCCAAAGTTGTTTTTTTTAATTTTTTGAAAAAAAAAATTTTTTTAAATTTTTTTCTTTTTAATATATAGCGAAAAAAATCGGGTTAAGAAATATTTGTTTCCGATTTTGACCCATTGTAGGTCCAACTTACTATGGTATTATATACGTCGTTGCAAAGGTCTTTGAAATATCTGTCTATATTAATGACTTAGGGCCTTAAGCAAAAGTATCGATAAATGTTTGATATTTAGTAGTGCTACCATATTTTTATCTTATTTAAATAAGAAAAATTATATAGCACTGAAAACTCAAACTGTATATAAATACAACTTAAATTTAAGTAAAAATTAACTAAATACGCATTTAAATACGAAGTCAAAAACTGGGCATTAGTAATCCAGATATAGATAAAAACAAGTAAGAGTGCTATATTCGGCTGTGCCGAATCTTATATACTAGGGTATTCATTCGACTAATGATCGTTCGATTAATCGAATAATTTCTTACGAATAATTATTCGAATAATTTAAAAATGGACATTTTCGAATAACGAATAATTCGAACAATTTTATGTAGAATAATCGAATAAACGAATAAATGTTCATATATATTTAAATTTATTAAATTGCTTAAAATTTTGCATAATTTCAAATTTAAATAAGTAATAATGACTCACAAAAATTGTATTGTTTCTGAAATTCGACAAATAACTAAAGACAAAGGGGCTTTCGATCACTGTAGATGAGTGTTCCGATAGCTCCTTCTAAAATTTTTAACTTAGGACTTGAACCAATGAAAATAAAAGGTACGGAATAAAATATTTGTTATTTAGCTGGCGAAATATTAGAAGAATCGCAATTAATAATCAAAATTTTAACTTAGATTAAAGTGGAGTTTGAATGTGATTTTGAAACGGTCGTCGAAAGTGATATTGAGGATGACATTTATAATGATTACATTGAAATCGATGAAGGCCATGATCTTAAAATATATGTATATAAGTGATATTATTAACCGCGTACGTAAGTGTTGCAAAATATTTAATAAATCGAATGATAAACACAAAAGCATGGAGTTCGTCTTATACATGATTTTGTACATCATTGAACATCTTTGTCTAACATGGTAATAAACTTTTTGCGTATTTGTAGACGCGTCAATCATGCAATGCCTGATTTAAAATTAGCCACGTTCACTGACAATGATATCAAACTTTGGACAGATTCCCTTTATTGTGTAATTCCCCAAGACCACTTTATTAAGCAAAAATTCGGCAACGTTGACAGAGCTTGATGTATAATAAAATTTGTTATAAATAATTTGGAAATAGTGAATAATTAATTTGCTAAAGAATTAGTTACTCAATTTAAAACCCGAATTAATGAACGACATAAAAAAGTTCTTTATATATTGTAATTGAATTCTGGATCATGTCCAACTAGCTCAAATTTTTTAAAGCATAGCTCCAAAACGGAAACTAAAGGGTTTGCTAGTGGAGTTTTGTAGATTGTTCGGGAGTTAATCTGATCAGAATATTTCTACTGAAAATTTAATGATGGACTTTGTTTTCGAATGCTTTTTAACATTATCAATACTTGCATTGTTAATTTTAACGTTATTTTTTGTTATTCTTTAACAATAAAATATTAAAAAACCGACATCAAAACTTCATTCTTTACTTTTTTAAAAAAAATTTAAATTATTCGAATAATTCGATTAATTTTAAACGTGTAATCGAATTATTCGAACAAGTTAAAATCTCTTATTCGAATTATTCGTTTTATTCGAACAAGAGAAAAATCGAATAATTCGAATACCCTATTATATACCCTTCACCAAATTATACTTCAAAATTTTAAATATTTTTAGTTAAACAAAATTTAATATTTTTTCCAGTTGTTTTTTTAATTTTTTGAAAAAAATTTTTTTTCGATTATTTTTTTTTTTGAAAATTTAAATTTTTTTTTTTTTAAATTTAAAATTTTTTTTTTGGTTTTTTCAATTTTTTTATTTTGAAAAAAAAATTTGGGTTAACATTTTTTTTTCCGATTTAGACCCATTATAGGTCCAACTTACTATGGTCTTATATCTTTGAAATATCTATCATTAGATATCCATATTGTCTATATTAATGTCTTAGTAATCCAGATATAGGTCAAAAATCGAGGTTGCCTTGGTTTTTTCCTCATATCACAGCCATTTGTGGACCGATTTTGCTGATTTTAAATAGGAAACTTCTCGAATGCATGTCTCACAGAATTGTTGAAGATTTGGATCCCGAAGATATCTGGAGTCTTCAGAAAATTGATTTCAACAGACTGAGAGACAGACAAGCGGACATGGCTTAATCGACTCCGCTATCTATAAGGATCCAGAATATATATATTTTATAGGTTCGGAAAATTATATTGTGGAAATTACAAACGGAATGACAAAGTTATATATACCCTACTCACAAAGATGAAGGGTATAATAAAAAAAATTAGGTTTGAGTAAAAAATTCTTAAAAGGCAAAGCACCGATCTTCGAAAAAGCTCCATATTTGTATAACCCTATATGTTTCTTAAATACTTACAAAGTTTTTTTTAACGTCACAGTATAAAACTCAGTTTTTGGAACACATTTTCCCCGTTTTAGGAATTTCGTTACAGACCATTAAATTCAAATTGATAATGCAATTTGGATCGGGACATCAGAAGTATTACAAAGGTGCAAATACAGCTGTATAGTTATTAAACCCGACTCTCTCTCTACATTTAAACTTGACTCAAGATTTATTATAATTTACATATTTTGCACCACAGTATTGTATCTATAATTTACTCATTTATGTAAATAATTACATATAAATTACATAAAAATGCGTTTACACACATCTATTTGCATTCATACAAACCTATTTACATATAAAAAAATATATTATATTGTACAAACAAACATACATAAATATGTATATAGAGATTGGTGTGTACATTGCGTACATTAAATTCATTAAATGCCACAATTATTGTAATTAATTTATGAAAGAAAAATATTAATTGATAAAAACATTATTTATCCCTGAGCATGGATGGTATGTGTGTGTGTGTGTTTATAGGAGTATCTGTGTATGTTTGACAGGATAATTTTGTAGGTGTATGAGAATGATTGAAATCCCAGTAACCAGCAGTTAAGCAAGTAGTCAATGTATCCCTTATAGACAGTAATTGTCACTAATGTTTGATCAGCTGGCTGACTCCTATTTATATATTTTGAGTCATTTGAGAGAAGTCAATTGGTTACTTTATACATCCCTGGTAATCTGGCGTGTAGTCAATTGTCATTTTATTAACTCTAAGTAATCTAGAGTGTAATCACTTCAAATATTTATTTTGTACAGCACTTTAGAAAGTAGTTATGTTTACCACCAGAAGTAATCTATTGGAGAATTGTCGGAGGAGCAATCGGTTATTGGACTATCTATGAAATGTCTTTTTAACTGCTGGGATTTATTGAATGCCACTGCTAGTAGTTATGTTTGTATATGAAAAATATACATAAATTCTATGAATATATTACGTTGTTATGGTAGTTAATTTCAACAATCAACTAGGGAGGGAGTCGAATATGTTAATTTGATGCGGATACACGTGCGTATACACACACATTTATTTCTACTTAATTATTGTATTTATGGGTAATAAAGATGTTAAAAATTGCAAAAGTTATAAAAATATATCACAGCAGCTACATTGCAGATTTTATTTTTATTAAAAGTAGCGCTATAAACATAATTTTAAATGAATTTTCTTACAATTCAACTTATGATCAAATGTCTACGTCCACTATATAATGATCTTAATAAATTATTCATATAAAAATCAAATCAAATCACGATCGAATTGTGACCATTATCTTTTCTCAATTCGATCACTATTTAAGAAACTGTTGTCCAATTTAAGATTGTAAATCTTGATTTTTGGTTTAAAATATAAATATGCAATTAAAGTTCAGTTTCTTCAATAAGTATATTGAGTTTGTATATATAAGTTTGTCATTCAGTTTGTAATTTCCACAATATAATTTTCCGACCCGTCTCACAGTGGGGCATAATCGAAAAACAATTTGATCCACATTTATTCCAAGCTATACTGTTTTGATTAGAGTTAATTTTTGGTCTTACAAAAAAAATTTCAAGTCAATATCTCAATTAGATAAAAATAACTTTAAAACTCCGTCCTTCAAAAATATTGCACTTTTTCATACTACTTTGAGCCGCCCCTGGAGCATTTGTAGGGCCCATTTTAATAAGTTAAACTCGAATACTCCTTGCCTACGCCCAATTTAAATTTTATCCCGATCGGACCAGCCGTTTAGAAATGCCAGATTTATTTCCAAAAAATTTCGATTCTGTCTGTCTGTAGAACTCAACTTTCCGAAGCTCCCAAATAACTCACATACACGATTCATACATCAATATCTCAAGAATTCTTCCGGCTCGGTTGCTATTTGAAATCTAGAAAATCGGTCCACAAATGGACCTCGATTTTTTACCTATTTTTATACCCTTCACCTTCATGAAAAGGCTATATATAAGTTTGTCATTCCGTTTTGTAATTTCTACATTTTTTGATTTCCCTATAAAGTATATATATTCTGGATCATTATAGATAGCGGATTCGATTAAGCCATATCCGTCTGTCTGTTGAAATCAATTTTCTGAAGACCCCAGATATCTTCGGTATCCAAATCTTCAAATAAAATAAAATTTAAAATCAGCAAAATCTCATGAGGAAAAATTCAAATATGAGGAAAAAACCAGGACAACCTCGATTTTTTACCTATATCTAATAATAGATATGATGATTCAAATGATAGATATGATGATTCAAAGTTGGACCTACGATGGGTCAAAATCGAAAAATATTTTTTTTTTCACCGGAAGTTTTTTTTCGCTAAATATTAAAAAAAATATTGAAAAAACCAAAAAAAAATTTTGAAATTAAAAAAAAAAAAATTTTAAATTTAAAAAATTCCAAAAAAAAAACAAATTTTAAAAAATAAAATCGAAAATTTCTTTTTTTGGAATTTCTGGTGAAAAAAAAATCGGGTTAAAAAATATTTTTCGATTTTTTTTTTTAAATTTAAAAAATTTTAAAAAATCAAATCGAAAATTTTTTTTCCAAAAAATGAAAAAAACAACTTTGAAAAAAAATAAATTTTGTTTACCTAAAAATATTTAACATTTTTATTTTGAAGTAAAATTTGGTGAAGGGTATATAAGATTCGGCACAGCCGAATATAGCTCTCTTATTTGTTTTTTATCTAAAATAGCTCTAACTAAATTTCTAAAAGCAATGGACAAATTTTAAAGAGTATTTTTTACAGCTAACATAACAAGGCCATTAAAACAGTTTATAAAAGCTTCTTAAAAAATCTTAATTTAACAAATAATATTGAATTTACAACAAGACCTATGATTAATATTTAATTCGAAGTTGTTGGCTTAATAATGCAATAACTTTCTTTCTAGAAACAATAGACAAACTCTATAAAATGTTTATGAAAGCTAAGATAACAAGGATTCCAATTATATAAACAGTTTTTAAAATCTTCATTAAAAAACAAATTTTTAGAAATAATTTCGAATTTTTAGAAAAGCGTATGATTAATATTTAATTAGAGGTTGTTGGCTTAGTATTGCAATAAATTATTTTCTACGAAAAATAGACAAATTCTAAAAATTGTTTCATAAAGCTAAGACAACAAGGATTCCGAAAGTTTAGATAACAGTTTAATAAAGCTTCATAAAATATGAAATTTTTATAAATAATCATGAATTTATAGGAAGGCGTATGAGTAATATTTAATTACAGGTTGTTGGCATAATATGGCAATAACTTATTTTCAAGAAACAATACAAAAATTCTAAAAATAAATTCTAAAAGCTAAGATATTAAGGATTTTGATAATTAAAATAGTTTATAAAAAAAAGCTTCTTAGAAAATTAAATTTTATTAAGATACACCAAAAAATGTATTCCCACTCAGTTATATTATCAAGAAAATCATAATTTTTAACTGAAATATTGATTTAGTTTAAATTATAGCATTTAATTATATTGTAAAAATAAAGAAATAATATAAATTTTAATTAACAAAAATAATTAATACAAATAATCTCGAATTTATAGGAAAGCGTATGATTAATATTTAATTAGAGGTTGTTGGCTTAATACAGCAATAATTTATTTTCTAGAAACAATAAAACAAATTCTAAATATATTTTCTGAAAGCCAAGATATTAAGGATTCTGATAATTTAAATATTTTATAAAAGTTTCTTTAAAAAAAATTAAATTTTATAACGTTTTAAAAATTTCTTTTTTTCTCAATTAAATTTCCAAGAAAATTATAATTCTTAACTAAGAAATTGAATAATTTTAAAGGCCTGCTATATAATATTTTAAAAATATTAAAAAATTTTATATAAATTTCAATTACTGAAGCAAATAAATCGAAATATTCTTGAATCTAGAGGAAGGCGTATGATTAATATTTAATTAGAGGTTGTTGGCTTAATATTACAATAACTTAGTTACTAGGAACAATAGACAAATTCCGAAAGTTGTTTCTGAAAGCTAAGATATCAGTTAAATACTTTATAAAATCTGCAGCACATTTTAGTTTTTTTTTGATAAAAATTCACCAAGTTCTAAAGAAAACATTTCATTGTCTAACAACTTTTACGTATGAGCAATATAAATTCATAAACAATTTCAACAGCTAATTAAGCATAAAAATATGTCAATATTTATTTATAAAAACAATTTCGCTATAATTGAATTCTCTCATAATTATGCACAATTTACCAGAACGAGATGAGTAAGTAAAGCAAAAAAAAAAAAAAGGAAAATTATTAAATGAAATTATAAACGTTGACAAGTTACAAGCAAATTACACAAAAAATTATTATATAGTCAGAGTTAAATTAACGACAACAGAAGCAAGCAGCAGCAGCAACTACAAAACAAACAAAAAAATCAATACGATGAGAATACTTAAGTCGTTTATGGTTGAATTTATGTACATAAAATTATTATTATTGCTACTACTACTACTACTGCTGCTACAATTTGTAGCACATACAGCTGTGTTGCAACTACAATTAAGGAACGAACATGACTTCTTATTCGTGCCACACAGAGACATGTATTCGTAACAGAGTTGCGCAATGAACAGCCAAGCAATTGAAATTAATGGACTTTTTTTAAGTTGACTAACTACACTCTAGATTACTTAGGGACTGCAAAGTGTCAATAGTCTTAACGATCAATTGCCTGGGTGGGGTAAAGTAGCCAATCCTTATCGCTTTTCTTTACGAGGGTTATATAAGCATTAAATGATTCAAAAATCCGATAAAGCAACTGGACAATAGTGAAGAGTACTGTAAAAAGTGGCCACATTGTCACCATACCTACTTCAGGGATATAAATTCAGATCCTTTTTAGTGAATTTCTTGGCATGATATTCCAATATTTTTATAACCTTCACCTTCGTGAGAAGGGTATATATAAGTTTGTCATTCCGTTTTCCGACCCTATAAAGTATATATACTCTGGATCCTTATAGATAGCGGAGTTGATAAAGCCATGTCCGTCTGTCTGTTGAAATCAATTTTCTGAAGACCCCACATATCTTTGGGATCCAAATCTTTAACAATTCTGTCAGACATGCTTTCGAGAAGTCTCCTATTTAAAATCAGAAAAATCGGTCCACAAATGGCTGAGATATGAGGAAAAAATCAGGACAACCTCGATTTTTTACCTATATCTGGATTACTAAGTCATTAATATAGACAATATGGATATCTAATGATATATATTTCAAAGACCTTTGCAACGACGTATATAAGACCATAGTAGGACCTACAGTGGGTTAAAATCGAAAAAAATATTTTTTTACAAAAAAAAAATTGAAAAACAAAAATTTTTTTTTTAAAATTAAAACAAAATTTTAAAAACAATTGGAAAAATTTTTTTCCAAAAAATTAAAAAACAACTTTGAAAAAAAATGTATAAAAACTCAAAATATCTAAATTCGCTAATAACTTGGCCAATAAGTGTTTAATCAAGAAAAGGAGCTCGATCTGTGATCACCAATATTTCTGACCAAAAATCGATTTTTTGTATAAAAACTCAAAATATCAAATATTTGTGCAGGAAGTTTAGCTTTACTTCAAACATTTTTTTTTTTAAATTAAAAAAAATTTAAAAAACAAAAAATTTTTTTCCAAAAAATGAAAAAAACAACTTTGGAAAAAAAATTTTTTATACCCTACACCACCATAGTGTGGAGGGTATTATGCGTTTGTGCAGATGTTTGTAACGCCCAAAAATATTAGTCTAACACCCACCTTAAAGTATACCGATCGACTTAGAATCACTTTCTGAGTCGATTAAACGATGTCCGTCCGTCCGTCTGGTCGGCTGGCTGGCTGTCCATGTAAACCTTGTGCGCAATTTTCAAGATATTTCGATGAAATTTGGTACATATTATTTTTTCGGCCCAAGGACCAAGCCTATTGAAACTGGCTGAAATCGGTCCATTATTTCACCTAGCCCCCATACAAATGTCCTTCCGAAATTGGACTTTATCGGTCATAAATGTTTAATTTATAAATGTATCTTCACAAATTTCGCTCCAAATAAGTTTTATATATACAAAATTCATGTCACCAAATTTTGTTACGATCAGTCCATAATTAGTCATAGCTCCCATATAGACCCGCTTCCGAAAATCACTTTAACGTGCATAAATCGCATAAATCACACTACCTAATTTCATGGTGATCGGTCCATAATTGGTCATAGCCCCCATATAAGGCCCACTTCCGAAAATCACTCAAAAATACAAATTATTGAAATTTTAAAAGAAAAATGTTTTTACTCTTTTACTTAGTGTAGGTCGGGCTTGCCCGACCATACTTTCTTACTTGTTTTTAAATTCTGGTAATTTTTCACAATTTCTTTTTCTAAGTTTTTCGCATAATTGCTTCTTTTCAAAGTTAACGAAAATGGCTAAAGTTAAGATTTGCGAAGACTTAAAAAATAAAATAATTAACCATTTTAAAGCTGGTTTAAAACAAAAAAGTATCTGTGACAAATATTCAATAAATAAATCAGCAGTTTCAAAAATTATAAAGAAATTTCGTGAGACCGGTAAAACAAAACTCAACATTTAGGTGGAAGACCTCGTAAGACTACTCCTAGACAAGATAATTTAATAGCGAGAGAGTTCAAGAAATTCCCAAAAATAACTCCTCGAGAGGTTGTTAATAGCCTAAAATTAGAAATAAGTACCCGAACAGTTAGAACAGGTCTTGGTTGCTATTGTCCTGTGAAAAAACCACTCATTTCTAAAAACAACTGTTCTGCTCGTCTACAATTTGCCAGGAATCATGTAAACTGGTCGATACAGAAATGGAATACTGTCCTCTTTTTCGATAAATCCAAATACAATTTAAGAGGCAGTGATGGGAGAACATTTGTAAGACGACCAAAGGGCAAAAGATTAGATCCAAAGTACACAAATAAGACTGTAAAGTTTGGCGGTGGCAATATTATGGTATGGGCATGTTTTTCAGGACAAGGTATGGGTCCAATTCATATTATAAAAGATACCATGACAGGTATAGGATACAGAACCATATTAAACGATGTTATGTATTCATACGCTGAGGAAAATATGCCCCTAGTTTGGAGATTCCAACACGACAACGACCCGAAACACACATCTAGGGTTGTAACCGAGTGGCTACAATCCAACGAGGTAAGTGTTTTGAAGTGGCCTGCCCAATCGCCAGATCTCAATCCTATAGAAAATCTATGGGAAATTGTAGATCGTAAAATAAGGACCCACAATTATACCAGGAAGGAAGATTTATCGGAGGCGGTTATAAGGGAATGGCAAAATATTTCAAAAGAGACCATTGACTATTTAATTGGTTCAAAGCATCGTCGATGTGTAGCAGTTTTAAAAAATAAGGGATACCCAACAAAATATTGAGTAATTGCAAAGTTTAATAACTATATTTGTTAAAATAATACCTAAGTTTCCATTGTTTTGTCAATGCCGTAATAAAGAAATCTTTTAATTTTGTTTTCTCATTTTTAGAATTTAATTAATTATGTCCTTGGTTGTTTGTTAAATTAAGTTAGAAAGTATACAAAAATGTTAAAATTTTTAAAAAAATTATTTCAGATTTTAGGCCACTAATGAAATATTTGGAAAAGTTTCCATTGTTTTGTCAACCATTGTATATAAGACCATAGTAAGTTGGACCTACCTAGTAGATCAAAATCGGAAAAAAAATTTATTTACCCGAATTTTTTTTCACCAAAAAATAAAAAACAAAAAAAAAAATTTTTAAATTTTAAAAAAAAAATTTAAAAACAATTCGAAATTTTTTTTTTCCAAAAAATTAAAAAACAACTTTGAAAAAAAAAATATTTTTTTTTTTACCTAAAAATATTTATAATTTTTATTTTGAAATATAATTTGGTGAAGAGTATATAAGATTCGGCACATCCGAATATAGCTCTCTTACTTGTTTAAACTCTTCTGGGTTTTTAATCCAAATTTCCGTATTTAATGTTGTTGTTGTAACAGCTCTGCCGTCGTCAAAATGTCTTCTCTGGGAAAAAACTTCAGATTGATACAGCTGTTGCTAAATTGGCAATCTTTGGCCGAATGAGATTCGTATTTTCCGGAGCGAAGATCCAATTGTCATGGAACCGTCCGCAATTAATGAAGAGTACTAGAGTACTTTTCAATGTATTAACTTTCCTAAAAAAGCAACTTTGTGTGTCAACTTTTTCAGTCGTGGTTCCTACTCGTAATACCTACTTAATGAAGTGAAAAAATACTTTGACATGATAAACGAACGAAAAACAACTTTTTTTTATATAAATCTATACAACACACAACCATTAAATCATAACCAGTTGACCAAATCTTCGAATAGTAAGGTCGAACCAAAAAAAAAATTTAAAAATCTGTTTATAACAGGGCACTATAGGTAATTATACCCATGTTTGAGGCAAAAAGTAATTTTTTGAACTTTCATGAATGCATTTTATGTTGTTGGTATTTGATAAAGAAAACATTAAAGCAAACAAACAACTGCAAGTTTTGTTTTTATAAAAATACTAGCTGACCCGGTGCGCTTCGCCACCCTAATTAGAAGAAATAAATAGTACTATTAAGTCTCCCGCTCACTCGGGTCCATATAATCTTTATTTCATATTTCTAAATTCATTGGTGAAGAATTTGCTAAATGTACCATTCGAATAAAGAAAAAGTACCAAAAAGTCTCCCCCTAGAATTCTCACTCACTTAGGACCATATATACTTAATTTCATGTTTCTAAGTCCCTTGTTATAGAAAATTCAAAAAAGTACCATTAGAAATTAGAAAAAGTACCAGAAAGTCCACACTCGTGATTTCCCACTCACTCGGTTCCATATAAGCTTTATTTCAGGTTTCTAGGTTCATGGTGAAGAAATTACAAAAAGTACCATTCGAATAAAGAAAAAGTACCAAAAAGTCTCCCCCTAGAATTCTCACTCACTTAGGACCATATATGCTTAATTTCATGTTTCTAAGTCTTACAATGGACTGGAAATGGAAAATTCAAAAAGTACCATTAGAAAAATGAAAAAGTACCTATAGTTCAGTTCTCACATTTTGGTACCTAAATATAATCCCTTATTTCTAACACTAACTTCACTCAGATACATATCAGCTAACTTTAATGTCGATAAGTGAAATAATTTAAAATATTAAAAAGGTACCATTAGGAGAAAAGTACCAATTTCCCTTTTCCTCCTTGAACACCCCTCAAGTTTGAAATTTAAAAATATTCCAAGTTGTTTATGCTACAGACATGTCTCAATCGATTAAAATCTGTGCTAATGTGGCTAATAATAAATATGTTTTAAAAAAAGTACCAAACTGTTTACCCGGATTTGGCCTAAAATACACCATGGCACTCAAGTTCCAAATAACAACCTGTTAGTTAATTTTTGTATGAATCCAGGAACCAATGTTAAAAAAATTATCAAAATCAACTTAATAATTTGCAATAAAATGTATTTTTCCGATTTTATCCCCTTTTTGGTACCATTTTTATACCCATTGCGGTGGTAAAATATTATTAAAATAATTTTCAGTATCGTGGTGGGAGCTCATAGTGAAATATTCGAATGTCTATGTCAAATTATAGAAAAACATTTTTTATGAAAAAGTACCAAAAATAAACACAATTTTTATCCCTTAAGGGTTCGAATTTCCAAAAAGTACCAAACTTATATTTTTTATTTTTTGAAAAGTAAAGAATACGATTTAAATTTTGTTTCTATGTTTATTGCTTTAAAAGATACATAGGGTGCCAAAAAAGTACCAAAATACAGTTTTTACCCGTTTTCTCCCCTAAAAGGTTCGAGTTTCGAAAAAGTACGAAACACCTGTCAGCTTATTTTTTAAACGGAGTAACATGCAATTTCAAGTTTTTTTGTATCTTTATTAGTTTTGAAGATATAAGATTACCGGATTTACCCGTTTTTACCCCCTAAACGTTCGAATTTCCAAAAATCCCTTCTTAGTGGATCGTTTTGGGGAGGGAGGAACCCACAGTTAAAATTTCATGATTCTAGCTTCAGTCGTTTGGGCTGTGTGTGTGTCAGTCAGTAACGTTACTCTTTTATATATATGGGGCATTTCATGTCAAGTGAACCAACTTTTGAAATCGATGTCTTCCGATCGGGATGAAATTTGCACCAAGGTTAGCTCTATTGGATAGTAACTCAGACACAATTTTTCAACAACATCGGTCGAGAACTCTCTGAGTTATAGGGGGTAAAATTTTGACAATTTGGTCAAACAGGGGTTTTTTTTATCCATGTAACTTATTACCTATTGTTCTTAGCAAAATGTGTCCCAAATAGTATAGATAGCTATTTCTTCGATCTTTCGAAAAAAAATATTTAAAAAAAAAAATAAAAAATTTTTAATATTTTTTTTCCGAAATCAAAAACTTTGTTGACTTTTTTTTTTCAAAATGGACCCTTTTTTAATCTTTTTTTTTAGGTCAAACAAAAGCTTAGATATTATCCTTGAAGACCCTTTTGGTCGCTTAGTGGGATGCGAGTGGGATATCTATCAAAATAAATATTTTTTAACTCAAGACTTACAATTTTTGACTTTTTTTTTGCAAATACGATTTTTTTTCCAAATGGGCCCTTTTTTTAAATTTTTTTTTGTAGTCAAAAGAAAGCTTAGGTCCATTCCTTTAAGATATTTTTGGTCGCTTAGTGGGATGCGAGTGGGATATCTATTAAAATAAAAATGTTGTAACTCAAGACATTCAATTATTGACTTTTTTTTTGCAAATTCGAATTTTTTTTCAAAATGGGCCCTTTTTTAAAAATTTTTTTTTAGTCAAAAGAAAGCTTAGGTCCATTCCTTTAAGATATTTTAGGTCCCTTAGTGGGATACGAGTGGGATATCTATCAAAATAAATATTTTGTAACTCAAGATATACAATTTTTGATTTTTTGGCAAAATCAAAAACTTTTTTGACTTTTTTTTAAAATGGGCCCTTTTTGTAATTTTTTTTTTTGCTATAAAGAAAGCTTAGGCCTATTCCTTTAAGATGGTTTTGATCGCTTAGTGGGATGCGAGTGGGATATATATCAAAATAAATGTTTTGTAACTCAAGACATACAATTTTTGTGTTAAAACATTTATTTTGATAGATATCCCACTCGCATCCCACTAAGGGACTAAAAATATCTTAAAGGAATGGACCTAGGCTTTCTTTTGAGCAAAAAAAAAAATTAAAAAAGGGCCCATATTGGAAAAAAATTTTGATTTTGCAAAAAAAAATTAAAAAATTGTATGTCTTGCGTTACAAAATATTTATTTTGATAGATATCCCACTCGCATCCCACTAAGGGACTAAAAATATCTTAAAGGAATGGACCTAAGCTTTCTTTTGACTACAAAAAAAATTTTAAAAAAAGGGCCCATTGGAAAAAAAATCGTATTTGCAAAAAAAAAAGTCAAAAATTGTAAGTCTTGAGTTAAAAAATATTTATTTTGATAGATATCCCACTAAGCGACCAAAAGGGTCTTCAAGGATAATATCTAAGCTTTTGTTTGACCTAAAAAAAAAGATTAAAAAAGGGTCCATTTTGAAAAAAAAAAGTCAACAAAGTTTTTGATTTTGCAAAAAAAGTCAAAAATTTTATGTTTTGAGTTACAAAATATTTATTTTGATCGATATCCCACTCGCATCCCACTAAGCGACCAAGTAGGTGTTCAAGGAAAATATCTAAACTTTATTTTAAGAAAAAAAAAAAAAAAAAAAAAAAAAAAGGACCCATTTTAAAAAAAAGTCAAAAAAGTTTTTGATTTCGGAAAAAAAATATTAAAAATTTTTTATTTTTTTTTTTAAATATTTTTTTTCGAAAGATCGAAGAAATAGCTATCTATACTATTTGGGACACATTTTGCTAAGAACAATAGGTAATAAGTTACATGGATAAAAAAAACCCCTGTTTGACCAAATTGTCAAAATTTTACCCCCTATAACTCAGAGAGTTCTCGACCGATGTTGTTGAAAAATTGTGTCTGAGTTACTATCCAATAGAGCTAACCTTGGTGCAAATTTCATCCCGATCGGAAGACATCGATTTCAAAAGTTGGTTCACTTGACATGAAATGCCCCATATAGATAACGGCGACTGCTTAGCAAGTGGTCAAAGTCATTGTTTTTAAGTTCATTTAAATAGTTAAAAAACAAACATAAATTTAAATTAAATATGGAAAACAAAAGTGATAGTAAGTGCCTATTATTTTAAGAAAAATATTTTGTAAAAAAAAATAGTTTTTCATACTTTTGACATAACCTTTAATTTTATAATATTTTGTGAAAAATTAACTTTGGATAAACTTTTAAAAAGTTGGCCGAATTTGGCCGGGTTTAAACAATCAGAAACGTGTTAAATATAGATTTTTGAGTTTAATTTGTCAATTTCATGTTGAAATTTTTTGCACTTTTTGAGAAATATCGTTTTTCGTAGGCAGCCTCCGCTTACAAAATAACGAACTTGCGAAAATTTGGTTGGATGAACAAAAGAAAGAGCAGAAGAATGCTGCTGTTTACAATTTTGTTGTTGCTAAAGTTGAATGCGGCAATATTTTGAATGAGGAATCGTCTTATGTAAAAGAAAAAAAAATTTTTATGTTTTGGAAATAAAATTTTACTTCAGATTCGAAATCAGCAATCTTGAATACTCTTGTGTACCAAATTTCATGTAAATCAGAAGACATTTTAAAATTTAAGCCGCCATATTGGATCCGCCATTTTGAATTTGAAAATTTTTACCTTAGATTCGAAAACAGCAATCTTGAATACTCTTGTATGCCAAATTTCATGTAAATCCGAAGACGTTTTGAAATTTAAGCCGCCATATTGGATCCGCCATTTTGAATTTGAAAAATTCTACCTAAGATTCGAAATCAGCAATCTTGAATATCCCCATATACCGATTTTCTTGCATTGGATCCGCCATTTTGAATTTGAAAAATTTTACCTGAGATTCGAAATCAGCAATAGTGAATAACCCCGTATACCGATTTTCATGCAAATTAGAAGACATTTTAAAATTTACGCCGCCATTTTGAATTTGAAAAATTCTACCTCAGATACAAAATCAGCAATCGTGAACACTCCTGTATACCAAATTTCATGTAAATCAGAAGACATTTTAAAATTTAAGCCGCCATATTGGATCCGCCATTTTGAATTTGAAAAATTT
The DNA here is from genome assembly GCF_958450345.1 of Calliphora vicina. Classification (NCBI taxonomy): domain Eukaryota; kingdom Metazoa; phylum Arthropoda; class Insecta; order Diptera; family Calliphoridae; genus Calliphora; species Calliphora vicina. The sequence continues at coordinate 132,363,076 of NC_088781.1, forward strand.
TACCTCAGATTCTAAATCAGCAATCTTAAGTACTATTGTATACCAAATTTCATGTAAATCAGAAGACATTTTAAAATTTAAGCCGCCATATTGTATGCGCCATTTTGAATTTGAAAAATTTTACCTCAGATTCTAAATCAGCAATTGTGAATACCCCCGTATACCAAATTTCATGTAAATCAGAAGACATTTTAAAATTTAAGCCGCCATATTGGATCCGCCATTTTGAATTTGAAAAATTCTACCTCAGATTCGAAATCAGCAATCTTGAATACCCCCATATACTGATTTTCATGCAAATTAGAAGAAATTTTAAAATTTACGCCGCCATATTGGATCCGCCATTTTGAATTTGAAAAATTTTACCTGAGAATCGAAATCAGAAACCTTGAAAACCCCCATATACCGATTCTCATCTTGTTCAGTGTTTCCTTATAATTTTGGCCACAAAAATTGCTAAAATTACCTATAGTGCAGGGTAGTTCACATCTTGGACAATTTGCTTTGGCTGCCCCTTATTTGAATTTGTCCTGCAATCATTCTGCTATCATTTAAGATGTCTTAAAAGCTTGGCCAACTGGGTTTACCTCCAACGTATGTATATTTGAATGTATAACACTAAATAGCAAGAACCAAAATCGAGAGACTATAACCTAGTTAAGACTAAAATAACACACTAATTGGGGAATTACACATGTAGTATATGATGGGGGGGGGGAAAAAAATTGAAACGATAAAATAATTCTGTTGAAATTTTTAAGGACATTTTATGTGAATAAAAAAAATTTTATAAAACAGACCAAAGTAAGGAGAAAATGTTAATATTTTTATGTTAGGTTATATTTATATAAGAGAGAAAGAGACAACTATATGTTAAGTTTTGTTAAGGATTTGCTAACTGAAGAGGGCGTTAACATTTTGTGTGTTTGATGAGAGTGAGTGTAATGTAAAAATTGTTATTTTTATTGGAGGAAAAAGGGATGATTTTTAAATGGAGATAATGGCTGATATAAAGCATATAAACTGCATGCATCATATAATGTTGTTAACCCATTGAGGGTATAGGGGGGTTCTTTAAAGAGTTTAGATAAAATTTAATGGATTGATACATTAGCTGAAAGGAAAGTATTTAAAAGTAATTCTGGCAGATAGACCAGAGAAATAATTGTTTGTTGTATTAAAAGGGAAGATGCTTGTCAATGACTGGTCTAGAATAGAGTTTCCAAAAAACCAAAGAATTTCAAAAAATTTAAAACCGAATATGGGTCCTTATGGTACTTTTTAATTCTAATAATACGTTTCGAGTGAGTTAGAATCCACATTAAATGAACCAATAAACTTGAAACTAGAGACATGTTATCCTGAATTATTATTAACTAGTTGCCCGGTGGCATTTACTAATGTTAGTTCTTCAAGTTTCTCCAAGCCTGTTCTTATTTATTTGCAAATAAAATATTTAAATTTGTACTGCATACTTTAGGGAGCTATTTTAGTACATTTAACTGGACTCAAAAAAGCCGGTTTTAGCCGGAATTTTTTTTATTTTTTTTTCTTTACAAACCAAATTGACCACGCCCACTTTTTTCGATTTATCTAAAATCGGAAAACGTCTATTTGGCTAAATTTAAAATGTTCGTAGTAAAATTTGTAAGAAAAATTTATAATAACGATTGACATTGTGTAGGGTACCTCATCATGAGTGCCATAATGTTTAGGGCAGAAAGATGCTCGTCAATGAGAAAGGCAAAGCTGTCTAACGGAAACTGCACGTTTGGAGGAGACTTAACTTCTGTAAAAGTTGTCAAAATGAAGAGGAGGATCATCTTTGTAAATGACCGACATTAGGAGAACTACGCAACAGGTTTCTGGGACATCGTTCCTTAAATAGTCTTACTGAGATATGGGATATGAAGTTAGAATGCATCAATACCTTTATTAGGAATAGCTATTGCCTACTCAAGCCAGACATGGGAATTTCCATGGAGTGACCCAGTATCCTTCAAAAGACTGGTGTATATTATCCTCCTCACTTCTCCTCTTCTGACCACCTTCCTCTTTATTTCTTCTACTCCATATTCTATCTGACTTTACCCTTCTTTTTTGATCTCAATCTTTCTTTTTTTAACTTTTTATTTATTTATTGAATCTGCCTATCTGGACCTCTTCTATTTCTATTTTCAGGTTACAGAAAGCGACCCAAGTTAGCTGCGCTCTTTCCTATCTCTACCATCTGGCTGCCTGTTAACCATTAATTTTAAAGGGTACATATGTATCTGTCATTTATTCTCACTTAGTTATTGAATAGCTATAAACCAACAAAGCGTCATATACGGGAAGTTTGGCTTTACTTCTTTAAAAGAAAGTGCAACAAAACTTATGGTGAATATTTTCCATCGATTTCAATGTGCGAGAGATGGTTTGTTCGGTTCAGAAGTGGTGATTTTGACACGGAATGCAAAGATCGCCCAGGCCAGTCAAAAATGTTTGAAGACTTGGAATTGGAGGCATTACTCCATGAAGATTGTTGTCAAACTCAACAAGAGCTTGCAAAAATCATTGGGAGCAACTCAAGCAGCAATTTCAAAAAGTTTGCGAGCAGCAGGATTCATCCAAAAACAAGGAAATTGGGTATCATACGAATTGAAGCTGCGAGACCTTGAATGACAATTTTGTCATTCAAAATGTCTGAAATGCTGCTTCAAAGCTATAAAAAAAATCATTTTGGCACCGAATCATTACTTGCGATGAAAAATTTATCCATTACCCGATAACCCGAAGCATAAGAGATCGTATGTGAAACCCGGCCAACCAGCCGAGTCGACACAAAAGCCAGATATCCATGGCGCTAAGGTTATGCTCTGTATTTGGTGGAAGCAAAAGCGCCCTATTTATTATGAGCTGCTGAAATCAGATCAAGCCATCATAGGGAACCTGTACCGAACGCAACTGATTTTTTTGAAGCAAGTATTTGGCGAAAAAGGCACAGACATGAAACCGTAATATTCCATAATGACAACGACAAAAATCATTGGGAGCTACTCAAGCTTCATCCAAAAGCAGGGAAATTGGGTATCATACGAATTGATGCTGAGAGACCTTGAAAGACGAATTTGCATGTCTGAAATCCAGCTTCAAAGCTATAAAAGAAAATCATTTTGGCACCGAATCATTACTTGCGATGAAAAATGGACTCATTACGATAACCCGAAGCGCAAGAGATCGTATGTGAAGCCCGGCCAACCAGCTGAGTCTACACCAAAGCCAAATATCCATGGCGCTAAGGTAATACTTTGTATTTGGTGGGAGCAATAGGGTCCTTTCTATTTTGAGCTGCTGAAATCAGATCAAGCCATCGTAGGGAACCTGCACCGAACGCAACTGATTTTTTTGAAGGGAGTATTTGGCGAAAAACACACAGACATGAAACCGTAATATTCCATAATGACAACGCTCGGACACATGTTGCAATACCTGTTAAAAACTATTTAGAACGAAGTGGTTGGGAAGTTTGGCCTCACCCGCTTTATAGTTCAGACCTTGCCCGTCCGACTACTATTTATTTCGATCGAAGCAGAACATTCTCTCTGGCATACGCTTCACTTATATTGTACAAAAGTTTCAAAAAAAAAGCTAAAAATGTTTAAAAAAATCCCGCATTTTTAAGTCGTAAACCCAAAAAAAGAGTCTATTGTTACTCACTCACAATCCACTGTTGCTATTTATATACACAGCGCCATCTTCTAGAAGACTCATGAATAATCTAATAGAGTGAACTGACTGTTTAGGATTATAACTGGAAAAGAACCGACTATTGGGTTGAGAAGCAATTTACTCGCCGATGGGATGTTGATTCAGGACATAAACAGAAGCCGACACCACCAATATCTTCTACATATATAACAAGTAAGAGAGCTATATTCGGCTGTGCCGAATCTTATATACCCTTTACCAAATTATACTTCAAAATAAAAAATTTAAATATTTTTAAGTGAACAAAATTTTTTTTTTCAGTTTTTTTCATTTTTTGGAAAAAAAATTTTCAAATTGTTTTTTTTTTTAAATTAAAAAAATTTTTTTTAAATTTTTTTTTGTTGAAAAAAAAATTCGGGTTAAAAAATATTTTTTCCGATTTTGACCCATTGTAGGTCCAACTATGGTCTTATATACGTCGTTGCAAAGGTCTTTGAAATATCTATCATTCGATATCCATATTGTATATATTAATGACTTAGTAATCCAGATATAGGTAAAAAATAGGTAAAAAATCGAGGTTGTCCTGGTTTTTTCCTCATATCTCAGCCATTTGTGGACCGATTTTGCTGATTTTAAATAGCAAACTTCTCGAAAGCATGTCTGACAGAATTATTGAAGATTTGGATCCCGAAGATATCAGGGGTCTTCAGAAAATTGATTTCAACAGACAGACGGACATGGCTATATATATACTTTATAGGGTCGGAAATGAAAAATTACAAACGGAATGACAAACTTATATATACCCTTCTCACGAAGGTGAAGGGTATAAAAATGAAATGGTCCATGCATGTAATGGCATCACGTGAGAACGACTGGAGCGATTTGGCTGATTTTTTTTTTTATTCGATTCGAAATTTTGAGAAGATGGTTTGTAAAGAAAAAAAAATTAAAAATTCCGATTAAAACTCGGATTTTTTTTGCGTCCAGTCAACTGTAATAAAAAAAACTCCCTAAAGTATGCAACAAATTTAGATCTTTTATTTTCAAATAAATAAGAACAGGCAGGTGTATGTGGGTTGGAGAAACTTGAAGAACTAACATTAGTAAATGCTACCGGGCGAAGCCGGGACGGTCATCTAGTATTTTTATAAATATTGGTATCAAAAAGAGTAGATTTTGAAAAATTGTAAGGTAATGACTCTGCCATAATGAAACCAAGCGATGTTTTCGTTCTTGCAAGAAAATATCATCTGCCCACCAAGGGTTAACAATAACCTTAACAGTTAAGGTGGGGGTTGCAATACAAACTAAAAGTATAATTGAATTGCACACTACTCAGGCTAACTAACTACCACTGGTCCTGTATGGGTTGGTTTCCTAACATTTCACAGGCACGACGAAATGTGGTTGTTTTATTATTATTATTATTCACAAATATTTGAAGAGATGCAAAAGGAAAAGAATACAAATTTCTGAACGATATAAACTCAAGTACAGATTTTGTGGTATATTCTTGTTAAATCACTGTTAATGCAACCGTCAACGAGTAAACAACTAACGGTTATTTAAAAATATTTTCTCACTCATTTAATTACAACACAAAATAAATTTATATGTATAAAGTTATATAACTTTCGGGGGAAAAAAAAAACAAAAAAAAAAATGTCTATACAATTAAGTGAAAATTTAAACGCCACAACTGCTACCAATTTAGTAACAAAATTACCACAAATGATGCATCACAATACAGTGATGCTGCAGACACAACAGCAGTCCCATCATCATGAACAGCAACAGACTCAAACTCAAACTAATTCTGCAAACTCACCCACAACAATGATCTCATCGAAAACTCCATTTTCCATAGAACATATTTTATGTCAAAATTTAAACAATAATAATAATAACAATCAAAATAATAATAATAACCACAGTGTTTTAAATAAATTAAAATCTTCGTCTAAAAATTCTTTAAAATCAGCTGCAAGTGATAGTGATAAATTAAAAAATACATCACTGCCATCAAGTGAATATAATAATAATAATAACAACAACAACAATCACAATAATAATAATTCTCATACAAAATCCCATTCAAATAATCTTAATAATCGCCATGAATCGGAGGAATATCAAAGGATTATGCATAGAGAAAGGTGAGATTTTGATAAACAACTAAAATGAAAATTTGAAATAGTGGAAACTTAATTAAGGCATTAGATATTTCATTATTTAATTTGGAACATCAATGATTAACCATCGGACAAAACAGGTTACTGAATTTAGATATATGAAAATAAACCCCAAGGAATGTGACAAAAAAACATTTAGTTTTGCAAAAATACCACGAAAATGTTTCAGAAGTGGGCCTTATATGGAACCTATGAAATTAGGTTGCCTGATTTCTTCCTACACAGAAAAAACTATTTCTTAAACCGTTTCAATTCAAATATATATCACATATTGAACTGGTTTCAATTATTTTATAATTGAATAAAGTATTCATGTGCTCAAAAACAAAATTTTCTGATATTTTCTGTTGAATTTTGAATTTGATAATTTTGACAATTGAATATACAAATTTTCGTTATTGGTTGAAATTTAAATACAAAAATTATCTATTCAATCTTCTATTCAAAAATGATCTTTTGATGCCACTAACGAATCAATCCAATTTCGGATACTCTGTTCCAAAGTGAAGCGTATACCAGAGAGAGCGTTCTGCATCGATGGAAACTGGGGTTTTACGTATGAACATTTAAAAAGAGAATTCATTATTTATTGAATTTATTTCTAATTTCTTTAAATTTCTTCTTCAAATCCATAACAAAATAGCTTCAAAAATTTATTAAATGATTAAATTTTTCTTCAATTAAAATCTAGTACAAAAAGGTTTAAGACAATTTTTTCAATTAATTTTGGAAATGATTTGATTTAACAAAAATTTAATCATTCAAAATTTGAATAAATTCTGTTATTAATTCAGTTTAAACAACGGCTTTGGAATGAATCTAAAAAATTAAATAGTATTAGGAAGGGATTTATGGAATGAAAGGCTGACATTTATGGAATGAAAGGCTGACATTTTTTAATTACGGATTAAGATTTTAGTGAATTAAGCTCAAATTTTATTAATAAATTCGTAGATCTGATATTTAATAATTATAACACTAAGTTTCTATATGAAATTTGGCTATAACATTCCTGATTTACAGTATCATTATATATTTCGGGAACAGCCGGGTACCCGGGAATGTAAAAAAAAATTTCCCGATTCCCGGGAATCAAAAAAGGTCGGGAAATTAAAAACCCTAATGGAAACAAACAGTAGTCGGACGAGTCACGGTCTGGACTATAAAGAAGGTGAGGCAAAGCTTCCCAACCACTTCATTCTAAATACTTTTAAACAGGTATTGCAACGAGCGTTGTAATGATGGAATATTACGGTTTCATGTCTGGCCGCAAATTCTGGACGTTTCGTTCATCCAATGCTCGCTTCAAACGAATCAGTTGCGTTGTGTACAAGTTCCCTGTGATGGTTTAGTCAGATTTCAGCGGCTCATAATAGATAGGAACCTTTTTCTCCCACCAAATACATAGAAATTATCTTAGCGCCATGGATATTTGGCTTTGATGTCGATTCGGCGGGTTGGCCGGACTTTATATACGATATTTTACGCTTCGGGTTATTTTTCATCGCAAGTACTGATTCGGTGCAAAAATGATATTCTTTTACAGAGTTCAAGCATAATTTCGTCTTTCAAGGTCTCTCGGCTTCAAGCCCAATTTCGCAGCTTTTAAATGAATCCAGCTGCTTGCAACTTTTTTTCCAAATTAAAGAAATAAATCAAAACTTCCCGCATTGTTGGCACAATAATGTGCAATAACCAAGTGCGAATAAATGACAGATGTACCCTCCAAAATGAAATATAATTTATTAAAAACTAAAACCGCGTTCAAAAGATACTCAATCTATTGCAAATCCCCTATTTTTAAGTCATATACCCTATATTTTCTCTTGAAAGCCAGCTATTTTGGGGAAAATATTGAAAAAAACCCATGAAAACAAAATTTTGAGATATTTATTAAGAAAGAAAATACTAAAAATAACATTAACCCCCTGTCTATACTTGACAAATATTTATCATAACAATTAATGATGTTTGTTGTCAAGACAAAGTTGTCTAAGCAAAAGCACAAACAATTTTGTCATAACGAAGCAATAATACTAATAACTGGAGACTATACCTGATAATATTTTATCTTGACAACCATTTTGACGTTTATCATGATAAAAATTTATCAGGTATAGACCCTCCCCACTATGGTGGTGTAGGGTATAAAAACGTGGATAGTGGAGTAGATTTTGTAAAAATATTCAAATTATTAGTAGCATTTTATTCAACTGCATTAAAAAATACCTAACATTTAATTTTTCAAAATATTTTTTATAAAAAACAAATCTTTGAAATTTCAAAAATTATTACGATACTATTAAGGGACACTTTTGCATAAGATTTCAAATCCAAATCCTTCACAAAAGTATATTTTAATGCCGTGTTTAGTTACTTATGGAGTAGAAATATTTTGTAATTTATTAGGTAAATTTATAAGCTGGATTTTTATTTGCTAAATTTTTTTTTTGAAAAAAAAACCATGTTGAATAAAATTCGGGTAAAAAGAATTTAAGAAAAAAATTATGCATATAAAATTTTTGAAAATTCGCTTCAAATGCTTATATTTTAGCCATTTGTGGTCCGATTTTTGCGATTTTAAATAGCGATCTAAGTTGAACTATAGCGGATATACAGTGGTTGACAAAACAATGGAAACTTTTCCAAATATTTCATTAGTGGCCTAAAATCTGAAATAATGTTTTAAAAAATTTAAAATTTTTGTATACTTTCTTAACTTAGTTTAACAAAAAACAAAGGACATAATTAATTAAATTCTAAAAATCAGAAAACAAAATTAAAAGATTTCTTTATTACGGCATTGACAAAACAATGGAAACTTAGGTGCTATTTTAACAAATATAGTCTAAACTTTGCAATAACTAAATTTTTTGGTGGGTATCCCTTATTTTTTATAACTGCTACACATCGACGATGCATTGAGTCAATGGTCTCCTTTGAAATATTTTGCCATTATAACCGCCTCCGATAAATCATCCTTCCTGGTGTAATTTTGGGTCCTTATTTTACGATCTACAATTTCCCATAGATTTTCTATAGGATTGAGATCTGGCGATTGGGCAGGCCACTTCAAAACACGTACCTCGTTGAATTGTAACCACTCGGTTACAACCCTAGAGGTGTGTTTAGGGTCGTTGTCGTGTTGGAATCTCCAAACTAGGCGCATATTTTCCTCAGCGTATGGATACATAACATCGTTTAATATGGTGCTGTATCCTATACCTGTCATGGTATCTTTTATAATATAAATTGGGCTCATACCTTGCCCTGAAAAACATCCCCATAACCGCCAAACTTTACAGTCTTATTTGTGTACTTTGGATCTAATCTTTTGCCCTTTGGTCGTCTTACAAATGTTCTCCCATCACTGCCTCTTAAATTGTATTTGGATTTGTCGGAAAAGAGGACAGTATTCCATTTCTGTATCGACCAGTTTAAATGATACCTGGCAAATTGGAGACGAGCAGAACGCTTCTTTTTAGAAATGAGTGGTTTTTTCACAGGACGATAGCAGCCTCATTTGCCCTGCGACTAACTGTTCGGGTACTTATTTCTAATTTTAGGCTATTAACAACCTCTGGAGGAGTTATTATTGGGAATTTCTTGAACTCTCTCGCTATTAAATTATCTTGTCTAGGAGTAGTCTTACGAGGTCTTCCACCTAAATGTTGAGTTTTTACAGAACCGGTCTCACGAAATTTCTTTATAATTTTTGAAACTGCTGATTTATTTATTGAATATTTGTCACAGATACTTTTTTTGTTTTAAATCAGCTTTAAAATCGTTAATTATTTTATTTTTTAAGTCTTCACAAATCTTAACTTTAGAAATTTTCGTTAACTTTGAAAAAAAACAATTATGCGAAAAACTTAGAATAAGAAATTATGAAAAATTTCCACAATTTAAAAATAAAATAACTGTAAAAAGGATGCTTTTTACATCGTTCTTTTAAATATTATTTTCGTTTTACACTTCTTTCTTGCTGATGTAAAAAGTTTCCATTGTTTTGTCAGTAGCGAAATAGTGAATATTTTCAATTTTGTTCTTTTTTTCAGAATATAATTAATTATATTGTTTGTTTTTCAGTTAATTTATATAAATAAAACTATACAAGTAAAATACTAAATAAAAAAATTTTATTTTAAAAAAATATTTTAAATTTTTGGCTACATTTGGAATATTTGGAAAAGTTTCCATTGTTTTGTTAACCACTGTATATCAATCATGTATGTAAGTTATTTGTTGGCTTCGGAAAGTTGATTTCAACAGATTTCAAAATAGCTACATCGACATCGCATCGTATATACTTTAAATGTATACATATTTATGGGATCGCAAATGAAAAATATGGAAATTACTAACGGAATGACAATCTTATATATATCCTTATTACTCATGGTGGATGGTATAGAAAGAAATAGTGAGCCAAAAACCACTTATACTTGTATTAAGTTAAAATAAAACTTAAACCGTTCAATATAAAAAAATTCTCAAATATATAGAAATTTATTCAAATATTGAAATCCTCCCATTAAAGATTTTATAGTTACCTTTTTGGACGAGGTGCTTAAAATCGGACATGTCCTGCGATACCTTTCATGTGTTCTTTAAATTCTTTTTTACAAGAGTCCAATACCTTTCCACTGGCCGAAGTTCTGCAGACATTATTGTTTGAACACCACTCAAGGGCCTTTTTCCGCATGATACCAAATCTGGGCAGAAATATGAAGGCACTTTGTGCAGTTTTAAGAAAGGAAAAAGCCCTTTCTGTAGACACTGTAATAGCGTAGACAGACGACAGACAGCGTTAATTTGCATTAACAGTCTTAATTCGAGTTAACTTGTGAATTATCCGCATACTAATGCGCATTAGCTTTGACGTAAATACACAAAATCAAACTGAATTTATACTGAATTTAGCTATTTCAATATGGCAATACCGTCGACAATCAATCAGCTGTTGGAAAATTGTTTACTATTGTAAAAGAAAACGTAATAAAGTGGAATAGAAAAAAAAGAAGAAAATGAAGCTGTTACTTCTAAACAGTTAGCCCGATTTGAATGAAATTTCACACTTCTCACCTTCGTGAGAAGCGTATATATAAGTTTGTCATTCCGTTTGTAATTTCTACATTTTTCATTTCCGACCCTATAAAGTATATATATTCTGGATCCTGTCTGTCCGTCCGTCTGTCTGTCTGTTGAAATCAATTTTCTGAAGACCCCAAATATCTTCGGGATCCAAATCTTCAATAATTCTGTCAGACATGCTTTCGAGAAGTTTCCTATTTAAAATCAGCAAAATCGGTCCATAAATAACGGAGATATGAGCAAAAAACCGGGACAACCTCGATTTTTGACCTATTTTTGATCTATATCTGGACTACTAAGTCATTAATATAGACAATATGGATATATAATGATAGATATTTCAAAGTCCATTGCAACTTACTATAGCCTTATCTACGGCTATAGTGAGTTGGACCTACAATGGGTCAAAATCGGGAAAAATATTTTTTAACCCGAATTTTTTCAAAAAAAAAAAAAATTTAAAAAAATTTGGAAAAAAATGTTTTAAAAAAAATTTGAAAAACGATTAAAAAAATAAAATTTTGTTTTCCTAAAAATATTTAAACAAATTTATTTTAAAGTATAATTTGGTGAAGGGTATATAAGATTCGGCACAGCCGAATATAGCTCTCTTACTTGTTTTATAACAGCGGGTTCAAATATTTCCCGATTTTCTCCATTTTTCCTTTATTGTACTAACGACAAATGTATGTATGAAATAAAAATAATAATTGTTGAAAAATCATGACTTACTTCAATGTTATTGCATTTGAATTCAAAAAGTTTTTTGGGAATAAAGTACTTTTTTTCCTTTTTAAGTTATCTAAAAAATTTCTACGAAGATGTATAAGGAATTTATACTTTTTGAAAAGCTAACTTTACACAAAATATTTTAAATGAAATCGATATTAAAATTGTTGATACCGAACGGACCAGTTCCATCCAAAAAATTACTTTTTTGGAAATTGCGGGATTCCTGATAACAAATTTCAAAATTTTATTTAAATTTTGCATTTTCAATAGAAAAATCTATATAATTGTGAAATTTCATTTAAAAATATTCATAAATAAAAATTCGCAAAATTAGTATCTTCGCAAAAACTCAATAAAAAGATTTTTTTGTCATATTTTTCAAAAAAGTATTCCATGAAATTTTTAATTGTCAAATGTTATACATATTTTTGAGAAATAGACAAAATTTCCTATCTATTGATATATAACATGTCTACCTTAAGTTTTTTACGTGGCAATTAATTAGGGAAAACTTAACATCTAGCAGAGATTTGCAACAAATTAATGCAAATTAACTCTGTCGTCTGTCTGTGTTTAAAGTGCCTGATTTCACAAATGATTGGCTTATTTTGTCACAAATGCAAATGACTTGCCACACGAGAAACTTATTCGGGAATTTTGTTTGTTTTTTGTCCAGTATTGTTCTTGAACATTACCTTGTCCATCAGCCACATACAAATCTTGACCCGGAAGTTGTGAAAAGTCTGCCAGTACATAAGTAGCTTTGCGATCTGTAGCTTTCTGAACTTTATACGACTTCATCCCATTAGCTTTGGTTCTGCGCACAAAAGAATCAGAGCATTTTACTTTAGTCCCCATCCATACTTTGAAACATTTGCTGCAAAACATTTGAGTTTGTTGATGAAAGGGGAAAGAGGGATGGAAAAGGATACTCTGCATAGACAACAACTAGATAGGTAACTGAGAGCCAAAAACCTAAGTCTGTTGTCAAAAACCTAATTCATGAGAATGTATTGCATGTATTTTGTTATTGTATCACCCGTATGTGTGAAAAAAGAGTAATTTTTCCATATACATATATTACTCTCTCCTTCCGTTCTATATGTTTATTCTATGATATTCTGTTTCATGTACATGAAGTTTTTGTTGAGTTGTCATCCACATTTATTCGTTCTGTACAGAAATGTCAAAAAACTGAAAAGCAAAAACTTCACTGTGTGGAAACGAATGCAGTTTCAAAAGAGAATTTCAAAATGTGTGTGGACCGGGACTTACGAGCTGCTTTTCTGATAGTAGTGTTCGGTGCTCTTCGAAAGAGTTATTCGACTTCGTTTAGTCTTTTTTTTTCTTCCTAATCCAGGTTTCCTTTCAATGTTCAAGTCTTCCTTATACTGTTTAAAGGCTTTGGAAACAGTATGACGATGAACCTTCAGATCTTTTGCTATTTTGTTTTTTGAAAGTTCATATCGGATTTTTTTGAAACTAGATTTTCATGTTTAAATAACCCAATATATAAAATACATTCTTCCAGAACTCACAAATCCTCCTCAGAACGCTTAACATCTTCCGGCGCAAGTTCAACAACACCCACACAAGCATCATCAACCGCTTCCTCAACGTCAGCGGCAACAACAACACCGTCGTCCTCCAATTCTTTGCTAAACAGTGTGGCGGCCCACAATTATGCACCCGCACATCATGCGCAGCCATCGTCGGTCTTAACCTCACCCACGCATTCACATCCTCATGTAACAGTACCGCCGCCACCACCGCCCAGTAACGTTTTATATCCCAGTGCAGCCTATAGTGATCATGGATTTTTGCAAATGACTTTGGGTTATTTGTCGCCCTCGTCGGGTGCCTACAAATCGGTGGATCCCTATTTTTTGTCGCAAGGTAAGTGAAAAACTATAAAATTTAATTAACACTTAATTTAACTTGTTAAGGCAAAACTAAACATGATTTTATTGCTGGCTATTTAATTTGAAAGTTTTGTAACCTTTTTATTTTTTCTTGTAAAGACCTTTTTATATAATTAAATTATTGGTAACTATTAATTTCATTTATTTTTTTGTTTATTTTTTTCTCCAGCTGGCCTGTTTGGTGGTGGCCATTTGTTTGCTGGCGGTTGCATGCCAGAACTTGCCTTGGGTTTGGGCATGGGTGTCAATGCTTTGCGTCATTGTCGCAGACGCAAGGCACGCACTGTATTCAGTGACCCTCAATTGTCGGGTTTGGAGAAACGTTTTGAGGCTCAAAGATATTTATCGACACCCGAACGTGTAGAGTTGGCCACTTCGTTGGGTTTGAGTGAAACACAAGTGAAGACATGGTTTCAAAACCGACGCATGAAACATAAAAAACAATTGAGACGAAGGGATGTCATGAATGGTGAGTACTTTTGGGTAGTATGGGATGTTTGGGTTTTATGGTTGGATGGGAAATTTAAATTAAGGTTATGTTAAATGTAAAATTAAGGGTTTTTAAGGGAAATTTTTTATAATGAAGAATTAAATGTTTAAATTTCTATTTATAAAGTAAATTTGGAACTTTTATAAATACTAGAAATTAAGCACAGTGGGGAATATTAGAAAAATGTGAAAAAATAAAACTAAACAAGTAAGACAGCTATATTCGGCTATGCCGAATCTTATATACCCTTCACCAAATTATACTTTAAATTACAAATTTTAAATATTTTTGATAAACAAAATTTAATAAAAATTTTTTTTAGTAAATTGTGATTCAATTTTTTTTTTCAAAATTGTTTTCAAATTTTTTTTCTTTTAATTTTTTAGTGAAAAAAAATGTATGACAAACAAATTTTTTTGTCAAAAAAATTCGGGTTACAAAATATTTTTCCCGATTTAGTCCCATATAGGTCCAAAATACTATAGCATTACATCGTTGCAATGGACTTTGAAATATCTATCATTAGATATCCATATTGTCTATATTAATGATTTAATAATCCAGATATAGATCAACAAGTAATAGAGCTATATTCGTGCTTAATCTTATATGCCCTTCACCGAATTATACTTAAAAATATAATATTTTTTTAATATGTATTTTTATTTAAAAAATTAAATTTTTTTTTAAAAAAAGTTTTTTTAATTTAAAAAAAAAAATTTGGAAAAAGAATTTAAGACAAAACAAAATTTTTTGGTGAAAAAAATTCGGATTAAAAAATATTTTTCCCGATTTTGAAACATTGTAGGTCCAACTTACTATAGCCTTACATACGCGGTTCCAAAGGTCTTATTTATTATTGGATATCCATATTGTCTATAATAATGACTTAGTAATCCAGATATAGATCAAAAATAGGTCAAAAATCGAGGTTGTCCTGGTTTTTTCCTTATACAAGGTGGCGCAAAAGTAATCCTCCTATCAGAAAATGCTATAAATTTTGTGATTGGTCCCTAATGTCAGTTCTGTTTTGACATTTGTGTAGTAAACACATGCGAAATACACTTTTATAAACAATGTTACGCAACACTGCTCCAGAACGCGGAATATTGCTGACTATTTATTTGACCAATAATCGGTCGGTGACTTTGGTAAAAATAATCATGAGTTCCATCTTATCGGGTAAATAAATAAGCAAAATTTACGCTTCTGGGGCACTGAAAATCCGCGTGTTACCCACGAAGAGCCATTACACCCGCTCAAAGTCACTGTATGGTGTGCTGGAGGAGTCATCGGACCTTTTTTCTTCGAAGACGTCGCGGGCCAAACGGTTACTGTGAATGGTGAGCGCTACAGAGCAATGATCAAAGAGTTCTTTTTGCCGCAACTTGATGAATTGGGATTGGAAAACATGTGGTTCCAACACGACGGTGCAACGGCACACACTGCACGTGCCACAACCGATATGCTGAAGGATGCATTTCCCGGGCGCCTAATCCGTTTTGGAGATTTGCACTGGCCAGCAAGATCGCCTGATTTGACCGCTCCAGACTTCTTTTTGTGGGGCTTTTTGAAGTCGCGGGTTTATGTCAACAAGCCTCAGACTCTTGCAGCTCTTAAAGACAATATCCGTCAAGAATGTGAGGACCTATCGCCGGAAGTTTTGGCCAAAGTGATGGAAAATACCATAAAAAGGGATCAAATGACTATCATGTGGCGACGGCCATTTACATGACATAATATTCTCGACTTGATGTAAAAATATTAAAAGACCAAATAAAAATAATCCACAAGAAGAATCAAAGTTTTTAATTTTTTTTAATTACAGCCAAAAAACATTGGAAATTTACTTTTGCGCCACCTTGTATGTATCTCAGCCATTTGTTTGCCGATTTTCTCGATTTTAAATAGCAACCGAACCGAGTCTATAGCGGATATATTGATGTATAAATCATGTATGTTAGTTATTTGAAGGCTACGGAAAGTTGATTACAACATACAGACGGACAGTCAGACGGACATGGCTATATCGACTCTGCCATCTATAACGATCCAGAATAAATATACTTTGTGGGGTCGCAAATGAAAAATGTAGAAATTACAAACGAAATGACAAACTTATTAATACCCTTGCCACTCATGGTAAAGGGTTTAAAAAAGGGTAAACCTTTTTGAAATATTAATTTTCAATTGCTGATAGCTTACAAAATCATTGGGAGCTACTCAAGCAGCAATTTTAAAACGTTTGCAATTCATCCAAAAGCAGGGAAATTGGATACCACACGATTTGAAGCGGAGAGACCTTGAAAGACGATTTTGCATGTCCGAAATTATGTTTGAGCGCTATAAAAGAACATAATTTTTGCACCGAATCATTACTTGCAATGAAAAATGAATCCATTACGATTACCCGAAGAGATAATACGTGAAGCCCGGCCAACCAGCAATATCGTTAAGAATGCTCTGTATTGGATGGTAGAAAAAGGGTCATATCTATTATGAGCTGCTGAAATCTGACCAGACCATCACAGGGAACCTGTACCGAACGCAACTGATTATTCTGTAGCGAAAAAGCCCAGACATGAAACCGTAATATTCCATCATGACAACACTTGACTACATGTAGCAATATCTGTTAAAAAGTATTTAGAATGAAGTGTTTGGAAAGTTTCGCCTCACCCGCCTTATAGTACAGACCTTGCCCCGTGCGACTACTATGTATTTCAATTAATGCAGAACGCTCTCTGTGGGATACGCTTCACTTTGGAACAGTATATCCGATATTGGCTTGGTTCCTTCTTGGCCTCAAAATATGAGCAATTATTCTGGCTCGGAATCTATATGTTGCCAGAAAGATGGGAAAAGGTCATAACTAACAACGTCGCCAATACTTTGAATACATTTATATTGTACAAATGTTTAAAAAAATCTAAAAGTGTATGAATCTTTAATTCATACACTCAATATTTATACCCTACACCACCATAGTGGGGAGGGTATAATGCGATTGTGCAGATGTTTGTAACGCCCAAAAATATTAGTCTAACACCCACCTTAAAGTATACCGATCGACTTAGAATCACTTTCTGAGTCGATTAAACGATGTCCCTCCGTCCGTCCGTCTGGCTGGCTGGTCGGCTGACTGGCTGGCTGGCTGTCCATGTAAACATTGTGCGCAGAGTACAGGTCGCAATTTTGAAGATATTTCGATCAAATTTGGTCTATTGAAACTGGCTGAAATCGGTCCATTATTTCACCTAGCCCCCATACAAATGTCCTTCCGAAATTGGACTTTATCGGTCATAAATGTTTAATTTATATGGATATATCTACAAATTTTGCTCCAAATAAGTTTTATATATACGGAATTCATGTCACCAAATTTTGTAACGATCGGTCTATAATTAGTCATAGCTCCCATATAGACCTTGCATAAATCGCTTAAAAATGTTGTTATACAACAAAATTCAACACAGTTACCTTTAATATAGACATAAATAGCACTACCTAATTTCATGGTGATCGGTCCATAATTGGTCATAGCCCCCATATAAGGCCCACTTCCGAAAATCACTCAAAAATATAAATTATTGAAATTTTAAAAAAACAATGTTTTTGCTTTTTACTTAGTGTAGAATATTATATGGTCGGGCTTGACCAACCATACTTTCTTACTTGTTTTCGAAAGGTATTTCAACAGGGATAGCTTTAAAATAGAACACGCTTAAAATAAGCTAATAGAGGTTTCCCTGGAACCTTCCGAAATTGACCTATTTTTATACCCTTCACCTTCGTGTTATGGGTATATATAAGTTTGTCATTTCGTTTGTAATTTCCACAATATAATTTTCCGACCCTATAAAGTCTATATATTCTGGATCCTTATAGATAGCGGAGTCGATTAAGCCATGTCCGTCTGTTTGTCTGTCTGTTGAAATCAAATTTCTGAAGACCCCAGATATCTTCGGGATCCAAATCTTCAATAATTCGGTCAGACATGCTTTCGAGAAGTTTCGTATTTAAAATCAGCAAAATCGCTCCACAAATGGCTGAGATATGTGGAAAAAACCAGGACAACCTAAATTTTTTAACTATATCTGTATTACTAAGTCATTAATATAGACAATATGGATATCTAATGATAGATATTTCAAAGACCTTTGCAACGACGTATATAAGATCATAGTAAGTTGGACCTACAATGGGTCAAAATCGGAAACAATATTTTTTAATCCGAATTTGTTTTCACCAAAAAAATTTTAAAAACAAAAATTTTTTTTTTAATTAAAAAAAAAATTGAAATAACAATTCGAAAAAAAATTTTACCAAAAAATAATTTAAAAAAACTTTGGAAAAAAATATTGTTACGTTTTAACCTTTTCAAAACGTTGGTTTATTTCCTTTAAATAAATCGGACACTTTTGATTGCAAATAAAATCCGTTTAGTAGTTTAAAAATTGTAACAACTCTTTATTTATTCAAAATGTACAACAACAGAATTAAATAGTCACTCAGTGTTTCTTATACACGTTTATAAATTCGCAGAAATACAGACACACTTTATAATGTACACGAATTCACTTGAAAAACACAGCACACTTTAAAGCACTCAGTTGATGTTTATTCGAAAAGCATCTCTGATAAACTCTCTAACGACTGCAACCTCTGCCACTATTTATAACCCTGTCATCTGCACTCTAGATTGCTCTTTAACTGTCTAAGCTCGTATATTCTAGAGCTTTCTAATACATACGCCATCTGTGGTGTAC
Source organism: Calliphora vicina (assembly GCF_958450345.1). Taxonomy (NCBI): domain Eukaryota; kingdom Metazoa; phylum Arthropoda; class Insecta; order Diptera; family Calliphoridae; genus Calliphora; species Calliphora vicina. The sequence goes on from NC_088781.1 coordinate 132,381,971, forward strand.
TTTCTACAAATGTTCTTTAACTGAATATTCGAATTCGAATATACGGTCGCAGCAAACAGCGTTGCCATACTTACGATCAATGGTCAACTGAAAGCTTTTATTCAATGTTAATAATGCCCACAGATATGTTACAGTTTGAGAGGCACTGCTATTTGAAAGCATTATGAAACTTTTAAATCAGCCGTTAAAATCGTTCACCCCGTGAAAAACATGTGAAATTTATGTTCCCATGAAATATTTATTTCCCTCGAAGGGAAAATTGCTATCGTGATATTCCCTTAAACTTTCCATTCACAATAGTTGATTTTGTTCGTAACAGATGTTTATTGTTTACAAAATTTCATCTAAAAATTTCACAACATGGGGAATTTTTTCACGTGAACAAAGTTTATGAACGAAAAATGTGAAATGGGAACATATTTCATGTGAAATATTGATTCGCGATAGGGGTGGTTATATTTGAATTCAAGTACAATTTCGTAACAATATTAAAAATTTGTATTTTGAAGTATAATTTGTTAAAGGGTATATAAGATTCGGCACAGCCGAATATAGCTCTCTTACTTGTTTTTAGTACAGATTGGCTACTCATTTCCTATTGTTTAAATCTCTTCTACATAAAGAAATTAGTATTCTATTAAAGGTTTATAAAACAGCATTTCCATACTAAATTTGTTTTATAAACCTTTGTTTAAATAATTTCATTATGAATAAGATGGTTAGATTCTACTCCTTTCTTAACCCCCTCCTTTGCAACTAAATAGTTTTCAAAGGACAAAAACTTTGCTTTCATTAACCAAATTGACCTGCTATTTTCTTTAACAAAGATTCATCACAAAGACTATATTAACCACAAACAACTATTTTCCAAATTGAAATCCATTAAAGACAAAACTATTAGACAAGAAAATTTTCTTAAGATGGCCGTGCAGCCATCTTTTCTTCTAGAAAATGCAAGAAAACTTGGCAAATAATGGCCGCTTTTGTAGAAAAACTTTTATAATTAAATTATTCACTTGCCTTCAGCCAACCATATTAAGACAACCAAACTTTTTCTGTTTTACATTTTCAGAACCCGTTGATTTTTCACGTACCGAAGGAGCTGCAACTAACAGCAATAATGGCGCTGTTAGCAGTAATGGCAACAATAAAAATGGCTCCTCAACGTCATTATCCACATCTACCACATCCTCTTCATCGCATGGCAACAATAACAACAACAACAGTAACACAGGAAGTACTCACAATGAAGGCAAATCCTTACACTCAAATTCTTCCAACTCCCACCATCCCCACTCTCACCATTCCCATCACCCTCATCATCATCACTCCCAACAGCAGCATCATCATCAACTGCAAATCTTACGCAACATGTCAAATGGTCATAATTTAGAGGGTGGTGTGGGTTTCTTGCATCACGATTACTCCACCGACGATTATTCGGATTTGGATGATGACGATATGGATGATGAGGAGGGCAGTGATGTTGATATTATGGGTGATACAAAGTTGTATAATTTAACATAATACACGCACAATTTCTAAGTCAGCACAGAGATGATTCTGAATTGAAATGTAAATAGTTTTTTCCCGACAGATTTCTTTCTTATGTATTCCTGGTTAAAAGGTGGTAAGCAAGTAACAATTGCCAGATGAGTGTGCAAAACTAGTCATTTTAGTGATAATTTATTGTATTTTATTTTAATTTATTTTGGAAAATATACTCGTACAATAAGAACTTCCATGTTTAATATTAAAGTAAAAAATAAAAGAAAAACAAGAGAATTAGATTAAAAATTTTATGAAATGTAAAAATAGAAAATGCGTTTTAATTTAAAATCCACAATATTTTTCTAGCAGAGCTGTTCGTATTTATGGGAAACTTGTAAAATACCCCAATGCTGAAAATTTCACTTAAATCAGATAATGATACCCCTGTGTCTCATCGACTCTGAATTTTGTCTCATCGGTTCTTTGGAATTTTATTATTATAGTTTAATTTCAGTATTTATTTATAATGTAGCCACAATCTTTACCCTAGGTCTCCACGTAGCAATTTTACCCTTAGCTACTGCTAAACCAAATATTAAAAACAAAGTTAATATGATCATGATTTCTTCTTTAAAGAGGTCTTTATTGGGTTACTTTTGAAATTATACTAAAAAGTTTGTATTTTTATTATTAATTACACGTTTTAGTCTTAAAATCGTTAGTGGCAAAGAACCTTTTATTGACTTTTAGTTAATTAAAATTTGTTTTCAATGGAAACAGTTGTTTAAATACCAAAATTTTTGACTTAATTTGGTGGTGAATTTGGTAAAAGTGAGTATATCTTTATAAAACATTTAAGAAATTAAAATAAATTCAAGCCATAGTTAGTCTGAGCTAAATAATCTGACATCAAATTAATTAAATATCATAACATAAATGGCCTAGCCCCATGTCTATACTTGACAAATAATTATCACAACATTTAATGACGATTTTTATCAAGACAAACTTGTCTGAGCTGAAGCTCTGATAATTTTATCATAATGACGCAATAACACTAGTAAACCTGATCATTTCTTCTCTTGACAACCATTCTGAAATACATCAGACATAAATATATCAAGTATAGACATAGTTGACATTTTAAAAAAAAAAATTAAAATTTAAACAATGTTCCATACAAAATTTCATTTTAAAACGTTGTTTAAATTTTAAAATTGTTTATGAATAAGGCCTTACACCCTATCTATACTTGACAAATATTTGTCATATGAATTAATGACGTTTGTTGTCAAGACAAAGTTGTCTAAGCAAAAGCAATAACAATTTTGTCATAACAAAGCAATAATACTAATAAATGGAGTATATATAGATATATCTTGGCAACCATTTTGACGTTTATCATGATAAAAATTTGTCAGGTATAGACAGGGGGTTATACATATATCCTGTAATTAATATTTAGATTTTAAGTTAAAGTAAATTAATTTCAGGGTGTTTTGACAGTTGTAAATTTAAGAAATAACCTTATTAACAACTTTTTGCTATTTAACAATCCCGTAACAGTTATTTAAACGCCTTTTCATTGAAACAAATTGATGTCCACCCACAAATAAAAAATTTGCCAACAAATCAAGGGTGGGTTTCCTTACAACCCTCTTTCAACTGACGACTGCTTCAACTAATCAACAACAATAATTGTGGGTTTGCATTTGAGAGTCAATTAAATGTCACTTAATACAGTGATTTCGAAACAATTGTAATTATATTCAAATAAAATGGAAAAAACAAAAGATAAAGGCAGGAGGAACAACTTCCAATTATAAAGCAAATCTTGAAACAAGTTTGTTTGAAAACATCCTTTTATTTTTGTTAAGGGTGCCTTAAATGGTAAAATTTTTAACTTCTATAATATAAACAAATTTTGATGAAAAATTCTTTTCTATTTTCAAGGTCCATTGTAACGATGTATATAAGGCTATATTGTTGAACCTACAATGGGTCAAAATCGGGAAAAATATTTTTTAACCCGAATTTCTTTTTCCTAAATTCTTTTTCCAAATTTTTTTTTTAAAAATTAAAAATAAAATTAAATAAAAAAAATTTGGAAAAAAAAATTTTTTAAAAGAAATTTTAAACTATTTAAAAAATGTATAATTTTGTTTAAAAAAAATATTTTTTTAAGTATAATTTTGTGAAGGGTATATAAGATTAACCCGAATTTTTTTTTCATCAAAAATTTTTTTTTGTCATAAATTCTTTTTCCAAACATTTTTTTTTTAAAAATTAAAAATAAAATTTAAAAAAAAAAATTTGGAAAACTTTTTTTAAAAAAAATTTTAAACAATTTAAAAAAAGTTTAATTTTGTTTAAAAAAATAAAAATAAGTATAATTTGGTGAAGGGTATATAAGATTCGGCACAGCCGAATATAGCTCTCTACTTGTTTGTTCACTTCAAAATAAAAATTTTATACTTCAAACAATTTTTCGAATTGTTTTTTAAACATTTTTTTTTTAAATTTTAAAATTTTTTTTTAAAATTTTTTTTTTTAATATTTGCGAAAAAAAACTTTTGTGGAAAAAAAATTGGGTTAAAAAAATATTTTTTCCGATTTTTACCCATTGTAGGTCCAACTTACTATGGTCTTATATACGTCGTTGCAAAGGACTTTGAAATATCTATCATTAGATATCCATATTGTCTATATTAATGACTTAGTAATCCAGATATATGTCAAAAATAGTCCAAAAATCGAGGTTGTCCTTGTTTTTTCCTCATATCTCAGCCATTTGTGGACCGATTTTGCTGATTTTAAATAGGAAACTTCTCGAAAGCATGTCTGACAGAATTATTGAAGATTTGGATACCGAAGATATTTGGGGTCTTCAGAAAATTGATTTTAACAGACAGACAGACAGACGGACATGGCTTAATCGACTCCGCTATCTATAAGGATCCAGAATATATATACTTTATAGGGTCGGATAATTATATTGTGGAAATAACAAACGGAATGAGAAACATATATATACCCTTCTCACGAAGGTGAACGTATGTTCTGGAATATTTTTCGCAGCTTCCGGGTCAATATTTTTATGTTGCTGATACTCGAGGGAGAAGGGTTATATATAAGTTTGTCATTCCGTTTGTAATTTCCACAATATAATTTTCCGACCCTATAAAGTATATATATATTCTGGATCCTTATTGATAGCGGAGTCGATTAAGCCATGTCCGTCTGCCTTTATGTCTGTTGAAATCAACTTTCCGAAGCCCCCAGATAACTTACATACACGATTCATACATCAATATCAATATCTCCGGAATTCTTCTGGTTCGGTTGCTATTTAAAATCGAGAAAACCTGTTCATAAATGGCTGAGATATAAGGAAAAAACCAGGACAACCTTGATTTTTGACCTATATTTGGATTACTAAGTCATTAATATAGACAATATGGATATCTAATGATAGATATTTCAATGACCTTTGCAACGACGCGTCGTGGTATGAGAATAATACGCCGATTTGAATTAAATTTCACATGCGCAAAGAGGAAGTTTTTCGAGTTCAAGTCGAGTTTAAGTTTTGAATTTGGACCTCATGACACCACCAGGAGCGGGACCAGGGGTTCCCAAAGTAGGACACCTCGGGTATGTTCAATTTTTAAAATTATCCTATTTCTTCGTGTTCCGATTTAAAAAAAATTACACATACAGAATCCTCTTCGAGCAATACATAAAACCTCGTCGTAGCTATCAATTATCTCTTATAGCTTAGGTGATATTCGCATTTGAAAATTTAATTTTCAACATTTTTACCCACCCTACACCAGTTTTTTGGTGGCCGCGTACCAAACATTCTCCAATTTTATCCATTTTTCTTTTATAGGATTAACAATATATCTATATATCAAATAAAGAAAGAAGTGTTTAAAAATCATGACTGAGTCCAAAGCTACATGCATTTGAATATAAAAAAATTAAAAAAGGCGATTTTTCGCAATTTTTTTGGGAAAAAAGTACTTTTATTGGGAAAAAAGTACTTTTATTCTTTTTAAGTTATCTAAAAATTTTCTAAGAGGATGTATAATGAATTTGTACTTTTTGAAAAGCTAACTTTACGCCAAATATTTTAAATGAAAAGAACATTTATAATTTTTGATACCGACGGGATCAGGTCCATTCAAAAAATGCCTATTTTTTATGTAAAATTCAAATTTAGGGCAAAAATTCTCAAATCGCATACTCGATATCAAAATATAGTAACCTATTTTAGATGACCCAATAAGTTCTTAATTATCTTGTAAAGGGTTCCGATAACCCCGCTCCTATTATGGATATTATAGCCAAAAAACGAAAAAATCCCATTTTTGGGATTTTTCAAGATTTTTTTGGGAATCGCGGGATACTTGATAACAAATTTCAAAATTTGTTTTATTTTTCCATTTTAAATAGAAAAATCTACATAACTGTGAAATTTGATTAAAAAATATTCATAAATAAAAATTTTATTTCAATTTGAAAAATTTGTATCTATGCAAAATTCAATAAAAAGCATTTTTTGTCATATTTTTCAAAAAAGTATTCCATGAATTTTTTAATTGTCAAAAGTTATATACATTTTTGAAAAGTAGACAAAATCCTCTATCCATTGATATATAACATGTCGTCTACCTTATGTTTTTTACGTGTGTAAAGGTGTTTTCTATCTCAGTCCTTAGGGCGATATTGAAATATAAAAACAGCCACTAGAACCAAACAAGCGAAAACAAGTAATCAGTTGTTTATTCCATTCGCCTTGGCAAAAGGGAATAAATTTTATATTCGTTGGTCGAAAGCAAGGCGAATTTATACAAGGTGGAGTCCAAAGTAAATTAATAAAGTAGCGACAGTACTACAACAAATACAACATTTACAAAAACCACAAGCAATTTTGTTTTTGGTTTAAGGTCTGAGCTGTCAAAGTTGTCTGTTGTTGTTTTTGCTTTTGGGCTTGTTGTATTTTTCGCCACAACAACCACAAGTGAATTGACAGTTCAGACCAAAGTAAAAAAAAATAGTCAGCTGTTCTACTGAGTCTACTTTATTAATTTACTTTGGTGGAGTCAGTCAAACAGCTGATAATTTTTTTTTTCGCTTTTTGGTTCTAACAACTGTCAAAGCTTGTTTTTATATTTAAATATCTACATATTCTAAGCTTATTAACAAAATGTTTTTTGTTTACATAAATAAGTAAAGCCCTAACTATTGAATTATCTACATTATATTAAGTTTAAATACTTATTTATTTAATTTTTCATTTTGGTTTTTTGACATTTGTTAAGACCAATCGTTGTTTTTGTAGAACTGACACCACCTTGTATGAATTCGCCTTGGTCGAAAGGTTAGTTTTTTTGGAATATTGAGTAGCTGTCAGTTATAGTTCAAGCAAAATTATTGTATGTGGGTCCGAAACGCATTTACCAAGGCGAATTTATATACAAGGTGGTGTCGGTGGCGAATTCAAGAAAATACGAGCGAATTCATTAATTTTTTATGTATGGAGTTTGACATTTGAAAAAACTTTCTCATTGTATCGAATGTCAAACTCCATATATAAAAAAATAATGAATTCGCTCGTATTCGCCTGAATTCGCCACCGACACCACCTTGGCATTTACGAACGAACCCAAAAATGATGAAAGAATTAGTATATTAGAGAATTTTTTACAAAATTATAGACGTAAGTTTCAAATGTTTCCATAGTTAATTCATTTTATTCATAAGAAAGTATAAATGAGATTAATTTCGAAAAAACAATCCAGTATTTATGTTAAAGAAATTTTAAATTTTTATCCACATTTTTTAGAACAAAAAACCAATTTATGGTGTCTGAAAACAAGCTGACTAGAATTTTAATCCATATGTTTATGGAAAAATACCCCAATAACTAATAAATATACTTTGGGCTAAGTGTTTAACATTTAAATTAGAGAATATTACTTCAACAGATTTATTTATTATCTTTAAACTATATTTAATTCCAAATTTGTTAGACTTTTGTTTCAGTAAATTTAGCCTAATTAATTTAAGTAAACATTTCTTAATTAAAGGTTGTTTCAAAGTCAAGTTATATTCAAATATTCCTCAAAAACTTTGTTTCTGAATTTTTCAAAAATACTAAATAAAAACATATACATATTTTTTCGTAAACAAAAACAAACAACAACCACAGTCCACAATAATAATATTAAGTATTGGTAAATGTTAGTGGAAACTGATAACAACAAATTAACAAAAAAAGAAATAACAACAAACCAAAATTAAAAAATTATAATAACAAAAAAACAAAAGAGAGCATTAGTATTTTTTAATGTATCCCACGTGTTTGTAGTATGAAACAAAAGGCCAGGCCGGGCCCCCTTTTTATTGTTTGTCTTTTACACAATTTGTTTTTATATATTTCTTTATTCCCTTTATGTTAAAGAGATCTATTTTTAGTTTAGTTCAATGGGAATACAAACATGGAAAAAAACTTGTTTGGGTTTGGTGTGTGGACCCCCACTAAAAAAAACTTTCAGATGGTTAATTTGCATAAGAAGAAGATGAAGTTGAACCAAAAGAATAGTATCTCAGTTGGGGCTCTCTTGGTAGGCTCTCACTCTCTTTGATTGGGGTATGAAGTAGTAATGACTATTTAGCGTTTTTTAAACAGAAATTTTATAGTGTTTGTTATGAGAGAAAATATGCTTGATGTGTGGAAACTATCTACTACTTTATGTTGTTAAATTTTAGCTTAATTTGATGGACTTTAGACGTTCAGTTTTAGTTTAATTTGCAACAGTTAATATAGTTAAATTTTAGCTTCATTTAAAGGTCTTTAAATAAGGAGTGAGATCGAAAAAACCTTAACACACGTTTTTTCTTAAAACTTTTAAACCAATTATTATTTGATTTTTTTTTTGATCAAGTTACCTTTGTAAAGCTTGTCAGTTATTATGTTTAATGTCAATTTTGTTCATTTGTTGTTAATCTGATTAAATTGAGTGACGAGAAAAAAATGCGTACTAAAATTATGAAATATTTTCAACAAAACCCAACTTGGTCCTACAAAAAGTTGGCCAAACAATCAAAGGTCTGCCATCAAACTGATTCCAATTTTATGTAGAAGGAATGGTCCACATAATGTTTCTAAAGCCAATAAATATAAAGCATTTTCAAAGGGGCTCCCAACACATCCGGTAGGAAAGCAGTCCGGTTAGCTCATTACTCGTACTATTTGGCAGGAAAAGTTAAAGCCAATTCGGGTTTAAAAACATACAAGGCTCAAAAAGATCCTGACAGGATCTCTGCTAAAAATTTAGAGGCCAAAAACAGAGCACGGAAATTGAAGTCAAATTTTATACAGAAAAACATACCTGGATGACGAAACGTACGTTCTGGAAAATTTTTCACAGCTTCCGGGTCAATATTTTTATGTTGCTGATGATCGAGGGAATGTTGTAGAAAAGATTAGGACCCAAAAGCACAAAATTTTTCGAAAAAGTACTTGGTATGGCAAGCAATATGCAGTTGCGGCAAAAGAATCCAAACATTTGTTACAAAGTGTTCTATAAATACTGAAATTTACATCAAGGAATGTTTATAAAAGAGAGTGCTTCCAGGAGGAGACTTCTTAATGTGTCCACTTATTTTTGGCCTGATTGGGCATCCTGTCACTATAATAAGCAAGGCCTTGAGTGGCACAAGAACAATAATGTGGTTTTTGTACCAAGAGAGGCAAATCATTCAAACAGCTTGGAGTTAAGAATTGAAGAACACAAAAAAGTTGTCCAAAAGTGTGGTAGATTTTAAACGGAGATGGACTACCTGGTCGAACAAAATTATGTAGATAAATTTTAGCTTCATTTGAAGGTCTTTAGTAGTTCAATTTTATCTTCATTTGAAGGTCTTTATATAGTTCAATTTTAGCTTCAATTCTAGGACTTTATGTAGTTCAATTTTAGCTTAATTTGCAGGTTCTTAATTTTAGCTTCATTTGAAGGTCTCAACAACAGCTTGCAAAATCATTGGGAGCTACTCAAGCAGCAATTTCAAAACGTTTGCTAGCAACAGGATTCATTCAAAAGCAGAGAAATTGGGTACCATACGAATTGAAGCCGAGACTTTGAAGGACAATTTTGGATGTCTGAAATTAAGCTTGAACGCTATAAAAGAAATAAATGTTTAAAGCGAATCATTACTTAAGAGATCGTATATGAAGACTGGCCAACCAAATGAATGGACAAACAAGACAAATATCCATGGTGCTAAGGTAATGGCTCTGTATCCAATAAACCAAAAGGTTGTTATCTATTATGAGCTGCTGAAATCTGGCCAGACCATCACAGGGAACCTGTACCGAACGCAAGTGTTTTGTTTGAATCGAGCATTGGCCGAAAAACGCCCCGAATAATGGTTAAAGTGTTTCCTTATAAAACCAATCACCCCAGGTTCGATGCCTGGCAGAGAAAAAAAAATGTTCATCATGGTTTTCGAGTTTAAAAAATTATTATACATCCAAGAAACCCCCTAACTTCCCTCCCCATGGATAAGAGGATAACATCATGGCAAATGTCTGGCAGCCGCCACCGCCTTGAGAAAAAAAGGTAGGAATAAAAGATTAGCAAGGTTCCCCTCCACTACACTAAACACACAGAGGGTGTTGTTTCTAAGCAACGACGGAAGGCTGCACTTTCATCGGTTTCATCGTGCGAGATCAGAAGTGGTAATTTTGACGCGAAGAAAAAGTGGCCCAGGACAACCAAACAAGTTTGAAGACCACGAATTGGAGATATTTATAACTCCATGAAGATTGTTTTATCTATTATGAGCTACGGAAATCTGACCAGACCATAATAGGGAACCTGTACCGAACGCAACTGTTTCGTTTAAAGCGAGCATTGGCCGAAAAACGACCAGAATATGCGGCCAGTTATGAAACAGTAATATTCCATCATGACAACGCTCGGCCACATGTTGCAATACCTGTTAAAACGTATTTAGAATGAAGTGGTTGGGAAGTTTTGCCTTACCAGACCTTGACCCGTCCGATCGATGCAGAACGCTCTCTCTGGGATACGCTTCACTTTAGAACAGAGTATCCGAAATTGGCTTGATGCGTTCTTGTTCTCAAAAGATGAGCAGTTCTTTTGACTCGGAATCCATATGTTGCCAGAAAGATGGGAAAAGATCATAGCTAACAATGGCCAATACTTTCAATAAATTTCTATTGTACAAATGTTTCAAATTAAAAGCTAAATATTTGAAAAAATCCCGCAATTTTGTGGCATACACCAAATAGATCTTTAAGAGTTGAATTTTACTTCATTTAAAGTTCTTTCGTAGTTCAATTTTAGCTTGAATCCTATGTCTTAATTAAAGTTAAATATTTACGTTTTTTTTTAATCACTAAATAAGCATTACTTTTTAGTTTCATTTACTAAAGAGTGTTAATTAAACATAATTTACTCTATCAGACTCTCACGCATTGTTGGCTCTTTGTTGTTTTATTTTTTTTAATTTTTTTTATTTATTTCAGTTTGAGCAAAGAAAAAATTCAGTTTGGAGTAACAACTCGTGGGCAATAGACCCAATCAACAAGTTGATTGGACCATAAAGGATTTAACAAAAAAAATATATTTTTTTTTATAAAAAATACACAAAAACTAACTAATTTGTAAGTAAATATTAATATAAAAATAAAATTGATAAGAATAAGAATAAATTATAAAAAATTAAAAAAAAATGATTTAAATTTACAAAACAAAAGTGAAAATTGGACTTTAAACTAAAAAAAAACGAAAGAAAAAACTTAAACAATAATAGAACAAATTGTATTTAATTTACTTTTTAAAAAACTAAGAATTTTAAAACAAATTTAAAACCAAGCACGTGTGAAAGCTAAAAGTGTATTTCAAATAAAATGATTTTTAAAAAATTATTTAAACACTTGAGTGGGTGTGGATACACAACACTGCTGCCTGCCTCTCCCCCTTTAATTCAAAATAAAACAAAAACAATTTCAGTTTTTTTTTGGGGGGCTACGTAGTTGTTTTTTTTTAAGTTGGTAGTGGAAAAATCATGTTTAATAATAATTTTTTCGAATAAACTAGTTTTGTTTTGTTGCTATAGACTAGAGCTATTTCTGGTTATCAATAGCTAGTTGTTGTTTTGTTAATAAAATAAAAAAATATATATAAAAAAAAGTGATAACAAAATCTTGTTTGTATGTTTAAAAAGTGGATCTTTTTTCAGAGACAAACACATTAAAAAAAAGGCCATTAACGACAAACACATGCCCAATAGCTAGAAATCATTAATCGACCTTGATAAGGCTTCAAGAGATATGAAAATATAAAAAAATATTCAATATTTTGTGGAAAGAGAAAACTTTACAAAGCTGTATTGAAATGATTATAAATAGAAAATTAAGGGAATAAAGATTTGACACTTGTCAAATAAAAATTAAATGTCACTTGTCAAAATAATATTTTCGAACTAAAACCTGTAAATTTCTGTAGAACAGGAGCCCAGAAAATGTGTATTTAACAAATATATTTTGAAAAACTCCCATTTTTCAATTTTATTGGGTGTATAACCTAAAAATGACAAATGAAACATTTGTACAATATAAATTTATTCAAAGTCTTAGCCATTGTTAGCTATGACCTTTTTTCATCATCCTGGCAACATATGGATTCCGAGACAAAAGAACTGCTCATCTCTTCAGGCCAAAAACGAATCAAGCCAATATTGGATACTCTATTCCAAAGTGAAGCGTATCCCATAGAGAGCGTTCTGCATCGATCGAAACAAATAGTAGTCGGATGAGGAAGGTCTGGACTATAAAGCGGGTGAGGCAAAAACTTCCCAACCACGTCAATCTAGTTTTTAAAAGGTATAGCTACTTGTGGCCGAGCGTTAACATGATGGAATATTACGGTTTCATGTCTGGCCGCATATTCAGATCGGTTTTCGGCCAATGATCGCTTCAACGAAGTATTTGTGTTCGTTCGATACATGTTCCCTTTGATGATCTGGTCAGATTTCAGCAGCTCATAATATATATAACCCTTTTGCTCCCGCCAAATACAGAGTATTACCTTAGCGCCATGGATATTTGCCTTTGGTGTCGATTCGGCTGTTTGACCGGGCTTCACATACGATCACTTAGGCTTCGGGTTGTCGTAATGGATCCATTTTTCATCGCAAGTAATGATTCGGATCAAAAATGATTTTCTTTTATAGCGTTCAAATATCATTTCGAACATGCAAAATTCACTTTCAATGCCTCTCCGCCTGAATTTAAATTTTCTAATTGATTTTGTTTTTACTGCAAAATCTCAAAATCTTGAACAACTTGTTTTTCATGACCTTGTTATGATCCGCCACATACGTAAGCATGACCAGCATTTTATGCTCAGCTATAAAACATTTGCGGAAATTTTTCAAAACACAAATTTGTCAATAAAAACATACCACTATTTAAGAAATAAATGTTTGGTTTTAATAAACAAGATATTTCAAAAAATATTTAAGAAACTTCTTTAAATTTCCGAATCATGTTACAAACAAATTGTTACAGAATTGTTTTCATATTAGATTTCATCAATTGCAAAATTATTTAGACAACAAAGATTAGATAAGGTTCTTGTTATACTAAATTTATTACAACAAATATAATGCTATAAACAATTCAAGGTTTTGACAACTTAACTAATATTGTAAATCTCACGTTTTTTATATTAAACATTAAGGTTTAATTGTGAAAATGATTTAAATGCATTTACAAAACCATCAATACTTAAATCCAGCAAAACTAATTTAGAAATCTGAAAGTGTTAATAAAATTATCATAAATATTTATGTAATTGAACTTCACTTTTCACACATAGATCGGAAACTCTCCTGTAAACTCTAGTAGAATTTTTAAGAATTTTTTTCTAATTTCCGCTTTATGTATATTTTCTCAATAACTAAGGCATAAATAAAACTTGTTTTTGTGTAATTTTTGAAAGTTCGAATTTTCGAATGTCACAAAACTGAATTTTTGAATTTTCTTTAAGAAATTCTATGTCCGAAAACATAAAATTTATATGAATTTTTTTAAAATTTTTTATTCGAATTTTTAAGTTCAATAAAATGTGGGTAAAGTAAATAGTTTTATTGGATAAATTTCAATATGTTATTAATACAACATTAAGTTCGAGTTAAGAAGTTTTAATAAATATGGCTTTTAACTCTATTTTTTTCATATTTAGTTTGCTGAGAAATAATATGTGATTTCGAATTTTCGAATATGTCAGAAAATTTGGTTTTTGTATTTCATTTTTGAAAAATAAATATAAAATAGCTAAATTTTGAATTTTATTTAAGAAATTCTATTTTCGAAAACCTAAAATTAGAAGATTTTTTTTTTTAATTTTTTATGCGAATTTTATGTTAAAATATATTCAAATTTAGGTAAATATAACCATCGATTCTAAATTTTTTTTCTATTTCGCTTACTAAGAAATAAAAGGTTGTTTTTATATATTTTTTGAAACTTCGAAAATAAGTTCGAATTTTTGAACATAAATTTTTTAATTTTTCTTTTGAAAAATTAATACAAAATCAGGAATATTTGAATTTATATGAATCTTATTTTTCAATATTTTATGCTAATATAAAAATTTTATTAAATATGACCCGACCAATAATACTAAAATTATTTTCTAATTCGACTACTGGGAAAAAATGGTTGTCTCTTCGAAATAAGTTCGAATTTTCGAATATTGTTCAAAACCAAATATTTGTCTTATCCTTTACATATTAATACAGAATAGCTTAAATTTTGATTTTGGTGTAATAAAATCTATTTGTAATACTCTTTTCAAAATAAATGCAAAATAGAGAAAATTTTAATTTTGGTGTAAAAAATTCAATGTTCGAAAAATGAAAAATTGGTATAAAAGACCTATTGTACTAAAAATTTTATTATTTTTATATTCTCTAGGCATTTACAATCATTTTCTAATACGTTTTACGTTATTTAGAAATGTTCGAAAAAAATTTCAAATTTTCGAACTTAGCCAAAAACTTAAAAATCTAATTTTTACTGCTGAATATTTTTATATTTCGTTGACTGGGGTACAAAAAATTATTTCTATATATTTTTTGGAACTTCGAAAATAAGTTCGAATTTTCGAACATTACCCAAAACCAAATTTTTAACATTCTCCTTTAAATATTAATACAGAAAATACGAAAATAATTTCGAATTTTCGAATATTGGCCAAAAACATGTTCAAAAAGTTAAAAATTCGTATAAAAGTTTGGTGACTCCAAAAAATTTTATTATTTTTATATTCTCTAGGCATATAAAATAATTTTCTTATAGGTTTTGCCTTATTTAGAAATGTTCGAAAATAATTTCAAATTTTCGAACTTAGCCAAAAACTTAAAAATCTATTTTTTAATGCTGAATATTTTTATATTTCGTTTACTGGGGTACAAAAAGTTGTTTCTATACATTTTTTGAAACTTCGAAAATAAGTTCGAATTTTCGAACATTACCCAAACCAAATTTTTAACATTCTCCTTTAATTATTAATAGAGTATAGCTTAAATTTTGCTTTGGTGTAAAAAATGTTAAGTTCGAAAACTTAAAAATTGGTATAAAAGTTTTGTAACTAATATTCTTATACGTTTTGCGTTATTTAGAAATGTTCGAATTTTCTAACTTAGTCAAAAACTTAAAAACCTAATTTTTAATGCTGATTTTTTTTAAATTTCGTTTACTAGGATACAAAAAGTTGTTTCTATGCATTTTTTGAATCTTCGAAAATAACTTCGAATTTTCGAACATTACCCAAAACCAAATTTTTACCATTCTCGTTTAAATATTAATACAGAATAGCATAAATTTTAATTTTGGTGTAAAAGATTTTATGTTCGAATAGTTAAAAATTGGTATAAAAGTTTTGTGACACTAAAAATTTTATTATTTTTATATTCTCTAGGCATATATAATCATTTTCTTATACGTTTTTAGAAATGTTCGAAAATAATTTCGAATTTTCGAACTTAACCAAAAACTTAAAAATCGAATTTTTAGTGCTGAATTTTTTATGTTTCGTTTACTGGAGTAAAAAAGTTGTTTCTATATATTTTTTGAAACTTCTAAAATAATTTCAAATTTTCGAACTTATTTTTAGTGATGAAAAAAGGATTTTTTAATCAAAATCTTTCTTAAACTAAATTCGAGAATTATTGTTTTCTCTTTAGTATTTAATTTTACTTTAAATTTGAATATTTAAGTTAAATTTCTATATATTCTTATGCAAATATTCTTTATTAAATATCTTTTGTAAATTTTATTATATTTCATACAGATTAAGAGTCATAAAAGTTTAATACAAAATGGCTGACAAAGGTAATAAGTTTTTTGGAACAGCTATTAAATGCAAAACTAAACAACTTGTTCAGCGTATTACCAATTGAATTCGAAATAATATTGAATCTCAAACTAACTTTAACTGACTGTTTAACGATGTCGAAAGTAAAGAAGTAAATTTGTATCAAAACCATTCGAAAAACATATAAAAAACTAAATTTTTCATACATAATTGTTGGACTCACTTTTCTTTCGACATCGTGGAAACATTCAAATTTTAAATAGCTACTAAATTTTTGTAATTAAAACTTTCCTATTAAAATTCGTAATTGTAATTAAAAATTAAATGTAATTTGACTTACCCCTAGTTAAAAAAATAATCCTCAAAAGCAAATATCTGCGTATTTAGCTAGCTCTTCCTTTCCAGCAATTCCTATAGCTTTGTTTTTGATTAGCAAAATTTTGCATGCTTTGTGTTGTTACACTTGTTATTACAGCTCCTTTATTTTTAAGCCACCAATTAGCATGAGTTCTTTTTTCTGTGTTAAACAAATTTCTTTAATTATTTAAGCTAACTTTATCCTTTTCTAATTCCTTTAGACAACATGACACAACAAGGTCAAGTTTTTGACTCGAACGCCATGACCTTAACACGTTTCGTGTTACAGGAACAGCGTAAATTCAAAAATGCCACCGGTGATTTGTCACAATTGTTGAATTGTATTCAAACCTCGATTAAGGCTATTGCTTCGGCGGTACGCAAGGCTGGTATTGCCAAATTGCACGGTATTGCCGGTGATGTGAATGTACAAGGTGAAGAAGTTAAGAAATTGGATGTTTTGTCCAATGAATTGTTCATCAACATGTTGAAATCTTCATATACCACTTGTCTGATGGTGTCCGAGGAAAATGAACACTGCATCGAGGTGGAGGTTGAGAAACAGGTGAGCATTTTTAGATAAGATTTATTGAAAACAAAATTTAATTTCATTTTTGAATTGTTTATTTTTTGTAGGGCAAATACATTGTTTGCTTTGATCCTTTGGATGGTTCTTCCAACATTGATTGTTTGGTATCTATTGGCTCAATCTTTTCCATTTACCGCAAACAAACCGAAGGCGTACCCTGTGTACAAGATGCTTTGCAGCCTGGTAATCAAATTGTAGCTGCCGGTTATGCTTTGTATGGCTCAGCTACCGCTATTGTCTTGGCTTTGGGCAAGGGATGCGGTGTCAATGGATTCACCTATGATCCTTCTATTGGTGAATTTATCTTGACTGAACCCAATATGCGTGTACCCGAGAAGGGAAAAATTTATGCCATCAATGAGGGTTATGCTGCCGACTGGGAGGCTGGTGTTTTCAATTATGTTGCTGCCAAAAAGGATCCCTCTAAGGGTAAACCCTATGGCGCCCGTTATGTCGGCTCTATGGTAGCTGATGTTCATCGTACTATTAAGTACGGTGGCATCTTCATCTACCCCGCCACCAAATCTGCCCCAAATGGCAAATTGCGTTTGTTGTACGAGTGCAATCCCATGGCCTATTTGATGACTGAGGCCGGTGGTTTGGCCAGCAATGGCAAGATTCCTATTTTGGATATTGTGCCACAAAAGATCCATGAAAGATGTCCCATTTTCTTGGGCTCCAAATTGGATGTTGAAGAGGCTTTAGATTATTATCAAAAAGCATAATTTAGTCGGACAACAATTCTCTCCTATTGTGATTAGTTTTTAAGTTATGTTTTTTATTTTTTATTTAAATGTGTTTTTTTGTTTAATTCTAATGATTTTTTTTAAACGTTTTCTATACTGAAAATATATTAAAAAAAATAAAACCAAAATTTTTTCCAAAAAAATCTATAATTTTTATTATGTTTTGTATTACCTTATTAGTATAGTAGTTTAATATGAATTAGCTTTATGCTTTGGCATAAATGTATAACCCTCTGGTACTGGGCCCAACAGCATTTCACTTAACTTAACCCAATCTTGTGAGTTGGGCGAGCTCATTAATGTTTCCATTTCATCGCGTCCTCTAAATGATTGAGGTCTTTGATTGATTTTTTGCGGCGGCTCCATCATGAGATCGTAGGGTATGTAACGGTATAAGAAAGATTGCCATTCCAGCAAGAAACGTCTAGTGTTCTCTACACCTTTAGTATCGGAACCCCAATGTTCGAGGCCATAGTTCACATATTTACGCATCATTTCAAAACGTTCGGCAGAGGTAGGATCCCAATTCTTTTGTTCCTTGATTTCTTTGAAAATCCAAGGTTTTATTAAGGCACCACGGCCAATCATTACCGAAGATACATGGGGAGCAATTTTCTAGAGAAATCAATTGAAAAAAAAAACAAAAAAAAAATATTTTTATTAAAAAAAAAAAAAATTGTGGTAAAACAGCATTCGCTGGAAGAAACACAATCCTCTTATGGTGAATAGTATTCAAATATTTCACCTTTATTAAAAGGTCTGCACACAATTTATTGAGAACAAAATCTGCTTGCTTATAAATTGTTTTTACTTACCCTCTTTTCCATATAGTCTTCATAGCTTAAAATATCACCATTACCAATGACTGGTATATGTTTAACTTTGGCAGCACATGCCTCTATATATTCCCAATTAGCATTCTTGGTATAACGTTGTTCCCTTGAGCGTCCATGTAACTAAAATAAAACAAAACAGTTAATATATATTCTTGATTTCGTTAATATCTCAAAATTATTATACTCACCGTTACCGCAGAAGCACCCCACTCCTCTACCATAGGCATTAAATCATGGGCCACACGTTTATCTGCATATATGCCGGTGCGCATTTTCACAGTAAAGGGTATTAAAGGATTCATGGCCGCACAAGTTCTTACTGTCAATTCCAAAATATTAGTTCTCCTCATCAGGGCACTACCGCCTCCCTGTTGGTATATTAAATCGATGGGACAGCCAATATTTAAATCTAGAAAATCTACTTTGGCTGTTTCCTGCAACAACTGAGCTGTTTGTGCTATTATATTGGGATTATTGCCACATATTTGTACACCAAAAATATCCTCGGATTCATGACGCTTTGTAAGAGCCCATTCTTGGGTCATACCCTTAACCAAAGGTACACAACAGGCCATCTCACCACAGGTTATATCGGCTCCAAATTCTTTACAAATACGACGAAAAGGTAAATTACCCACTGTTGTTAAGGGAGATAATACTAATTTCTCAGCAAAGTCTATGGGTTTATTTTGTTTTACATCTCTGCCCTTTGTTTCCTCCTCATCCACACAAGATCCTACGGGTTTTTCTTTGTTCTCTTCTTCTTCATTTTGTTTTTGATCTTTTTCTGCTGCTTGTTTTTCCTTTCTCGCATCTCGCAATTTTTCAGATTCTGTTACCAGCTGCTTACATCTGGAAAAATCATAATCCCTTTTGCGCAAACGTATTTGCAATTCCGAGGTGATGCCATTGCATGTGGAAGGAGGTAAATTTTCATTATATTCCGGGTTTTTGATATTACGACCCTCGCTATCAAGATGACATTTGGCAAAACGACAGGTAACACCGCGAGGACAATAACCTTTGGCTTCATATACGGGACATTTTTCGGCCAAATCCTCAGGTTTATTGGCCATATATTGTTCCAAGTCATGGACATAGCGGCAATTTTCCAAAGCGCATTTCTTTTCGGTGGGACCATTTATTAAGGAATGACAGAGATGTAAATTGCGATCTTCTTTATAAATGGGACGATGCTAGAAATTTGGAAGGAGGAGGAAATATAGAATTTAGTGTAAAAACAAGTACATAAGAGTAATATTGAAAATAGTTTTTGAAAAAAAATTTTTTGGTAAAAAAAAATTATAAAAATTAAAAAAAAAAAAAAATTATGAAAAACTATTTTAATTTCAAAACTAAAAATTTTGTGAAAAATTATTTTTTTCCGATTGTCGTTTCGAATTTCTATCACTGGATGTCAATATTGTCTATGTTAATGACTTAGAGCTAGTTTCTTACTTGTCAGTTAAACTCAGCTTAACACGCTGTTATATTAATCCTAAACATATTTTGCCGGAATTTAACCAATGATTGTGTTTCTCACTAGTGGATTAATTTTGTTAGCATTGCCATACTTTTCAGTCAAATCACATGTTTATTCTTCAAATTGTTTCATATAAATATGGCAATACTATACATTTTATAAGAAAAAGCAACCGCGTTACATAACTTTTTTTGTAAATTTTAACTTTCTAAAAGAAAAAGCGACATAAAATGTATATTAAAAATTATATTGATGTTAATAAAGCAAATAAAAACAAAGAGCTGCTGTGCTGAATTGTTTATTTTATTTTCCATCTGTTTGTGCTTTGGCATTTTATACTTAGGTTTAACTCACCAATGATGCTCAGTTAAACCTAGATTATATAGCATATAAACAATAAGTGAGAAACACAATTTTTAGTTTAATTTAGGTTTAAGCGAAGAATGTAGATTATCTCTATCCCGGAAACTAGCTCTTAGATATCCAGATATAGATCATAAATCGATGTAGTCCCACGAATTCCTTCCGAAACCTTTCCTTTAGAATGCTAGTAAACAATTTTCTTTATGACAATTCACAATAGTTAAAACGTTTCGTTAGAAGGATAAGTTTCGGTAGCTCAAAATTTCCTTTAGAAGGATAGATCTCGATAGCTAAAATACCAATTAGAAGATTAACTGACGCTTGCTCAAAATTGACTTTAGAACAATCCTCGCTACTCTGCTACTTCAAAAGGAAATCTCTTTAAAAATATTTCTCGAGGAACAAATCAAGATCCCAGTACATTTTCATTTTTTTTTTTTCAGTTAATATTCATATTTTTAGTGTTGACGGCATTTGAGAGCTATCAACACCAACAAAATTATTAAAATGCAAACTGTTTCGACGATCTTAATTTATGCCTTTCTCAATTTTAATTTCATACCTTATTTTGTCCCCTTTTCCGATCCTTTTTATTATTTTTCTGAAATTTTCTTCCTTTACCATTCTTATCAGTCTCAGTAGTCTGTTCGTTTGTGGGGTTACCTTCTCCTTCTGAATGTTTTCTTTTGTTGTTTTCCTCTTTATTTACATTCTCAGCGGCTGCTGCATTTTTCTTAGCATCTTCAACTAAATATCTGCACAAGAATTTTTTAATTACAATTTATTGCTTTTATAACGCCAATATTTAACACAAAAACTTACTCCGGTTTTATATAACATATGCCAGGTTCCATTTTTTATAAAATATTGCTTTAAATTACACTTTTTTTAATAGAAATATAATAAAATATTTAACAAATTCTTGCTAGAACTTGCTACACGTGCGACTCGAATGAAAACAAAACTAGAATGAGTTGAAAAGAAGAAAGAAGAGAACAAGAGCCAGACAACAGGGTGATTCATAAATTATTGACAATAAAAAAGGGTTGCCTGTTTCAAGAATTTAATAAACATTGAAATTTAGAAAAGAATTTCAGCCAATAAATTTAAATAAATAAGAAATTGTATTAATATTATTCAAATATTTTAAAATTGACTTAAAATTCATTATTTTAATTACAAAATATTAAAATTTTAATGATTTTTTATAAAGATTTTTTCACAACTTTTGCCGTGGCAACTCTGATATAAAGTTTAAAGAGAAATAGAAAAAACAGCTGTGTTTTGTTTACATTTTGTATTTGTTTTTGTGCTAAAATACCGGGTTGAATAACTTCTCATTACAATAATTAAAAAGTTAATAAATGTTTAGTTGTTTATAAAAATGGTACAATTATTTAGTTTTTTACTTAAAGCCACCAAAAAGGTAAACGTATTAACTTAATTACCCGTTTAAATTCTATAAATAATTAACTTTTTATCCTTAGCCACCACGAGCTCACATGAGAGGCGGCAATGTTTTCCTAGACACTTTACGTTTAACAGTTAAAGGAGGTCATGGTGGCAATGGTATACCCAAATATGGTGGTATTGGTGGCCAGGGAGGCTGTGTCTACATAGAGGCCAAGGAAGGTGTAACCCTAAGAAATTTAGCTCAAAAGTATAAGGAAAAAAAGGCAGCCGCCTCTAGTGGCGAAGACAGCAGTAAGGTGCGTATTTTAGGCAGACGTGGAGTAGATGAGAAAATTGAAGTTCCTGTGGGTGTACAAATCTATGATGAAACGGGTAATCTTGTAGCAGATCTTAATGAACCCGGTTCGTCGTGTATTGCAGCTGGTGGTGGCTTGGGTGGTTGTACCGGGACAAATTTCCTGGGGAAACCAGGTGAACACAAAGTAGTCAATTTGGATTTAAAGCTAATTGCTGATGTGGGTTTGGTGGGCTTTCCAAATGCCGGCAAAAGTACGTTTTTAAAGGCGATTTCGAATGCAAAGCCCAAAATAGCCTCATATCCATGTATGTATGAAATAAAACAAAATATTTCTAAGGAAATTCCTACAAAAAAAATAAGATTAGCATAAAATAGCATAAAATAAATTGCAAATTATTATTTTCAATTAATCTTTATAAATTTCTGTTGCAGTTACCACCATTAGACCGCAAATTGGCACAGTAAACTACAGCGATTTACGCTCCATAACTATAGCCGATTTACCCGGTCTAATTGAGGGTGCTCATGCCAATTTCGGCATGGGCCATAAATTCCTCAAGCACATAGAACGCACACGTCTATTGCTATTTATGGTTGATGTATTTGGTTTTCAATTAAGCGCCAAACATGAAAAACGTGATTGTATACAAAACATTTTTGCCCTCAACAAAGAATTGGAACTATATGATCCCACATTGCTGGAAAAACCATGTGTTTTATTGTTAAATAAAATGGATGTAACAGGTGCCAGTGAAATACTTAAAAACAGTAAGAATTCCATAGAAAATCTTGAAAACAAATTAATGGAATGCCCGCCAGAAATAAGACCCGAAAAGGTATTGAAATTTGAGCGTATAATACCAATATCGGCCAAAAATGCTTCTAGAATATCTGAAGTTAAAAAGGAACTGAGAAAAGTTTTAGATGAACAGGCCGAAAAGGAACAGTTGACCGATGAGTTTGAGCTGAAAGAAACATTGAGGAGAAAAGTGTTTGAAAGAGGACCTAAAATTACATAAATTACATTTTAAGTTTTAAGGTGAGCTTAATGTTTTGTTAAAATTTAGAATGTGTTATGAAATATATTTTTAATCAAACTTACAGATTTGCGGGAATTAGTAACAAATTTAACATTACAATGAGCCCACCTGTAAGGTAATATTTTATTAATACAAATTTTAGACTAACAAGAAATAAAAAGAAAAAAAGTTCTCAATAATAACAAGAAATAAAAAGAAAAATATTAAAGATTAAAACAAGCTTTACCTTAATATTAGAAGCTTTTAAGTAACGCTTTGTTTTAATAGCGGTCAGATTTAACAGTTTACTTAAAATTTCTTTATATTTTGTTATTTTTCTGATTAATTTAGATAATTTCTCACCAAAAACAAGGGCCGAATTATAACATTCATGATCGAATGAGCTATCGTAACAAACAATAATTGAGATATCTAAATTATAATAAAATGTAATCACAAATTAGAAAATTACGTTAAATTTTACTCGATTTGGAATGTGGTAATTGATTAGGCGTATTTAAAATTTCTTAAATTTGTTCATTGTTTTTTAATTAATATTTATCTAAATCTCTTAAATCTGACCAGCTCTAAAACACAGTTTCCTCTTTAGATTTTATACTTACTATTTCCCATTGAAAAAACGGAAATAATAATAAACAATTTAACAAGAATGCTGCTACTATCAGCAATGATTTATAGTGATCCAACAACAATAAGCAACCATCATTCTCCACACCAGACGCCAGTGCTTCAGTATGTTTTCTGTTACAACTATGCCAACCACTTATGGCTACACCGACATAACAATGGTATAACCAAACTCCAATAACATTATGAATAATACATATAGATTCACGAAGATCACCGGCCGGCATGACACAAAAAACCAACAAAGATAAACCAATCTAGCGAAATATAAAATAATAAATTTCAAATCAAACGATTATAAGTTACCATATTCCACCTGAGCAAAATAACTATAATATATGATAAAGGCCGGGAAACCATGCATATATTGCCATTCCGGGTCTTCCAATTTCCGTAGCGAATAATACATTAAAGCACATACTATGGCATGCAGAAAAGCATGCATATATTTTATGGTGCGTGTTTCAACGTCCTGCAAAATGCGAAACAAGCTGAGAGCTTCATGAAAAGGAAAGTTTATTTTGGGAACATTAGATTTATAATTGTAGTTGTAGTTTACCTGTAGCCATTGCCAGCAATCCCAGCAGACTGTAAAAACCATGTTCAGTGGGAGATTCGAAATGTTTGGATTTTTCCTTAAAAAATTTAATAGCCCTAAATACCACAGTCATGTGGACTAAGTAGATTAGTAAGGCAAATATTGTTGTCGCCAGTTTCATATTTGCAAAGATTTTTTTTATAAATTATCGGAATAATATTTATGGACTAAAATTAGCTGCCAAAGAAAAACTGTTTTATATTTTTGGCAGTGATCGAAAATGATTAGTTAAATTTATTTTGAATACAGGGCGCAGATTTTGTTTTTTCTTTACTATGGTATGAGACTTGGCCAAGGATTGTGACAGCAGCAACAACATTCGAATATTGAAGAACTGTTCCAACAAAACCTTTATATTATCAACCTCCTTCCTCTAGACCCTCTTTTTAATGATCCAGAGTGATTTTCGATTTTTCACATAAAAATCCATATTTGGTGGGAAATAAGAGCGATCTTAGATCCTTGCACTTTTTCCTCTAGGAACTCTTATGAACGATCTAAGAGCGATTTTAGATTTTTCATATAAAAATCGATATTTGCTGGGTAATAAGAGTGATCAGGACCTCTTATTAACGATCCGTGAGTGATTTTAGAAAGATCTATGACTGATTTTAGAATTTTCATATTAAAATCCATATTTGCTAGGAAATAAGAGCGATCACAGATTATTGGCTTCCCCTATAGATAGAATCGGAAAATTGATTTCAAAACAAATAATTCCGAAATCTTTTAGAAAACAAACATTGGAAAAATGGCTTCCTATGATCCTTTTTATACCCTTCACCTTCGTGAGAAGGGAATATATAAGTTTGTCATTCAGTTTGTATATATATTCTGGATCCTTATAGATAGCGGAGTCGATTAAGCCATGTCCGTCTGTCTGTCTGTTGAAATCAATTTTCTGAAGACCCCAGATATCTTCGGGATCCAAATCTTCAATAATTCTGTCAGACATGCTTTCGAGAAGTTTCCTATTTAAAATCAGCAAAATCGGTCCATAAATAACGGGGATATGAGCAAAAAACCGGGACAACCTCGATTTTTGACCTATTTTAGGATTACTAAGTCATTAATATAGACAATATGGATATCTAATGATAGATATTTCAAAGTCCATTGCAACGATGTAGATAAGGCTATAGTAAGTTGGACCTACAATGGGTCAAAATTGGGAAAAATATTTTTTAACCCGAATTATTTTTTTATCAAAAAATGTTTTTTGTCATAAATTTTTTTCAAAAAAAAAAAAAAATTTTTTAAAAAATTTAAAAAAAAAAAATTTGAAAAACAATTAAAAAAAAATAAAATTTTGTTTTCCTAAAAATATTTAAACAAATTTATTTTAAAGTAAAATTTGGTGAAGGGTATATAAGATTAGGCACAGCCGAATATAGCTCTCTTACTTGTTTTTATTAATATATTAATTAATATATTGGCTTCAGAAAGTTGATTTCAAAAAAGATAATTCCGAAATCTTTAAGAACCCAACATTGAAACAAATGATTACCCATCATCCCTATAGATTCACGACTTATGCTTTTTATTATAATATTTGTACGGACAGTTGATTTCAAAACAGACAATTCCGCAATCTATTAGGAACCAAACATTCGAACATTATGGCTTCCCATAATCCCTTTTGAATATGTTCTTTTTTATTATATTTGTTGGCTTCCGAAAGATGATTTCAAAATAGACAAACTGACATTGTTTAAGCGAGTTCCCATTCTATTAGGAACCAAACATTCGAATATTATATTTGAATTCAAAATTCGATATCAAAATCATTTTAAATTTGGGAATGAAATTTTTGTATTGATAACACTAATAAATAAACGGCGTTAAAATAATTTTTTAAACATTGAAATGTTTAAACAAAAGTATAAAAATTATTTAAAAAGCCAAACTATTTTAATTATAAATAACTGCAAAAAATGGCTTCCCATAATCCCTATAGATTTGTGGTATATGCCATTTTTATTATAATGTTTGCGACTATAATTATAGATTGTTTACTATATCCCATACTATGGACCAGCATATTCTTTTATGCCCTAACCCAAGGTATGTTTGGAAAGATAACTTTATAATAAATACCAGATTTATTTAAATAGTAATCACTTTATTATAGCTTTATTGATATTCCGTTTGTTTGGTCGCAATGGTGCCACCATCCTGCTTCATATTCTGACAACAATTACCCTCTTATTAGCGGTATATTTACACTATTATGATGATTGGGGTGCTCAAGATTATGAATATTATCGTGAACCTCTTACAAACTATAAGCTAGTTATGGAGTCCGAGTCTAAGGCCAATAAATTACCGGTTAGAACTAACTACATAGCATTTTGGCTTAGTTATCCCTCGGCTTGTTTGGTAATTTGTTTAATTTAATATTTAAAAATTTTTTAATAAGAATTTCTTTTTAGGTGTTTGTCTCTATAACCGGCATCTGTTGCATTTTAAATTTATCCTTAAATGTCCGTAAAATGTTTGCTGCCCTGCATAGTGTGTTGGGGCTTAGTATAGCCATGATCTATTTCCTAGTTTGTGTGTTTTATGCTCAGTACTTCAAGACCTATGATGTAACAGTGACCATTAAAATATTTTATTATCTGACATTTTTATTGGTTATGTTATGTCCCCAACTGGTTAACTATTCGCAGATACTTAGCAAATTATTTAAGGAGGAAGATGACGATGATGAGGAAGAAGAAGTTGTGGAATTAGAAGTTGAAGTTGACAAAGATAAAGATAAAGAAAAACTTGAAAAAAATAAAGATAAAGAAAAAATAGAAAAACCTAAAGAAAAGGCTGAGAAAAAGCCATAATTAAATATTTGTTAGGTTATTTTGAATTTTTCTGCAATTAATAAATTGTTATTTTCTAATAATTCTAATTCAAATCAGTGTTATATTAAACAAAAGTTGAATGTTCCCAGGATAATATGAGGACAATAAAATTAATTTCAAATAAAAATAATTTTAAAATCTAAATTCTAAAAATTCAAAATAAACAAATAAAATCATTCGCCAGATCTTTAAGAAATTATTTCAGGAATATGCCTGTAATCACCTAAATCGGCTCTAAAATCATTTTTTCAAACAGTTTTAACGAATAAATAATATTTTTTTTATTTTTCAAAAGATATTTAATTTTTTCTATTTGAAATGGAGGTTTTCAAATAATTATTAATTTAAAAAAAACTAAAAATTTGTATTTTGAGACTACACTGGTAACCCCGATTACGATACAAAATTAATTACGTTAAAAAATCAGTGATGGCAAAATCAGTGGTACAATTTGTCATGCAGAAAATGGTACATTTTCTGGTTACTTGGTCCTATTAATTTAATTTTCTTTAGAAATTTATATTTTAAAACCTTTTTGAATAAAATAAAGGCACAGAGATATAAAATAAACACATATAATTGCTATTACAAGAAAATAATAAGTAATTTTCCATCATTAATATTAAATAATAGTTATTTTGTTTAAATATTTTCAGTTTCGCTATTACAGGGATTTCACTAGGAATTTCTCCCGTTAAAAGTTTTTAAACAAGTTTCACTATGATTGCAGTTTTTACCCCAAAAAATATCAAAAACTTTGAACAACCTAAAATGAAAAATTGTTTCTGACATATCAATGCCAGTTGGGCCTTATCACAACAGAAGATTTAAAGATTTTTAAATGTTCTATGCGTCCAAAGCGTTACATGACAAAAATTTCCCATGTTTGTACTAAATAAATGTTAAAGGATGCTAGTCAATTTACTTCCTAACCTCAAATTACAAATAAATCAAACAAAAAATGTTAAATACGAATCGCACCCGGTTTGTTGGGTACGTCCTTCGTTTGTATGTCGGGCTTAGTAATTGTACCGAAAAAGAAGTTTATTTGCATTTTAGGACACTTAATGCCCTCCGTGATAGACGCTGTCTTTTGGGTCAATTACAAAGGTAATTTCAAAAACAATGCTACCCTTGCTTACCCGAATCAAGACCTTCCAGTAGTTTACCGTTAAATCCTTATTCTGGCCTTCAATGAATGACAGAGTCCAGCTGGTAGGTGCTTCAGGCGCTTCGAGAAAATATCCTACAAATATTTCCGCCCATAGAACCTCTTATTCCTTTACAACCTTTAGCTCAGCTTCCTTCCAAGGTTCCTTGATCCATTGTGCTGAATCCTTTTCATTGCAGTTAAAAACAAGCCAGCCAGGTTTAAAAGTGCAGCCTGCTAATTGTGGTTTTATAGAGCTCTATTTCATCACCACAATTTGTCCAGTACTGCTGCTTTTATAAGCTTTAGCTTGTCATCAGACCATATTGCCATCGAAAAGTCTGATGGAATTACAATTTGAGCCAGATCCCTGTACAAAGGTAGTGTCTATGCTTTTGGTAGCAGGTTTGCCATCTGCAGAAGTTAATCCGTCTGACCTACCTCTCTTCCTGGTAATTTCAAGGTCACGCAGCTGGCTTCGAACTTCTTTCATTGGTTTTAGATACATTATTCTTTTCGTTTTCGTGCAACCCCACATAATTTTGATCTATCGTTCACAAGTTTTGTCTGGTGTCATCGGTATTGGCGGATGTATAGGATTGCATATTAGGCGTTGACTCCATTAACGGCTCTTATTGATCCGTTAGGATAGTTACCACAATTGATTCGGGACAAGAGTTCCCCAACAACAAGATATCATCCATTTCTTCGATTAAATGATCCTTCCACAGGTTCATTTAGATCCATAACGTGCTGTTCCGGTTTGTTTACCTTACAATAACGGTTTTTTTGCCCTCCTGAAAAATTGAGTTTTTAAGATAGAGGATATTGAATATAGCACCTCGATATACAATATTGCAGTCAGAAAATTGAGTTGTGACGGTCTTGCATTAAATATTTATCAGGTATAGACAGGGGGTTAACATTATTAAAAAAAAATAGCAAATTATGACAAAACCTTAAAATCTGAAAAAACTAATTCCGGAAGAGCTCAACAATTTGCAATATTTGTTACAAATCAAAATATTTTGAAAATTACACAAATAGCATATGCAATTTGGAACCTTTTTGCCACATTGGTACTTTCTTCAGCCCAATTGGATAATGAATGTGTACAAAATAACCAAACACCACATGCCAGCACAAATTTTTTAATCAGTTGTCAAAGTGGCACCAAACGGAGTGGTTGTATATTTTTCGTGTACGGCAAATCTGCGATACTTTTTTACAACAGCTTTTTCAACAAAAATAAAATCAAAATAAACCATAAAAACGCATTAAAAACAACATAAATCTATTTACAACCAATAAATACATGAAAATCTATAAGAAAATTACATGAAATTTGCCGAAAATGTGAGATTTTTAATGGAAAATTCAAAAGTGAAAAATTTTTCTAATTGGGAAGTCAGATTACAAAGCTTAACACGAACGAAGAAAAAAATATCAAAAAGTAGAAGTAGAAAAAAAAATGTGAATACATAAAGGCACAAAAAAAAAATATGGTATATAAAGAGAGTGCAAATAAATAATAAGAGGAGAGTGAAAATGCAATGAAATAACAAAAAAGAGCGAGAGAATGTGTTTATGTTTTGGTTTGGTTTCGTAAATAAATAAATACAAAAAAAAATATAATACAAAAACACAGCAGCAACAATAATAACAACAACAAGAGCTAAAAGAAGTGGCGGTGTGTTTATATTTTGATTTGATTTTAGCCGGTTTGTTGTTTGTTTATTTTCGTTTTCTTTTATTTGGTGTAATTCTCGTGCGTATGTTTAAGTGCGTAAATTTCATAGGAATTTCGTGTTTACATTGTTGTTGTGGGGAAACTTAATGTTTACAAAATGTCACAAAATAATCAACGTAAACATTATCACATACATGCTCCCTATCAACACCCCCAACAGCAGCAGCAGCAACAACAGCAGCAGGCTCAACATCATCATCACCACTTAAGTTCATCGCAACAGCAGCAACATCATCATCAGCAACAACAACAGCAATGGTACTCCCAACAACATTATCAACATGGTCTTCACATCAGAGATTCGCGCCATATCCAGCATTCTCAACATCATCATCACCATTCGCAACAGCAGCAACCACATCACAATCATACAATGGCACCACATATGTTTACAAGTGGTTATGTTGGTATGACACCATCCGGTGGAGTTGTAGGCGGTGTTGGTGGTGCTAGTACAGCTAGTGGTGGGGTGGCAGTGCCGAGTTCAGCACACAATGCTGCAACAATGGGCTCTACACATAATATGCCGGCTTCTTCATCGTCGGCACATCATTATTCTTCTGCTTTGGCTGCTACGAGTGCGAGTGGTGGTGGGTCTGTTGCCAGCAATGCAGCTAGTGCAAGTAGTGGTGGTGGTGTTGGTGGTGCCTATGTTGGTCGTAGCAGAATCTTTGACCTTGAAATGTTAACAGCACAACCTACACAACAACATACCCAACATGGTGTAGCATCTGCTGCACATTCACACTCTATGCTATCTAGTGGCAGTACGAGTGGACGAGCAGGATTTGATGCCTATTCCCATAACTCCTTATACTCACAACCAAATCAACGACATCATTCTTCTGCTCCTGCTACCACACATCATCATCTGGCTGCTGCACATCATTCGTCAGCAGCTCATTCCCTACATCCTCATCATACTCATCATCATGCTCAACAGCCACAACACCACACAAGCCAGTCGTCTCTTCATCATCATCAGCAGCAGCAGCAACACCACCAACAACAACAACAACAGCAGCCACCGCCGCAGCAACATTATTATCATCATGCTCCACAAACTGCTCTCCATCGGCCACATTCTCAAGTTATGCCCCCCATGTTACAACACATTAAATCTGAGCCAGTAGAGCAAATAACCGTAACACCCTCTATACAAACCGAGGAAATCATCATCAAATGTAAGTTGTTGTTTGTTGTCACATTGTATGTATGTTTTAAGGAAACAATGTTGGTTTTTTTATATTTAATTTTGCTTTCCTGTGTGAAAACAAAGTTTTGTTTTATTTTTAATAGGCATTTTAGTAAATATCAACAACAACTTTAATGTAGTTTCTTAGTAATATGTCTGCCATTATTTGGTAGCCAAAGGAAGGAATAACAATGAGAGGGTATTTATATACTCGTCCGCGCCAAAGCGTAACAAATACAAAATGATTGTTCGTTCATTATAAATTCGTTAAATCGTTCAGAATGGGACTATCCAGTATTAATATCGTGTGGCTTATAGGACAAGTTTCAACGACTTTTCCTTATAATAACGACTAATTGTTATAAGTTAAATTCAATATTATGGCTTAAGTTCACATGGCTCTCAATACAGAGACTAAAATATGTAGCTAAAGATCGCCCACATCAAAAAAGGCTCTAGTTAAGTCAGTACAAGATCCATATTTTAAAGCAGTGTTTTTTAATCTTTATATATTTGAACATACAATTAGTCCTTTGAATAATAGTTCTTGCTTGCAGCTCTTTGTTAGCTACAACCATATAAACAGGAAGAAAATAAATTGATTTTTTTGTTGAATTGCTATCGGTATGGCTCTGTATGCAGGACAATGATTTAAAATACCATGAACAATACGGTCACGATAGCTTTGTCGCTATGCTGCATCTGTCGCAATACTGCTTGGGACTATTAAAAGCAGAAACTTCAGACATTAACTTCAGAAGACTGACAATAAGTGGCATAAAATGGAAACATGCGGAAACGCTCTTGAACAGGAATCAGAAGGACATTTTTTAGGCGAATATCAGTGATAATGCGTCCGGACACGAGATACTTCAACAATTATTTTGTGTTTGGTTTTATGATGTGGTTTTTTTACATGTTGTCGAAAGATCTTTTATGGGGGAAACTCTTTTATGTTGACGAGTGAGACTTTCGTCATTCCGAACCGTAGATTCAAGTGATTTACGTTAAACACATAACTAATTAAATATCTGAAGGCAAAGAATTCCAATGTTATTAATTATTCAGGTTCAAGTTCATTAAATTAATTTCCTTACCCCCATTAACACGAAGTCTGGTTAGGTGCTAACTAATAGTTATACTGTCGTTTAAAATTATTTTTGTATGAAAACTGTCAGTATAACTATTAGTTAACACATAACCAGACTTCGTGTTACTGGGGGTTAGAAATACAATTTTATTTTATTAAATTTTCATAATTTTAAAAAATACAGATAAAGTTATTTTTAGACACATGGCAGAATTCCATTAAAAAATGTATACAGTCCAAAAAAAATTTATATATCGGAGTTCAAATAGCCAAAAAAAACTGTTATTTACATTCAATAGAATCTACATTAAGTTTCATTTTTAATTAAGCAATAAAATTATCCTCAATCTTATATAATGGATGTTCCGTTTAAAGAAGTGCAGTACATTGATACACAAAAACTCCCACTCTTTAACTCAAGATGTTCAAGATTGGTAAAAAATTGTTTCAGTGAAAAAAAAAATTTGGGAAAACCGTCAGTAGCAGAGACCTTCTAAAATGATGGTGAAGTTTGCTTCAAGAATCTTCTCCGTGTCATATCAGTAGGATTGGTCACAATGGATCTTAGCCTTTGATGACCTTGAAAACATCTATTATCATTATTTTAAGGGGCAGGACCAGGATCTTTATTCATAACCCTCCACTACACTCCAATCTTCTTTGATTATCAGCGCTTTTATCCATATTAACCAGAGTCTGACAGAATAATCGGCCTAATGCCGGGCCGTATTTGGCCGAATTCCGAAACTTTTGTAATGAAAAATACTTAAATTATATTATTATCAAATGTCGCGTATATTTTTTTTACCAATTTTTTATTAGCAATTTTTTAA
The DNA here is from genome assembly GCF_958450345.1 of Calliphora vicina. Classification (NCBI taxonomy): domain Eukaryota; kingdom Metazoa; phylum Arthropoda; class Insecta; order Diptera; family Calliphoridae; genus Calliphora; species Calliphora vicina. The sequence goes on from NC_088781.1 coordinate 132,415,105, forward strand.
CAAAAGAGAAATTTCGAAAAATTTATTTTCTTATCAAAAAGTTTAAATTTTTTAATTTTTTTTTTTTTAAATAGAAGATTCGGATGTGTTCGTTTAAAAATTAGAAACAAATAGAGAAATGCAGCACACTGTGGGCTTTGAAATGTCATATAGTACACTTGAGCATAGTGTTGAACTGTAAGAGGGCTCTAGAAGCGTTATTGGAACTATTCACAATCAGATTGTGTTGGGTAGCAGGGCACTGTAACATACAGGGTAATGAAATAACAGAAAAACTGTCCAGACAGTGTTCAGGAATGGACTGCTCAATTGTAGCCTTCAGATGACTTATGTAGGATGTACGATTATATTGAGGAATGATGTGGAACTTTCAGAACTTTACACGACTTCAACCCAGCATTTAAATTTACGAGCTGCTTTAATTATAGAAGTGTTCGGTGCTCTTCGAAAAAACTCCTAAATAACTTACAAATATAATTGATTTATCAATTTGTTGCGTATATTCCTGGTTCGGTTGCTATTTAAATTCGCCCAACCAATTACTGAGATATAGGCAAAAAACTGCGACTGCTTCGAATTATTTTTTTTTTTACATATTTTTATCCAACATTTATTTCACCAAAAATTTATTTTTTTTCAGTAAATTTGTTTTATTATTTATTTTCTTATCAAAAAATATTTAACCCAAAATGTTGGTTATAATAACTTCTTTTGATTTGTGGAAAGCAAACATGCAAATAATTAAATGCTTTCCACATCTAAAGTTCAATATGTTTTCTAGTTATAATTCCCAGTCAGTTTAAACCCATGGTAGGCGTTCATATTGTTCAGGTTACGATGATTTTCGTCAAACAACCCGAATGTGAACAAAAGAGCGTAATAGAGCGTAAAAATACACACAATTCATTCAGTTTCTTGATGTTGTTGTGGATATTTTATTTTTTACCCAAAAGAGCACACAAATTAAATGCCTCTTTTTGCCTACCAACGGTTTAAACGCTTAAATCTCAAACATAATTTTAGGTTTGGAATTTTGTATTTAAACTACAAGGAAATATATGCCAAATTGATTGAAATTTATCATATGTCATCATCATAATATATATATGAGGAATCTTGCTAATATTCGTTAGAATGTGAAAACTACGATCATTATCACATTTTCCAAAAAAAAAAAAACACATTTGTAAATAAAAATGCTTGTTTTAGTATTTAACAACGCAAAAATACAAATTATTTTGGATACCTTTTGGATCTACAATTCAATATTTTCTACTTCCATATTCCAAATAATTTTTTTTTCTCTATGTTTTATAAAACATATTTTGTATGCACATTTTTTTTATAAGAATTTTTAATTTATATTTTTTTAACCGCAACACACAATAAGATATTAAAGAACTGAACGAGAATCTAACTAGAACTGAATAGAACTGAACTAGAACTGAACTAGAACTGAACTAGAACTGAACTAGAACTGAACTAGAACTGAACTAGAACTGAACTAGAACTGAACTAGAACTGAACTAGAACTGAACTAGAACTGAACTAGAACTGAACTAGAACTGAACTAGAACTGAACTAGAACTGAACTAGAACTGAACTAGAACTGAACTAGAACTGAAGTAGAACTAGAACTGAACTAGAACTGAACTAGAACTGAACTAGAACTGAACTAGAACTGAACTAGAACTGAACTAGAACTGAACTAGAACTGAACTAGAACTGAACTAGAACTGAACTAGAACTGAACTAGAACTGAACTAGAACTGAACTAGAACTGAACTAGAACTGAACTAGAACTGAACTAGAACTGAACTAGAACTGAACTAGAACTGAACTAGAACTGAACTAGAACTGAACTAGAACTGAACTAGAACTGAACTAGAACTGAACTAGAACTGAACTAGAACTGAACTAGAACTGAACTAGAACTGAACTAGAACTGAACTAGAACTGAACTAGAACTGAACTAGAACTGAACTAGAACTGAACTAGAACTGAACTAGAACTGAACTAGAACTGAACTAGAACTGAACTAGAACTGAACTAGAACTGAACTAGAACTGAACTAGAACTGAACTAGAACTGAACTAGAACTGAACTAGAACTGAACTAGAACTGAACTAGAACTGAACTAGAACTGAACTAGAACTGAACTAGAACTGAACTAGAACTGAACTAGAACTGAACTAGAACTGAACTAGAACTGAACTAGAACTGAACTAGAACTGAACTAGAACTGAACTAGAACTGAACTAGAACTGAACTAGAACTGAACTAGAACTGAACTAGAACTGAACTAGAACTGAACTAGAACTGAACTAGAACTGAACTAGAACTGAACTAGAACTGAACTAGAACTGAACTAGAACTGAACTAGAACTGAACTAGAACTGAACTAGAACTGAACTAGAACTGAACTAGAACTGAACTAGAACTGAACTAGAACTGAACTAGAACTGAACTAGAACTGAACTAGAACTGAACTAGAACTGAACTAGAACTGAACTAGAACTGAACTAGAACTGAACTAGAACTGAACTAGAACTACAGCTGAACTGTGACTCCTCGTTTTTTTTACAACATAAATTTTTTTCACCAAAATTTTTTTTAATAAAAAAATTTTAATTTAAAAATTTATTTAAAAATTTAAGAACTGAACTAGAATCTGAAGTAGAACTAGGGCTGAACTGTGACTCCTCGTTTTTTTACAACATAAATATTTTTCACCAAAATTTTTTTTCAAAAATTTTAATTTTAAAATTTTATTTAAAAATTCTATACAAATAGAAACATATCAGCATTTTTTAAATCGGTAATGGGAAATTTTGTTAAGATAAAAAACAAATGGTTACCTTTAAGCTGCCGTTACCGAAATAACTGCAACTACCGTTACCGCTCAATTACAGTTACCGATATATTGGCAAATAACATTACCTCTAAATACCAATATTCGATAAATAATTTAATAATTTAATTTAAAAATACAAAGTTTTTATATTAAAAACTAGTTGATCGCCCCGGCTTCGCCCGGTAGCATTTACTAATGTTAGTTCTTCAAGTTTATCCAATCCGCATACTCCTGTCTGTTCATATTTATTTGCAAATCTATCTAAATTTGTACTGCGTACTTTAGGGAGCTTTTTTTATTACATGTGACTGGAATCACAAAAAAAAAAATTTCCTAGTTTTAACCGGAATTGTTGAATTTTTTTTCCTTACAAACCATCTCCTGAAAATTTCCGTTCTCACGTGATGACATTAAATACATGGACCATTTCATTTTTATATATATAGATTGAGTTTATTGAAATCTACAGAATTTAAATTGTAATACAATACAATGTCATCTCTGTCAACTTATTTTTAATTTTTGTACAATAAATTTTGATTAATAATTTAATTCAGATTGGAATTACCGTTATTATTAACCGTTAGAGCTAATGTACCGTTACCGAAATAATCCAAAATACCTTTAAGGCTAAATCTCGAAATAATCCAACCTTGAAAAATACAATAAAATCACTTTTAATTATTACATTATTTAAATTATAAATACACATAGATCGGAAAATCTCCTGTCAAAACATAAGTGGAGAGAATGTATTTGTAAAAAAAATATGTAAAAAGAAAAACAACACTCGTATGTGTTATTATTTTGAGTATTTTTTTGTTTGATTTTTAGTCTTCTAATTTCCCCTCTATGTATATTTCTCTATAGTTTCAATAATTAAAATTTGATATTTTAATATGAACTAAACTGAATATTATTGAAATAATTTATATTTTTATACGTTAAACAAAAAGAAGAACAATATTCAGTTTTGTAATAAATTTCTTTGGAGATTTACTGACATTTCTTAATATAATAAAGGCGTAGCTAATTTTGTTTTTTTTTTCAAAAGTATCAATGTAAAAAGTGTAAATTAAATAACTTCATTGAAATAATAAAAAAACATTTTAAATGGGAAATAAAATGTGATGTTTCTTCTTATTAAAAATAGCATTAAAACTTTTTTGTGTCTAAAATTTAATGGATTTTATTAAGTTTTTTCCTTCTACTGTAAAGTGACAAAAAAATCGAGTTACGCCTTTTTTATATTAAGCCATCGATATATAAAAATTAAATGGTCCATATATGCAATGTCATCACGTGAGAACGGCTGGAGCGATTTGGCTGATTTTTTTTTATTCGATTCGAAATTTTCAGGAGATGGTTTGTAAAGAAAAAAAATTAAAAAATTCCGGATAAAACTCCGAAATTCTTTTTTTTTTTTTGTGAGTCCAGTCAACAGTAATAAAAAAGCTCCCTAAAGTATGCAGTACAAATTTAGATATTTTATTTGCAAATAAATATTAACAGACAGGAGTATGCGGGTTGGAGAAACTTGAAGAACTAACATTAGTAAATGCTACCGGGCGATCAACTTATATAAAATGAATAGAATGGTTAGAATTTTGTTAAGGAAATCATTTTAAAATATTGCTTTTTTTTGAAAAAAATATTCTGAAAGAACTAATAACGGTCATTAGGTAATAATAGGTTTATTATTAACATTATGAAAGGAATATATAAGTATTTCAATTATAATACGACAAGGTTATTTAATTCGTAAATAATTTAAAAGATTTATTATAAAGTAATTACAAAATATTAACAAGACACGAATATAAATTATGCTGAGTAGATGAATTTGTGTTACAAATATTAATTTTTTTATTATAATAATAAAAAATTCATATTTTCAAATTCAATTAACGAAAAAAAATTAAAATCAAAAAACAGAAAACAGAAAAAACCTACAAAATGGGTAGAAAAAAAAGCAAAGAAGAAAAACTAAAAATTGATGATATAATCAAAAAAATGTTCTACATTGCAGTTTTTATTGTTAGGTAGAGAGAAATACATTGAAAATTTTTTGTAAATGGAAAGAAAATAATCTATAATTTTTAGTATGTATCCAGCAAGAGCTGAGTAAATATTTACAAAGAGCATCATCGTCATCAACAACATCATTATCATCGTCAGCATGAATGTGTACTTGGGCGGTGAGGGACGACGATTATGGTGACGACGAAACCAAAAAAAAAAAAAACAAGCACGACGATGGAGACGACTACTACAGAACAACTACAACTGCTGGCTGGCATTACTTCCACTTGTAAAGTGACTGACCTACCTATCCATCCATCCAACGGCGAAGTGAAATGAATGGGAACATAATGTACAAAAGACACATTGAAATACAGAGAAAAACACAAACCGAAAATGAAAAAAAAAAAATAACTCAAAAGTGCTGAAGTATGTAGTTTGTTGGTTAAATGTTTAAACGAGAAATCTACCCAACTATAAACCAACTGAAATTCATGAAAACAAAGTAATCAATTTTGATTATATTTCATTTTATTTTCGAAAGGAACAAGAATTTTGCAATAATTTATAATTTTTGTTGGTTTGTTTTTTTTAGATTTTTTATTATTATGATGATGATTATACAATATTTCCAATTCAGGGAGCTGGGAAGCAATATAAATGGAGCGTTAAGGAAGAAGAGAGAAAGAGAGTGACAGAGACAGAGACAGGGAGAGGTAGATTAAATGAGGAAGATGGATTTGGAACTGGGTGGGATTTCATTTAAAGCAAGGGATATACTACTACTATACTGCAGCAAAACTAAACTAACTTTAATATAAACTATAGTATACTAAAAAATATAAATGCATTAAAGAACAACTTTCATAAAAGTGGGAAAAATACATAAAAGTTTTTAATGCCAAGAAAAGTTTTTGTTACTACTCTAGTACTACAACGACGAGCAGTACGAATACAATATTTGCCAAGAGCCAAAAAATTAAAGACGAACACAAAATAATTTTATAATAAAAGTGGGAAAAAAAACACGTAGAAACAGCAGTGACTGGCTTGGTATGGCATGGCATGGCTTGCTGGTTGGTTTGTGGCAAACAGCATTTGGAAATCATCCATCTTCATATTATATACCTCTACCTCTATACCCACAAGATGTATAATAACATTATATACCCAACAATTTCAATATATACATACAATACATTCCAACTCTTACTATATAATTTTGTATATGATGAGGGCACACGATTGTAGTTGTATACACACCCAAAATTATTGACTGACTCGTTTTTGTAAATTGTATCCCTATAAAATGTAATACTATCCATTTAAAACATTTGCACATACTATAACTTAAACATGGCTAAAGAATATTTCTTTCATTCTTTACATTTCTTTATGTACATAGCCATTAATATATTTCCCCAATGAATAAATATGGTCTAGAAGTTTTATTTTTCAAAAAATTTATCTACACATTTTCCTTAAACTATAAAATGAACAAAATAAAAAAATATGTATATTCATCATTTTGCTTATTCCCTAGAATTATTATAGAGAATGTTCTTTATTTAATTTGCTAAATCCAAGTCCAAAGTCCATTTTATTTGAAATTTTTTAAATCTTTAATGTAACTCTCAGACAATAACTCGATTTTTAGAATTTTTAATTTTTCTTAAAATAAATTCAATTATTATTTATTTACTTATTTATTTATTATAAAAATAAATATTTAATGAATACAAAATTTCTGTTTTTTGGTTAAGGTTGTTTGGGGTCACAATGCGAGTTTCTGTTTTGTTGGTTATTTTTAATGTTTTTTTTTCCAGTTTATATAAAATGAGTTTCCAGCTGTAAATGTTGTTAATGGCTTTTTGGCATTTGACACCTTTTTATTTTGGTAAGGAGTGGGGGGGGGGTGGTAGTTGTATAGAAAATATCGAATGTATTATGTTTTATTTTGAAGAAAAAAAAGGGTAGTATTTTTGCACTTAAGCTTTAAATGGTTACAGTATCCACCATTTTGTTGAATCATATAAATTATAAAAGATTTATTGGATTTGTCAAAGGAATGACAGAAGAAAAAAAAATCAATATCAAAATTTAGTCTCTACTAAGATATTTAAATTTTTGCTACAAATTTTACAAAATTAATAAAAAATTTCATTAATTTCTAATTTTACATGGAAATATGGATATAATGAAAAATTATTTATATTCTAAACAAGAGCAGAAAACTATGTGTGCTGTCAAAAACCGAGTTGGCAAAAATATATACTGCGTGTAATAGACGTTATAGTTTAAGGGCCTTGGTGTCATTTTTGCAAAAAAGTGATAACCAGGCAAACCGGAAATATGCTCTAAAAAAAGTTTTAAGCGCTTTAAATATGCAGTAAAAACTTTAAAATATGCTCTTAACATTTAAAAAAAATGCTCTTAAAAAACAAACTTTTACATAATTTTTAACCAAAAAATATAATTTTATTTAAAAAAATCTATACAATTCATTTCTAAAAAGGTAAAGTAACATAAAATAAACAAAAATAACAAGAACTAAAAACAATAGGAACTTAAGTTATGAAAAGGCCTCGAGAGGTATATGTTGATGATATTTTATATAAATACTAGTTGCTACCCCGACTTCGCCCGGTAGCATTTACTAATGTTAGTTCTTAAGTTTCTCCAACCCATATACACCTGCCACATCTTATTTATTTGTAAATTAAATATCTAAATTTGTACTGCATAGGGAGCTTTTTAATTACAGTTGTCTGGACTCAAAAAAAATTTCCGAGTTTTACCAGAAATTTTTTAATTTTATTTTCTTTACAAACCATCTCCTGAAAATTTCGAATCGAATAAAAAAAAATCAGCCAAATCGCTCCAGCCGTTCTCACGTGATGCCATTACATACATGGACCATTGCATTTTTATATATATACTAGTTGATGCCCCGACTTCGCCCGGTAGCATTTACTAATGTTAGTTCTTCAAGTTTCTCCAACCCACGTACGCCTGTTCTTATTTATTTGCAAATAATATATCTAAATTTGTACTGCATACTTTAGGGAGCTTTTTTATTACAGTTGACTGGACTACAAAAAAAATAATTTCGAATCGAATAAAAAAAAAATCAGCCAAATCGCTCCAGACGTTCTCACGTGATGCCATTACATACATGGACCATTTCATTTTTATATAAATAGATAAGAAGAAGAAGATAAAGTCATTTCTTCAATTAAGGTTATTATTGCAATAAATTACAAAATGTTGACTTACATTTTCAAATAAAAATCGTTGTCTATTGGATCTGAAAACATTTTTATACATAGAAAATGTTCTTTCGACATCAATTGATGTTATAAGAGTAAATTTAAAGGATAATATTTCTTTAACACTTAGAACGGTTAAGTTTGAATTAGAACTAAAATTTGATATTTAGATGGCGCTATTATTAAAATAGTGCTTATTTTATATAAAAAACATATATTTTTCAATTTTGAATTTTAAACCTGTAACACAACAGCGAAAAATAAGTAAGACAAAATTTGTTTTTCATAAAGTCAAAATATGCAATTAAACATGCTCTTAAAACAAATATATGCAAAAATATGCATTTAAGGGTAAAATATGCACTACCAAATCGATGCCAAAATTCTTAAATAGTTCTGAAACGTGTAAATATCTTATCCATGTGCCCATTAGACTCACCAGAAAAAACATGCATTTGCATATATTGGTTTCCCTGGTGATAACATTCTCAGGCTCATATCTTGCAAACAGTTCGGAATTTTGATTTACTCTCTGAGGCAAAGTTGTATCCCTTGTCATAAAAGAAAATTGTGAACATATAAAATCATAAAAACTTCAAAAAAAACTTTAAAAAATTAGAAATAAATTTAGAGATAAATTTTTTTAAATCTGCCTAAAAGTATGCTTTAGTTTATAATACACGTATCCCTCGATTTACACAATACTTTTTTTACACGATTCTTTTGGTTTTCGTATATATTGAGGGATGTGGAAATTACCTCAATTAACATTTCGATTTACACAATTTTTCATTTAGATTTACACAATTTTTTCAGGAATGCATCTATCGTGTAAATCGAGGGAGAGGTGTAATTTAATAGTTTATGGCCCAAAATACTTAATTCCATTAGTTTTTTCTTACTAACTTATATTGACCTACCTAAACGTTGTTAAGAATCATTCCTATGAAGTTCATATGTTCTAGAAAGTTGTTTATTGAGATCTTAGGTACTTTTTGTAATTGATTGTTTATTAGAATTTTGAACGGGTTGCTTGCTAGCTATGGACCTGACAGGGGAAAAAAGTTAAAAAAAAATGTAATTTTTTAAAGTTTTTTGTTTCAAAAAGTTTTTTAGTTATAATTCCCAGATATTTTAAATACTCAAACCTCAAACAGAATTTTACGTTTGGAATATGGCCGAAATGTATGCCAAATTAATTCAAATTTGTCATCGATACAAATTCATGAGGAATCTTGCAATCAAATACATGATGAATCTTGCTACATGTGTCATGTAGCAAAGTAACATAATTCCATATTTCATAGAGACACATTTGTAAATAAAACTACTTGGTACTTTTGGAATCTACAATTCAATATTTTCTACATATAATTATCAATATAAGGATGTGAACTACAACTGAACTAGAACTGTTCAGTTCTAGTTCAGTTTCAATGCTGGAAAGCTGAATTATCAAATCAAAAATAGGGGACGATAATATCAGAGGTACACCGCAAAGTGGAGTTCTTTCTACACTTTTGTGGCTACTGACGGTAAACTCTATTCTCAAAATCTGTATGTCTAAAGGTAGGATGATATGACGTGGAGATTTTGATTAAAGGAAAGTTTCTTTCCACTATCAGTGACATCATGCAGGAAGCATTTGGTGATCTCTTTGGGTGTAAACCAATCGAAACTGAATTGGTGCTTTTTACCAGGAAATATAGTGTGAAGATTTTCATTTAGCCGAGCTGGGGGGTTACTCTCTATTGCGATGCGAAAGCAATTTCGATGCGAAAGGTAAATGCGTTAAGAATACTATTTTGTACTTTGTATCGTCTACGCAAACGATTTCGCAAAAAGAAGCAATACTGGCACCACAAAATAAACAATAGCGAAGAATGACAAAATGAAATGTCAAAACTTGTAAATAAAAACATTTTTAAACTAATGTTTTGTGCGATGCGAAAACGCAATAAAGGGTACCAATTGTACCATTTTTCTTTCGCATCGCAATAGAGAGTAACCCCCCTGATTTTATCAGGGGGAGCCAAGTATGTAGGGACCTGTAGGGAAAATAAATACTCAGGAGATATTAAAGAATGGCCTTAATGCCTATTATACATGCAGTAAATCCAGTTGCAAAAATTGGGGTTTGCGAACAAGTATAGAAAATTGGATCTATACATCTGTTGTTGTGGATGTACAATGTAGAGTTGGGTTGTTCATGAACAAACAAGTTCAATTGAAAAATACAGTCAAATGAACAGCGTGAAGTTGTTCAATCATCTTGTTATTAATTGTTCTTTTTATACACTTTATTCCTTTTGGTCGTTTGGCAATACTGTGGATGTTTGAAACTTATCTTTTGAAAAATCTTTTAAATGGGATTTATGTTGTTTGAATTTTATATAATTACCTTCTTCTTTCCTTCATTATTAAAATCATTTAATAATAGGTCAATTTTCGTTTTGTTCACAGCAAAGACATTAACCGAGCAATTGCTCATTTACTTAGTTCAGTCAAACACCACAGAATAGAAATGAACAACTGAACAAAAAGAACAAACTTGTTCATTTATTTGTTCTGAACAAAAATTACCAATCAGTAAAAAGAACGATTATGCCCAACTCTAGTACAGTGTGGTGGGAGGAAATGAGGAAGCGTAGTTATTTAATGATACTCAATAAAGCTCAAAGGTGTGCATGTCTAGATATAGCAGGTGTCAATGGCAGCCTTGGATATAATCATAAATCTACTACCTATTGAGACATTTTTTGAGAGTGTGGTTGCAAGGAACTTACTTGGGATATTTGAGTCCTCGTTAGTGAAACCATTGCGGGTAGGTCACACTAGGATATTGTATCAGGTATCTGTGATCATGTGGTAGCGATGAATGGATTGGTGCAGGAGCTTGGGTTTATATGGCCACAACGATATTAAACAGTCATATAGACTCTCTGACTCTTGAAAATATAAAGAATTAGGTTTCTGAGGAAATATGTAAAATATAACAAAATGTATCAATAAAATATGGCCTAACAAATTGATGGATAGAAAATAATACAATATTGTATAGGATTGCTAGAGAAAAAGATTAATAAATCCGCCCCCTAATTATTAGATTGTGGTGGCAAAATACTCTAGTAAAAAGTAATGTGTTATCGGCATAGGTTAGGTTAGGTTTAGAAGGGTGTACACAAAGTGTACTTCCACCCAGAGACCTTGAGGTCCATTGTGATTCCCTTCGATAGAGATAGAAGAAGATAAAGATAATAGCATTAGAATAAGCAAAAAAGAAGTCCAAAATTCCGTCTGATAAAAAGAAGAAGAAAGAAAGGAAAGATTAGTCTTTTCACGGATTTGGACCTGCCGTAGAACGTCCCTTAAATAGCCACCCTATTCCCTTAATGAAACCTAGTATGTTGCTTAGTTTGCAGCCAGCAACATTACCAAGTTCATCCAGAAATCTATTTCCTAGCCATTTAAGTCTATGACCCTGTAGCATAGGGCAGTTGCACATAATGTGCTCTACTGTCTCTATCTCCTCTGCATCCCCACATACTCTACAGAAGTCCTGTGTGTCAGTGTCCCACTTTCCCTTAAAGGCTCCAATTGAGCAGTGACCGGTTATCACTCCTACTAGAATCCTGAGATTGTACCTATCCAATTCTAACAGTGTCCCAGTCGCGTTCGCATTCAGTCTTGGCCATAAGGCCCTGGACACTTTGCAATCTGTTCTACTGCACCAGGATCGATTCGTGCAGTCCCGGAATCTTTCGTAGATTACCCTGTAGTAGTGACAAATGGGTGGTCTAACAGCCCGTTCCCTAGTGTCATGGTCCAAATCGGAACCATGTCTAGCAAGTTCATCTGCTACCTCGTTACCCTGTATATCACAGTGCCCCGGCACCCAACACAATCTCACTGAGTAATGTGCCAATAGCTCCTCCAGAGCTCTCCTACAGTCCTCTACTAGGTTGGAGTGTATTAAATGACACTCCAAGGCCTTCAGTGCTGCCTGACTGTCTACATATATTGTCACTGAAGACCCCCTATTTATGTGTGTCCCTATCAACTCTGTGGCTTTCCAGATCGCGAAGATCTCTGCCTGGAAGACGCTACACTCGTTAGGGAGTCTATATGAGCGCTTAATGTCTTGGTCGACCAAATATACCCCGGCCCCCGTACCAGAATCCATTTTGGAACCGTCTGTGAAAACTGCGCACCCATCAAACAGTTGATCGGATCCAGCCCACTTATCCCTAGTGGGGAATTCTACTGGGGGTGAAGCACCAAAGCTGAAGGTTGCGACCTTATAGTCAGAGATTCCAGATGGAGTAATGCCCTGACTAACAAGACCTGCTTCATACAGTATCATAGTGTGTCCCATCCGCAAGGATTTCACTAAGGAAGACTCAGATAGTCTGAGTAAGTTCCTTGCTGCCACACTTTCAACATATATCTCAATGGGTAGTAGATTCAGGATTATATCCAACGCCGCCTGCGGGGTGCTGCCTAGGGCACCTGTGATACCCAGACATGCACATCTTTGAGCCTTGTTGAGTATAGCCCTGTAGCTACGTTTCCTCATTGCCTCCCACCACACTGTGCAGCCATAAGTAATAATAGGTCTAACAACAGAAGTGTAGATCCAATTAACCATACTCGGTCGCAAGCCCCAGTTTTTGCCAATTGAGTTCCTACATGTATAGTAGGCATTAAGGCCCCTTTTCAATCTTTCCTGCGTATTTATTTTCCATGACAGTTTATTGTCAAGGAAGGTTCCTAAATACTTGGCTCCCCCTGATAAACTCAGCTCGACGCCGTCTAGTTTCGGCAATTTGAAGTTCTCTACCTTATACTTCCTAGTAAACAACACCAATTCTGTCTTTGATGGGTTTACACCCAGCCCGTTAGTCTTTGCCCAGGATGAGAGATCGCTAAGCGACTCCTGCATGATGTCACTGATAGTTGAGAGAAATTTTCCCTTAATCAGGATCACCACGTCATCCGCATAGGCGACTATCTTCCTACCCTTAGATTCGAAGGTCCTGAGAATAGGATTAACCGCCAGTAACCACAGTAGAGGAGAAAGAACTCCACCTTGTGGTGTACCTCTGGTAACCCGTCTTCTGATCACATCGTCCCCTAGGGTTGAATTGATAATCCTGCTTTCCAGCATTAAGATTATCCAACTCACTAGAAAGTCGTCGACCCCAAGTTCTACTAACGAGTTCCTAATTGCCTCTGTCCTGATGTTGTTAAAGGCACCTTCTATATCAAGAAACGCAGCCAAAGTATATTCCCTATGCTTCAGACTGTGCTCTATACAACCGACCACTTCATGAAGCGCACTCTCAACGGATTTACCCTTGAGGTAGGCATGTTGAGCGTTGCTAATGAGATGGGTATCTATATTGCTCCTTAGATGTAGATCTATCAGTCGTTCTAATGTCTTCAAAAGAAAAGACGATAGGCTAATAGGTCTAAAATCCTTTGGTTTCGAGTGGCTGGCCTTACCGGCCTTTGGTATGAAAACAACCTTGACCTCTCTCCACCCACGCGGCAGGTACCTTCTACTGAGACAGGCCTTGAAGATATCCGCCAAGAGGAATAATGCCGTATCCGGGATATTACACAGCATCGCCGGAAATACTCCATCCGGACCCGGTGATTTATACGGGTCAAAAGATTTTACCGCCCAGGCTAGTTTTTCCCTAGTGACTATTCCCTCAATTTGTCTAGAGTCATGACTAGTTCCCTCAGGCATGTTAGCCCCCTGATCGTCAGCCCTAGTGCCTATACTTTCACAACCAGGAAAGTGTGTTTCCATAAGCAGGGAGAGTGTTTCCGAGCTAGATTCCGTCCATGAGTTATCAGCTCTTTGAATATACCCTATGACCTTTGGGTCTTTGGATAAAATTCTCCGAAATCTTGACATCTCATTGACGCTATCAACGGATTCACAAAAATTTCTCCATGAAGTCCGCTTCGCTCTTTTCAGATCTCCCTTGTATTTATTGAAGCACACCTTGTAGTTGTTCCAGTCTCCTTGTAATCCAGTGAGCTTTGCCCTATTAAAAGATTTCCTAACCGTCGACCTTTGAACTTGAAGTTCCTTAGTCCACCATTTTGGCTGTTTACGCCTGCCGGGAAATTTCATTGGGCATGATGACTCATAGCTCTCATTTAATAAACGCGTGAAATTGTTCACCGTTATTTCCAAATTGGGTGGTATCAGTTCACATAAATTAAACTGCTCAAACCCAGTACGTACCTTATCATAAAAGGTTCCCCAATTTGTCCGCCTAGGATCCCTAAATGGTACCCTTAAGGACGAGTTAAAATTCAAAGTGAAGGTGATCCTACTATGATCCGAAAAGGAACAGTCCGTGGATACCCTCCAATCTCTAACGAAATTATCATCTTGGTTCGTCAAGGTCATGTCTATAACCGCCTGCCTATCTTTGTTCCTAAACGTGGGCATATTGCCCTTGTTACAGATAACTAGATTATTGACAGTTATGAAATCATAGACGCACTCACCTCTTTTATTGATATCAGCACTGCCCCATTGGCTGTGATGAGCATTTGCATCACATCCCATAAATCGGCATAAATTTTGTTACAATATATTCCACTCACTTTAAGTCAGTTCTTTTAACTTCAAAAGAAAATGTTAATAAAGTCTTCTATTGATCACGAATCCTTTTGAGCTTGAAGTTTTATCAATTACTACTTCCATTTGTACAGACTGGTGCCAACAGATGTTACAGTTGCCATTACACATGTGTCATGTATCAAAGTATCATTGCGGAATCAATTTGGATTAGTTTTAAAAATGTTAAGTGAATTTGCTAAGATTCCTTTCAATATAGTCTCTAGTATTCATTTAAATCATCATTACTTTGTTATTCACAATTGTAAAATGTACTATATTTCCTTTTAAACTCTGTTTTCTTTTTCAGCTGAACCCGTGGATGATGTTAGTTATCACAAAAGTGCGCCACAAATTGAAAATAATTCTTTTCACATGGAAGAAAAACGTAAACAATATGAGCTGCAGCAGCAGCATCAACAACAGCAACGTGCTCAGCAACAACAATTACATGAGCAACAACTACATCAACACCAGCAGCAACAACAACAAATAATAAAACAAGAACCTCATGATTATCCTCAACATCATAGTGAACATACTCATAATGAAGATATTTCCCAACAAATCCAACATTGTACAAATTCCGAGAATTCTACTACGATACTACCAGCAGAGCAAAACCAGCAACAACAACAACAACATCAGCTGCAGCAACAACAACAACCTCAAGCAGAACAACAACAGCAAATATCCTTGACTAATATAAAAACAGAAGCAAAGGTAAAATCAAACAACAAATAAAAAACAAGAAATAAAACCAAAACAAAACAATATGAATACAAAAGAAGAAATAACAACAACAGTAACAGCAACAACAACAAAAATAAACAATAACATAACCTACAATACTACTCCATATATATGTACATACATATGTACATGCATATGTACAAGCATATTTATGTACATAAACGTTTACATATTTACACAAACACACATTTACTACGGTACTACACAAATATTTTCATTCATTTTTTCTCGTTTTTTTGTTTTGCTACAAATTTATTGTTTGTTTTTATACCCTTCAGCTTCGTGAGAAGGGTATATATAAGTTTGTCATTCCGTTTGTAATTTCTACATTTTTCATTTCCGACCCTATAAAGTATATATATTCTGGATCCTTATAGATAGCGGAGTCGATTAAGCCATGTCCGTCTGTCTGTCTGTCTGTCTGTCTGTCTGTCTGTCTGTCTGTCCGTCTGTCTGTCTGTCTGTTGAAATCAGTTTTCTGAAGACCCCAGATATCTTCGGGATCCAAATCTTCAATAATTCGGTCAGACATGCTTTCGAGAATTTTGCTATTTAAAATCAGCAAAATCGGTCCACAAATGGCTGAGATATGAGGAAAAAACCAAGACAACCTCTATTTTTGACCTATTTTTTACCTATATCTGGATTACTAAGACATTAATATAGACAATATGGATATCTAATGATAGATATTTCAAAGACATTTGCAACGACGTATATAAGACCATAGTAAGTTGGACCTACAATGGGTCAAAATCGGGAAAAAAAAATTTTGAACCCGAATTTTTTTTAAAAAAAAAAAAAAATTAAAAAACAAAAAAAAAATTTTTAAAATTTAAAAAAAAAAATTTTTTAAATTTAAAAAAAAAAAATTTTAAAATTTAAAAAAAAAAAATTTAAATTTAAAAAAAAAAAATTTTAAAATTTAAAAAAAAAAAATTTTAAATTTAAAAAAAAAAAAATAATTAAATTTAAAATAACAATCGAAAAATTTTTTTTTTCAAAAAATTCAAAAAACAACTGGAAAAAAAATTAAATTTTGTTTACCTAAAAATATTTAAAATTTTGAAGTATAATTTGGTGAAGGGTATATAAGATTCGGCACAGCCGAATATAGCACTCTTACTTGTTCTTGCTGTTGTTGTTGCGGCTGTTATTTTCACTTATTCTGTATGAATTTTTTTTTCTACTACTTTTTTTCATTTCTTTTTTTTTATTTTACAAGCCCCTTAACTTTCCTCGTCGCAAATTACAAACAGAACGTTCCTCAACTCTGCCCATATGCCAACGATGTAAACAAGTTTTTTTGAAACGTCAAAACTACACACAACATGTTGCTCAATCCAGTTGCAATATTGTTGAATACGACTTTAAATGTTCCGTATGCCCCATGTCCTTTATGTCTAATGAGGAACTGCAGACGCACGAACAATTACATCGTTCCCATAGATATTTTTGTCAAAAATATTGTGGGAAATTCTATGAAACCATCGATGAGTGCGAACAACATGAATACGGCCAGCATGAATATGAAATGTATAAATGTAATGTAAGTATGGCAGGATATTTTATAGAATTTATAGAAAAGGATTGTTTACATTAGCATTTTAAAGGGAGCTACAGTTTTAAGTTTTATACCCCTAACTTTTGATTCACAGAAGATGAGTTTTTTCGTTGCTTTAATAGTATGCCAAAATTAGGGATGTGTTTCTCATTATCCGGAAAAAAATACACTTCTTCTACTAGCTAATGCCAGAATTATAATCATCCCTGAACTATGGTCCTGTTCTATTAGAATTTACTGCATTCAGATCGGAGGAAACGTATTTAGAGCTCTATAATGTCTATATTCGATCAGTACTTTCAACCACAAGAGAGCAGATTGACGCTGCTTCAGTAGATTTCAATGATCTTCTAGCTTGTTTCGGGATTATCTTTCGCACTTCCCAACGAAAGTAGCAAGACTCGCAGACGAACTTGGTGACATCTGAAGAATCGGGAAGCATCGTTGAATTAAATATGGATATCTGCAGGTTGATAAATGATGACAAGAGGAAAATTTCTAGATCAGAACTGCAACTTGAGTTCAGGAGTTCTGATCTAAAATCCGGTCTCTCTCCAACTCGACGAAGTAAGTCGAAAGGTTAGCGATTAAAAGTGCATATACCACCATATCCAGTACTCGCGTGCTTTCAGTCGACCTTTATCTTGAGCAGCCTAGAGAGACATGGCGAAGTATTGTTCATTCAATACGTTATCATCCAGTCACGGACACATCACAATTTTATACCACAACTGAAGGTGCAGAAGCCATCAACGCAGCCAAGCCTTCTGCTTCTCCATGCTGATGTGGAAACAACTTCGCGTTTTTAAGCAGTCCGTGAGGAACTGGGTCAAGTAATCTTGTTACTGAGACCCGAGCAAATGGCAAATGATGGACAATAGTACATATCTATTTCAATCCTATCAACTGTAGCAAAGAAACTCGAAACTCTTTTCCTTTCCAAGCTTACCTATCAACTACCAGCTGCTCACCGCTTGATTGAGAGAATCACCTTGCAATTGGGCTATAGAAGACTTTCGCTACTTCAATTGACGCTGCTCTAGGACATCCTGAAGTCCACAATGCCAGAAAACACGAACGCCATCTTGTTGATTCCATGGATTTCACAATGCAAACCAATCTAGGGAACTAGAACTGAATTGGGAACTAGAACTGAACTAGAACTGAACTAGAACTGAACTAGAACTGAACTAGAACTGAACTAGAACTGAACTAGAACTGAACTAGAACTGAACTAGAACTGAACTAGAACTGAACTAGAACTGAACTAGAACTGAACTAGAACTGAACTAGAACTGAACCAGAACTGAACTAGAACTGAACTAGAACTGAACTAGAACTGAACTAGAACTGAACTAGAACTGAACTAGAACTGAACTAGAACTGAACTAGAACTGAACTAGAACTGAACTAGAACTGAACTAGAACTGAACTAGAACTGAACTAGAACTGAACTAGAACTGAACTAGAACTGAACTAGAACTGAACTAGAACTGAACTAGAACTGAACTAGAACTGAACTAGAACTGAACTAGAACTGAACTAGAACTGAACTAGAACTGAACTAGAACTGAACTAGAACTGAACTAGAACTGAACTAGAACTGAACTAGAACTGAACTAGAACTGAACTAGAACTGAACTAGAACTGAACTAGAACTGAACTAGAACTGAACTAGAACTGAACTAGAACTGAACTAGAACTGAACTAGAACTGAACTAGAACTGAACTAGAACTGAACTAGAACTGAACTAGAACTGAACTAGAACTGAACTAGAACTGAACTAGAACTGAACTAGAACTGAACTAGAACTGAACTAGAACTGAACTAGAACTGAACTAGAACTGAACTAGAACTGAACTAGAACTGAACTAGAACTGAACTAGAACTGAACTAGAACTGAACTAGAACTGAACTAGAACTGAACTAGAACTGAACTAGAACTGAACTAGAACTGAACTAGAACTGAACTAGAACTGAACTAGAACTGAACTAGAACTGAACTAGAACTGAACTAGAACTGAACTAGAACTGAACTAGAACTGAACTAGAACTGAACTAGAACTGAACTAGAACTGAACTAGAACTAGAACTGAACTAGAACAGAACTAGAACTGAACTAGAACTGAACTAGAACTGAACTAGAACTGAACTAGAACTGAACTAGAACTGAACTAGAACTGAACTAGAACTGAACTAGAACTGAACTAGAACTGAACTAGAACTGAACTAGAACTGAACTAGAACTGAACTAGAACTGAACTAGAACTAGAACTGAACTAGAACTAGAACTGAACTAGAACTGAACTAGAACTGAACTAGAACTGAACTAGAACTGAACTAGAACTGAACTAGAACTAGAACTGAACTAGAACTGAACTAGAACTGAACTAGAACTGAACTAGAACTGAACTAGAACTGAACTAGAACTGAACTAGAACTGAACTAGAACTGAACTAGAACTGAACTAGAACTGAACTAGAACTGAACTAGAACTGAACTAGAACTGAAGTAGAACTGAACTAGAACTGAACTAGAACTGAACTAGAACTGAACTAGAACTGAACTAGAACTGAACTAGAACTGAACTAGAACTGAACTAGAACTGAACTAGAACTGAACTAGAACTGAACTAGAACTGAACTAGAACTGAACTAGAACTGAACTAGAACTGAACTAGAACTGAACTAGAACTGAACTAGAACTGAACTAGAACTGAACTAGAACTGAACTAGAACTGAACTAGAACTGAACTAGAACTGAACTAGAACTGAACTAGAACTGAACTAGAACTGAACTAGAACTGAACTAGAACTGAACTAGAACTGAACTAGAACTGAACTAGAACTGAACTAGAACTGAACTAGAACTGAACTAGAACTAGAACTGAACTAGAACTGAACTAGAACTGAACTAGAACTGAACTAGAACTGAACTAGAACAGAACTAGAACTGAACTAGAACTGAACTAGAACTGAACTAGAACTGAACTAGAACTGAACTAGAACTGAACTAGAACTGAACTAGAACTGAACTAGAACTGAACTAGAACTGAACTGAACTAGAACTGAACTAGAACTAGAACTGAACTAGAACTGAACTAGAACTGAACTAGAACTGAACTAGAACTGAACTAGAACTGAACTAGAACTGAACTAGAACTGAACTAGAACTGAACTAGAACTGAACTAGAACTGAACTGAACTAGAACTGAACTAGAACTAGAACTGAACTAGAACTGAACTGAACTAGAACTGAACTAGAACTGAACTAGAACTGAACTAGAACTGAACTAGAACTGAACTAGAACTGAACTAGAACTGAACTAGAACTGAACTAGAACTGAACTAGAACTGAACTAGAACTGAACTAGAACTGAACTAGAACTGAACTAGAACTGAACTAGAACTGAACTAGAACTGAACTAGAACTGAACTAGAACTGAACTAGAACTGAACTAGAACTGAACTAGAACTGAACTAGAACTGAACTAGAACTGAACTAGAACTGAACTAGAACTGAACTAGAACTGAACTAGAACTGAACTAGAACTGAACTAGAACTGAACTAGAACTGAACTAGAACTGAACTAGAACTGAACTAGAACTGAACTAGAACTGAACTAGAACTGAACTAGAACTGAACTAGAACTGAACTAGAACTGAACTAGAACTGAACTAGAACTGAACTAGAACTGAACTAGAACTGAACTAGAACTGAACTAGAACTGAACTAGAACTGAACTAGAACTGAACTAGAACTGAACTAGAACTGAACTAGAACTGAACTAGAACTGAACTAGAACTGAACTAGAACTGAACTAGAACTGAACTAGAACTGAACTAGAACTGAACTAGAACTGAACTAGAACTGAACTAGAACAGAACTAGAACAGAACTAGAACAGAACTAGAACAGAACTAGAACAGAACTAGAACAGAACTAGAACAGAACTAGAACAGAACTAGAACAGAACTAGAACAGAACTAGAACAGAACTAGAACAGAACTAGAACAGAACTAGAACAGAACTAGAACAGAACTAGAACAGAACTAGAACTGAACTAGAACTGAACTAGAACTGAACTAGAACTGAACTAGAACTGAACTAGAACTGAACTAGAACTGAACTAGAACTGAACTAGAACTGAACTAGAACTGAACTAGAACTGAACTAGAACTGAACTAGAACAGAACTAGAACAGAACTAGAACAGAACTAGAACAGAACTAGAACAGAACTAGAACAGAACTAGAACAGAACTAGAACAGAACTAGAACAGAACTAGAACAGAACTAGAACAGAACTAGAACAGAACTAGAACAGAACTAGAACAGAACTAGAACAGAACTAGAACAGAACTAGAACAGAACTAGAACAGAACTAGAACAGAACTAGAACAGAACTAGAACAGAACTAGAACAGAACTAGAACAGAACTAGAACAGAACTAGAACAGAACTAGAACAGAACTAGAACAGAACTAGAACAGAACTAGAACTGAACTAGAACTGAACTAGAACTGAACTAGAACTGAACTAGAACTGAACTAGAACTGAACTAGAACTGAACTAGAACTGAACTAGAACTGAACTAGAACTGAACTAGAACTGAACTAGAACAGAACTAGAACAGAACTAGAACAGAACTAGAACAGAACTAGAACAGAACTAGAACAGAACTAGAACAGAACTAGAACAGAACTAGAACAGAACTAGAACAGAACTAGAACAGAACTAGAACAGAACTAGAACAGAACTAGAACAGAACTAGAACAGAACTAGAACAGAACTAGAACAGAACTAGAACAGAACTAGAACAGAACTAGAACAGAACTAGAACAGAACTAGAACAGAACTAGAACAGAACTAGAACAGAACTAGAACAGAACTAGAACAGAACTAGAACTGAATTAGAACTGAACTAGAACTGAACTAGAACAGAACTAGAACAGAACTAGAACAGAACTAGAACAGAACTAGAACAGAACTAGAACAGAACTAGAACAGAACTAGAACTGAACTAGAACTGAACTAGAACTGAACTAGAACTGAACTAGAACTGAACTAGAACTGAACTAGAACTGAACTAGAACTGAACTAGAACTGAACTAGAACTGAACTAGAACTGAACTAGAACTGAACTAGAACTGAACCAGAACTGAACTTGAATTGAACTATAACTAGAAATGTACCTGAACTGATCTGGAATTCAAAAAGTAACTTTAGAAATTCATTTAATTTGTCTAATGTAAACACTCCATATATAAAAACACATCTATCTTTAACTAACAAAATTATGTTTCTCTAATTTCCAGATTTGCTGTATAAGTGTAACCGAACGTGAGCAATTATATACACACTTAAATGAACATAAATACCAGCCACGCTACGACTGTTGTATATGTCGTTTATGTTTTCAAACTTCTTTGGAACTACATGATCATTATATGGCCAATGAAGATTTCTGTGGAAAATATTATGATAAAGAAGGTAGGAAATCATGCTGAAACTATATTTAAAACTGGACTGAAATGATTTTCCATTTTATAGCCTTTAATAAACAAATTACCTCGTCGTCATCACCTTATCTGGGAAAACCGGAAAGTTCGAATCTGGAAATTGCACATACATTTTCCTTAAAAGGTACTGATAATTAAGAAAACTAAAGAAATTTTATTGATTGCTTTTTTATTTTATTGCAGATATACCTCCTGGTAGTAGTCACCATTTGGAACCATTATATGCAAAACCTTCCACCTCAAAATCTTCCATGGAGCCGCCTACCACACCAACAACACCTTCCGCAACAGCGTTTAGTACGGTAAATGAGTTTGCTTTAGAGCCACATGTTGAGGTAAAAACAGAAATTAAAGTAGAACCGGATTTTTATCCACCCATGGATCAGTCCGACTTTTCGGCCTATGACAATGATTATAGTACACCCGACTATAATGCGGGTTCCAATCAAAGTTTAGCTTTTCTGCATGATTATCAGGATAATGCTTCCAGTTCTACCAACTCATCGTATTCCTTTAATAATAACGATGCCATACAAGATGATGAAGCCATTTGTTGTGTGCCCAAATGTGGGGTACGTAAATTCTCGTCGCCATCTTTACAATTCTTTGGCTTCCCCAGAGATGAAAAGTATTTGGCTCAATGGTTGCATAATTTAAAAATGGTCTACGACCCCAATGTTAATTATAGCATTTATCGTATTTGTAGTTTACATTTTCCCAAACGTTGTATAGCTAAATATTCTTTAAGTTATTGGGCTGTGCCCACTTTTAATTTGGGCCATGATGATGTGGGTAATTTATATCAAAATAGAGAAAGTTCGGGGGGGTTTCCTGCTGGTGAAATGGCCAAATGCAGTATGCCGGGTTGCCCGTCACAACGGGGCGAAACCAATGTAAAATTTCATGTGTTTCCACGCGACTTAAAGACCTTGATTAAGTGGTGTCAGAACTCCCGCCTGCCGGTGCACAGTAAGGATAATAGGTTTTTCTGTTCGCGGCATTTTGAAGAGAAATGTTTTGGTAAGTTCCGTTTAAAACCCTGGGCCATACCTACACTCAATCTGGGCACGGTCTATGGCAAGATACACGATAATCCCAATATTTACCAAGAAGAAAAAAAGTGTTTTTTACCCTTCTGCCGGCGCAGTAGATCGTATGATTGTAATTTGTCCTTGTATAGATTTCCACGTGATGAAACTTTATTGAGACGCTGGTGTTATAATTTAAGATTAGATCCCAATATGTATAGAGGTAAAAATCATAAAATTTGTTCTTCTCATTTCATTAAAGAAGCCTTAGGCTTAAGAAAACTTAATCCGGGCGCTGTGCCCACTTTAAATTTAGGTCATAATGATAGATTTAATATATATGAAAACGAACTTTACACGCCTCCACCGCCACCACCACCTCAACCATCAACTTCGTCCAAGGCTCACAAATATGCCGAATTATTTAAGCAGGAAATGGGACAATCTTCGGGTTCTCATATTTACGATGGTGTTTTTATGAGCTCCATGGTGCAAAAATTCTCCTCTTCCTCTGCGTCAGCAGCAAATAACTCCAATAATTTGGATTTGGGTGATGTGTGCCTGGTGCCTTCTTGCAAGAGAACCCGCCATTCAGCTGACATTACTCTACATACGGTGCCCAAACGTCCCGAGCAGCTAAAGAAATGGTGTCATAATCTGAAAATGGATTTAATGAAAATGCACAAAAGTGTTAGGATATGTAGTGCCCACTTTGAGAAGTACTGCATAGGAGGCTGCATGAGACCTTTTGCAGTGCCCACTTTAGAACTGGGCCATGAGGATTCGAATATATTCCGCAATCCTGATGTTATAAAGAAACTAAATATTAGAGAAACTTGTTGCATACAATCGTGCAAAAGAAATCGCGATCGTGATCATGCCAATTTACACAGATTCCCCACTCATCCTGAATTGTTGCAGAAATGGTGTGAAAATTTACAAAAACCCATACCAGATGGCACGAAACTCTTCAATGATGCTGTCTGTGAGATCCACTTTGAAGATAGATGTTTGCGCAACAAGCGTTTGGAGAAATGGGCCATACCCACCATGAATTTGGGCTGGGATGAGGCTCCTCACTGTTTGCCCTCGGAGGAAGAAATCAATGAGAACTGGGTTAAACCTTTTGCTCCCAATAATGGTGACGAACAGGGCGAGTGCTGTGTTGTAAGCTGCAAACGCAATCCCCAAATAGATGATGTCAAATTGTACAGACCACCCGAAGATGCCGAACAATTGGTTAAATGGGCTCATAACTTGATGGTAGATGTCACAGAGCTGCCGAATCTGAAGATTTGTAATTTACACTTTGAGCAGCATTGCATAGGCAAGCGTTTGTTAAATTGGGCCATGCCTACCCTCAACTTGGGTGGCAAGGTGGAACACTTATTTGAGAATCCTCCTCCAATGCCTACAATTTACAAGAAGAAAATCAAACCCGAAAGAATATTGTCCACACAAGATGCCATCAAGTGGTCGCCCAGATGTTGTCTGCCACATTGTCGCAAAATGCGTTCGGTGGACAAGGTACATCTCTTCCGTTTTCCCTACAACAACCGCCAGACTCTGGCGAAATGGTGTCACAATTTGCAATTGCCTTTGGTGGGTAGTTCTCATCGACGTATCTGTTCCAGTCATTTTGAGACCTCGGTTTTAACCAAACGCTGTCCCATGTCATTGGCCGTACCCACTCTAGACCTTAATGCTCCGCCTGGCTATAAAATCTATCAAAATCCCGCACGTTTGAAACAAATCAAGATGGGCACTCAGCGGCAATGTATCATAGAATCCTGTCGCAAAACCAAATTGGATGGTGTATCACTCTTCCGTTTCCCCAACAATAGATCGATTTTATATAAATGGCGACACAATATTAAGAATTGGCCTAAATGCAAGTTAAGTTCACAGCTGAGAATTTGTGCCGAACATTTTGAGCCGCATTCGGTGGGAGAGAAGAAATTATCACCCGGGGCAATACCCACCTTGAAACTGGGTCACGAGGCTAAAGACCTGTATCCCAATGAGACCAGATCCTTTTTCGATTTGGAGAAATGTGTAGTGAATGGCTGTGATTCGCGCAAGGAAATGGAGGATATCAGACTGTTTCGTTTTCCTCGGGATGATGATGAATTGCTAAAGAAATGGTGCAACAATCTTAAAATGAATCCCAATGATTGTGTAGGCATTAAGATATGCAGCAAACACTTTGAGCCTGAATGTCTGGGGCCCCGACAGCTATACAAATGGTGTATACCCACTTTAAAATTGGGTCACCAGGAAGATGATTTAGTGGAGATAATACCCAATCCTCCACCCGAACAAAGAGCCGGAGAGTTCCTTTTCAAGTGCTGTGTACCCACTTGTGGCAAGACACGCAAATATGATGATGCCCAAATGAATAGTTTCCCCAAGAACCTGAAATTGTTCCGCAAATGGAAGCATAATTTGAAAATAGATTTTCTCAATTTCAAGGAAAGAGAAAAATATAAAATTTGCAATGACCATTTCGAGGCGGTGTGTGTGGGAAAGACTAGACTTAATTTTGGTGCCCTGCCCACATTGAATCTGGGCCATGAAGAGCTGGACGATTTGTACCAAATCAATCCCGATAGAATAAGACCCAATTTGTTTATAAAACAAAAAGATGCCGAACGATTGGAAAGGCGGCGCATAATGCGTGAAGAGAATCGTGAGCAATATGAGTGTGATGAGCCAGAGGAAGATGCCTCGGATCCTTTAAGTTTGGAACCCGCAGACATAAAGTGCTGTGTTAACGAGTGCTCCGCACCCAAATCCATAATGAGAGAGCCCTATGAACTGCCGGAAACACAAGAACTTAAACAGCTATGGTTAAAGGAATTTAAGAAAAGTGAAGAGGTATCTGAATCTAAAGTCTGTGGCCTACATTTCCAATTGCTATTCAAGCAACTGAAACCTCAAATGCTGGAAATGAGCGAGGAAAATCCAGATTTGAAAACTGATTTCAACAAGCTGCAATACAATTATCAAAAGTCTAACATATCGCTGGTAATCAATAGTTATCAGTGCAGGGTAGAGGAATGTCCTACCAATTTATTAAATTCCTCTATAAGACTGTTTTTCTTTCCATATGGCAAACACTTGGTGAACAAATGGTCCCACAACACCGGCATTATACCCGATGAACATCGCCGATACATGAATAAGGTGTGTGCCTTACATTTCGAGTCCTATTGTATAACCGAAAATCAAAGACTAAGATCTTGGGCCATTCCCACACTGAATTTACCGCCCAGCGAGGAAAAACATTTGTATAAGAATCCAGATTTAACGAAAATCGATCGAAGAATGTTGGGTCCTCAAATCCAGAAATGTGCCGTCACCAACTGCAATTACGAAAAGAATGCAGAGTTAACCGATGATTCCATAAAACTGTTTAACTTTCCTTGTGATGACAAGTTACTAAAGAAATGGTGTGATAATTTGAAAATGTCTAATCACTTTACTCCCCTGCTGAAAATATGTTCTTTGCATTTTGAAAAATTGTGCTTTGGCAGCTGTCGCATACGTTCTTGGGCCATACCCACCTTATATTTGGGTCATGATGACACACCCGAACATCTCAACAAGACCACTATACGCCAAGAAGTGTTTGATGCTCCAGAGGATGTTTCCGAAATCCAATTGAAACAAGTTAAAATCAAAAAGTCACTTGACAGTGCCAAATGTTATGTGCCCAGCTGTCGCAAGAGTAGATTGAAACATGGTGTACGTTTCTATAGTCTGCCCACTAGTGCCAAGATGAAACGCAAATGGCTGCATAATTTACAAATTACACACCAGAAATCCAGTCACAAATTGCAAAATGTTAAAATTTGCAACCAGCATTTCCACAAAAGATGTTTGGAGGGCAAACAATTAAAGCCTTGGGCGGTGCCCACCATGCATTTGGGACACACAGAAGCTATTTTCGATAATCCCCGCAAGGTACAATCAGTACCGGCCATACGTTGTGCGCTTACACACTGCAGGAACCACTCGGTGTCGCAAGGAGTTCGCTTATTTGTGTTTCCCAAATCACCAGAGTTTTTGGAGAAATGGTCGAAAAATTTGAAATTAGACTTGGACAAGTGTAAGGGTAAAATATGTCAGGAACATTTCGAGAAAGACGTTATAGGAGAGAAGAAATTGAAAAATGGGGCGGTGCCTACTTTGAATTTGGATCACAAAGATATAGACATCTTTGATAATTCAGAACTGATTGAGAAATTAAAAGTAAAGGAAATTGAACGAGAGCTAAAACAAGATCCCTGCCGAACAAAATTGACATATGAACAGGAAGCTGAGCAGGAATATGAGCCTCATACAGATGAGGAGGAAGATGAAGAGATATGGGAATCTGAAGTAGAAGAGGAAGAAGGAGAAGAGGAGGAGGAAGAAGAGGTTTATTATGATGATGATGAACAGGAGGAGGAGGAGGAGGAGGAAGGGGTAGATGAAGAGGAAAAGGAAAAGGAGAGACATCAAGAGGATGATGAGAATAGTGTAACAACTTCTATAACCGATTGGAGCTCTATTAAATTCAAAGAGCTAAGAGTCTCCATTACACCTTTGACACCTGAAGACCTAATGGATTTATGTTCACGTTCTTCCTATGAACGGGAATTTGGTTCCTTAACCCCCGCTAGTAGCTTAAGGGGTCGCAGATCTATAACACCGGCCTCCAGCTTAAAAGAATTAAGCTCAGAAACTCCTGAACAAAAACCGCCGGCTGGCGGTCTTAAATTAAGATCCGAAACTCCTGATTATAAATCATTTAATTGCTTTAGAGAGCCTCGTTCGGTGACACCCGATCAAAGAGCTGATAATTTTCGCTCGCCAGAACTAAAAACAGATCCCCTAAATGAAATTTTACAGGATACTCCATACAAAACTCCCAATTTGGTGCAATCGCCTACATTAACATGTGAAAGGAAATCACAAAAAGAACAATTATCTGCAAACACTTTGAAAAGAGAGAGTACGGAATTGAATGCAATTAGTGTTAAGCGAGAACGTCTGGAACTATCAGAAGATGAAACCAATGAAATGGACTATTCGGCCAAAACCAATCTTAGAACTGATAAGGCTTTAAATGCGGTAGCTCCCATGTGCTGCCTCAAACACTGTGGCAAAGAAAAAACTCCAGAACAGCATTTAACTACTTATGGATTTCCCAAAGATCCCCAGCTGTTACAGAAATGGTGTGATAACTTGGGCTTACAGCCAGAGGAATGTATAGGTCGGGTTTGTATAGATCATTTTGAATTGCGTGTCATAGGCACCAGAAGGCTTAAACTGGGAGCAGTGCCCACCTTGAATTTAGGACCCAATCGCCTGGCCAAACACAGCAACCTAGAGGATACACCACAAAAGAAAAGCGTTACCAAGGAATTTTCGGAAACCGGTAATATGCAAGAGTCCGACTCCAATTTAAAGCCACCACCACCCTATAAAACTCCAAAACCCAGCAAGCAATCGGTTTTTCGGCTATGTTGCCTCAAACATTGTCGGCGCAAGAAATTTGTAAAACAGGAGAAGAAGGAGAAACAGGACAAGGAGAAAATGGAACTGGAACCGGAGCTCTTGTTTAAATTTCCCTCAGATGAAATTACTTTAAAGAAATGGTATAAAAACCTAAGATTACCCGAAAAACTAAGCATACCCAGTGATTTGCAGATATGTTCCAAACACTTTGAAGCCAATGTTATTAAAAATAAAAAACTTCATGCCAAGGCAGTGCCCACTTTACAATTGAGTTATGCCAATCGAGAGCCTATTTTCAAAAATAATCCAAAAGATTTTGTAGCAAAAAAAATCAAAAAAACCAAAAAGGAAAAATGTTATCTAGCACATTGTGGCAATGTTGAAACAGATCATATATTCTTAATAAGCTTTCCATTAAACGAGCCCATGACTGTAAGGAAATGGTGTAGAAATTTAAGACTCTCTTGCGATAAAAGCAAATTGCAGAATTTAAAAATATGCAATCAACATTTTGAGCCTTATGTGTTCTTTAAAAAAAGAAATTTAAGAGCTGGAGCCATACCCACCCTAAATTTGGGTCATACACAACCAATTAGCAGGAATTGTCGCAAATTACGCTTGAAAAGAGTGAATAGCAATAGTGTTAAGGAGAAATGCTGCATAGCTCAGTGTGAGGAGAGCAATTTGAAATTGTATGCATTTCCCAGGAGTTCAGAATTACGCAAGATATGGTGTAACAATTTGCAAATTGAATTAAGGCAAGCTTTAAATAATCATTACAAAGTATGTAGCAAACATTTTAGCTTAGAAAGTTTCATGGTGGGTTCGGACAATCTGAAAATTAATGCTGTACCTGTTTTACATTTGGGCGTGAACAATGAAAGTCATTTATTGTTGACCACAAATCCCGATGAAAGTAAATGTCTGGTGGAAAATTGTCAAAAGACACCCAGTGTGGATAAGGTGAAACTGTTTAAGTTTCCCGCTAAACCTGATATACTCAAAAAGTGGCTTTTTAACTTGAATCTGTCAACGGAGACCTTTAAGAGTAATGATGTTATTTGCAGCAAACATTTCGATAAGAGTTGCATTAAAAATGGGCATTTACATGAAAATGCCATACCCACCAAGTTCCTGGAGGTATCACCCAAAGGCTGGTTCTATAAAAACAATGAAGAGTTGTATGAACTAACTAAAAAGTGTTGTGTCTTGAATTGTGAACAGACTTCTGAAGAAGCCAAGCATTTGTATAGATTCCCCAAGCATAAAGAGGATTTGGAAAAGTGGTTGTACAACTTAAAATTGCAAGTAGAGGAAACGGAGGTTAAAGATTTAAGAGTATGCGACAGACATTTCGAGCAAAGTTGTAAAATCTCCAACAAAGATTTGATAACACAGGCTTTGCCTACTTTAAACTTGGGTCACAATGATTCCGATATCTATGGCAATAATTTTATAAAATGTTGTTTGGATAATTGTGGCATAGAGGGCTTTTACTATCACAAACTACCGGAAGATTTAATGCTGCAAAGCTTTTGGTTTCAGGAACTGGAAATGGAGACAACCTACAATACCTCCTTGTACATATGCTCGGTGCATTTTGTAGCTTTCTTTGAAAGAATATTGGAGAAATACAGTGCTTTCCTTAAAGAATCCAAGGAATATGTTAAACTGCTGGTTACCTATAATGAGCTTAAAGCTTTGCCTGGTATTCAATGCTATAAATGTAATATAACCAAATGCAATTCTGGTTTTAAATTAATATGGAAGCTTTTCAAATTTCCCAAAGATCAAACTCTGTTCAATAAATGGCTGCATAATACAGGCTTAACGTTTGACTATGAACAGCGAAACTGTTATAGAATATGTGCCCAACATTTCGAGGAAAGATGTTTGAGTGAGAAAAAGTTACATCGTTGGTCGCTGCCCACTTTAAAGTTGCCTTTCAACAATAGTTTGTATGTTAATCCTCCCGAAGCTTTGCCCTCCAATCATGAAAACCTCAAACACTGCTGTGTTTCAAATTGCCTCACCCATAAGGGGCCATTTTACAAGTTCCCCATTAGGCCATTGGAGATAAAGAAATGGATACATAATTTGGATTTGGGTCCACAACAATGTACGCTTAATTTAAGGGTTTGTTTTAAACATTTTGAGAATTACTGCTTCTCCAAGGCTGTGGACAAAGTTAAACCTTTGAAAGCTTGGTCAGTGCCTACCCTGAAATTGAAAAGAAAGTCTCAGCTTTATCTTAATCCAGCCGATAAAATAGCTTTTTATGTATGCTGCATACCTACATGCAGGCAGATTTTAAATAAATCCAAAGAGATTTATTTATTCAAGTTTCCCTTTAGCAACACATTGAAACAGAAATGGCTGCACAATTTAAGTTTAAACAAACAAAATTATCGGGAAACCATGAGAATTTGCTCGGCCCATTTTGAAATGGATTGTTTTCACAAGGGCTTTAAGTTATTGCGCAAGCATTCAGTGCCTACATTGGCCTTAAATAAACCACCTAAGGAAATCTATACAAATCCTGCCAGACGTTCTTATTTAAAATGTTGTGTTAAAGTGTGCCAAGGTCCTTGGCAGCAGTTGACAAATTTCCCCAAAGATAAGACTCTGCTAAGGAAATGGAGCCATAACCTGCAGCTGGATAAGCAAATCAAATTGGAGTCTTTAAGAGATTGGAAAATATGTACACAGCATTTTGAAAAGTCCTGTGTTAATAAATTTGGAATGATAAGAAGTATGGCGGTGCCTACTTTGAAATTAGGGCATCGCAAGAAGCTCTTCAAAAATCCCAATTTTACAGGGAAAACTAATATTAAAAAGGAAAGGGAAGATAAAGACAATGAGGAACTTAAAGAGCCAGCAGAATTGAATGAGATAAAGTCAAAAGAAGATAAAATCTTAAAGGAAGCTGAGATAGAGGAGTTAAATATTAAAAAGGAAATTAATGCAACTAAAGCAGAGATCGAGACCGAGACATCCAGACCCAAAAGCCTAAGGCCTTTGAGACAGTTAAGGAAGCCAGAGAGATTGATTAATACAACCCAACAAAAGGTTAAAATTAAAGGAAAAAAGGATATTAATAAAAATAAAATTGAAACTAAAGGCAGTAAAGAGGAAAAAACAAACAACTGCAAGCAATTGAAAGCAAATAACAATCTGGAATCCTTAGGAGAATGTATAAAAGAAGAGGAGAAAACAGAAAACTTAAAACAGGATTTGGCAAATTCTCAAAATGAAGCTAATAATGAGCCTGAGAACTTCCCTAACAGCCAACAAGAGGAGGCATATTTGGAAAATTTATTGGAAATTTTAACAGAAACTGATAATGTAACAGAATTAACGGATATAACAGAAACAATTAAAAAGGAAACCAAAAAAGTAGTAACGGAATTGGAACACAATAATCTGGCTAAACAGGAGAAACAATCAAATAAATC
This sequence comes from Calliphora vicina, assembly GCF_958450345.1. Taxonomy (NCBI): domain Eukaryota; kingdom Metazoa; phylum Arthropoda; class Insecta; order Diptera; family Calliphoridae; genus Calliphora; species Calliphora vicina. The sequence goes on from NC_088781.1 coordinate 132,447,717, forward strand.
CCAGGACGAAAGCAATACATTTACCATCTATGAAATTAAACTAGAAACAGTAGACTTTAATGAAATCAACTTTAGCCAAGACAACAGCAATCAGGACCATGAATTGTTCCTAGAAGAACTTCCACAACAGCCTCAAGATGAGTATCTAGAGGCACGTGCGGACTATGAACCCAGCGAGCACAGTGATCACGAGTTACATGAAGAGTTAGAGGAGGAGGAAAAGGAGAAATCATTACCATGCAAAGGCCGGAATTTTATGGCATGCTGTATAAAATCCTGCAAAAATTATGGTAATTTTCAGCCTAATTTAACACTCTTCAAATTACCTCCTATACGCAAATTACGTGATGAATGGCTGACCAACTGTAAACTCAATCGGCAGTATTCCTCCAATGGGGTGTTGAAAAGACTTAGAGTTTGCATAGAGCATTTTGACAAGCAGTGTCTTAAGGATAATTCTAGGCTATTGTTTGGTGCTGTGCCTACTTTAAAGCTAAGATTGGAATTAGATCCCAAAGAGTCCCTACAACACTATAGCTATTTACGGTGTAGGGTACAATGTTGTCAACGTTCCCAACAATATGATAAAATCAATAAAATACAATTTCCCTCGGGAGAAATGAAAACAAAATGGTGCTCAAATTTAAACCTTGAAGAGGAGAGGATAACTGAGGAGGATTGGATATGTCATAGACATTTTGAAAGGAAAGCCTTAATAGATTGTCGCAAACCCAAACCTGGTATGCTGCCTACTTTACTGTTGGATAGTCTGGATAATGATTACACTCCTTCGAGCACACAGCCCTTAAGGTCTTCCCAAAAATGTTGTGTAAAATCTTGTGATGGAGTGGTGGGTGAATTTTGTAAATTTCCCAGCACAAATTTGAATGTCTATACGAAATGGTTAAACAATTTGAAGTTGCAGGATTCAGATCAAGTTCGAAAACACTATTTTGTGTGCTTTAAACATTTTGATGTTTCCTGCTTTTTAAGCCATGGCCGTCTGAAAATAGGCTCCGTGCCCACTTTATATTTAGAGCAGCAACAGCAACCAGATTTAGTATTACAAAAACAACAGCTTAAACTCAAATGCCGCCATCCTCTGTGCAAGCAGAAGCCTCATGAACAACTACTTTATGACTGGCCCAATAATGGCATTTTTAGAAATATTTGGCTGGAAGTAAATAAATTAATCTGGCAATTAAAACAACACAATATATCATGGGAAAATGAAAGTTTGGAGGAAATGGTTAATATACCGTTATGTAAGGAACATTTCTGCAGCCTTTATGAAGCCAATAAAAAAGCCATAACCAACTGTAACTCCAAAACTACAGCACAGGATTTGGTACTTAAAGTAAAAGAAACTTTTGAAAACCTAAATAATAATAAACCAACTTTACAAGAGAAATGCTCGGTGCCGCAATGCTCCACCAACCAGAACATTAATGCCTATAAATCGTTCAAACTGTTTGGCTTTCCAAAAGCTGAAATGGCCAAGAAATGGTGCCATAATATAGGCATTTATAACTGTTCTCTCAAAAAGCAACCGCCGCCAAAAGTCTGTGAAATACATTTTCAAAGAGAGTGCTTTAACAATATGAAACTCTTGCACTGGGCAGTACCCACTTTAAATTTACCCAACACAAATACGAAAAAGAAAATAATACAAAATAATGCTGATGAAATATTTGCCTTAAGAGGTCAATGCTGCATTAAAACCTGTGCCAATGCCCAGGGTTTACAGGATATAACCCAGAACAGATTCTATAAATTTCCCAAAGATCCCGACCTTTTAAAGAAATGGCTAGAGAATACAAATTGCCACAACTATGAGGAAAATGTCACACGTATCTGTGGTTTACATTTCCAGTTAACCGATATAAACCATAAAAACAAAACACTAAAAGAAAATGCTGTACCCCAATGCAATTTAGAAACAAATGAAAGCTCTCCCGCCTCACCTAATAATAACTCCTTGGTAATAGAGAATATTATACAACCCATTGAAACCTCTAACTGCTCACCCAACTCCTCGATAATAGATGATTATATAGAAGTGAAACAGGAATTGGACAATTCCGAAGAATGGTGTGAGCCCTTAGAAGCCGAAACTCAAATAACCGAAAATGTATTTGATGTGAAATTCAAACAGGATGCAAAAGAACAAGATCACTATCCTTTATTGGATATAAAACAAGAGATATTAGAAATCCAGGAAGAGCAGCCAATGGAGAATCCCAGCAGCCTATTTACCATACAGAAATTTGAAAGCCCCGAAAACTATGAATATTCGACACCTCAACCCCAACAATCAGCTTTTGTTATAAGCGATGTCAAGTCTCAAATCTATTTGTGTTGTGTACAAAAATGCACCAACAATTCGGAAACACCCGGCATACGTTTATTCACCGAATTCCCCAGCGATTCGGAAATTTTCATTAAATGGTGTTTCAATTTGAAAATAGATCCTCGCAATTACCAGGAAAATCAATACAACATATGCCAGCAACACTTTGAGGCCATATGCTTTACCGAACAAGGCCTTTTACAGCCCTGGTCGGTGCCCACCCTGAACCTAAACCTAAATGAGAATTCTTTTATACATCAAAACGATATACCCGATCATTTGAAAACGTGCACTGAACAATGTATAGTCTATGGTTGCATAAATCCCCTAAAGCCTCTTTATAAATTTCCCTATCATCCGGATATTTCACACAAATGGTTTGCTAACTTAAAACTAGACTATACCGATTTTCGGGCACAAAATTATAGAATATGTAAACGGCACTTTAGCCACAACAGTTTTGAGTTGAACGATATTAACAAACTTAAAATGGAGGCTGTGCCCACTTTGTATTTGGGTCATACAGACAAGATTTTACCATTTAATAACAGTTCAGAGGAAATGCAATTAGAACCAGATAATGTGGTGGTTGCCTTAGCAGCTCTTAGTAATCAGGATAATAGCCGAGGCAGCAGTCAGGGTTCATTAGCCAGATTAATATCTCCTCATGATCTAGAAGATCATGATAGTAGTTATTTTGAGGATTTTGAAGAATATTATGGACAAGATGAATAAAATTATTAAATTACGAACATAAATATATATTTATACAGATAAGAAAACATATTTAGTTTTAGAGAAATATTTATAAAAAAAAAAAAGTAACAACTATAACCACAATCATATTATAAACAACAACGCACTTCTCTGACACATAAAACTTACACAATTTAGATGCATTTAGATTGAAAAGCACAAAATATTTTAAATAAATTTTTTGGTTTTATTTTAAATAAAATTACAAAATTAAAAAAAAAACTATGAAAATTATTGTAAAAATCTCTTTCTAGCTTGTAATGAATATGATTTGTAATTTTTAACAGTATTTTAATATAAATATTTTAAAAATCAAGGTTTTTGTTTCTTAAATTCAAATTTAAAAAAAGCCTGGAATAATAATAATGAAGCATTAAGCAAAAAGAGAGCAAAGTTTTTTAAAAATAATATTCCGAATTTGTTGGTTAAACCTATTTTAAATTTATTTAAGTTTTATAACACTAGAAATCGTTAGAAATAACTTTGTATTTCAAATATTCACCCCTATCGCGAATCGTTATTTTCCCATTTTTGTAAACAATAAACAGCTGCTACGAACAAAATCAACTATTGTGAATGAAAAGTTCACAGGAATATCACGATAGCAATTTTGCCTTCAAGGGAAATGGATAATTTTACATGTTATTGCCGATGAGGTGGATATTTCATGGGAATATCACGATAGCAATTTTCTCTTCAAGGGAAATGGATATTTCATTTGAATATGAATTTCTCATGTTATTGCCGATAGGGGTGGATATTTCACATAAAATATCTTGCCTTTTCCCATTCATTTTCCCGATCATCAACTTTGTTCACGTGAAAAAATTCTCCATGTTGTGAAATTTTTAGATGAAATTTTGTAAACAATAAACAGCTGTTACGAACAAAAGCAACTACTGTGAATGAAAATTTCATGGGAATATCATGGGAAATGGATATTTCATGGGAACATGAATTTCTCATGTTATTGCCGTGGATGATGTTTCACATGAAATATATTCCCTGTTCCAATTTTTCGTTCATCAATTTTGTTCACGTGAAAAATTACCCATGTTGTCAAATTTTTAGATGGAATTTTGTAAACAGCTGTAACGGAAAAATGCAACTATTGTGAATGAACAGTTCATGGGAATATCACGAAAGTAATATTTCTTATTCACCCCTATCGCGAATCATTATTTCACATGAAATATGTTCCCATTTTTCGTTCATCAACTTTGTTTACGTTAAAAATTCCCCATGTTGTGACATTTTTAGATGAAATTTTGCAAACAATAAACAGCTGTTACGAACAAAATCAACTATTGTGAATTGCAAGTTCACAGTAATATCACGATAGCAATTTTCCTTCAAGGGAGATGGATATTTCTTGGGAACATACATTTTACACGTTATTGCCGATAGGGGTGGATATTTCACATAAAATATGTTCCCTTTTCCCACTTTTCGTCCATCATATTTCACATGAAATATATTGCCTTTTCCCATTTTTCGTTCATCAACATTGTTCACGTGAAAACTTCCCCTTGTTGTGAAATGTTTAGATAAAATTTTGTAAACAAACAGCTGTTACGAACAAATTCAACTATTGTGAATGAAAAGTTCATGGGAATATCACGATAGCAATTTTCCCTTCAAGGGAAATGGATATTTCATGGGAACATAAGTAACTTTAAAGCCTTGCCAGTTTTATACTCTTCACCATGGCTGGTTTGTAGGTTAACAGGTAGCCGTACAAAGAGTTCGTCTTATGTACAGCTCACATGGTCCCATTTGATTGTTCCCTGCATAAATGTCTTATAAATAACGATTTCGAACATTAAAAATTCTACACAGATAAGTAAAATGTATGTAAAAATATAACTGCTGGATTTTGTGAATATTGGTCCATAATTGATCATAGGCCCCATATTGAGTCCACTTCCGAAAATCACTCAAATCTCTTCTAACCCCCATTAACACGAAGCCTGGTTATGCCTTAACTAATAGTTATACTGTCGGTTAAAATTATTTTTGTATGAAAACTGTCAGTATAACTATTAGTTAACACATAACCAGACTTCGTGTTACTGGGGGTTAATATCATAATCATAATCAGTTTAAAAATCGACATCAACTGGTCATAGCTTCCATATATGGACCACTACCAAAAACACATTAACCTACAGAAATACCGTATAAATATCGAAGCATAATTGTATACAGATCAGTTTCATGTATGAAAAAATAATTTTACTGGATTTTGTGACTTTCAGTTCATAATTGACAATCCTCTTTTCAGACTAACTATAACAACCATAAAACTCTTGTAACTATCCTTATTGAGACGAAATTAAAACTAAATAAGCACAAATTACAAAGACCCCTAAATAGCTCATAGCTCCCATATGTGGCCCAACTCCGTAAAAAAACATTAACCATCAATCCAGGAATATAAAAAATTCCTTCATAAGGCCCACATCCGAAAAGTACATTACTCTCCTCCAAAACTATGATTTTGTCATTCCGTTTGTAATTGTATATATTCTGGGTCCTTATAAAATTCTAACACGATCTAACTATGTCCGTCTGTATATTCTATATATACATACGTATAATTACTGGCGGCCATTGTTGTTAGTGAGAGTATATAGATTTTCCAAACCAATCCAGTACTCGCCCTTTACATTACCAAATCCCTTTGCGTAATCGGACCAGGGACGTGTAAACTTTTCAGAACCATCATGACGTCTTAAAATGTGCAACCAATCACCACCATTATTTGTCTGTGTATCACAGAAGTCCATTATTTGCTTGGCTTTGCTGCCGGGTAGAAATATTTTGTAATAACCACTCTTTTGAGAGCACTTAGGAGCTGCTTTACAATCAATCGGAGCAGGGTCTTGGGTACAGTTCTTTATAAATCAACACCTACATCGAATAATGCTTTATTTTGCATAATTTTCGATTGCTTCTTTGAATAAGATTTTGTTTTTCAAATACTAATTGCCTTGTTAAAGTTTTGATTCATAGTTTCATATCATCGCTTGATTGAATGCTTTTTTTATAATTGTTTAAAATGTCCAAATACTTTGATTCTAAATAAGCTTTTTTTTAGCTTGAAACCAAAATAAAAGTATTTGAACAGAATATTTTAAATTAATTGCGATATTAGCTTAAATTTCCTCTGATTACTTTACAGTATTTAACTCATCCATATAAGTTGAGTATGTACATTTCCTTTTACTTCAGATATTTCTTGTTTTAAAATTTCTTGAGAAAAAAAATATTTTTTTCAAATAAAGTCACCCCTATCGCGAAACAATATTTCACATGAAATATGTTCCCTTTTCCCCATTTTTCGTTCATCAACTTTGTTCATGTGAAAAAATTCCCCAACATGGGAAATTTTGTAAAAATTTCGTTTTAAAAATAAATAAATAATTTATTTTTCATACTTAGTCTTTACCAAAAATTTACAAGTTCAAATGCAGTATTGAAGGCCATTTTTTAAATTTTTTAATTTATCAGTTCAATTGGAAAATAAATTAGAATGCAGTTATTTTTTCCTTTGTACTTCTTCGGTAAAATCTTTAATTCAGAATTTTCGAAATTAGAAGTGAAACGCTGTCAAAATACCTAAATACCTAACTCTAAGAATGTATTGATAACATTTTGTTTATATGGTTTGGTGTTCAAACCACTTTCAACACACTCCTCAAACGATTATAGATGTAAAAAGCGGCCATAAATATTATAATAAAATTTTATTACAATTAAATTTCGAAATTCAAACAATTCTCAAATTATTAAATTATTAAATACTAGTTGATGCTCCGGCTTCGCCCGGTAGCATTTACTAATGTTAGTTCTTCAAGTTTCTCCAACCCACGCACACCAGCCTGTTCTTATTTATTTGCAAATAAAATATCTAAATTTGTACTGCATACTTTAGGGAGCTTTTTTATTACAGTTGACTGGACTCACAAAAACAAAGATTTTCCGAGTTTTACCCGGAATTTTTGAATTTTTTTTTTCTTTACAAACCTTCTCCTGAAAATTTCGATTCGAATAAAAAAAATCAGACAAATCGCTCCTGCCGATTTCACGTGATGACATTACATACATGGACCATTTCATTTTTATATTTATAGATATATTTGACCTGGAAAGATTTTATAAATAGATTTTTCTGCTTTTTATTCCATAATTTCTGGAAAAATTTAATTTATTTGAATTTTGAATTCCTTTTCAATACCAAATATTGAAGTATTCCTACTCTCCATTTATCTATATTACTATCTCATATATACGGGTGCGGTGTGAAATCAACATCAAGATGTAAACCAAAAACCCAAGATTTTAATATAAAATTTTCGATTTATTAAAGCTATTTCACTATGACAAATTATTTTAGTATATTTTTGGAACAAAATTTAAAAAAAAAATTTGTAAAAAACTTTTTTAAAAAAATTTTAAAAATAAATTGAAATAAAAAATGTTTTGTCATAAATTCTTTTTCCAAAAAAAAAAATTAAAAAAAAATTTGTAAAAACTTTAAAAAAAAATTAAAAAAACAATTTCGAAAAAAAATTGAAAAACAATTTTGAAAAAAATAAAAAAATGTCTGGATTACTAATTCATTAGTATAGACAATATGGATATCTAATGATAGATATTTCAAAGTCCTTTACCTACAATTAGGGTTTTTATACCGGGAATTCCCGGTACAAATTTCCCGGGAATTTTGCCAATTTTTCATTACCCGATTCCCGGTATTCTTAGCCGGGAATCCCGGGAATTGGAACTCTATTTTTTTCACCAAAAAACAGTAAAAAGTTGTTTACAGTTTTTTGCTTATATCTTTTATATTATTATTTGGGGTTTTTCGTATGAAAATTTATAAAGTGAATTCATTATTTATAGAATTGATTTCTTATTGAATATTCTAATTTCTTTAAATTTCTTCTTCAAATCCATAACAAAATAGGTTCAAAAATTTATTAAATGATTAAATTTTTCTTCAATTCAAATCTAGTACATAAAGGATTAAGACAATTTTTTTCAATTAATTTAAAATTAATTCAGTTTAAACAAAGGCTTTGGAATGAATCTAAAAAATTCAATATTATGAATGGATTTATGGAATGAAAGGCTGACATTCTTTAATTACGGATTAAGATTTTAGTGAATTAAGCTCAAATTTTATTAATTAATTCGAGCTCTAATATTTAATAATTATAACACTAACTTTTTATATGAAATTTGGCTATAATATTCCTAATTAACAGTATATATTTCGGGAATAGCCGGGTACCCGGGAATGTAGAAAAAAATTTCCCGATTCCCGGGAATCAAAAAAGGTCGGGAAGTTAAAAACCCTACCTACAATGGATCAAAACCGGGAAAAATATTTTTAACCCGAATTTTGTTTCACCAAAAAAATTTTTTTGTCATACATTTTTTTTCACTAATAAATTTAAAAAAAATATTTTTAAAAATTAAAAATACTTTTTCTTTTTAAAAATTAAAAAAAAAATAAAATTTTGTTTACATACAAATATTAAAAATTTTTATTTTAAAATATAGTTTGGTGAAAGGTATATAAGATTCGGCTCTCTTATTTGTTTTTAAATTACTCTCTCACATACATATATGTTTACCGTGTGAAATACCCTTGTGAGAGAATTAAACCCATCAAAATACTGAGATTATTAATTCCAAATTTGCGACTAAATAAAGGACGAACCATATTAATATACTTCCACTCAATATTTTATGATTTTTTAGAAAACCTTCAAGAAAATGTTTTAAAGTTCACTCTCTCTCTCTTTCTCAAGTGTGTTGAATTCACATACTACTTGTATGTGAGAAGAGAGAGAGATAGAAGATGTTGCTGTAGAAAAAAATAGAGTCTTCCCTTCTTGTTGTTATTCTTTGGTTTAAATTAGGATTAAAGAGAATTTAATTTCAAAATTAGTTTATAAGAAATACTGGTTTTGGCCTATAATCACCCCTATCGGCAATAACATGTGAAATTCATGTTCCCATGAAATATCCATTTCCCTCGAAGGTAAAATTGCTATCGTGACATTCCCCTGAACTTTTCATTCACAATAGTTCATTTTTGTTCGTAACAGCTGTTTATTGTTTACAAAATTCCATCCAAAAATTTCACAATTTTTTCACGTAAACAAAGTTGATGAACGAAAATCGGGAAAACGGAATATATTTCATATCCACCCCAATCGGCAATAACATGAGAAATTCATATTCCCATGAAATATCCATTTCCCTCAAAGGGATAATTCCCATGAACTTTTCATTCACAATAGTTGATTTTGTTCGTACTATCAGCTGTTTATTGATTAAAAAATTCCATCTAAAAATTTCACAACCTGGGGAATTTTTTCACGTAAACAAAGTTGGTGAACGAAGAATGGGAAAAGGGAAGGGTGAATAAGTTTTTAAATTTGTCAAAGGTTTATTAAACAAATTTTATATGAAAATTTTTAATTAATAAAGCTTTTTTAAGTATAAACATTTATTAGGAATATGGAGGTAAAAATTTAACAAACTAAATAAATATAATTGTAACCACAATTTCGGAATATTTTTTAACTAAAATTTTTTATTAAAAGCCAGCAATTTTTGGCTACATGCAGAGAAAGAAAACATGGTTACGACAACACATACAAAATAATTTTTAATTTATATATTGCTTTGTAACCATAATATGATAACTTCAGAACATATTATGATTATTTATGACAATGATATTACGACTTAAATTTGATCATAATATTATATTTTATGATACTAATCTGATCATAATATGTTTGGACTACAATCATAAATCTGAACATAATATGTTGCTCTTAGATTATGTTTAACACAACCATGTTTTTGCTCTGCTAAGACCTAAAAGTCAAAAATCCAGAACTTTTATAATTACGTTTTATTAAATGCTGATACGTTAATATGGCTACTTTAAGTTACGTTCTTGTAAGTCTGTTTTAAGTAATGTTGAACATTACTTAATGTATTTTCTTTTGACATTAAAATGCTATCACTTTTATTTTTCTAGCTACAAGTTTAAGTTATTCAGTTTTCTAACAAATTCCTAATTAATTTTTTATTTTGTTATTTTAATTAGTTTATTTAAAATGTTCCTTGAATTTTAAATATTTTTTATAATTAAGTTCGTTATTATTGTTAATTGAAAAGATAATCTAAAATAACTATTGTTTTAAACATTAGAAAATCAAAATTAAGATTTTTTTTATATGCAAGGGATTCTTGCTTAAAACAAGGCACAATAAAAGGTTGAAGGAATTATAAAAAAAAAAACTGAAATATTAATGAAAATGTTATAAAGAAAATCATAAATAAATATTCTCAATAAAATACTTATTCCATGACATTTTAAGGAAAATTTTAACTTTTCAAAAATTTATAAAAAAATTATAAAAAAAATAAAAAGGAAATTAAAAAAACCTGAATAAACCCAGGAGAATTTTAAGAACTTGTTCTATGATGAGTGTAATCAGAACCATTTCTGATTCTTTAATGACAGCCTGGGAACTAGTGATGTGGCAATTTCTTCAAGAACCAGTTCTATGGAACAATATTTTGATTATAAAGCAATTCTATAGGGGTTTTAAAGAACCAGTTAGTTATTAATTGGTTCTAGACTAGTTCTGTAGAATGTTTATTAGTTCCGGAACAAGTTTTTGAAAACTTATTTTTTGAAAAAGTAAAATTTTAAAAAAAATTTAAATCATTGAAAAATTTATTTTTTTTTTGTATAAATACACAAATAAGCAATAAATAGTAACTACTTATATATAAATACATAAAAGGAATCATTAAGGAATTGGAAAATTAAACTGGGAATGTTGAAAATCCAATCCTTTTCAATGGAATTCTAATTTATATTTAGCATATGGGCGCTGAATGAATTAAAAATTCCTCATAGGCTTTTTGCAACTAGTTCCTATGTTACAATTTCAAGCAAAAATCACTGGCTGAAGAACTAGTTCTAAAACTATTCCTTATAATATGTGTGTTGCTTTGTAAAGCTTCTCTAGAACTAAATTCGAGGGTTACAATTACAAACAATAAATCATTGATTAAAGAACTAGTTAAAGAAACCTTCTAAATAACGTGTGCTAGTTCTGCAACGTTTCTAAAGAACTAGTTCTGAACAAACAAAATCCAAACTAGAACGAATACTGGCTGTATGAATGCTTTCCAGATTTAATTGTGGAAGTAATACCTTTTCTCCTGGGAATATTTATTTACTGCTACAGAAATATATTTAATTTTATTTAACTCCCATTATAAACAATTCCTTCAACCTGCCTTTGAAGAATTATCCCACAAAAGCTCTCCCTTTAATATTTAAATATTAATAAAATTAAAAATATACATATATAGATATTTAACAAGTATACTTCCTTTATATTAAATATAATTAACAATTGTATGTAAGTAATGCTTTTTTTAGAATATATCATATAAACTATATTTAAAATATGCAAAAAAGTCAAAAATTATTTGTTAGAAATAAAAAAAAAACATAATCAGACATTAATTAAAAAATAATAATTACAAAAACTGCAAAATACATATTAAATTAGTTGATAATACAAAAACAAAAAAAGAAACTTAACTATAAATAAACAACATTAAACTTATGTAAAACACACAAAATCATATAAATAAAGTAAAAAAAACGGAAAAAAATTACAAAAAAAATGGAAAATAATTATTAACAGGGGATTCTTTATAGCAGGGGTTCTCACAATGAATAACACATTCCCACGACAGCCGGTTCTATGCACCGGAATGACCCGAGTTCACTCGGCCAAGGGCTGTCAACTCAGCAATCACTGCTGCTACAACAACAACAATGAATAACACAAACAATTTTGGCCTTCAAGGCATCAATTGTTTCTGCAAGGTGGCGCAAAAGTAATCCTCCTATCAGAAAATGCTATAAATTTTGCGATTGGCCCCTAATGTCAGTTCTGTTTTGACATTTGTGTAGTAAACACATGCGAAATACACGTTAATAAACAATGTTACGCTAAACTGCTCCAGAACGCGGAATATTGCCATCCTTAATCACCACCAAGAGGAAGATGATTTTTCATCAAAAATAATCATGAGTGATGAGGCCCATTTCCATCTTAGCGGGTACGTAAATAAGCAAAATTTACGCTTCTGGGGCACTGAAAATCCGCGTGTAACCCACGAAGAGCCATTACACCCGCTCAAAGTCACTGTATGGTGTGCTGTTTTCGCTGGAGGAGTCATCGGACCTTTTTTCTTCGAAGACGTCGCGGGCCAAACGGTTACTGTGAATGGTGAGCGCTACAGAGCAATGATCAACGAGTTCTTTTTGCCGTAACTTGATGAAGATCGCCTGATTTTTCTTTTTGTGGGGCTTTTTGAAGTCGCGGGTTTATGTCAACAAGCCTCAGACTCTTGCAGCTCTTAAAGACAATATCCGTCAAGAATGTGAGGACCTATCGCCGGAAGTTTTGGCCAAAGTGATAGAAAATGCCATAAAAAGGGCTCAAATGACAATCAACAGTGGCGGCGGCCATTTACATGACATCATATTCTCGACTTGATGTAAAAAAAATTAAGACCAAATAAAAACAATCCACAAGAAGAATCAAAGTTTTTAATTTTTTTTTAATTACAGCCAAAAAACATCGGAAGTTTACTTTGTTTTTTAACAGACACGTTTAGGCAAAAATTAGCCTCATCAATTCGTCTGGAATCAATTAATGAATTTCAAAATAAATTTGAATAATTTGTTAGCGTTGTTCAAGTGTCAATCTATTCATGATGATTTGCCAGAGTATACCGATCATAAATGTCAAAATGTGAGCGCAATATGACAGTTCGTTTGACAACTAACCCATGTGTAAATTCTGACGACATAATAAAACTCCCTTTACGTTAAAATATAAATAATTTAGTAAATTTTGATGAATCTTAGCATGCACCTTAAAAATTACTCAATGAAGACTTTATAAATTTCTTACACATAAAATATAAGAAAAAAAATGTTGCAGACACAGGAAAAATTACTCAAAAAAGCAGCTAAATTTATTGTTTATGCCCTTCTCTATAAATTGTTTCGAAATTGCATTAGTAATTTGAATTTTGCGGTTTGTAACGGCTGCTTGCAACATTCTTTGTTAACATTGTTTATAAGTATGATAACATTAACTGTGAAGCAGCTTTAAAAGCTGTAGATGATCATTGTGGAAATATAACATTCTAGTTTTTCCGTTACATTATTCATGAGACTTCTAGAATATGGCGCTGTGTATATAAATAGTAACAGTACATACATATCTGTCATTTATTCTCACTTTGTTATTGAACATTGTACTGTTAACAACAGTTTTTTTTACCTCGAAAAAGCAAATCTTCATATGAGGGAAGTTTGGCTTTAAATTTTTTTTTTGTCGAGATTGTTTTTTAATTTTTTGTAAATTTTTTTTAAATTTAAAAATTTTTTTTTTAATTTTTAAATATATCTGCCATTTATGAACCGATTTTTTCGATTTTAAATAACATCTGAGCCGGATGAATTCCGAGGATATTGATGTATGAATCGTGTATGTAAGTTATTTGGGAGGCATGGCTTAATCGACTCCGCTATCTATAAGGATCCAGAATATATATACTTTATAGGGTCGGAAATGAAAAATGTAGAAATTCACGAAGGTGAAGGATATAAAAAAATTCTCATCGGTTTCAACGTGCCAGAAGTGGTCATTTTGACACGGAAGACAAAGATCGCCCAGGCCAGCCAAAAAAGTTTGAAGACCAAAATCATGCAAAATCATTGGAAGCTACTCAATCAACAATTTCGAAATGATTCCGAACAGCAGGATTCATCCAAAAGCAAGGAAATTGGGTAGCATACGAATTGAAGCTAAGAGGCTTAGAAAGACGATTTCATGTGTGTGAAATGTTGCTTTAACGTTATAAAAGAAAATCATTGTTGCACCGAATCACTTTGCGATGGAAAAATTATCCATTACGATAACCCGAAGCGTAAGAGATCATATGTGAAGGTCGGCCAACCAGCCGAATCGACATCAAAGCCAAATATCCATGACGCTAAGATAATTCTCATTATTTAGTGGTAGCAAATGGGTTCTATCTTTTATGAGCTGCTGAAATCTCACCAGACCATCACAGGGAAGCGAGCAATACCTGTTATAAATTATTTAGAGTGATGTGATTGGGAAGTTTTACCTCAACCGCTTTATATTCCAGACCTGGCCCCGTCCGAATACTATTTATTTCGATCAATACAGAACTTTCTCTCCGGGATACGGTTCACTTTGGAACAGAGTATCCGATATTCGTTCTTAGCCTCAAAAACTGAGCAGTTCTTTAGGCTCGGAATCCATAAGATGAATTTAAATGCCGGCCCTGCAGAGTTGAAAGGAATTCTCTTTCGGCGTAGTTCCTGTTAGAAAAATTATTTTAGCATTCTCAAGTAACGGTATCCAGTAACCGTAAAGCTTTGTCCGTTTTGTTTAAAGAAGTTTGGCCCGACAATACAGCGTGAAAAAAATGCACACCACACTGTGGCGCGAATTGGATGCAATTCCCTCTCTGCGACAATTTTGTTTATTTACGTTGCTGTTCATCGAAATGAGCCTCACCAGACATGAAAAGACAAATCAGTCTGAAGACACACGGAATATTTAATAAACATGAGAGTTTCTTCGCTATGTCCCTATCTATAATTTTTTTTACACTAGGTATCAAAAATACAGCAAATTTATTAATAATTCATTTGAATCTTTGTCCGATTGGAAACTAGATATTTTCAAAAAAGCATTCTCTATTTCCCTCTCTATAAATATCTTATATTGGGGATCGAAATGGTAAAGACCAAAATTTGCACGTTTGAAAAATTGGGCAAAATAAACTTAAGATATTCAGGTATGTTCTGACACTCGCACGATTGTCAAATCGCATGTGAGTTGCAAATCGCCAAAGTTGTTTCTGAAACTCACGCATTTGGCTTGTTATTTGTGCTCTGCATTAATTTCAACTTTTTTCGAACATTTTTCGAAGATCATTTAGATCAGCTTACTTTTTAAAAAGCTAGTGCATAAAAACAATGATCAGACAAAATTAACGAAAGCAAAGAAAATTTCATATTTTTAATAAAAATTGTAAGCAAATATTAGTCTAGTTTTGATTCAAATAAAAAGAAAACATTATTAATTCATAATTTTAATGTTTCTTTTGTGTTTGGTTTAGTCTAAAAACATCACTTCACATCAGTATACTCTTGCAATTTCAATCAGCCAACCTAACTCAGTTGTCTTGTGATTGCGATTTACAAAACATTTTTCTTGCAAGTTCAAGTTAAAATCGCATATGTTATGCGAGTGTCAGAACATGCCCGTTTATTATAGATTTTTACACAGAATAGAATTGAGCCTTAATTTAAAACTAATTTTTATTTTTCTACAAATCTATGTTTATTTATTTATTTAAAAGACAAAGTTATTGCAAAAATCATTTTCCTCTTTAATTTGTTGAGGCCATTGAGCGGTTTGAAATATTTGGGTGGCCTGCTGCTGCTGTTGTTGATTATTTTGTGATTGTTGCTGCTGCTGCTGAAGTTGCTGCTGCTGTTGTTGTTGCTGGTGATGTTGTTGCAATTGTTGTTGCTGTTGTGTTACTTGTTGCATCAAGTCCTCTGTATTAAATATAATCATATGATCACCATTTAATAGACCAGTGGCTGATGACAAATCATTGGCTTGTGTAGTCACCACCGAGTTCAAAATTTGATGTTGTTGTGGCTGCAGATCAATGTTCAAAGCTGTGCTGGAGCAAAACGTATTGGATGCATTGGTTTTGCGAAAATTTCGCAAACTTTCATGCTGATCCTGTGAATTGGGAGATGGTGGCGAAGAGGAAGTTATGGTAGAAGACATAACCGTTGGCGTAGAGGTGGTAGTGGAAGTCAAAGAGCCCGCTGAGCTTATGGTCAAGATATTGGTATTATTCATAACATTTGTTAAAGCATTCTTATTGGAGTAGGTACGCAAAATAGGCTTTACCGATATGTCTTTCGTTTGAAACTCAATAAAATCATTGGAAATGTGTTTGTTAGCAGTTTCGTTATTGGAAGTATTGCTATTAATATTTGTGGTAGTTAAATTAAAGGAATTTTGTGTATTACTAGCGCCACTATAACCTAAATCAAGAAAAAATTATTTTTTTTAAAAAAAGTTTAGCATAAAAAAACAATATTTGCGGTAAAAAATTTTAAAATTTTATTAATTTTTTTTTAGTT
Organism: Calliphora vicina; assembly: GCF_958450345.1. Classification (NCBI taxonomy): domain Eukaryota; kingdom Metazoa; phylum Arthropoda; class Insecta; order Diptera; family Calliphoridae; genus Calliphora; species Calliphora vicina. The sequence goes on from NC_088781.1 coordinate 132,464,165, forward strand.
TTTGTTCAATTAAACAAAACTTAAATTAAAACAAATTAGTTAAAATTACTTAAATTATAATTTATAAACATATTAAATAAAGTATCAAAATTAAATTTGAAAAAAAATAATATAAAATTTTGTCGATATGTCAGGTATTTTTGTGAGAGGTTGTTGGATTGTTTGTTTGGTTGATTCGGTTTGTGATAAATGTTTTAATCATAGATCGGAAACTCTCTTCTCAAAGACCTAACTCAGTTGTCAAAAATCTAAGTTGGGTAAATGGATTAGTAAAAGAATTATGTTTTCATCGTTTTTTTACAAAAACATTTACACAACTTAGGTTTTTGACAACTGAGTTAGGCTTTTATAGGGTTTTAATCACAAATTAATTAATAAATCTTTTTGTTTTTGTATAATGTGAAGAATTATTTGAAAAGTAAAAATCATAAATGTTTTTTTTTAATAAAACAAAAAGTGTGCTCTACGTTTTGGTTCAGGTCTTACGAATATCACTTGAGGAATCATCCTGCAGTATAGAACTTTCACTTAAAAGATTACGATCACATTTGGTGGCCTAAAAATAAAACAAATATTTTTAAATTAAAATATTTAAACAGGGAGGAAAACAATTGCTATGTTCCAAAGCTATTTTAATTTTTTTTTAGGTTGGTGTACACTGTGCCACTTACCTCTCTATATTTATGTAAATACACCGACAATGGCTCCACATAATTATCAAAACCCAAATTGGCAAAAGCATACAATAAATCATCACCATTCACTGTTTTACGATTCTCCGACATACTGCGCTCTATGGCCTCCGACGTAATAAACGATATAAATTCAGACACACACTCCTGTATACATTCTCTAGCATCTTTGGCTATTTTACCATTTTCGGGAACAGGAACTTTCATGATTTTTATAATATTACATATTGGCAGAAAACGATCCTGTTCCCTTAACATATAACCGGAATGTGTTTGACGATTGTCGGAGTCTTCATCTAAAAAATTGGAGGAGATGTGAAGATAAAATCTTTAATAAAGCCAGACAAGAAAATTATGTATCCCACAAAACTAACCTCCAGACATGTCCTCATCTTCCCGTTTTATGTATTCATTCATATACTGTTGTGAATCATTAGTAGAGGACATTTTATGGTATATTTATTTAATTATAACTAATAATTTTAAAAATTTTCTTAAAAATTCAACAAAAATTCTATTTTTTCTATTATGGATTTATTTTTTTGTATGCTAGCTGTCAAATTGTTTGTTTTGTTTTCATTTCTTCATTCTTTCATTTTCTTGGTTTTTCTTTTCGCTTTACAACACTGGTTTAATGTGCAGACTTTAGCAGGGTTGTATATTTTGTTACTAAAACATATATGGGCAATTCCATGACTGAAATAACGAAACCCCTTGAATCTTTCTTCAAGATGATTTGAATAGCATTAAAACACTGAAATTCTACTATGTGAAGTTATTTAGAGCTTATTATAACTTTTTAAGAGTAAAAATAATAGTTTAAACTAATTATCTTTATTTCTTAATTTAATTAGTATGTATTAGACTAAGATGGCGGCAAAACTAACCCCCCAATTAGTAAAAAAAATATTTTTTAGTATCAGTCATATGGAGGCTTCGAAAAGATGTTTTCTATGATACGATATGTGGTATGAATTTGTTTCAAATTCTATATTTTTTTAATGTTTTAAAGTTTTGTCATAGACAAATATGTTTATTTGATCCATTTATATTTATTTCCGGTCACCCAATATGAGGATTTTAGAGATTTTTTTACATAAAATTAAATCAAGATTGTATTTTTTTAATTAGCACACAATGTTTATTGATCGTATAATAATTTTTAAAGGTTTTATTATTATTTTTTTATAAATTAAATTATATTTAAAAAAAAAACATTTGTAAACTAAACATTTAATATTTTCAATGCTAATTTTGTTTAAAATTAAAATACAACCTTGATTTGTCCGGCTACCAAATTTCATGTCGATAAAACAGTTTTATATAACCGTCATTTTCTAAATGCCCTTCCTATACAACCGTGAGCAATGAACGCGTTATTTTTGTCAATTCTCTTTTGTGCAACAATTTCTTAAACGGCAACCATTTGAATAAATATATTCTTTGACATTTCTTTTAACGATCAATACGATCATTCCATCGTGTTATTATCGTTTAGAGTGATTGTGATTTTTTAACAGTAAATTTTTTTGTTGGACATTAACCAAACCAAAAAGATATTTAACAACAAATAGATATTATTTACAGTTATAAAATTGTAGTGAAAACAAGAAAAACAATTTATTATAAAGTTAACAAGTGAATGCATGCATAATTAAAGTTATAGCAAAATGTTGGCTGCAGTTAAAATTAAGGAAGAGCCTCTTGATGAAATTGAAGATTTACAGGAAATATTTAAGCAAGAAGAAGCTTTAATGAAGCAACAATTTAATGGTAAGTTTTTGTTTTTTTTATATAGAAAAATAAAGGAGGTTTATTAATAATGATTTAAAAGGAAATTAATAAGTTTTGCTGAATTTGTTTAAAATTTTTTATCGATATCACGGTAATCTATATAATTTTTTGCTTTGATAATTTTATTCGCATTAAAGAAAACAGGCATCAAAATACATAATAAAAAGAACCTTTAGTAATGGCTTTGTTGGTGTTTTTGGGTGTATGTGTGTGTAGTTAGCGTTGATTTAGCAGTCTACTAGTGGTTGAACGATCATTAAAGTGTATGTTGTTGTTGTCATCATTTATTTCTTGATTTTTTTTACGTATGTTTTCATTTTCAATTGTGCGCACTTTTTTTGTTTTGTTTCCCTCATTTGTTTGTTTACTAAGTACTAAATATAGCAACCCTGTAATTGTGAAAACAGGTAAACATATGGCTACACTAGGAATGGTAGTTTTGTTAAAATTTTATTAAATTTAGATATAAATTTGGAGTTTTTTGTCATGAAATTAATTTTAATGGCTATAGTTTTTATTTCATTAGTTTCAGTATTGTTTTTTAGTTATATAAATGATATTTAATTGGTTTGTGTTTGTTTTTGTTACCGGCTACTGTTGTCTGGCATCTCTGTTAATTAACAAACATGGCTGTGATGTCAACAAAGAACCGTTATATCGAGAAAGCATTTATTTTGTTTGCGTGGTTGAACGAAATGTAAAATTATTGTTTAAAATATAAATTTTTCTTTTAATCAAATAATTATTTAGCTTAAAAATAGATTAAATTAATCAATTTCTGTGTGTTTGTTGCTTTATTATTAAGTTGTTTGATTTTTCTTTAACATTTTAGCTGACCTGTTGGGCCAAAATTTGCCTGCTAATAATTTCCACATTGTTGAGGAAGAAGACAGCTTTATTACCGTTAGTGCTGCCGACATGAAGTGCCAAGATGAACTGCAGTTTATAGATTCCATAAATAACTCGGATGTAAGTATTTTTAAAGGAATTTGTAAAGTTTTGCTTAGTATTAATTGTATTTCTATTTATTTAGCCCAACAAATTCCGGGGTGTATGTTCCAAATGCTTAAAAACTTTTACAAATCGCACCCAATTCCTTAAGCATACGAAACGTAACCATTGCATAACCAAAGAAAAGTGTCCAGTATGCCCGGTTACATTCATAGATTCGTCTTCCTTGCTAAATCACTTAAATTTACATCGTGATAATTCTTTCTTTTGTACCCTGCATTGTGGTGCCAATTTTGCCACACTACCCTTGTGTGAGGAACATGAGCTCAAGGAACATAAAGTGGTATGCATGAAAAATATAATTCTTTTGCTATTTATTAAATATTTTTATGAAATATTGTTTATTTCAGCAAGCACCGCCAAAAATTCGCTATAAACATTTTTGCTCATTCTGCCGTGAAGGATTCAAGACCGAACTTCAATTGCATGTACATTGGCTGCAACAGAATCAAGGCTGTGGCAAACTAATGCAGAATGTTGTATTACATTCCACTAATGTTGTCAACAATTACAATACAAATTGTAAAAATAACAAAGATCTCTCAATAGAGAGACAATTGCAGCCGGTCACAAAAAATTCCATGTCAATCATACCCATTACCAAATTAAGATTGAAATCGACCACACCCTCACCTCAAACAGTAAATAAAAGACAAATTATGGACCAACCAAATGAGGAAACAGACACACTCAATAAACGTTTTAAAATGCTGGACAAAATTAAAGCTGAAATCGAAACCAATCAATTGGCCTTTAATTTTGACACTGATATACAAATAAAGGAAGAACCTTTAGATGAATATGAAACAAATATGACTAATAATCTAATACCGGAAGTTATAATTAAAACTGAGGAAGAGGAGGACAAAACAGAAGAGGTACCGGTCAACGAAAAACCTCAAATGCAGTCTTTAATACTTAATAATATGATAGGTGCTGGGACAAGTGGTAAATTTATACCCCTAGAAAACTTGGTAAACTCAGAAAATAGCAAAACTGAACAAAAAACCGAAAAGAAAACATTTTCCATAAATAGTCTGGTAAAAGCTAATGTTAATGGTAAAATGATAAATATGAATAATCAAAATATACCAGTACTGAAACTTATTACTAACAATAACAACAATATAAATAACAATAGCCCACAAACTGTGGTGAAAAATGAAAATTTTAGATTTGTTAAAATAATGCCGGCTCCAATGCCAACAGCTAATAATAATAATAAATCTCTAACTAACTTTAATTTTGCCAATATACAAAATTCCAACTCGGGCAAATTAATGACACTCAAACTGGCCAATGGCCAAAGTCTATTAAATAATACAGATATCAAGCCTTTGCCCACAAGTGGGTTACAAATTATAAAATTCCTACCCAATACCCAAATAATAAGCATGAAAGGCACCAACAACAATACCACTAATTTCATGGGCAACAAACAGCCTATAATTTTAAAACTTAAAACTGCTCCTACTTTAGCTGTTAATAAAACAACTGAAACAAAAGCAGACACAACCTCACCGCCTAACAGTAGCACCTCTCCTACTGTTTCCATAAAATTAAACTCACTTGAAGAAAATACCACCATAGATGCTGAAGACTTTAAAAAACTGCAGACTGAGGCTTTGATAAAGTCCGAAGAGCATCGCAAAAACTTTTATGTACCCAAAACACGTCTCATGATTATCGAGAATATACCGGAGAAAAAACAATTGATTGATAGCATGAAACAGAAAATAGCCGATGTTGAAACAAAAACTACGGAACAGATTCAGGGAAAACCGGCTGGAAATTTCATTTTAAAATCTCAGGAATCGGATGAACCGTCTTCTTTGTATTTGCCTATACTTACCACACTGGATGTGTCACTGGTTGAGGCACGCTATCAAAATCCCAACTATTGTTATAAATGGATTTGTCCCTATTGTCTCAAGGATTATGAGATAAAGACTGCTTTAAAGTTGCACTTGATTCGGGCTCATAATTTGAATAGTCGTGATATGGAAAAGATAAATGTGCAGGCAAAGCCGTTTGTATGTGAAGGTAAGAGAAAATTTAATATGAAATTAAAATTGAAATTCGAACTTATGTTCGAAATATTTTGTAATTTCCCTTAAACTACTACTAAAATTTAAAATCTCTGATTTTAAGGCAAAATTTCAATGTTCGAAAATTCCAAACTTAGAAACCCAAATGAATTATTATATTTTATGGTAACAATTTGTTAAACTCTCATATTGTATCGGAAAAATTAATTACAATTTTGCAAAAATTTTAATTTCTGCCTGTTATTGAATGTTCGAAAATTCGAAACTTAACTCCGAATTTTCGACCATTATGAAAAGTGATGAAATTTTATGAGATTTCAAATTAATGAATTAAAATTTCAAATTTTTAATTTGAAAAACCAAATTTTAATGTTCGAAAATTTTAAATTTTCGAAACTTTAATAAAAAAATGTAATTTTGTTTTTGACATTAATGATATAGCAATTAAAATATATTTTTTGTAGTTTTAAGTAAAAAAGGAATGTTTTTACACTTTTTAAAAATTCGAACTTAATTTCGAATTTTCGAACATTGCTTAGAAAGTCTAAAATTGTAATTCTCTTCTTGAGGGCTATTTTAAAACATTAAAATCTTTGATTTTGAACCAAAATTTCAATGTTCGAAAATTCGAAACTTTTTCGAAATGCTAAAATCTATACATTTTATGGCAGAAATTAGTTCTTGAATTTGTTTTATGCCAAAATATTTCATAATATTGACAAATATTTAATTTCTGTCTGATTTTTGAATGTTCGAAAATTTGAAACTCGGGTTTGAATTTTCGAACATCATGAAAAAGTCATGAAATTTTTATGAGATTTGAAATTAATAATAGAAAATTTTAAATCTTTAATTTGAGACCAAAATTTCCAAGTTCGAAAATTCAATATTTTTTTGAAAATCCAAAATTTTTATATTTTATGATAAAAACTTGTTAAAAAATCTTTTTTAAGGCAACAATTTCATAATTTTGCAAAAATTTTGATTTCTGGCTGTTATTTGAATGTTCGAAAAATTTATATCGGTGTTCGAATTTTCGAACATCATGAAAAACTCATGAAATTTTTATGTGATTTGAAATTAATAATGGTAAAATTTTAAATCTTCAATTTAAGACGAAAATTTTCATGTTCGAAAATTCAACATTTTTTGAAAATCCAAAATTATTATATTTTAGGAAAAAAACTTTTTGCAAAATATTTTTTAAGGCAACAATTTCATAATTTTGATTTCTGGCTGATATTGGAATGTTCGAATATTTTAAACTCAGGTTCGAATTTTCGAACATCATGAAAAAGACATGCAATTTTTATGAGATTTGAAATTAATAATGGAAAATTTTAAATATTTAATTTGAGACCAATTTTTCTATGTTCGAAAATTCAAAACTTTTTTGAAAATCCAAAATTATTATATTTTATAAAAAAAACTTGTTGCAAAATATTTTTTAAGACAACAATTTCATAATTTTGCAAAAAATTTGATTTCTGGCTGATATTGGAATGTTCGAAAATTTGAAACTCAGGTTCGAATTTTCGAACATCATGAAAATGTCATGAAATTTTTATGAGATTTGAAATTAATAATGGAAAATTTTAAATCTTTAATTTGAGACCAAAATTGTTATGTTCGAAAATTCAACTTTTTTGAAAATCCAAATTTAATATATTTTATGATAAAAACTTGCTGCAAAATATTTTTAAGACAATTTCATAATTTTACAAATATTTAGATTTCTGGCTGATATTGGAATGTTCGAAAATTTTAAACTCAAGTTCGAATATTCGAACATCATGAAATTTTAAATTCTTAAAATAAGTTTTAAAGTTTTGACTTAAAACAAAAATTATTTTATTTCCCTAATTTCAGAACAACTACCATTTGAGGACGACATCAAATCCGAAATAAAAGAAGACATAAAACCACAAATTAAAATGGAACCAATTTCACAAGACACCGATTCTCAAAACTTAACAAACTCTGAAACAGAATCCTTAATAATTGATACTTCGGCTTCCTCATCGCCGAAACCTCTCAAAGCTGTCAATATAAAACAGCCAAGACCACGTTACGTTTGTGATAAATGCGGTCGTACTTGCTCTTCGAAGACCATGCTCAACGATCACATCTTGGCCAATTGTAGTCGTGAGCCACAGTATTCGTGTAAAGAATGTACCAAGAAATTCTTTTCGCATGGCACTCTACAGTGTCACATGACCATACACACCGGTGAATTGCCGCACAAATGTAATTATTGTGATAAACGTTTTCGCACGCGGGGACAAGTGAAGGTGCACCATCGAACGCATACCGGAGAAAGGCCGTTCTTTTGTCAGGTAAGTCTGAAAATTCCTACAATACTAGAACAATTTTTGATTTTTTTCTTTTATCTTTGAAAAATGTAGGTTTGCTCTCAACGTTTTACTCACCGAGAAACCTTGATAGCCCATTTATCACGTCACATAGGCATGAAACGTTATAAATGTTATGGCTGTGATAAACATTTCTCCTGCATTAGTGCTCTAAAGACACATCGTGACATACGTGCCGATAGCTGTGGCAAAGTTAAATTTAATCCTCGTGCCATTGGTCCCCGTGTGCGAGTCATACGTGGCAATGTTATATTTGAGCCTCAGCCCGAAATAAATCCCTACTTAAAGTCTGAGGATCCCAAAAGTGTCTTGACTGAATTACAAAATCAGTCACAGTCGACTCAAGAATCAACTTAGGTTTTAAAAAAAAGACAGAAAGAAAGAGAGAACTATTTTATCTTTTTCCTTTTTTTGTTTAATTAGTTTGTAGTGGAATGTTTAAGCATCCTTTATTTAATTTAAGTTTTTAAAATATCTATATTTGCTTTAACCTTAACTTTTTTTTTTAAAAATTATAAATATTTCCAATAATTTTTAAAGCTTTTTGTTTTAAGAAATGAATGAAATTCACTTTATTAAACTTTCGTTTACAATTTAATTTAGATTTTTTTAGGTTTTGCTTTTTTTCCCCAACTAAATTTAATATATATGCCTGAGTTTGTTTGTTAAAAATTTGTAAAATAAAGAGAAATATATTTTTAAAGAAATTGTGTTTTGTTTTTTTTTCTTTTATTTTATTTTGTAAGTTTTTCAACTTGAAAATTCGAATTCAAAATTACAGATCGGAATTAAATTGTTTGCAAGATTTCAAGCAGATTTTTGTAAGAAAACAAATTCCGGAATGGTTTGTTCTTACAAAATATGTATATTTTAGAATTTCGAAAAAGTTTTGAATTTTCGAAAATGGGAATTTAGGGTAAAAATCAAAGATTTAAAATTTTTATTATAATAATTTCAAAGTTTATTTAAATTCCAGACTTTTGAACATATGCTCGAAATTTCGAAATTAATATTAAATTTTCGAACATTGAATTCTTGGCCAGAAATTAAAATTTTTGTAATCAAATTGTGTAGTTTTCTACTGAAACATTGTTTTTTGCAATGAAATTTGGAAATTTTAGAAAAAGTTTTGAATTTTTATCATAACAATTTAAAAGCTTTTGAATGAAATTCTGAACTTAAGCCATTGAAATCTTTACTAAAAATTAAACTGTTTGCAAGTTTTTAAACAGTTTTTGTAACCAAACATATTCTTGCATAGTTTGTGGTTATAAAATTTTGTAAATTTCAGAATTTCTAAAAAGTTTTGAATTTTCTAACATGGGAATTTAAGGGTGAAAATTAAATTTAAAATTTGTATTTGTTAATACACAAAAAAATAAAACTAATTGATATTCTGGCTTTTGAAATCATGTTCGAAAATTCGAATTTAATTAAAAAAATTTAAGGCATTTAAAGTTTTGAATTTTCTAACATGCATATTTGAGATAAAAATCAATTATTTCAATTTATGATGATAATAATTTCAAAGATTATTGAAATTTTAAACTTTTGGAAAGAAAATCGAAAATTCGAACTTAAATTTTTAATTTTCGAACATTGAAATTTTAGCTGGAAATTAAAATTTTTGCTATTTTCAGCAAGTAAATTGAAATTTCTAACTTTTGAAATAAAAATCGAAAATTCGAACATAAATTTGTTTTTTTCGAACATTAAAATTGTAGATAGAAATTAAAAGTTTGGATACATTCTTGCAATAAAACAAATTTAGGAGCTATTTTCTAAAAGACAATTGAAAATTTAAACATTCGAACTGAAATTTTTAATTTTCAAAAATTTAAATTTTAGCTAGAAATTAAAATTTGTCCAGATACATTTTTGCAATAGAACAATTTAGGACCTATTTTCTGCAAGTCAATTGAAATTTCTAAACATGTTCGAAAATTCGATCATAAATTTTTATTTTTCGAACATTGACATTTTAGCTAGAAATTAAAATTTTAATACATTCTTGCAAGACAATTTCTAACTTTGAAATAAAAATCGAAAATTCGAACATAATTTTTTAATTTTCGAACATTGAAATTTTAGCATTGAAATTTTAGCTCAAATTTCAATATTCGAAATTAAAAAAATTAAGTTCGAATTTTCGATTTTAATTTCAGAAATTTCAATTGGCTTGCTGAAAATAGCTCCTAAATTTGTTTTATTGCTAAAATTTACACAAAATTTTAATTTCTAGCTAAAATTTCAATGTTCGAAAATTAAAATTTATGTTCGAATTTTCGATTTTATTTCCAAAAGTTTAAAATTTCAATAATCTTTGAAATTTTTATCATCATAAATTGAAATAATTTATTTTTATCTCAAATATGCATGTTAGAAAATTCAAAACTTTAAATGCTTTAATTTTTTTTAATTAAATTCGAATTTTCGAACATGGTTTCAAAAGCCTAGAATATCAATTAGTTTTATTTTTTTGTGTAATAACAAATACAAATTTTAAATTTAATTTTCAACCTTAATTTCCTTGTTAGAAAATTTAAAACTGCAAAAAACAATGTTTCAGTAGAAAACTACACAATTTGATTACAAAAGTTAGAAAATTCAATTGCAATAAAACAAGTTCTGCAAGACAAATTAAATTTCGACATTTTAGACCATAATGTCGAAATTTAATTTGTCTTGCAGAACTTGTTTTATTGCAATTGAATTTTCTAACTTTTGAAATTAAAATCGAAAATTCGAACTTAAATTTTTAAATTTCGAATACTGAAATTTTAGCTAGGAATTAATATTTTGTATAAATTTTAGCAATAAAACAAATTTAGGAGCAATTTTGTGGAAGCCAATTGAAATTTAAAATTAAAACTTTATGTTCGAATTTTCGAACATTGAAATTTCAGCTAGAAATAAATATTTTTGATAAATTTTTGCAATAACACTATTTATGAGCTACTTCCTGCAAGCCAATTGAATTTTACAAAATTTTAGACCGATTTCGAAAATTCGAATATAAATTTTAAATATTCGAACATTGAAATTTTTCATAGAAATTAAAATTTTGAAAAAAATTTAGCAATAAAAGAAATTTATGAGCTATTTTAAGCAAGCCAATTGAAATTTTTAACATTTTAGACCGATTTCGAAAATTCGAACTTAAGTTCGAAATTATTTTTTCATCATTTTATGTCACAAAAACTAGGGTTTTAATGTTGTGTTAAGAAATTTGAATGGTTTTTATTACAGTTTTAAAATGAGGTAAATTTAAATTATTATTTTATTTAAATTAAACTTACCACTTTTGTTTCTGTTTTTTTCCAGCATAGAAAGTAAAACTATTATGTTTTCGAAATTCGAAATTAAATTTGAGATCAAGGCAAGACAGTAAGTATTTTCATTATGTTTTAAATTCGATTTTCGAAATTAGATGTTTTGGTTTTTATTTTGAATTAATCATTTTATTATCATATTTTAAATATTTTTGTTGTTGTTTTTTGTAGTTAAATATGCTTAGATAATATTAATTGCATTAGGTTTTTGTTTTCTTTTTTTTGGTTTTATTCTTTTTACTAAAATTTAGGTATTGAAATTATAGTAGATTTTGTTTTTGTGTTTTTTCTTAAGTTTGTTTTTCATTTGTAATTTTTTTTTGTTAAAGATTTTATAGTTTCGTTTTGGTAATTAAGTGGAAAAAAGTGATTTTGAAATATCAGCAAAGTAAATATCCAAAAAAAGTAACGAAAAATTATGGTTTAGTTTATTATATAGTTTATTGAATATTTAATAATTCAAAATAAATTAGTTTATAAGAAATTTATAATAAATTACAAGTAATAATAATAATAATAAGAATAGTTATAATAGTTTAACAAATATTTGTAAATGTTTTTGTTGCTTTCAAATATACATTTTTTGCTTTTCAAAATTTTTGAGAAATTAAAAAAAAAACTCAAAAGTTTACAGTAAATTTTAGTAATTTATTTTCTTGGTTTATGCTTCTTTTCTTGCTTGTTGTTTCTTTTAAATAACAATTTCTTTTTTAAATTTTTTTCTTTAAATATATTTTTGTTAAATATATTTTTTGGGGGGTTTTTATATAATTAAAAACGTTTGTTTTGTTTTTTATTTTATTTTTTTTAATATTAAAATGAAGCCCTTTTTAATATTTTGTTTTTTGGTTTTATTTCGTTTACTTGGTGAAAATTTTGAAATTTTTTTAATTTTTGTTTTGAAAATTTTGCAATTGTTGAATAATTTTTAGTTTGGTTTTTAATATTTGTTTAATAGTGCTTTTGTTTGTTTTTATATTTCTTAATTTTTTTGTTGTTATTTATTAATTATTGCTCTATATTGTTTTTTTTTGTTGCATCGTTATTCATTATTTCTTTTTGTTTATAATTTTTGATGATGTTTTTTGTTTTTTTTTTTTGGTTTTATGTAAAAAAGTAACAAATGTTTTTTTTTATATTTTTAAATTTCTATATAATTTATTTAATGTTTTCTTTAATCTTTTTGTTTGTTTTGGTTTTTTTTTTTGTTGTATGTATGTACATAATATTTTTTGTTGTATATAATTATTGCCCTTTTCTCTTGACGCATGATGTTTGTCATTAAACTTCTTCTAAAAAAAAACTAAAAACTAAACTCAAAATAATAAATTGGTTTAAACATAATAATTTGTTTACTTAATAATAATTCTATGTTTAAATCGTTGTTTAAATATATTTTGAAACTACAAACATGGGAAAATGCTAAGCAAAGAGAGTAAAAAAGGGAAATTGTAAGTGAATATTTTGAAATTGGAATGAAATTTTTTTTGAAAAAAGTTTTGAAATTTCGAACATTGAAATTAGTGTTCAAAATGACAGATTTGACTTTGTTAACATAATAATTTAAAAACTTATTGAAATTTTAGACTTTTGAAATAAAAATTGAAAATTTGAACTAAATTTTGAATTTTCGAACATTGAAATCTTAGCTGGAAATTAAATTTTTAATAAGTTTTTAATTAGTTTTTATTATTAAATAAAATTTCTGAATTTGCAATTTTCAAAAAATTTCTGAATTTGCAATTTTCAAAAAAGTTCTGAATTTTCGAACATTGAAATTTGGGACCAAAATTAAAAATATGAATTTTTTATCCTAATAATTTAAAAAAATTATTGAAATTCTAGACTTTTGAAATAAAAATCGAAAATTCGAACTAAATTTTGAATTTTCGAACATTGATATATAGCTGAAAATGAATTTGTTTCAACGTTTTTAAACCATTTTTATTATTAAACGAAATTCCTGAATTAATTATAATCATAAAATTTCTGAATTTCCAATTTTCAAAAATGTTTTGAATTTTCGAACATTGAAATTAGGGTGCAATATTACCGATTTGAATTTGTTGGCATAATAATTTACAAGATTTTTGAAATTCTAGACTTTTGAAATAAAAATCGAAAATTCGAATTAAATTTTGAATTTTCGAACATTGAAATCTTAGCTGGAAATTAAATTTTTTATAAGTTTTTATTATTAAAAGAAATTCCTGAATTAATTGTAAACACAACATTTTGGAATTTCCAATTTTCCAAAAAATTTTGAATTTTCGAACATTGAAATTAGAGCTCAAAATTAAAAATTAAAATTTTTATCATAATAATTTAAAAACTTAATGAAATTCTAGACTTTTGAAATCAACATCGAAAATTCGAAAAAAAATTTGAATTTTCGAACATTGAAATCTTAGCTGGAAATTAAATTTTTTATAAGTTTTTATTACTAAAAGAAATTCTTGAATTAATTGTAAACACAAAATTTTGGAATTTCCAATTTTCCAAAAAATTTTGAATTTTCGAACATTGAAATTGGGACTCTAAATCACAGATTTGAATTTTTTATCATAATAATTTAAAAACATAATAAAATTCTAGACTTTTGAAATCAAAAACGAAAATTCGAACTAAATTTTGAATTTTCGAACATTGATATCTTAGCTGGAAATTAAATTTTTTATAAGTTTTTATTACTAAAAGAAATTCTTGAATTAATTGTAAACACAAAATTTTGGAATTTCCAATTTTCCAAAAATGTTTTGAATTTTCGAACATTGAAATTAGAGCTCAAAATTAAAAATTAAAATTTTTATCATAATAATTTAAAAACTTAATGAAATTCTAGACTTCTGAAATCAAAATCAAAATTTTGAATTTTCGAACATTGAAATCGTGCTGGAAATTAAATTTTTTGTAAGTTTTTATTATTAAAAGAAATTCCTGCATTAATTGTAATAATGAAATTTCTGAATTTTCAAAAAAGTTTTGAATTTTCGAACATTGAAATTAGGGCTCAATATCACAGATTTTAATTCGTTAGCACAGTCATTTAAAATTTGAACGAAATCGAAAAAATTTTTTGAATTTTTGTACATCTTGGCTGGAAATTAAATTTTTTCAAAGTTTTTACAATAAAAACAGTTACTAAATTATTTGTGATTATAAAATATTTTATGATTTCTAAAAAGGTTTGAAATTTCAAAATAGCAGATTTTAATTTGTTATTTTAATAATTTAAAAACTTATTGAAATTCTACAAATTTGAAATCATGTTTGAAAATTCGAACTTAATATTATTTTTTCGAACATTGAAATTTTTGCTACAATTTAAATTTTTAAACAGTTTTTGGAAAAAAGTTACATATTTTGAAAAAGTTTTGAATTTTCCAATATTTTCGAAAACTCTGAAAACTGATAACTTATGTTTTGCGTGTTTTAAAACTGTTTTTGTAATAGTATATTAAAAATTGTGAATTATTTTAGACCTTAAATTTTGGTAATTTTAAGTTTTCAAAAAAAGTTTTGAATTTTCGAACATGGATTTAAGGTACAAATCAAAGATTTAAGTTTTTTATTATAAAGTAACTAAAAAGTTTATTGAAAATATAGCCTTTTGAGGCAATGTTGGAAATGTCTTTAAAGAAACAAGAAACAATTTAAAAAATTTCCATTTTTTGAAAATTTAACACATTTTGTCTGCCCTTAATGTTTCAATTCAAAATCTCTACTTACAATATTTTAAAGATTATTTTCTGCTCTATATAATCCTTAAGTTTGAAGCCAATTACTCGATTAGTTTATAAGTTTTCAATGTTTAAACATTTTCATTGACATTTAATCCAGGGTGCGTATGATTAATATTAATTAAGAGGTTGTTGACTTAAAATGTTGATAACTTTTTTCTTAGAAGTGATAGAAAGCTAATAAATACAATTTCTGAAAGCTAATCTATTATAGAATAAGTTTCTAAAGAAAGATTTATGCTGCTAAGAAACAACTTAATTTTAGAACGATTTTATCGAAAACTGCAAAAACAAATTTTTAAAATATTAAAATAACTTTTAAATTTTTGCAGCGATTTGCAATCAAATTTGTAATTATGTTAAAGCAGGATTTTAGTATGCCGAATTTAAATAGTTTTCAATTTTTTTTTGGGAATTTAAAAAAAGTTTTGTGAGAAATTTTCTGTTTCTTTGCTTAACATTTTCCTTGTGTTTTATCAAAACCAACCGCGCTCTACTATAAGAGTTCTGTAAAAATGTTTTAGTCCAATATTTCATTATTTTTGTTTTGTTTGTTTTGCTTTAAACAAAATCATATATTTTCTTAAATTTACCTACTTAATGTTGTTGTTTTGTTACTATAAATTTTATAAAGTATTTTGTTTTTGTTAAATTATTTTTGTTTATTACTTCTTCAACTCTTATAAGCTAAAAGCGTATTTAATTACCTTATTTTACATGTCTTTATAAAGTAAAATTTTCAATTATTTTATATTAATATTCTTCATTTTTTTCTTTACTCAATAATAATCATAATAATTATAAATTTCTTTATGTTTTTTTTGTAATTTATTCTCAAAACTGTTTTGTTTTTAAAATGAACTGAAAAACAACTGAAATTAAATTTATGTTACTCCTTTTTAAACTTATTGACTACATAAAAAATAGGTGGGAAAATAAAATCTGATTTCTTTTTGTTCACTTTTTCGTTTTTTTTTTTTGTTTAAAAAAAATGAAAATCTTTTACATATTTTTAAAAATCTCTGGTTTTACTGTTTAATACTATTTTATCGTTTTTTAAATAAAGTAAAATTAACCATTAAATAAATCAATTGATAAATTAGTCTACATTATTGTTAACTATGAATTTATATTATATATTTTTATTATAAATCTTTAAGAACGTTTGAGTTTTTTTTTTTATATAAATATCAAAGAATAAATTGAAATTGAAATAAAAATAAATTGAAATCTATAAACATGAAATTGATGTTTAAAAACGGACGCCATGTTTGAACAAAATTTATGTTTTTCAAAACTGTTTATTTTTCAATTATGTATAAGTATAATCTCACCCTATTTTTTAGATTTCTTCAAAATCTTTCAAAACTTTTCTTTGTTTAAATATTTTTATTTAAATCTTAAGTGCTAAAGCTTCTTTTGTTTAAATGTTTGTTGTGTTTAATGTTTTAATTTTCTTCATTCTGTTAAATGTTTAAATATTTTCTTTTTTTTTTTTGTTTAATATGTGGCAGTTTAAAAATGTTTTCAAAAACAAAATGTTATAAAGTTTAAGTCAGATGTTTGTTGCTGTTGTTACCGTATTTTTATGTGTTTTATAGTTTTTTATGAAATCTGGCAACCGCTTTTTTTTCATACATATTTGAAAATTGTTTGTTTGTTTGTTCGTAGGGAAAAAGTAGTGAGTAGTGGTTGGACCTGAAAAAATAAAATAAAAGCTTGAAAAAATATTTTGCGAAATTTGTTCAAAACTACTCTACATATTTAGTTAAAAAAAGAGCATAAAGTATTTAAATAAACATACCTGTTGTGAGGGGATTTTTGAGAAAAAAAATCTCTTTAGAAAACATTTAAACTTTAAATTTGTTTCTAAATACAATGCTGAAAAAAATATTAAAATTTCAAAAAAACAAATTAATTTTCAAAAATGTCCATAAAAATATTTGAATCCTAGTGTCACACAAAAACTGTTTTTGAAACATTTTTTTTTCAAAGATTTGAAAATCAAGGGTTCTAAATCTTTATTTTCCAAATTTTATTTTTCACCTCTAGAATAGAAGTTTATTAAGCAGAATATTTAACAGCTGTTTTTAAGAAAGTTTTATGAATTTTCCTTTATTGGAAAAAGTTTTTGAATTTTGAAGTTTCAAAATTTGTTAATGCGTCTCTACTTCTTTAATTTAAAAAAAGGGCCGCTCGATACAATGGAAAACTTTAAGTTTACTCCAAATTTTCAATGTTCGAAATTCACAAACTTTTCAAAATTTTTCAAAAATTCAAAATAAATGTTCAGAAACCACTAAAAACTAATTTACTATAAACTGTTACTGAAAAAGTAGTTTTTAGCTATTTAAAAAATTTCGAATTTTCGAAAATTGTTAAAAATTATCTTTCAAAAAAAAAAAAAATATTTAATTTTAAAACTAATTTTCAATGTTCGAAAATTTTTGAAAACTTAAAAAAAAATCCAAAAAAAATGTCGATTTTGAAATATTTGCATTTAAATTTAAACTCGAAAAACCTAAAAAATATTCAAAATTGTTTAGAATCTCAAATTAATGTTCGAAATTTATTTAAAACCTTTAAGAAATACTAAAAATAAATTGTACGTAAATTTCTATAATTAAAATAGTAGATTTTCTAACATTTTAATATCCATATTCCAACATACATAAGTTCGAATTTTCGAACATTAGTAGAAAAATTGTAATTTTTAGTGTACCTTCAAATGACATCAAAATTAAAGTAAAATCTTTGTTTTTAAAACAAATTTTCAATGTTCGAAAAAACAAAATCTAAATTTTTAAAGGTTTTGAATTTAATTTTTTCGAACATTAAAAAAATTGTTTTCAAAACAAAGATTTTACTTTAATTTTGTGGCCATTTGAATGAAGGTACACTAAAAATTACTAATGTTCGAAAATTAGAACTTATGTTCGAAAATATTAAAATGTTAGGAAATCCTTAACTTTTATTGTACTCGTACCTTTAAAATGGTTGCAAAATAAATATAAAATCTTTGATTTTAAACCCAGTTTTGAGATATTCTTGGGTTAGATAAAAGTTGAAAAGCTTTTGAAAGCTTTTATAATTACTAAGCTTAATTGTGTCAAATATAGTTAGAAAAGTTTTATTTATGATTATAGTTGAATAAAATAATTTTTTTAGAAAAAAGCTTTTAACAGCTTTTTTTAATTTTGACAAGCTTTTACTATTTCAACCATTTTTAAGTGTAAAAATCATTAATTTTAACTAAATAAAACTGGAAATGCTTTCTTTGTGAAAGAAGTTCAAAAAAATTAGTTATTTTAAAAAAGAGTTTTAGGAGCTTTTGGAAGCTTTTAAAATTTTTAAGCTAAATTGTGTCAAATATAGTTAGAAAGGTTTCTTTATGATTAAAGTTGAATAAAATACAATTTTTAGAAAAAAGCTTTTAAGTGCTTTGTTTTAATTTGACAAGCTTTTACTATTTCAGTCATTTTTATGTGTAAAAATCATTAATTTTATCTTAATAAAACTGGAAATGCTTTTTTTTGTGAAAGAAGTTCCAAAAAAATTAGTTATTTTAAATAAGTGTTTTAGGAGCTTTTGAAAGCTTTTAAAATTTTTAAGCTAAATTATGTCAAATATAGTTCGAAAGGTTTCTTTATGATTATAGTTGAATAAAATACATTTTTTAGAAAAAAAGCTTTTAAAAGCTTTCTTTAATTTTGAAATGCTTTTACTATTTCAAACATTTTTATGTGTAAAAATCATTAATTTTAACTAAATAAAACTGGAAATACTTTCTTTGTGAAAAAAAAGTTCAAAAAAATTTGTTATTTTAAAAAAGAGTTTTAGGAGCTTTTAAAATTTTTAAGCTAAATTGTGTCAAATATAGTTTGAAAGGTTTCTTTATGATTAAAGTTGAATAAAATACAATTTTTAGAAAAAAGCTTTTAAGAGCTTTTTTAAATTTTTTCATGCTTTTACTATTTCAACCATTTTTATGTGTAAAAATTAATTTTAACTAAATAAAACTGGAAATGCATTCTTTGTGAAAGAAGATCAAAAAAATTAGTTATTTTAAAAAAGTGTTTTAGGAGCTTTTGAAAGCTTTTAAAATTTTTAAGCTAAATAGTGTCAAATATAGTTCGAAAGGTTTCTTTATGATTAAAGTTGAAAAAAATAAATTTTTTAGAGAAAAGCTTTTAACAGCTTTTTTTTAATTTTGACAAGCTTTTACTATTTCAACCATTTTTAAGTGTAAAAATCATTAATTTTAACTAAATAAAACTGGAAATGCTTTCTTTGTGAAAAAAGTTCAAAAAAAATTGTTATTTTAAAAAGGAGCTTTTGAAAGCTTTTAAAAATTTTAAGCTAAATTGTGTCAAATATAGTTCTAATGGTTTCTTTATGATTATAGTTGAATAAAATACATTTATTAGAAAAAAGCTTTTAAGAGCTTTTTTTAAATTTTGTCATGATTTTACTATTTCAATAATTTTTATGTGTAAAAAACATTAATTTTAACAAAATAAAACTAGAAATACTTTCTTTGTGAAAAAAGTTCAAGAAAATTAGTTATTTTAAAAAAATGTTTTAAGAGCTTTTGAAAGCTTTTAAGATTTATAAGCTAAATTGGGTCAAATATAATTCGAAAAATTTCTTTATGATTAGAGTTGAATAAAATAAAATTTTTAGAAAAAAGCTTTTAAGAGCTTTTTTTAATTTTGACATGCTTTTTCTAATTCAATCATTTTTATGTGTAAAAAACGTTAATTTTAACTAATTGAAACTGGAAATGCTTTCTTTGTGAAAGAAGTTCAAAAAAATTAGTTATTTTAAAAAAGGAGCTTTTGTAAGGTTTTATAATTTTTAAAGCTTAATTGTATCAAAAGTAGTTCGAAAGGTTTCCCTTATGATAATAAATGAAAAAAAAAATTTTTTTAGAAAAAAAGCTCTTAAGAGCTTTTCTTAATTTTGACATATTTTTACTATTTCAACCATTTTTATGTGTAAAAATCATTAATTTTAGTTAAAATGCCTTCTTTGTGAAAAAAGTTAAAAGAAATTAGTTATTTTAAAAAAGTATTTTAGGAGCTTTTGAAAGCTTTTAAAATTTTTAAGCTAAATTGTGTCAAATATGGTTCGAAAGGTTTCTTTATGATTAAAGTTGAATAAAATGCAATTTTTAGAAAAAAGCTTTTAAATGTTTTTTTTAATTTTGAAATGCTTTTACTATTTCAATAATTTTTATATGTAAAAATCATTAATTTTAACTAAATGAAACTGGAAATGCTTTCTCGGTGATAAAAGTTAAAAAAATAGTTATTTAAAAGAAGATTTTGAATGCTTTTATAATTTTTAAGCTTAATTGTATCAAAAGTAGTTCGAAAGGTTTCCCTTATGATAATAAATGAAAAAAATACATTTTTTAGAAAAAAAGCTTTAAAGGGATTTTTATGCTTTTGAAAGCTTTTCTAATTTATAAGCTTAATTATATCAAACATAGTTCGCAAGGTTTGCTTTATGATAATTAATTAAAAAAATACATTTAAAAAAAAAAGCTTTTAAGAGCTTTTTTATTTGTATGTGTAAAAATCTAAAAAATATAAATTTCATTGCTAAATAAAACTGGAAATGTGTTTCAAGTTAAAGAAATTCGATTTCTGAAAATTAAATTATAAAAGCTCATTAATAGCTCCAATGAGCTTTTAAAATTTTTCAGCTTGGATTATTATCTTTAAGATTATAGTTGATAAATTAAATGTTAAAAAAAAGCTTTTAAGAACTATTCAAATTTAGATGGTTTTACTTCAGAAAGTTAATTTCAACAGAAAGACGGACAGACAGACATGGCTAAATCTATAAAGATCCAGAAAATATATACTTTATGGGATCTATATCATTTTAAAGCCTATTGTGAGTATTAGGGAATTTGCCATGTTGTCAAGTTTCCCAAAAGTTTTGACCAGGTTTTGGCCATGTTGTCAAACTTCTAAAAAACATTAATAAAACCCCTACAAATGTTTTGATTTCATCATTTTAAAGCCTTTACCTTTGAATCATTAATATTATGAAATTTACCATGTTGCCAAATTTCACAAAATCTAAAATTTATTGCTAAATATACTCAAAATATTCTACAATATAAAAAAAAAATTTCGAAAAAAAAGTAGTTTTGATTTTTTTTATTTTAATTTTAAACAATTTTTATTTCAAATTTTTTCTTATTTTCGGTTGTTGTTGTTTTTTATTTAATGTAAATTAAATTGTATGCTTTTTTTGTGTTTTTTTTTTTAATTTTTTTTGTTGTATATATCATTAAAGTTTATTAATAATATTATTTTATTAATTTGTTTTTTTGGTTTGTTTTAATATTATTTTATTTATATATGAACTTGGACTAATTTATCAACAATTTCTTATGCAATTTTTCAACGGTTTAAAACTCTAAAACTCCATAACAATTTTTTTTATATTATTAATTACTTATATTTGTTTTTCTTTTTTTTATATAGTTTTATTTATTATTAAATAATTCTTGTTTTTACTACTTAAAGCATTACCATTTCTTTTTTTTATGTTTTAATATTATTTTTCTTTATTTAAATTTAATTAAAAGGGAAAAGTATTAGGAATTTGTTTAAAATGAATTATTTTGGTTTTAAAATGAAAAACATAATTTTTTGTAACAATTTTTTCGTTTTTTTCTTTTTAAATTTATATATAATTTTGGTTTGTAAGTTTTAAATATTAACAGGAAAAAGTATGTATGTTGTTGTGTTAATAATTTCTTTGTTTGTTGTTGTTGTTTAAGGTAATAATTTTCAGAAGATTTTTTTGTTTGTTAAGAGGAGCAAAAGGATATGTTTTTAAAAATGTTGTGTGAGTGAGTTTTTGTTAGATTTTATAAATGTATATAGTTTTTTGTTTTGGTTTTTTTTTTAAAATGAGTTTCTTATTTAGTTAAAGTTGTTTCTCTTTTGGTTTTAGTTTATAATATAGTTTAAGTTTAAATATTAAATTGTTTTGTTTAGTTTATAATTATTTTGGAAGAATATGCTTGGATGAAATGATAAATGAAGTTGAGGAGGAAAAAAATTTAAAATAAAACCACTCAAATTGAAAAACTAAGAAAGCAATAGCAACATGTTGCTGAAACATGTTTATAAACATTTTATTAAAAAATAGGGGACCAAAGGGATATTCAAGTTTCTCTTAGATGTCAGAAGAGACATGTTGAAAAAGAGAAAACTTTTTGTTAAAATGATTTTTCAACCAAAAGCTCTTGAAAACTTTTATAATTTGCAAGCATAATCCAATGATATAAAACTTGGAATTGTTTTATTTATGTTTATAAATGAAAATCTACATTTTGTACTTGATAAAATTAACTTTTTAGAGCTTTTTTTAATTTAACATGATTTTTTTATTTTAGCCATTTTTATTTGTAAAAATCATTAATTTTTAGGCTAAATGAAGCTGGAAATGCTTTCTTTGGAAAAAAATCAAAAAAAAATAGTTTTTGAAAGCTTTTATAATTTTTAAGCCTAATCTTATAAAATAAAGTTCGAAAGTCTTTCTTTATGACTATAAATGAAAAAAAATGCATTTTTAGAAAAAAGCTTTTAAAAGCTTTTTTTATTTTTACCAGCTTTTACTATTTAAAACATTTTTATGTGTAAAAATTATTAATTTTCATGCTAAATGTAACTGGAAATGCTTTCTTTGTGGTAAAAACAAAAATACTAGTTATTTAAAAAGAAAGCTTTTGAAAGCTTTTATAATTTTTAAGCTTAATCTTATCAAATATAGTTCCAAAGGTTTTCGTTAAGATTACAATTGAAAAAAAATATTTTTTTAGATAAAAGCTTTTAAGCTTTTTTTTATTTTTAACAGCTTTTACTATTTAAAACATTTTTATGTGTAAAAATCATTAATTTTGATGCTAAATGTAACTGGAAATGCTTTCTTTGTGGTAAAAAACAAAAATACTAGTTATTTAAAAAGAAAGCTTTTGAAAGCTTTTATAATTTTTAAGCTTAATCTTATCAAATATAGTTCCAAAGGTTTTCATGAAGATTACAATTGAAAAAAAATATTTTTTTAGAAAAAAACTTTAAAGCTTTTTTTTATTTTTAACAGCTTTTACTTTTTAAACCATTTCATATGTAAAAATCATTAAATTTAATGATAAATGAAACTGGAAATGCTTTATTTGTGTTTCAAGTTAAATCAGTTACAGTTTAGAAATAAAAGCTTTAACGAGCTTTTATTATTTTAAAGCGTAATCGTATCAAATGAAGCTTGGAAAGCAAGAGCGTTTAAATTTTACATGCATTTATCATCTAAACCATACAAAACTTTTATGAGCTTTCAATTTTAATGTAATAATTTCAAGGGTTTGAAGATATTCAATTTTATATAAATTGAAATGTTATCGTTATGTTTAAAGTTAAAGAAATTAAATTTCTTTTATGTTGTGAACAAGCTTTTTTCATTTTTATTCACAAACATATCAAATAAAGCTCACAATTCAATTTTTATGGTTATTGATGAAAAATTTACATTTTTTGAAAAATGTTTTCAAGAGCTTTCAATTTAAACTTAATTTGTTAACAAATTAAGGATATTCAATGAATCATTAGTTTTCATGTTAAATAAAACTAGAAATATTTTCTATGTGTTTAAAATTTAAAAAATAAAATTTCTTTAATTTTGTGTGAAAAAGCTTTTGCAAGCTTTTTAAGTTTTTTTAGTTATAATCATAACAAATAATGCTAAAAAGTTTTGGTTTTCGGTAAAAGAATAACATTTTTGAAAGAAGCTCGAAAGTTTTCTATGTTAAAAAATTGAAATTTCTTTGAATTTTTGAAAAAAGCTTTTGTGAGCTTTTTTAATTTTTTAGAAATAACCATAGCAAATAAAGCTAGAAATGTTAGCTGACGAAAAAATTAGATTTTTCAAAAAAAACTTTTGTGAGCTTTCAAGTTTAACATAATGTTTTCAATGTTTAAATGATTGCAATTATTTTTAAATCTTTGGATTTCAGGTTAAATGAAGCATGGCATGTTTTCTATGTGTTTAAAGTTACAAAAATGTAATTTCTTTGAATTATTTAAAAAAAGCTTTTGCGAGCTTTTTAAATTTTTAAGCGCCAGCGTATCAATTAAATCCTGAAATGCTTATATTTATGGTTTTTAATAAAAATTTTACATTTTTGGAAAGAAATTTGATAAAAAATATAAAATTTTTGAAATTAAAGCTTTTATGAGCTTGATTGCAATGAGTTCTAAATCATTGGATTTCAGGATAAATGAAGCATGGCATGTTTTCTATGTGTTTAAAGTTACAAAAATGTAATTTCTTTGAATTTTTTTAAAAAAAGCTTTTGTGAGCTTTTTAAAATTTTAAGCGTTAGCGTATCAATTAAATCCTGAAATGCTTATATTTATTGTTTTTGATAAAAATTTTACATTTTTGGAAAGAAATTTTATAAAAATATAAAATTTTTGAAACGAAAGCTTTTATGAGCTTGATTGCAATGAGTTGTAAATCATTGGATTTCAGGATAAATAAAGCAAAACGCGTTTTCTATGTGTTTAAAGAAGCAAAAAAGTAATTTCTTTAAATTTGTTTAAAAAAAGCTTTTGCGAGCTTTTTAAATTTTTAAGCGCCAGCTTATCAATCAAATCCTGAAATGCATATATTTAACATTTTTGATTAAAATATTACATTTTTGGAAAGAAATTTGATAAAAATATTAAATTATTGTATTTCAAGTTAATGCATTATTTAACGCATTTTCTACGTGTTAAAAGTAGCAAAAAAGTAATTTCTTAAAATTGTTTAAAAAAAATGTTTGTGAGCTTTTTAAAATTTTAAGCGCTAGCGTCTGAAATTGTTATATTTATTATTTTTGATTAAAAGATTACATTTTTGTAAAGAAATTTTATAAAAATATAAAATTTTTGAAACGAAAGCTTTTATGAGCTTGATTGCAATGAGTTGTAAATCATTGGATTTCAGGATAAATAAAGCAAAACGCGTTTTCTATGTGTTTAAAGAAGCAAAAAAGTAATTTCTTTAAATTTGTTTAAAAAAAGCTTTTGCGAGCTTTTTAAATTTTTAAGCGCCAGCTTATCAATCAAATCCTGAAATGCATATATTTAACATTTTTGATTAAAATATTACATTTTTGGAAAGAAATTTGATAAAAATATTAAATTATTGTATTTCAAGTTAATGCATTATTTAACGCATTTTCTACGTGTTAAAAGTAGCAAAAAAGTAATTTCTTAAAATTGTTTAAAAAAAATGTTTGTGAGCTTTTTAAAATTTTAAGCGCTAGCGTCTGAAATTGTTATATTTATTATTTTTGATTAAAAGATTACATTTTTGTAAAGAAATTTTATAAAAATATAAAATTTTTGAAACGAAAGCTTTTATGAGCTTGATTGCAATGAGTTGTAAATCATTGGATTTCAGGATAAATAAAGCAAAACGCGTTTTCTATGTGTTTAAAGTTGCAAAAAAGTAATTTCTTTAATTTTTTTAAAAAAAAGCTTTTGTGAGCTTTTTAAATTTTTAAGCGCTAGCGTACCAAATAATGTCTAAAATGGTTAAATTTATTATTTTTGACTAAAATATTAGATTTTTGGAAAGAAAGCTTTTATGAGCTTTCAACTTTATGGTTTCAAAATTTAATATTTCCAATGAATATTAAAATTATATGGTTCTTATGGACAAAAGTTTTATTTAAACAAGCTTTTAAGAGCTTTTTTTTATTAGAATTAAGTTTTTAAAAGCTTTAAAATTTATGAAGATTTTTTTTGAAAAGTTCGAATTTTAAGAAAAAATTACTTAATTGGTTTTGTTTTAATAGCTTGTTTTGTTATTAAACGAATGCCGTTGAAAAGCTTTAAGAGGATTTTCTTTGATAAAGCTTTCTTTTATAAATCTGAAATTATTTTAAAATAGCTTTTAGAATAAGATTAAATTAAAGTTTATAAAAGAGCTTTTTTGGTGGTTTTATATTAAAGTTATTTTCCTTTTATGATTTAATTAATAACAATGAGTTGTTTGAAGGCATGAATGCATGAATAACTTTGTTGTTTTGTTAATAATAATTTAAAAATTTTCTTTAATGATTTCATTACTTTTGTTTAATAATAAATATTGTGTTTTTGGTTGTTGTTGTTGTTGTTTCTTGACTTAAGTAATAGTAATACGTATGTATGTTTTGTTTTTTTTCGTTTTAAATTTTAGCTTAAAAGAATTTTAATATTATTTGTTCATTTGTTTATAAATATGTATAGTTATATTAAATTTAGTTAATAAAGTTGACCAGGGGGAAGGGGGTTTTGTTAGAAGGAGTTGCGTGGAAGGAGTTTGGGTTTATGGTTGGTTATGTTAAGTGTGTGTTTAGTTTTAATGTTTTTATTATAATTTTCTTTTTGCATTTGTTTTTTTTATTAAATTTTATGTAAATTATTGCTTTCATATATAAGTTGTTTTAATATTTGTATTATTATTTTTAATTTTGTTTATAATTTTAAATGCCTAGTTATGTTTTTATGTTGTTGTTTGGTATTTATTTTTTTAAATTTGTTTAAAATTTATTTCGTATTTTTTGTCAGATTTTTTTTGTACAAATTTTTTACTATTTTATTCGTTAATTGTGTTGATTTTAATTTAAATATATATTCAATCAATCTTTTAAATTGTTACTAATTGGTTTATTGCTGTTAGTTGTTGAATTTATATATTTCTTTTGCTGTTAAATGTTTTTAATTTTGGAAAAAGGTCTCAAAGTTTTAGCTTTTCTATTTTCGTTTAACTCTTTTAAAGTTTTATTAGTTTTTAGGATTAAAAGAAAAGTTTGTTTTTGGTTTAAGTAAAGCTTTTAGTTGGTTTTTATCTTCTTCTGTTTGTTGTTATTGATTTTGGAGTATCCTTTTGAACTTAGTTAGCTAATTGAGAGCATATAGAGTGTAAGATAGTTAGTTAATTAGATAGAGAGAGAGAGAGATAGAGAGTTAGAGAAAGTTAAATACATAGTTTAGAGTATTATAATAAAGCAACTTAAATCGTAGAATAGTTAAAGTTTTTTTTTTTGTTTGTTCTTTTAAGTAAAAGCTTTTTGTTTTGTTTTGGTAGTCATATTAATTATAGCTTTTATTTAAAATGTTTTGTTGTTATGAGTTTTTATTTTTCCATTTTGTTTTGTATCTTTCTTGAGTATATAATTTAATTAACGCAAATTATAGTTAGAGTATAATTTTATTTGTTTTGTTTTTTTTTTAATTGTTTTTAAAGTTTAAGAATCAATTAGTTAATAAAAGCATATAATTGTATGATAAATATAAAGCTTTTGAAAAAGCTTGGGTTAAAATTGTAGTTATAGAGGTAAAATATTTTTTGTTGGTAAGAAGAAATAGTAACAAAATTAAACATATAATAAAAAGATAAATGAAAAGCTTAAAAAAAATATTTATAAAAAAGCTTTTATTTCAAAGCTTAACAGAAAATTATTCAACAAAATAAATAAAAAGTAAAAAAAAATATTGAAAAAAATTGTGAAAAGTTTTTAAGAAAACAAAAGCTTTAAGATTTTTATGTTTTAAAGAAAATTATTATTGAAAAATTTGAGAACATATTTTAAAGATATCAAAAGCTTTAAGAAAATAAATAAGCTTTGTTTAAGAAGCTTAAAAAGCCTCAAAACTTAAAAAAGCTTTTAAAACCCTAAAAAGTTTTTAGGCTTTTTAAAAATATTTTATTTTTAAGTTCTTAAAATACCTTAAATGTCCCAAATAGTTTTAATTATTTAAGCTCCATATTTCTGTTAAGCTTTAATGAAATATTAACATTTTCGAAAAAAAGCTTTTAAGAGCTTTCATGTTTAAAATATTATTTTTAATGTTTAAAGGATTTGGATAAACCACTTGATAAATTTTAAGGCATTTAAAACACAGATAGATTTTTAAAAAGCTTTTAGGATTTTAAAAAGCTTTCAGGCTTTATTTTTCAAATAGCTTAAAATGTCATATTCATTAAAGCTTTTTTATGTTTAAGAAACGACTCTATGAGTAGTTTTTAAGGAATATTAATTTGTGAAAAAAGCTTTTTTAATTTTTGTTTAAATTTTTAATCCAAATGCTTCAAATGAAAAAAAAAATGTTTACTTTGTGATTATTAATGAAATATTAACATTTTGGCAAAAAAAGCTTTTAAGAGCTTTCACTTTAAAACTGAAAGGCTTGTGGAATCTGTAGAAGCTTTCTAGCTGAAAACGATTCAAACGACTTCTATGAGTTTTATTTATGGTCATATTTAAGGAACTTTAATTTGTTAACGAACGCTTCAAATGAAGCTAGAACTGTTTACGTTGTGGTTATTAAGGATATATTAACATTTTGGAAGAAAAGCTTTCATCTTTAAAATACAATTTTTTTAGGTTTAAAGGATTTGGAAAAAGCTTTTAAGCTGTTGATAAATTTTAAGGCATTTAAAACACTGATAGGCTTTTAAAAAAGCTTTTAGTATCTTAAGAAGGCTTTAATTTTCAAACGAATTCAAAAAGCTTTTCATCTCTGGAAAAGATTTAAGAAGAAATAGCTGTAAGCTTTTGTGTTTTCATAAAGCTTTAGGGTCTTGAAAACCAATATTTAAGGCTTTAAAAAACTGATAGGCTTTTAAAAAGCTTTTAGGATCTTATGAAGCTTTTAGGCTTTAATTTTTAAAGCTGTACGCTTTTGTGTTTTCATAAAGCTTTATGCTCTTGAAAACCAATATTTAAGATTTTAAGATTTATTTGAAAAAGTTATGATCATTAATTAAAGCTTTACAAAATATTTGAAGATCTAAAAGACAGATGAAATTATTTTTTTTAAAAAAGCTTTTTTTATCTTTTTATAATTTTAGATATAACCGTTTCAAATGTAGCTGGAAATGTTTACTTTATGGTTACAGTTGATAAAAATAATATTTTTGAAAAAAAGCTTTTATAAGCTTTCAACTTCAAAATTATAGTTTTACTTTTTGAAAGACTTCAAAACGCTTTTGAGGCCTTGGAAAGTTTTAAGGTGAAAGTTTTAAGAAGAAAAGACTTTAAGAAGCTTTTGTGTTTTCTTAAAGCTTTATGATCTAGAAAAACAATATTTAAGGCTTTTAAAATGATGTTAAGCTGTTAAGAGCTTCAAATGAACTAAAAAAATTTACTTGTGTAGATTTTTGAAAAAAAGCTTTTAAGAGTTTTCATGTTTAAAATATAATTTTTAATGTTTAAAGGATTCGGAAAAATGCTTTTAAGCAATTGATAAATTTTAAGGCATTAAACAACTGATAGGCTTATAAAAAGATTTTAGAAACTTTCAGGCTTCAATTTTTCAAGAACCTGGAAAGCTTTAAATATTTGTAAAAGTTATGATCTTTATGATCATAACTTTAGATCTAAAAAAGAGATTTAAGGAAATTATTTTTTTTAAAAAATCTCTTGAAGGTTAAAAAGTTTTAAAAAGAAAAAGCTTTTGTGCTTAAAAAAAATATTTAAGGCTGTTAAGCTGTTAAGAAGCTTTTAATTTTGAAGTTCTTGAAAAGCTTAAGATATTCTAAAAATATTTAAAGATCTAAAGAAGACTTTAAAAAGCTTTTATTTATTTCTCATTAATATCTTTGCTCGAGATAGAATTATTAAAATTTCATTTAACTTGTTCTAGAGAGAATATATTAAAACATTGCACAAAAAGCTTTCTTATAGCTAAGAGCTTTTTCAATATTTTTCTCGAATATTCATTAAATATAAACATAAATTTTTGAATAATAAACAAAAGAATCAACAAAAGAAGTGAATTTACAAAAGCTTTTTAAGTGGGTGATGTGTTTTTTTTGAGGGTTTTTTATTAAAAATTGTCTAGTTAGTAGTTATATGTTTTATATGTACGAGTATTTTGTTAGTATTTAGTACGTAATTCATATTAAAGTCTAAAATATATTGTAGTTTTTTTTTTCTTTTTGAATAAAGGAGTTTTACTTTATTTTCTTAGGTTTTACGTTTAAAGAATTTTATCTAAAGATTTTTCGTTTTGTTTAAATTTTTAACAACAAAAATATTTTTAGTTTTCTTTCCTTCTTTTAAATATATAATAATACAATAAAATAAAAAGGAAACAATAAACGTAATAATGATAATAAACGTAATAATAGTAATAATTAATAAATAAATAACAATTTCTCTGTTAATGAGCACTTTAGCGTTGTAAATAACGCTGATTTGTTTATAATTTTTTTTCATTTTATAATTTATCTAATTTTTTTTTTTGGGGGGTTTTTGGTTTTTGTTGCTAAAGTACAATACATTCTTTTTGTTCTTGTTAATGATTTTATTTTTTCTCTTATATTCATTTAATCATGGTTATGATTTCTGTTTTCTTTTTATATATATTTTTTGGTTTTGTTTAATTAATAAATTTTCTTAATAAACTTACTTAAAAATTATTAACAATTTCTTATATAAATGTTTTTTTTTTTTTGGGGGGGGGAGGGGGTTTTTCTTCTCATTATTATTATTTTTTTTTGCTTATATATGTTTGTATATAAAGTTTTTTTTTTGGTTTGTATGTTTTATTTTTAATATATATAATTTTGTTGTGGTTTTTTGGGTTGGTTTTACTTTGTCTATAACATTTTACACTGGACATGTTATTACATCATATTCAAACATTAACGAAACGGCAACAAAAACGAAATATAACAAAAACATGGTAAAACCTAAACCCTTATTCATGCGCCAACGGAAGCAGGCAATTGACATAACGACGAATATTAACATCATAAACAATATCGTTATGGAGCAGACCA
Source organism: Calliphora vicina (assembly GCF_958450345.1). Lineage (NCBI taxonomy): Eukaryota > Metazoa > Arthropoda > Insecta > Diptera > Calliphoridae > Calliphora > Calliphora vicina. Next base: position 132,495,000 of record NC_088781.1, read on the forward strand.
TGCCCACGGAGTTCACTTCCACGGGAGCGCCATTGATGAGGCCAAATAACAGCCAGGGTATGGGTAGACTGGAATGAATAAAAAGTTAAGATATTAATACTTTTGTAAAGTAATTAAAAAATATGTTTAATAAGAAGTTCAGTTCTAGTTCTAGGTCTGTTCTAGTTCTGTTCTAGTTCTGTTCTAGTTCTGTTCTAGTTCTGTTCTAGTTCTGTTCTAGTTCTGTTCTAGTTCTGTTCTAGTTCTGTTCTAGTTCTGTTCTAGTTCTGTTCTAGTTCTGTTCTAGTTCTGTTCTAGTTCTGTTCTAGTTCTGTTCTAGTTCTGTTCTAGTTCTGTTCTAGTTCTGTTCTAGTTCTGTTCTAGTTCTGTTCTAGTTCTGTTCTAGTTCTGTTCTAGTTCTGTTCTAGTTCTGTTCTAGTTCTGTTCTAGTTCTGTTCTAGTTCTGTTCTAGTTCTGTTCTAGTTCTGTTCTAGTTCTGTTCTAGTTCTGTTCTAGTTCTGTTCTAGTTCTGTTCTAGTTCTGTTCTAGTTCTGTTCTAGTTCTGTTCTAGTTCTGTTCTAGTTCTGTTCTAGTTCTGTTCTAGTTCTGTTCTAGTTCTGTTCTAGTTCTGTTCTAGTTCTAGTTCTGTTCTAGTTCTGTTCTAGTTCTGTTCTAGTTCTGTTCTAGTTCTGTTCTAGTTCTGTTCTAGTTCTGTTCTAGTTCTGTTCTAGTTCTGTTCTAGTTCTGTTCTAGTTCTGTTCTAGTTCTGTTCTAGTTCTGTTCTAGTTCTGTTCTAGTTCTGTTCTAGTTCTGTTCTAGTTCTGTTCTAGTTCTGTTCTAGTTCTGTTCTAGTTCTGTTCTAGTTCTGTTCTAGTTCTGTTCTAGTTCTGTTCTAGTTCTGTTCTAGTTCTGTTCTAGTTCTGTTCTAGTTCTGTTCTAGTTCTGTTCTAGTTCTGTTCTAGTTCTGTTCTAGTTCTGTTCTAGTTCTGTTCTAGTTCTGTTCTAGTTCTGTTCTAGTTCTAGTTCTAGTTCTGTTCTAGTTCTGTTCTAGTTCTGTTCTAGTTCTGTTCTAGTTCTAGTTCTGTTCTAGTTCTAGTTCTGTTCTAGTTCTGTTCTAGTTCTGTTCTAGTTCTGTTCTAGTTCTGTTCTAGTTCTGTTCTAGTTCTGTTCTAGTTCTGTTCTAGTTCTGTTCTAGTTCTGTTCTAGTTCTGTTCTAGTTCTGTTCTAGTTCTGTTCTAGTTCTGTTCTAGTTCTGTTCTAGTTCTGTTCTAGTTCTGTTCTAGTTCTGTTCTAGTTCTGTTCTAGTTCTGTTCTAGTTCTGTTCTAGTTCTGTTCTAGTTCTGTTCTAGTTCTGTTCTAGTTCTGTTCTAGTTCTGTTCTAGTTCTGTTCTAGTTCTGTTCTAGTTCTGTTCTAGTTCTGTTCTAGTTCTGTTCTAGTTCTGTTCTAGTTCTGTTCTAGTTCTGTTCTAGTTCTGTTCTAGTTCTGTTCTAGTTCTGTTCTAGTTCTGTTCTAGTTCTGTTCTAGTTCTGTTCTAGTTCTGTTCTAGTTCTGTTCTAGTTCTGTTCTAGTTCTGTTCTAGTTCTAGTTCTGTTCTAGTTCTAGTTCTAGTTCTGTTCTAGTTCTGTTCTAGTTCTGTTCTAGTTCTGTTCTAGTTCTGTTCTAGTTCTGTTCTAGTTCTGTTCTAGTTCTAGTTCTGTTCTAGTTCTAGTTCTGTTCTAGTTCTGTTCTAGTTCTAGTTCTAGTTCTAGTTCTAGTTCTGTTCTAGTTCTGTTCTAGTTCTGTTCTAGTTCTGTTCTAGTTCTGTTCTAGTTCTGTTCTAGTTCTGTTCTAGTTCTGTTCTAGTTCTGTTCTAGTTCTGTTCTAGTTCTGTTCTAGTTCTGTTCTGTTCTGTTCTAGTTCTGTTCTAGTTCTAGTTCTGTTCTAGTTCTGTTCTAGTTCTAGTTCTGGTTCTGGTTCTGTTCTGTTCTGTTCTGTTCTGTTCTGTTCTGTTCTGTTCTGTTCTGTTCTGTTCTGTTCTGTTCTAGTTCTGTTCTGTTCTAGTTCTGTTCTAGTTCTGTTCTAGTTCTGTTCTAGTTCTGTTCTAGTTCTGTTCTAGTTCTGTTCTACTTCTGTTCTAGTTCTGTTCTAGTTCTGTTCTAGTTCTGTTCTAGTTCTAGTTCTGTTCTAGTTCTGTTCTAGTTCTAGTTCTAGTTCTAGTTCTGTTCTAGTTCTGTTCTAGTTCTGTTCTAGTTCTGTTCTAGTTCTAGTTCTGTTCTAGTTCTGTTCTAGTTCTAGTTCTGTTCTAGTTCTGTTCTAGTTCTGTTCTAGTTCTGTTCTAGTTCTGTTCTAGTTCTGTTCTAGTTCTGTTCTAGTTCTGTTCTAGTTCTGTTCTAGTTCTGTTCTAGTTCTGTTCTAGTTCTGTTCTAGTTCTGTTCTAGTTCTGTTCTAGTTCTGTTCTAGTTCTGTTCTAGTTCTGTTCTAGTTCTGTTCTAGTTCTGTTCTAGTTCTGTTCTAGTTCTGTTCTAGTTCTAGTTCTGTTCTGTTCTGTTCTGTTCTGTTCTGTTCTGTTCTGTTCTGTTCTGTTCTGTTCTGTTCTGTTCTGTTCTGTTCTGTTCTGTTCTGTTCTGTTCTGTTCTAGTTCTGTTCTAGTTCTGTTCTAGTTCTGTTCTAGTTCTGTTCTAGTTCTGTTCTAGTTCTGTTCTAGTTCTGTTCTAGTTCTGTTCTAGTTCTGTTCTAGTTCTGTTCTAGTTCTGTTCTAGTTCTGTTCTAGTTCTGTTCTAGTTCTGTTCTAGTTCTAGTTCTGTTCTGTTCTGTTCTGTTCTGTTCTGTTCTGTTCTAGTTCTGTTCTAGTTCTGTTCTAGTTCTGTTCTAGTTCTGTTCTAGTTCTGTTCTAGTTCTGTTCTAGTTCTGTTCTAGTTCTGTTCTAGTTCCAGCAATATTGTTTTTCAGCAATGTTTATGAAAAATTGGTAAAAAGAAAAAAATGTTTTTCCAGATTGTTTATAAACATTATTGTCAAGAAATGTTTAGCAACATTGTTCCTAAGGAATATTGAAAAACATAAATGTTTATATTGTATTAAAGGTTTAGAAATTTTTTTAGCAATATTGTTTATAAACATTGTTGCCAAGAAATGTTTAGCAACATTGTTGATAAATAATGTTTTTTGGAAATGTTGATATACACAAATGTTTTTAGTATTACAAATAATTTGAAAAAGTATATAACAACATTGTTGCTAAGAAATGTTTAGCAATATTATTTACAAACATTGTTCTTAAGAAATATTGATATGCAGAAATATTTATAGTAATTCTAAGAATTTGAAAAAGTCCATAGCAACATTGTAGCCAAGAAATGTTTACATTATAACTATAAAATCCTTAGCAACATGTTGCTAAACTTTTAAAAATATTAAAAATTCCTTAATTGTTTACGGTTTTCTACTCACAATGCTAAGTTAATAATTAAAAAAATTAATGGTATTACAACAACAATGTATATCAACATGTTGCTAAACATTTACTAAATTTCCCTTATTACCCGTATAAATCTTGAATTATAACCTTGTTTTTTTCTCTTTTTCTCTTTCTCTCTCTCTCTCAGTTAAATAACAACACAACATACGATTATAATCTCTATAATTGTTGATTGCTTCATAGTTTTTTTTTTTATATTTTGTTACATGTTTAGCCATACAACAATTGAGGTGAAGGTCGATGTCAGAGCTTTACAAAAAAAAAAAACTGAAAAAGAACATATAAATACTATACAAAACAATAATAAAAAAACCTCTATTGTCTGTTTTTAAGTCTAGAAGTAGTTTAAAACAAAACTACCGAAAAAAAGAAACGTACAACACCCCTGCTTATTGTCTCTATGTCGCAATAATAAACAAATATAAATAATTTCTAAGCTTAACATAAGCCTTAACAACAAAATTTATAAATAAATATAAAGAAAAAAACCCAAAGTAAATGTCAACTTGAACTTACTATTATTTGCCACAAAATAACTATTATTTATCTACAGATTTTCTGTGAGGATTTTTTGTTTCTTATTTTTTTTTTGAAATTCAAATTAAGAATGGAAAAAAATTAAAACCTGACATTTTTATTCATCAGATATATATATAAATGAATGCACACAATATAAATGGGCAAATAAAGAATTGTTTATATTTGTTGAGAAAATGTGACCAGCTAGAACATTATTTATTTAGATAAATAATGTTGCGCAACATGTTGCTGAAGTTTTTGTTTTAAAATTTGGCTACATTTTTCAAAAGCGTGGTTTTATTAACCATGAAAGCTGTATTTCTAAATATCTTTATGTAAACAATATTGTATAGCAACATGTTGCTGCAACATTTTTAATGCAAAACAATTTCTTATTCAATTAGTTATAAATGAATATATTTTGCTGCCTTTCCTAAAAAAAATGTTTCTCAACATGTTGCTAACTAAAGAAAGTTTAGCAACATGTTGCTACTAAATCATAAAATTATTGCATGTATGTTTCTAAATTGATGTCTTGTTACAATTTGTTTTCAAAAAAAGTGCTTAGCAACATATTGCTAAAGTTAGCTCCAACATTTTTGAAACATTACAGTTCTTATGCAAATAGTTAGATATGAATATTAATTGCTACATTCAATATATAAAAATGCTTTTCAACGTGTTCATATGTAAATAATGTTTAGCAACATGTTGCTGAAATATATTAAATACTGTGAATCATTAAAGTCGTGCATGATAAATGACAATTTTAATTTGTCATTTGTTTAATTTTTTAAACAAAACTGTTTCTTACTTAAATAGTTAGAAATTAGTAATTATTGCTGCTTTTATTAAAATAACAAGTTTCCCAACATGTTGATAACTAAAGAATGTTAAGCAACATGTTGCTAAAATAAGTCAAATTATCCAAATCGTTAAATTCATGCTTGTTTATCTATAAATTATATTTTTCACGCAAATTTTACTTGAACAAATTTTTAGCAACATGTTGCTGAAGATTTTGTTAATTAAAATTTTTCATTTGTATCAAATTTTACTTCGTTGTTGAAAAACTGTGGATTCTTATTTTAAAAACAATGTTTTTATATAAAAAAGTTTAGCAACATGTTGCTAAAATATGTTAAATTCTTCCAATCATTAAATTCTTGATTGTTTATGTCTAAATTCTATTTTTATTGCAAATTTTTCTTTAAAAAAGCTTAGTAACATGTTTCTGAAGTTTCTCAACATGTTGATAACTTAAAAATGTTTAGCAACATGTTGCTAAAATAAGTTAAATTCTCCAAATCATTAACTTCATAATTAGTTATGTTTAAATTATATTTTTGTTGCTAATTTTATTTCAAAAAATGTTTAGCAACATGTTGCTGAAGTTTTTGTTATTCAAAACTATTCATTTCTATCAAATTTTACTTCATTAAACAAAACTATGGATTCTTATCTTCAAACCAATGTTCTTATATAAAAAAAAAGTTTAGCAACATGTTGCTAAAATATGTTAAATTCATCGAATCATTAAATTCATGCTTGTTTATGTGTAAATTATATTTTTATTGCAAATTTTATTTGAAAAAAGCTTAGAAACATATTGCTGAAGTTTCTCAACATGTTGATAACTTAAAAATGTTTAGCAACATGTTGCTAAAATAAGTTGAATTCTCCAAATCATTAAATTCATAATTAATTATGTTTAAATTATATTTTTGTTGTTAATTTTATTTGAAAAAATTTTTAGCAACATGTTGCTGAACTTTTTGTTATTCAAAATTGTTCATTTCTATCAAATTTTACTTCATTAAACAAAACTATAGATTCTTATCTTCAAACCAATGTTCGTATATATAAAAAAAAGTTTAGCAACATGTTGCTAAAATATGTTAAATTCATCGAATCATTAAATTCATGCTTGTTTACGTCTAAATTATATTTTTATTGCTAATTTTTCTATAAAAAACCTTAGAAACATGTTTCTCAACATGTTTATAACTTAAAAATGTTTAGCAACATGTTGCTAAAATAAGTTAAATTCTCCAAATCATTAAATTCATAACTAATTATGTTTAAATTATATTTTTGTTGCTAATTTTTTTTCAAAAAATGTTTAGCAACATGTTACTGAAGTTTTTGTTATTCAAAACTATTCATTTCTATCAAATTTTACTTCATTAAACAAAATTCTGGATTCTTATATTCAAATCAATGTTTTTTTATATAAAAAAAGTTTAGCAACATGTTGCTAAAATATGTTAAATTCATCGAATCATTAAATTCATGCTGTTTATGTCTAAATTATATTTTTTCACAAATTTTATTTGAAAAAAGCTTAGCAACATGTTGCTGAAGTTTCTCAACATGTTGCTAAATTCTCCGAATCATTAACTAAATTATATTTTACTTCAAAAAAAGCTTAGCAACATGTTGCTGAAGTTTTTCAACATGTTGATAACTACAAAATGTTTAGCAACATTCTGCTAAAATTTGTAAAATTCTCCGAATCATTAAATTTATAATGGTTTATGTTTAAATTATATTTTTCTTGCAAATTTAACTTGAAAAGTTTTTGTTAGTAAAGTTTTTTCATTTCTATCAAATTTTACTTCTTTAAACATCTTCAAGTCAATGTTTTTGATATAAAAAAAAACTTTAGCAACATGTTGCCAAAACATTTTATTTTCTTAAAAACCTAAAAATGTTTCCATCTTTAGCTGGTCCTCTTTTAAACCGCTCACAAATCAAGTATTTATACAAAAAAAACTTGCGTAATAACCTTGCCAAATGCCTTAGACTTTTAATGATGATGAAGAATTATTTTCCTAAGGAGGAAACGCAACCAGATACACAGAGCTACAGCTACAAGCAAAAGTAGAATAGTTGTTAACAAAATAAAAGAAAAAATAGAAACGAAATGCAAATGCTTGAATGGAAGGTTGTAGCAACATAGTTGTTCAAATTGTTACTAGTATTTCTTTTTATTTTATTTTTTGTTTGTTTGTTTTTTTATGCCTTCTCTAAATAATGAATGATGATGATGTATAAATACAAGTGTATTTGTATAAGTAAACAGGCACAGGCATGCACATCATAGAGAGCAAGAGGAGACATGTACTACAAGATTGTTACAAGTGGAAGTAGGCTGAGTGATAATTAGTTTCATGATTTGTTTGTGAATTTTCTTTTTGTTAACTTAAGATACAAAAAACAACAGCAACTACTACCACCACCACTCATTTATATGAACAACAACAAAAACAACATCATGTTTATAAGTATGTGCGTGTACAATTACAAGTTAAACAATGCGTATTGCCTACTTTAAGGGGTTGGCAGAAAAATATGTATATAACATGACTGACTGTGTTTCTCTTTAGTTTTTCATTGTATTTTTTTTTATATAAAACCAGTGAATGAGTGGTGGTATGTTTTAAATAACTTAAGGCAAAATATGTTTTTTTTTTTTATCAAAAAATATTAAAATGTCATCTTTATCAGAGTATGTTGTTTGTTTAAATTGCTGTAGAATATGTAGAGGAAAATGTTTTAATTTTTATATAAGGAGTGAGATCGAAAAATTCTTAACATACATATATGTTTATAAAAAAGAAACCACTAAACTTACAGCTTTAATTTTTTTTTTATTTGATTGAAATTATTATTACAATTTACAAAAAAAATTATTTTTATAGTTTTAATCACTAGTGATGAAATTTTGAACCTTTTTCGGAAACCCTTCCATTAACGTTTTTATAGTGCTTTCTGTCACTTTGCTCGAACATGTAGTCCATCTCCGTTTAAAATCTACCACACTTTTGGACACCTTTTTTGTACTCTTCAATTCTCTTTTAACAAGAGCCCAATATCTCTCCACTGGCCTTAGCTCCGGGCAGTTTGGAGGATTTGCCTCTCTTGGTACAAATACCACATTATTGTTCTTGTACCACTCAAGGGCTTGTTTGCCATAGTGACAGGATGCCAAGTCAGGCCAAAAATAAGTGGACACATTATGAAGTCTTATGAATGGAAGCAGCCTTTTTTGTAAACATTCCTTGATGTAAATTTCGGTATTTATAGAGCCCGTTGTAACAAATGAGTGGCTTCTTTTGCCGCAACTGCATATTGCTTGCCATACCAAGAACTTTCTGGGAAATTTTGTCTGCTTTTGGGTCCTAAACTTTTCTTCAACATTCCCTCGAGCATCAGCAACATAAAATTTTTGACCTGGAAGTTGCGAAAAATCTGCCAGAACATACGTTTCGTCATCCATTATGCAGCAAGAATATTTTTTTATAAAACTTGACTTCAATTTCCGTGCTCTGTTTTTGGCCTCTAAATTTTTAGTAGCGTTCCTGTCAGGAACTTTTTGAGCCTTGTATGTTTTTAAACCTGCATTAGCTTTAACTTTTCGTACCAAATAGTCCGAGCACTGAGCTAACCGGGCTGCTTTCCTACCGGATGTGTTGGGAGCTCTTTTGAAAATGCGTTCTATTTTTTTGGCTTTAGAAACATCATGTGGACCATTCCTTCTACCTGAACCAGGTTTTCTATCAACTGACAAGTTCTCCCGGTACTGTTTAATAACATTGGAAACAGTTTGACGGCAGACCTTTGTATGCTTGGCCAACTTTTTGTAAGACCAAGTTGGGTTTTGTTGAAAATATTTAATAATTTCAGTACGCACTTTTTTCTGGTCACTCATTTTAATCAGATTAACAAAAAAATTAATATAATTGACATTACACATAATAACTGACATGTTTTTCAAAGGTAACTTGATCAAAAAAAAATTCAAATAATACTTGGGTTAAAAAATGTAATGAAAAACGTGTGTTAAGAATTTTTCGATCTCACTCCTTATTTTCTTTAAAATTTCAACAAATGTTGGTTATGTTAGTTAAAGCTTTTAAAAATTGCTATTATTTTTTCATTTGTTTAAAAAAACATTCTAGTTTTTCCTGGAAAATTTATGTTACCAAAGATTTTAAAGGTTAAATTTGAATTTAACCTCTTATATGTTTCTTATCGTGTGGAGAACTAAAAAAATGTTTAGCAACATGTTGTAGGACTATTTTATTTACTAAGAATCGTTAAATTGTTGCTTAGCAACATGTTGCTAAAGTCTTTCATAAGAAATATTAATGATAATTGCTAAACATTTTTGAGAACTAAACAAATGTTTAGCAACATGTTGCAGGAGTATTTTACTCCTCGTGTGGAGAACTAAAAAAATGTTTAGCAACATGTTGCAGGAGAATGTTGTAAAATTTTTAATAAGAAATATTAATCAACATGTTGCTGAATATTTTTGAAAACTAAACAAATGTTTAGCAACATGTTGCAGGAGTATTTAATCCTCGCGTGGAGAACTAAACAAATGTTTAGCAACATGTTGCAGGAGTATTTTACTCCTTGTGTGGAGAACGAAAAAAATTGTTAGCAACATGTTGCTAACAATTTCTCTACTGAGAATATTTAAATTCATTCTTAGCAACATGTTGCTAAAGATTTTAATAAGAAATATTAATCAACATGTTGCTGAAAATTTGTATCAAAATTTGGTCCTATACGATTTCAGTATACATTTACTCGCCATTTAGAATATAAAAAATTCTTAGCAACATGTTGCTAAAGAAATTTTTTTTCCAAAATTTTTACAATTTTAAACAACATAACTGTTTCTTATTAGTTCTAAATCATTTAATTCAATCACGTTTGCTTTTAATTTATATTTTATTAAAAAATGCTTAGCAACATGTTGCTGATGACTTCGTTATTCAAATTTTACTACTTTCTACCAAAGAGTATTTTTTTATATTCAAAATAATTTCTCAACATGTTGCTATATAAAAAATGTTGCTGCAACATTTTTTAAACAAAACTGTGTCTTCAAATAGTTAGAAATTAATGTTTATCTGTACCTTTTTGTTTAAAAATATTTCTCAACATGTTGATAACTAAAAAGGGTTTAGCAACATGTTGCTGCTATATAAACAATATGGCTGCAACATTTTTTAATCGAAACAGTATCTTATTCAAATAGTAAAAGTTAGGAAAGTAATATTTATCCTAACTTTTTGATTACAAAATGTTTAGCAACATGTTGCTGCAACATTTTTTGAACAAAACTGTTTTATATTGAAATAATTCAAAATTAATATTTATTCCAACCTTGTTGATTACAAAATTTTTCTCAACATGTTGATAACCAAAAAGAGTTTAGCAACATGTTGCTAAAATATGTTCAATGCTCTGAAAAATATTCATAAAATTTTAAAACTATAAAAGACACATAATTTAAGGATTTCCCTTAAAATAGACTCTAAATTAAAGACCAAATAGTGTTTGAAAACATTCTGCAACATGTTGCAAAGATTCCATTTATGAAAAGAATCTTTCAATTCAGCTTTTATTAATACCTTTTTTCCAATCAATTCTTCTTAATATAACAATTTGTCTATTTTTTTTTTGCAACAACTCCAAATAAAGCAAAGTTTTTTTTTTGCAACCAAATCACCATATCATTTAATAGTTACAGAGTTAGATAAAACTTTTATTTTATATTTTCACATGAATATTCCCCCTTAAAAGCAGAATTTATTAAGGAAACAATACGTAAAGTATTACAAAAGTTTATGTAAAGCCATCATGAAAAAGAGAAAGACACACACAGCAGATTAGAAAAGTTTTGCGTTGAAAAATAGGGTAAAGTAAGGAAATGAAAACCACAGCTGTTTTTCTTGAATGGAAGAGGCATGGAGAGAAGATTGTGGAATTCTCATAAGGTTTCTTTACAAAACCAAAAAAAAAGAAAAATACCTGGCAGATAATCTTGGTTTTTTAAGAAACTTTTTTTGTAATAAAATGAGACATTTTCTAATATTAAAAGTTATTTGGAAAACAAATAACAAAAACACAAAAAGGCTAAAGGAAAAATTGGGTTTTTTTGGTACAAAAAATCATGGAATAAAATGTGAAATGGAATTTATGGAAAATATTTTTCAAAATTAAAGCTAAACAGCTTTTGAAATAAACTAAACTGTTATTTTTATTGCAATTCCAATAGTATGAACTTTAAATTTGTTATATATTGCCTACTTTCAGGCTTTTTATTTAAACCTTAAAACTGGCCTATTTAAAGGAGTTTTTTTTACTTAGTTTTAAAATTTATTCAATTTTCTTCCCTCTAAACTATAATAAATTCATATCACGTTTTATTTAGCGTTTAACAAAAATAAAACGTGTGAAGTTAAAATGCAAAAAAATCTATGTCATTTCCTTTGAAAAGAAAATCGAAAAAAACAGAAACGTTTAAAAGCCATTAAAATGTCATTAACCGTTTAAAATATATTTTCAATAACTGTGTAAATTACCTTGGAAAAGGGTAATCAAAGCCACATTTATTACTTTACAACATTTGGCAACGAAATGTTTCATTCATACCATAGTAATAATCATAACCAACTTTAAAGGTGATTAAGTTTTTTTATTTTTTTCAATTTTGAAAAAAAGTATTTCGCAGTAACAAGATGTTGAGGCATTAATATGGAATTTTATTTAAATAAATTAAAGGTTTTTTTTTTATTTTACCGTTTTAACTTTATACAGCAAGCTTAACAAAGTGGAATGAGATTTTTTTTCATTTGTTTTTATTGATTTAAATAATAATTGTGGTGTTTAAAACACATTGTAGGATTAACTGGATTTCAATTAAAATGAACAGCTTCATTAAACCAGCTATAATCAATTTTAAATGATTTTATGTATTAATTAGCAGAGACATTAACCCTGATAAAATAATAATAAATAATGAAATATATTAAATGATTTTTGGCACACAACTTAATAAAAAGAATATAGCAACATTAACAATGATTTGACTACAAGGAAGAAAAGATTTGTTTGAATTTAAACCCTAGCAACATGTGTCTGAAACAGAGCAACATCTTTTCGAATCATTGACTAAATGGTAGAAACGATTTGTTTGAATTTAAATCCTAGCAACATGTGTCTGAAACAAATATTCAGCCATATGAAAGCCAAGATTTATTTAGATATCAGCAACATGTTGCTATAATAATTCCATGATTATAGCAACATTTACTAGCTACAGAGAAATATGTTTCTGAAACATTCGTGATTCGACTATATGGAAAAAAAGATTTCTTTGATATTAATACAGCAACATGTGTCTGAAACAAAGTTTCAACTATATACGAGAAAAGATTATTTCAATTTCGGCAACATGTTGATATAACAAATTCATGACTATAGCAACATTTGCTAGATACTTAGCAACATGATTCTTAAACATTCGTCATTCGTCTAAAAGGAAAGAGTTTTGTTTGAATTTAAACCCTAGCAACATGAGTCTGAAACAAATTCATGATTATAGCAACATTTACTAGCTACGCAGCAATAATGTTTCTTATACAATGATTCGACTACAAGGAAGTAACGATTTGTTTGAATTTAAATCCTAGTAACATGTGTCTGAAACAAATATTCAGCCATATGAAAGCCAAGATTTATTTAGATATCAGCAACATGTTGCTATAATAATTCCATGATTATAGCAACATTTTCTAGCTACAGAGCAACATGTTTCCGAAACAATCATTCGACTAAATGGAAGAAACGATTTGTTTCAATTTAATCCCTAGCAACATGTGTCTAAAACAAAGATCACACTCAAAGAAAGCTAATATTTATTTAGATATCAGCAAACATGTTGCTATAATAATTCCATGATTATAGCAACATTTTCTAGCTACAGAGCAACATGTTTCCGAAACAATGATTTGACTAAATGAAAGAAAAGATTTGTTTAAAATGTGTCTGAAACAAAGATTTAACTATATGATGGCCAAGATTGGTTTTACACTTATTTTAAAATTTAAATAGTGTTTCACTAGGTTCCATTTCGTTCCTTCATGAATTTAATTTCAAGTTCCTTCTAAATTCGATTTTTAGTATTATTGTTTCACTTAATTCCATTTCGTTCCTAATTTAATCAAAGTCATACAGTAAGTGTTGCACTATACATATTCCATTACGTTCCTTGATGAATTTTATTTTCAAATTCCCTTTAAATTGAATGTTTATAACAAAAGTTATGGAAAACTATAAAATATTAGTGTTCCACAATATTCCACATCGTTCCTGCTTTAATTAAAGTTATACCGTAAGTGTTTCACTAGATTCCATTTCGTTCCTGGCCGATTTTATCTATAAAATTACTTTTAAACAGGTTTTTGATATCAAAGTAGAAAAAAAATTATGTTTCACAAAATTCCATTTCGTTCCAAATTTAAAAAAATCCATTTTTAACTATTTTTCTTAAGATTTTATATTTTGTTAATTATTTGAAAGGATTTGCTACTTATATTTTGATTTTTAACATAATTCAAAAGTGTTTCACTAAATTCCATTTCGTTCCTTCACGAATTTTATTTTCAAATTCTCTTTTCAAATCAAAGTAGAAAAAAAATTATGTTTCACAAAATTCCATTTCGTTCCAAATTTAAAAAAATCCATTTTTAACTATTTTTCTTAAGATTTTATATTTTGTTAATTATTTGAAAGGATTTGCTACTTATATTTTGATTTTTAACATAATTCAAAAGTGTTTCACTAAATTCCATTTCGTTCCTTCACGAATTTTATTTTCAAATTCTCTTTAAATTTAATGTTTATAACAAAAGTTATGGAAAACTATAAAATATTAGTGTTCCACAATATTCCATATCGTCCCTGCTTTAATTAAAGTTATACCGTAAGTGTTTCACTAGATTCCATTTCGTTCCTGGCCGGTTTTATCCATAAAATTACCTTTAAACTGGTTTTTAATATAGAGATTCAAATCAAAGTAAAAATAAATTATGTTTCACAAAATTCCATTTCGTTCCAAATTTAAATATAGCCTTTTTAAGTTAGTTTCCTTAAGATTTTTAATTTTGTTAATTATATGTTAGGATTTTCTACTTATTTTTTGATTTTTAACATAATTCAAATGTGTTTCACTAAATTCCATTTCGTTCCTTCACGAATTTTATTTTTAAATTCCCTTTAAATTGGTTTTATATAACAAACGTTATAGAAAACGTTAAAATATTGGTATTTCACTTAATTCCATTTCGTTCCAGCTTCAATTGAAGCCATATCTCAAGTGTTTCATTAAATTCCATTTCGTTCCTGGCCTATTTTCTCAATAAAATTTCTATAAACCAAGTTTCTGATGTAAAACATTCAAATCAAAATAAAAAAATTCATGTTTCACAAAATTCCATTCCGTTCCTAATTCCGTTCCTAATAAGATTTTATATTTTGTTAATTATTTGTTAGGATTTTTAACTTATTTTTTGATTTTTAACCTAATTTAATTAGTGTTCCTTCATTAATTTTATTTTTAAATTGAATTTTTATAACAAAATTTATAGAAAACTTTAAAAAATTAGTGTTTCACTTAATTCCAAAACGTTCCTAATTTAAATATATCCATTTTTAGCTAGTTTTCTAAAGCTTTTATAGTCTGTTAACTGTTTGTTTTATTTTCTACTTATTTTTAGATTTTTAACCTAATTTAAATAGTGTTTCACTTGATTCCATTTCGTTCCTTCACGAATTTTACTTTTAATTTCTCTTTAAATTGGAGTTTTATAACAAGCGTTATAGAAAATGTTAAAATATTAGTGTTTCATTTAATTCCATTTCGTTCCAGCTTCAATTGAAGCCATATCTCAAGTGTTTCATTAAATTTCATTTCGTTCCTGGCCTATTTTCTTAATAAAATTACATTAAACCAAGTTTTTTTATATAAATCATTCAAATCAAATTAATAAATTGTATGTTTCACAAAATTCCATTTCGTTCCAAATTTAAATAAAGCCATTTTAAACAGTTTTCTTAAGATTTCATGTTTTTCATAGATTTTTAGGCTAATTTAAATAGTGTTTCACTAGATTCCATTTCGTTTCATAACTAATTTTATTTTTAAATTCTCTTAAAATTGGATTTTTATAACTAAAGTTAGCATTTTACTTAATTCCATTTCGTTTCTGATTTAATTAAAGCCATTTAGTAAGTGTTTCACTTGATTCCATTTCGTTCCTTTGCTAACTTTTTTATATAAATCTATTTTGAGTTAGATTTTTGATTAAAAATATTGACTTCCATTTAGTCCCTGTTTAAATTTGATTAATATTGAACTATTTTTTAATTATTTTAACATTCTAAATAATTTGTTGACTTTTCCTAATATTTTTGAAGCACTTTTTCTGACTTTAGTGGCTTAAAATAAATGTTTCATTAAATTCCTTACCGTTCCTAGCTGTGTTTTTATATGAAATCTGTTCTGAGTTAGAGTTTTATTACGAAATATTTAAGCTGTTTGAAAATCAATATTGTTTCACTAAATTCCATTTCATTCCTAGCTAAATATAAATTAGTTTTTGAGTGTTTCACTATATTTCATATTGTTCCTGATTGTTTTTTTTTGCTAACAAATCTATTGATTTTAGGTTTTCAGTTGTAAAACGTTAAAGAAACATAAATATTAGAATGTTTCACTTATTTCCATTTCGTTCCTGTTTTATTTTAAAGGTTTTATTTTATCTAAAAGAGTTTTTCTTTGTGAAATAACTTACCCCACGGTAACATCAAAGATATTACTACCCACAGAACTGGAAACAGCCATATCACCAAAACCTTTACGCGCCACAATAACCGAAGTTATCAGATCTGGTATAGAAGTACCAGCCGCCAAAAAGGTTAAACCCATAACCTAAATGAAACAGAAATTTAATTATTTTATAAAGTTTTAAAGAGTTAATCTCCGAACTTACCTCGGGTGGTATACGAGCGGTATCACCGGCCACATTGGCCCACCATACCATCAGATATGAAAAGGCTGCTATCCAAACAATGGAGCCAATAAACGTAACCGGGAATAGTTTTTTACCTTTGGGGGTTCGAGTATCCGGCAAAGTCAACCACATGGGTATTAAGAGTGGAGCCACCAAAATATAAGTTAAACGTTTACGGGCAGTATCGGGCCAGGCCATGCTCAAGGGCTCTGGTTCATCTACGATTTCTTGAGTCTGCTAATTAATACGTTTTCATAATAGAAAAAAAATATTAATGTTAGTAAAAACGTTATATGGAATTAGTTAAAAGTTTTAGTAGATTTTAAAGGATTTTTAGGAATAAAATTTTAAAATTTTTTTACAAAAGGAAGTTTTTTATTGTTTGTTTGATTGTTTTTAGTTTAGTTTAGTTGTTTTGTTCCAAAAATTTATACATAACTTTAAATAGTTTTTTGTTTGTATAGAGTTAATCAATAGTAAATAGTTTATAAGTAAATTGTATAATATAATTGTTGTTGTTGTTGTTTTATTAATTTATTAATAAATATGGTTAATATTTAATGTAAGGTGACTATGAATTTAAAAGAAATTTTAATTAAGTTTTTTTTTCTCAGTGCATTTTAAAAAAATGTTAAAACTAAATATTATATTGATTAATTGAAAAAAGAAACTTAAAAATTTATAAATTTTTTTTTAAAAATAAAATTAAAATTTTTATCAAAAATGAGTTAAAAACTTAAATTAATTCTTTTTTCTTTGTAAACCAAAAAATTTAAAGCCTATTTACAGGCGTTTAAAAATAAATATTTTAAAGTATAATTAATATAAAAACAAAAATCAAAAATTTCAAAATTAAGGCTTTTTTACAAATATTTTAAAACATTCCTTATTAGTTATTGTTTAAAAATGTAAAAAAAACATGCTTTAGTTAAGAATTTAATAGTAATATTCACTGAATTTGAAACATAATTTTATATATATTGGTTTAGTTTTAAATAATATGATTTATCTATAGATTTATAGACTTAATTGCTTAAAGTTTGCTGTCCTTTCTTCTTTATAAAACTTCAAAGCTTTTAACACTTTAGTTTTCCACTGCTTTTAACTATTTTCTTCCTGCTGTGTTCATCATTTCATAATTTTGTCTTGCTTTGAAACCAAAAAACTATTTTTTGTTCTTCTACTTCAGTGAACATCATCATCTATAGGAATATTGATGAGTTTCCTTTTTAAAATTGTCAAAACGTTTAGAAATTGTTTAAATATTGGGTGTATGACTTATTGCCAGATTTTTTCTGAACTAGAACGTGAACTAGAACCTGAACTGGAACCTGAACTAGAACCTGAACTAGAACCTGAACTAGAACTGAACTAGAACTGAACTAGAACTGAACTAGAACTGAACTAGAACTGAACTAGAACTGAACTAGAACTGAACTAGAACTGAACTAGAACTGAACTAGAACTGAACTAGAACTGAACTAGAACTGAACTAGAACTGAACTAGAACTGAACTAGAACTGAACTAGAACTGAACTAGAACTGAACTAGAACTGAACTAGAACTGAACTAGAACTGAACTAGAACTGAACTAGAACTGAACTAGAACTGAACTAGAACTGAACTAGAACTGAACTAGAACTGAACTAGAACTGAACTAGAACTGAACTAGAACTGAACTAGAACTGAACTAGAACTGAACTAGAACTGAACTAGAACTGAACTAGAACTGAACTAGAACTGAACTAGAACTGAACTAGAACTGAACTAGAACTGAACTAGAACTGAACTAGAACTGAACTAGAACTGAACTAGAACTGAACTAGAACTGAACTAGAACTAGAACTGAACTAGAACTGAACTAGAACTGAACTAGAACTGAACTAGAACTGAACTAGAACTGAACTAGAACTGAACTAGAACTGAACTAGAACTGAACTAGAACTGAACTAGAACTGAACTAGAACTGAACTAGAACTGAACTAGAACTGAACTAGAACTGAACTAGAACTGAACTAGAACTGAACTAGAACTGAACTAGAACTGAACTAGAACTGAACTAGAACTGAACTAGAACTGAACTAGAACTGAACTAGAACTGAACTAGAACTGAACTAGAACTGAACTAGAACTGAACTAGAACTGAACTAGAACTGAACTAGAACTGAACTAGAACTGAACTAGAACTGAACTAGAACTGAACTAGAACTGAACTAGAACTGAACTAGAACTGAACTAGAACTGAACTAGAACTGAACTAGAACTGAACTAGAACTGAACTAGAACTGAACTAGAACTGAACTAGAACTGAACTAGAACTGAACTAGAACTGAACTAGAACTGAACTAGAACTGAACTAGAACTGAACTAGAACTGAACTAGAACTGAACTAGAACTGAACTAGAACTGAACTAGAACTGAACTAGAACTGAACTAGAACTGAACTAGAACTGAACTAGAACTGAACTAGAACTGAACTAGAACTGAACTAGAACTGAACTAGAACTGAACTAGAACTGAACTAGAACTGAACTAGAACTGAACTAGAACTGAACTAGAACTGAACTAGAACTGAACTAGAACTGAACTAGAACTGAACTAGAACTGAACTAGAACTGAACTAGAACTGAACTAGAACTGAACTAGAACTGAACTAGAACTGAACTAGAACTGAACTAGAACTGAACTAGAACTGAACTAGAACTGAACTAGAACTGAACTAGAACTAGAACTGAACTAGAACTGAACTAGAACTGAACTAGAACTGAACTAGAACTGAACTAGAACTGAACTAGAACTGAACTAGAACTGAACTAGAACTGAACTAGAACTGAACTAGAACTGAACTAGAACTGAACTAGAACTGAACTAGAACTGAACTAGAACTGAACTAGAACTGAACTAGAACTGAACTAGAACTGAACTAGAACTGAACTAGAACTGAACTAGAACTGAACTAGAACTGAACTAGAACTGAACTAGAACTGAACTAGAACTGAACTAGAACTGAACTAGAACTGAACTAGAACTGAACTAGAACTGAACTAGAACTGAACTAGAACTGAACTAGAACTGAACTAGAACTGAACTAGAACTGAACTAGAACTGAACTAGAACTGAACTAGAACTGAACTAGAACTGAACTAGAACTGAACTAGAACTGAACTAGAACTGAACTAGAACTGAACTAGAACTGAACTAGAACTGAACTAGAACTGAACTAGAACTGAACTAGAACTGAACTAGAACTGAACTAGAACTGAACTAGAACTGAACTAGAACTGAACTAGAACTGAACTAGAACTGAACTAGAACTGAACTAGAACTGAACTAGAACTGAACTAGAACTGAACTAGAACTGAACTAGAACTGAACTAGAACTGAACTAGAACTGAACTAGAACTGAACTAGAACTGAACTAGAACTGAACTAGAACTGAACTAGAACTGAACTAGAACTGAACTAGAACTGAACTAGAACTGAACTAGAACTGAACTAGAACTGAACTAGAACTGAACTAGAACTGAACTAGAACTGAACTAGAACTGAACTAGAACTGAACTAGAACTGAACTAGAACTGAACTAGAACTGAACTAGAACTGAACTAGAACTGAACTAGAACTGAACTAGAACTGAACTAGAACTGAACTAGAACTGAACTAGAACTGAACTAGAACTGAACTAGAACTGAACTAGAACTGAACTAGAACTGAACTAGAACTGAACTAGAACTGAACTAGAACTGAACTAGAACTGAACTAGAACTGAACTAGAACTGAACTAGAACTGAACTAGAACTGAACTAGAACTGAACTAGAACTGAACTAGAACTGAACTAGAACTGAACTAGAACTGAACTAGAACTGAACTAGAACTGAACTAGAACTGAACTAGAACTGAACTAGAACTGAACTAGAACTGAACTAGAACTGAACTAGAACTGAACTAGAACTGAACTAGAACTGAACTAGAACTGAACTAGAACTGAACTAGAACTGAACTAGAACTGAACTAGAACTGAACTAGAACTGAACTAGAACTGAACTAGAACTGAACTAGAACTGAACTAGAACTGAACTAGAACTGAACTAGAACTGAACTAGAACTGAACTAGAACTGAACTAGAACTGAACTAGAACTGAACTAGAACTGAACTAGAACTGAACTAGAACTGAACTAGAACTGAACTAGAACTGAACTAGAACTGAACTAGAACAGAACTAGAACTGAACTAGAACTGAACTAGAACTGAACTAGAACTGAACTAGAACTGAACTAGAACTGAACTAGAACTAGAAAAATATTGGTTTTTTATTAATGAAATCTTTAAAGAATTATTGTTTAAGCAGATTCCATTTCGTTTCTTCTTTAGTCACTGGTTTTTTAACCACATTTTTGTAGTTTTGTTAACATTTTAATTGTATTCCATGATTTTCTATAATTTGTTAAGACTTTTGGCTTAATTTTAACAACGTAAAGTGAGTGTTTCTCTGGATTCCATTTCGTTCCTAAAATAATTTCTATATTTAGTCACCACTAACTAGGCTGTTATACCAAAAAATCATATCAAACATATGAATATAAGTGTTTTTTCTTAATTTTAACTATGTTCTGCAAGTGTTTCACTTGATTCCATTTCGTTTTAATTTTAGTGAGAGGCTTATTTTACCTCTTTTGTATAGTTTATATTTGTTATATTATTATACATGAGTTTGAAGGAGTGTTTCACATGATTCCATTTCGTTCCTTGATGATTTTTGTACACTAAATATCTTTTAAATAGATTTCGCTTTTATTAATTAAACTGTACTTAAAAATTGTAATATTTAATAGGAAAATATTAGTGTTTCACCTTATTCCATTTCGTTCCTGCTTTCATTAGAGACCCTTGAAGCTAAATTTGCATGTTTTTTATTGTTAAATTATTACAAATGAATTTCTGCAACTGTTAGATACCTTTAACTTCATTTTAAGGAGTGTTCCACAAATTTCCATTTCGTTCCAGCTTTATTTATAGACATTTAAAGCGAGTTTTAAAAGTGTTTATAGTGCTAAATTATTATACATCAGTTTATGTAATTTTTGATGATATTTTACCCCATTTTAATGAGTGTTCCACAAGATCCCAATTCGTTCCTTGGTAATTTTTGTACACAAAGTACTTTTTAGCTAGATTTCGCATTCACTAATTAAATTATACTTGAAAATTGTAATGTTTCATATCAAAAAATGAGTGTTTCACCTAGTTCCATTTCGTTCCAGCTTTAATTAGAGACACTTGAAGCTAGTTTTCTTAGTTTTTTTAGAGTTAAATTATTATTAATGAGTTTCTGTAATTGTTAGAGACCTTTTACGGCATTTTAAGGAGTGTTCCACAAAATTCCATTTCGTTCCAGCTTTATTTAAAGACATTTGAAGCGAGTTTTAAAAGTTTTTATAGGGATCAATTATTATACATGAGTTTATGTAATTTTTAAGGATGTATTACCGCATTTTAATGAGTGTTCCACAAGATTCCATTTCGTTCCTTGATAAATTTTGTACACAAAGTACTTTGTAACTAGATTTCACTACCAGTAATTAAATTGTATTTGAATATTGTAATGTTTCATATCAAAAAATTAGTGTTTCACCTAGTTCCATTTCGTTCCAGCTTTAATTAGTGACACTTAAAGCTAGTTTTCCTAGTTTTTTTATTGTTTAATTATTATAAAAGAGTTCCTGTAATTGTTAGATACCTTTTACGGCATTTTAAGGAGTGTTCCACAAAATTCCATTTCGTTCCAGCTTTATTTAAAGACATTTGAAATGAGTTTTAGAAGTTTTTATAGTGCTAAATTATTATACATCAGTTTATGTAATTTTTGAGGATGTTTTACTCCATTTTAATGAGTGTTCCACCAGATTCCATATCGTTCCAGCTTTATTTAAAGACATTTCAAATGAGTTTTAAAAGTTTTTATAATGCTAAATTACTATAAATGAGTTAAGGTAATTTTCAAGGATGTTTTACCCTATTTTAATGAGTGTTCCACGAAATTCCATTTCGTTCCTTGATAATTTTTGTACCCAAAATCCTTTTTAATTACATTTTTCTATTGTTTATAACATTTTTATAATTAAGTATTAAGTTGTTCTTCATTTCATGGTTAAACATTAAGTGTTTCATTGTTTTCCATAACGTTCCGTTATAATTTGGGCTTGACTTTTAGAGAATTTGTAAAATATTCATAGCATTTAATGTTTTTCTGTATTTTTCTGTGTTAATTTTCTTTATTTTAATGGTATATTAGTGGTGTTTCACTTGATTCCATTTCGTTCCTTATTGCATTTTTTGTAGGAAACCGGTTTATAATAGTTTTTTGTTATTGTATGTTTTAAAATATCTTGAAAACTCATAGGTTTCCGTGGATTCCATTTGGTTCCTATTGTATTTTGGGACTTGAAATATTTTTAGTTTAATTTTTTAAGTATTTTAACAGTGTTTCTGTTGATTGTTTTATAAAAACTACTTAAAATCTTATTTTTGAGGCAAAAATTCAATGTTTCATTGAATTCCATTTCGTTCCTTTAGGATTTCCAGCCCCTTTTAATGTAGTTTGAAAGCTTACATTGCTTTTTGTTTTCGTTTTTAATACAGTTCTTTAAATTTCAATTGATTTCCTGCCATTTTTTTTGTTAATTTTTTTTATATTTTTGCTGATTTCTATAAAATATTCAAAAAGTGTTGATTTTACTTGATTTCTTACAAATCCATTTCCTTTATTAATATTTGTTTTTCTGTATTATAAACATGTGTTTTCATATTTATTTAATTTTTTTTTTCAAATATTACCTTGACAAAGACTTTAGCATAATTCGTGTTGTTGTTGTTGTGGTTGTTTCACTTATTCCACTTGAATAATTTCTACCATGTCATGTTATTTATTTCTATATTTGTAGCATTTTGTGTAAGAATAGGAGAAACAAAAAAATTAAACGAAAAAAATCAATATTTGATTACATTTTCCACTAATTCCACACAACACAACTGCAAATGTACTTGTAAAATATTTAAACAACAATTGTTCATGTTCTATGATGTGTCTGTCCGTAAGTCCGTCCGTCTGTCCTTCCGTCTGTCCCTCAGTCTGTCTGTCTTTCTGTATAAAACATACGAGCACACAATAAATTTTAAAGCCTTTTCTAATCCGCTTATGGTTTTGGCCAACAATATTTCTACATGTTTTATTGTTATTGTCGTTTTTGTTGTTGTAGTTTATATTCAACAACAACAACAACATGTGTAAACTCTTTGCCTCGCTCAAGAGTTACATATTTATGACAAATTTTCACACAAACACTGCAATATCTACCTAAATACATTGTATGAGAGCCAGTGACAATGACAACGTCATTGATGATTATAATTTTCATTACCATTATCATCAGCAGTAGGAGCAGTAGCAGTAGCAACAACAATCTGTTATTATAATAATCATCATCATCATCATTATAAGCGTCATCATTAAATACACTTACTTAAAGGGGGATTTAAAATATTTAAATCTCTTTCTATCACTCTCGCTCTTTGTCTCTTTAAATGTCATAAACATATGGGTTTTGTGCTACATACATACTTACTACTACTGCCACTATATAAGCCACAAGGATATGAATCCTTGGCTGCTGATGATGCCCCTGTTTAAGTAGTTGTTGCTGCTGCTGCTATACTTCATATTAAAAATGACATTTTATATTTTGCATAATTTATCAAGCACTCGAGAGAGAGCTCAGCAATCCAGGCTAAAACGGGCAGGGAGGGCATTAGTGAATGAGGAGAATGAATAAATGTTGTTTATATCAGCTTGGGATTTATCATCAATTGTTGTTGTTGTTGTGCTGCGATACACTTGACTGCTTGCCATACATATGATGATGGGTAGTAGTAGCATGTTTTCTTGTAAATTATTTTTTACTACTTTTTTTTTGGCATTAAATAATTGAAGGATAAAGACATAAAAAACTGGATATAATGGCATTTTAAACTGCTTTTAAAAACAAATAACTGTGTTAAAAGGTCAATTCTTAAGTTTCAAAAAGTGTTTCACTTGATTCCATTTCGTTCCATGAAGAATTTCTTATATGTTAACAGCTTTTAGCAAGATTTTGTTGCTAAAACAACAAGTAGGTGTAAAATTGTCAATGTTTCATTTAATTCCATTTCGTTCCAAGTCTATTTAGAGACAATTGCTGGGTTTTGTAAATCACTTAAAGCATTTCCCTGATTTTCTTAATTTTAATGGTACAAAGAGAGCGTTTCACTTAATTCCATTTCGTTCCAAGGATAAATACACAAAAAACAGGATATAATGGCATTTTAAACTGCTTTTAAAAACAAATAACTGTGTTAAAAGGTCAATTCTTAAGTTCGAAAAAGTGTTTCACTTGATTCCATTTCGTTCCATGACGAATTTCTTATATGTTAACAGTTTTTAGCATGATTTTGTTGCTAAAACAACAAGTAGGTGTAAAATTGTCAATGTTTCATTTAATTCCATTTCGTTCCAAGTCTATTTAGAGACAATTGCTGGGCTTTGTAAATCACTTAAAGCATTTCCCTGATTTTCATCATTGTAATGGTACAAAGAGAGTGTTTCACTTAATTCCATTTCGTTCCAAGTTGAATTTTTAATATGAAATCACTCCAAAATTCATATTAAAGGGGGATAATATTAATGTTTCACAAAATTCCATTTCGTTCCAGTCGCATTTATAGGCTTTATTGGAGTTCTTATGTCATTTTAAGTAATTCTCATGATTCCTCTTCATTTTAAAATTAATTTAAGGAGCTTTACCCCCATTTTGATGAATGTTTCACTATATTCCATTTCGTTCCTTGATGATTTTTGCACACAAAATACTTTTAATTATATTGTTCTAGTGTTCTAGTGTGTTAAAATATCAATTCTTAATTTTGAAAAAGTGTTTCACTTGATTCCATTTCGTTCCAAGTAAAATTTCTTATATATTAACAGTTTTTATCAAGGTTTTGTTGCTAAAGGTGTAAAAATTTCAATGTTTCATTTCATTCCATTTCGTTCCAATTTTATGTAGAGACAATTGCTGGGTTTTTATATCACTTAAAGCATTTCCCTGGTTTTCTTAATTTAATGGTATAAAGAGAGTGTTTCAATTAATTCAATTTCGTCACATTGACTGATTTGCTGGCAGCTTTTTGGGACACCCTTTATAATGAAAATTTTACTTGTCAGTTATAAGATCTCTTCAAATTAATCAAATTCGAAATTAGTACTTCATTCAAACTATTACTGGATGTAAAAATCAAGCTCCTAACTGTTTTAGAAGTAGTTTAAAAATTTACGATAAAAAATTATTAAACGATTTAAAAAAAAAAAAATCAGAAAATTATAATTTTTTTATCAATAAATATTCAATGGTAAAATTCATGAATTCATAAAATTAAAATAATTCGAAATTAGTAGCTTATTTATGCTATCATTTAGTATATTAACTAAACTTCTATTGCATTTGAAAGTGTTTTAGAAATTTACGATAAATTTGTTACAAAAATTATTAATTTTTATTTAAATATAACAAAAGTTTTGCAGTTAAGTGTAAGAATTCTTGAAATAAATAAAATTCAAAATTAGTAAATTCTTTAGGCTATCATTAAATATCAAAATCAAACTCGTAGCTATTTTGGAAGTATTTTAAAAATTTACGATAAACTCTTTTTTAAATCAAAAATTTGAAAATTTAAATTTTTTTATCAATAAATATTTAAAGGTAAAATTCATGAAATTAAAATAATTCGAAATTATTAGCTTATTTATGCTATCATTTAGTATATTAACTAAACTTCTATTGCATTTGAAAGTATTTTAGAAATTTACGATAAATTTGTTACAAGAATTATTAATTTTTATTTAAATATAACAAAAGTGTTGCAGTCAAGCGTAAGATTTTTTAAAATAAATAAAATTCAAAATTAGTAAATTATTCAGGCTATCATTAAATATCAAAATCAAACTCGTAGATATTTTGAAAGTATTCTAAAAATTTACGATAATTTTTTTTTTAAATCAAAAAAAAAACACTGAAAATTTACTTTTTTGATTAATTTGACAACAATCATATGTTGGTGAGTATTTATATTAGACGTTGGACACGCCACATTGACTGTTCTTGCTGCTCGACAGCTTTTTTTTTGGGACACACTTTATAATGAAAATTTTACTGTCAGTTATGAGCTTTCTTGAATTGAATCAAATTCGAAATTAGTACTTCATTCCAACTATGACTTTCTGTAAAAATCAAGCTCCTAACTGTTTTAGAAGTATCTTAAGAATTTACAAAAAAAATTTGTGAAACAATTTTAAAAAAATCAGAAAATTTACATTTTTTATCAATAAATATTTAAAGGTACAGTTCATGAGTTCATAAAATTAAAATAATTCGAAATTAGTAGCTTATTTATGCTATCATTTAGTATATTAACTAAACTTCTGTTTCATTAGGAAGTATTTTAGAAATTTACGATAAATTTGTTACAAAAACTATTAATTTTTATTTAAATATAACAAAAATGTTGCAGTTAAGTATAAGATTTCTTAAAATAAATACAATTCAAAATTAGTAAATTATTTAAGCTAACATTCGATATCAAAATCAAGCTCGTAGCAATTTTGGAAGTATTTTCAAAATTTACGATAAATTATTTTTTAAATCAAAAAAAAAAAAACTGAAAATTTACATTTTTGATTAATTTGACAAGAATCATATGTTGGTGAGCATTTATATTAGAAGTTGGACAAATCACATTGACTGTTCTTGCTGCTCGACCGTTTTTTTTGTATACCCTTTATAGTGAAAATTTAACTGTCAGTTATGAGCTTTCTTGAAATGAATCAAATCCGAAATTAGTACTTCATTCAAACTATGACTGGCTGTAAAAATCAAGCTCCTAACTGTTTTAGAAGTTTACGATAAAAAATTATTAAACAATTAAAAAAAAATCAGACAATTTACATATTTTATCAATAAATATTTAAAGGTAAAATTCATGAATTCATAAAATTAAACTAATTCGAAATTAGTATCTTATTTATGCTATCATTTAGTATATTAACTAAACTTTTGTTTCATTTGGAAGTATTTTAAAAATTTACGATAAATTTGTTACAAAAATTATTAATTTTTATTTAAATATAACAAAAATGTTGCAGTCCAGGGTAAGATTTCTTGAAATAAATTAAACTCAATATTAGTAAATTATTTAAGGTATCATTGAATATCAAAATCAAATTTGTAGCCATTTAGGAAGTACTCTAAAAATTTACGATAAATTCTTGTTTAAATAAAAAAAAATAAAAAAAAAAACACTGAAAATTTACATTTTTGATTAATTTGACAACATATGTTGATGAGCATTTATATTAGACGTTGGACACGCCGCATTGACTGTTCTTACTGCTCGACCGTTTTTTTTTTTTTTTGTATACCCTTTATATTGAAAATTTTACTGTCAGTTATGAGCTTTCTTGAAATGAATCAAATTCGAAATTAGTACTTTATTCAAACTATGACTGGCTGTAAAAATCAAGCTCTTAACTGTTTAAGAAGTAGTTTAAAAATTTACGATAAAAAATTATTAAACAATTAAAAAAAATCAGAAAATTATAATTTTTTTATCAATAAATATTTAAAGGTAAAATTCATGAATTCATAAAATTAAACTAATTCGAAATTAGTAGCTTATTTATGCTATCATTTAGTATATTAACTAAACTTTTGTTTCATTTGGAAGTATTTTAAAAATTTACGATAAATTTGTTACAAAAATTATTAATTTTTATTTAAATATAACAAAAGTGTTGCAGTTAAGTGCAAGATTTCTTGAAATAAATAAAATCCAAAATTAGTAAATTATTTAGGCTACCATTGCATATGAAAATCAAAGTCGTAGCTATTTTGAAAGTATTCTAAAAATTTACGATTATATCTTTTTTAAATCAAAAAAAAAAAGCACTGAAAATTTACATTTTTGCTTAATTTGTGAACAATCACATGTTGGTGAGCATTTATATTGAAATAAATAAAATTCAAAATTAGTAAATTATTTAAGCTACCATTGAATATCAAAATCAAATTTGTAGATATTTTGAAAGTATTTTAAAAAATTACGATAATTTCTTTTTTAAATAAAAAAAAGCACTGAAAAATTAAATTTTTGATTAATTTGACAACAATCATATGTTGGTGAGCATTTATATTAGACGTTGGACACGCCACATTGACCGTCCTTGCTGCTCGACCGTTTTTTTTTTTTTTTGTATACCCTTTTTAGTGAAAATTTTACTGTCAGTTATGAGATTTCTTGAAATGAATCAAATTCGAAATTAGTACTTCATTCAAACTATGTCTGGCTGTAAAAATCAAGCTCCTAACTTTTTTAGAAGTATTTTAAAAATTTACGATACAAAATTATTAAACAATTTAAAAAAAATCAGAAAATTTAAATTTTTTATCAATAAATATTCAAAGGTAAAATTCATGAATTCATAAAATTAAAATAATTCGAAATTAGTAGCTTATTTATGCTATCATTTAGTATATTAACTAAAATTCTATTTCATTTGGAAGTATTTTAGAAATTTACGATAAATTTGTTACAAAAATTATTAATTTTTATTTAAATATAACAAAAATGTTGCAGTCCGGGGTAAGATTTCTTGAAATAAATTAAATTCAAAATTAGTTAATTATTTAAGCTACCATTGTATATCAAATTCGAATTCGTAGCTGTTTTAAAAGTATTGTAAAAATTTACGATAAAATAGTTTTTAAATCAAAAAAAAAAAAAAACACTAAAAATATACATTTTTGATAAATGAACAGATTTTAAATGAGCTGTTAATAATATTGGAACGAAATGAAATTTTTCTTTTATTTAAAGCATTTCAAAATGACACCTTTAAACTTTGCCAGCTATTAATTGCTATAAATTTTTTATTTTATTTCATTTCAATTTTATTTATTTCATTTTTATTTTCATTCAAATTTCATTATGAAAATAAATGGCCATTTAAATATAAATTTCGTTTCTCTTTGTTTTTGTTAGCTGCTGTATGTTTTAGTTGTTGCAGTTGTCTTTTTCATTGCACAAGAAATGTCCTTCACTTTTGTGCTGCTTTTAACTTAATTTTCTTAAATATTTTTTTATTTTTTGCTTTCGTTCGTTCGGTCTTGGTCTTTTTTCTGCTTTTGTTGTGCTGTTTTTAACAAATGTACATGACTGAACATGTAGCAGCATGCATGTTTTATAAATAAATGTACCGTTTACTCATGTATGGCATGAATATTCATTGAAACGAAGTACATCCATCTTTATAAAGACATACACTCTTACAACTCATACATACATACAAACAGACATAAAACATTTTACTATTTATTGTCACTTTAGTGATGTTGTTTGGAGGAGCTCGATTCAAACTCGTACTCCACGAGCACAAATATAAAAAGAAGAAGATGTTGTAATGCATGTCTTCTTTCATTTTGTTTGTAGTATTGGCATGTTGTCTGCAATAAATTACACATCCCCACACATTACAGTTTGTTTTTACTCTAACAGAGTGATAGAGAGAGAGAGAGAGAGAGGGGGAAGTAGAGGGTGGTAGAGATAGAGAGATAAATTTCAACACATCATCCACCCTGACTGCTGCATACTTTAAGGGCTGGCAAGCAGTTTGGCAGCAGCAGCATAATGGTAATACTGTAGAAAATGATTTTATCGAAAATGAAATTCAAAACTGATTGAATTGATGGCAGCAAATAAAACAAACATGAAAGGAAGCTGCACAGAGGCAACAAAAAAATACAACCATCTAGCATTATTAAGAGTGAACAAAATTTATTCACTTAACACATTGTTTGAACACAATTGAGATACAGAGAAAATGTTAGCAACAAAAGTCAAAGTAAATTAGAAAAAATTTTGGAAATAAATAAAATTCGAAAAATGGATGGAACATTTAATCGTTCCAATGTTATTAAGAGCCATTTGAGGTCAGACTTTGTATCTTTAAAAACATTTTATATTTGTTTCCGTTATTTTAGGGGCATTTGGCGAGTGTTTCACAAAATTCCATTTCGTTCCTTGATTGTTTTTATTCCTAAAATAACTTTTTTTTAAGTATTTTAATATTTAATTTGGATTTTGACAACAATTAGCTAATTTAAATCGTTTTTTGTAATAAAAACCATACAGGAACAAAATGGAATCTAGTGAAACACTTAATTTTTTCACTAAAATGTTGTTCCTGCATGGTTTTTATTACCAAAACCGATTTAAATTAGCTAATTGTTGTCAAAATACAAATTAAATGTGAACATTTCAGTGTTTCACAAAATTCCATTTCGTTCCTGATTTATTTAATGCTAATTTAAGCGAATTTTTGAAGCTTTTGCAACACTAAAATTATGTTAAATAAATTGCAATGATAATTTTCCTAATTTTGACTGGGTAAGGTGAAAGTTTCATTTGATTCCATTTCGTTCCTAGTTGAAATTTTCATAAAATATTCTTCAAAGATGCTTTCTAAGCTACCTTTTGTATGGCCAACAAATCTCAGATCATTCTTCATTATTTGAGTGCTTAATTTCAAGTGTTTCACTTGATTCCATTTCGTTCCTTATAGGATTTTTCATATAAAATTGGGTATTTTTGTGCAAATATGCATGAAAATAATAAAAAAATTATATTTTTAAATTAAATCCATTTTGTTTCACTTGATTCCATTTCGTTCCAGATTTATTTAAAGCCAATTTAAGTTAATTTCTGAAGTTTTTGTATAATTAAAAGCAGTTTATAAGATTTGCAATGATGATTTTTCAAATATTTACAATAAACGATGATTGTTTCACTAAATTCCATTCGTTCCTGGTAGAAGTGTTTTATAAAATATTACAATAGATGCATTCTAAGCAAGCTTTTGTAGAGCTAATATCATTTGAGATGTTTCTTATTTACTTTAACATCTTATTTTAAGTGTTTCAATTGATTCCATTTCGTTCCTTAAAGGATTTTTGTTATTAAGTTCAAAAAAAAAAACGTGACAATCTTTATGTTTCATCTAATTTGATTTTACTATGTTCCACTTGATTCCATTTAATTTCTTGTTAGATTTTCTATACAAAAATACTTAAAATTTTGGTTAAATTGTTTACAAAACTAAAAGTAAAGGTGAAAAATTTTATGTTTCAGCTAATTCCATTTCGTTCCTGTTTCATGTAATGGCATTTTAAATAAGTCCTTTGCATTATTTAACACTTTTTACATGATTTTCTCTATTTAAACGGATTTTTTTATGCCAAATAAAAGAAAAGTACTTTTTGCTACAAATTTAACAAGTTATAGTTTTTGAAAATGTTTACAGCTTAATGGTGAAAATGCTGTAAATTCTACAGAAAGTACTTTTGGTTAAATTTATAAAAAGTACTTTTTTGAAAAGCAAATTTTTTGCTTCAAATGAAAAATCTTGATTTTATGCTATTTTCGTTTTTTTTTTTTTAAATTGTACAAAAGGTACTTTTGGACAAATTCCAAAAAAGTACTTTTTTATTAAAATTTTTAAATCATTATTTTGTTAGTAATTTCTGTAGTTTTTAAAGCAATTTTATCAAAAAAATATTTTTTAATTAAATAAGGTACTTTTTGAAAAAGGACTTTTTTCTTCAAAAAAGTACTTTTTTATTAAAAATTTTAAATTATTATTTTGTTAGTAATTTCTATAGTTTTTAAACCAATTTTATCAAAAAAAATGTTTTGAATTAAAAAAGGTACTTTTTGAAAAAGAACTTTTTTGCTCAAAAAAGTACTTTTTTTCTTAAAATTCATTATATTGAATAAAAATCTATTGTTTGAAAAAATTTTTTTTTGTAAACTTTACAAAAGGTACTTTTGGTTAAATTTCAAAAAAGTACTTTTTTTGATTTTAAATCATTATTGTGTTCTATAGTTTAAAATGTAATATTATAAAAAAAAATATTTTTTAATTAAAAAAGTACTTTTTTGTTCAAATTTAAAAATAGTACTTTTTTGATTCAAATAAAAAATTTATTTTTATTTTGCTATTTTCATTATTTTGATTAAAAATCTATTTTTTTGAGAATTTTTTTTTTGTGAAAGTTAATTGGCTCGGGACTTTTTTGTTCAAAAAAGTACTTTTTTTTCTTAAAATTCATTATATTGAATAAAAATCTATTGTTTGAGATTTTTTTTTTTAAATTTTACAAAATGTACTTTTGCTCAAATTTCCAATAAAGTACTTTTTTTGATTTAAAATTTTAAATCATAATTGTGTTGGTAATTTCTATAGTTTTTAATGTAATATTATAAAAAAACAAGTAAGAGTGCTATATTCGGCTGTGCCGAATCTTATATACCCTTCACCAAATTATACTTCAAAATTTTAAATATTTTTAGGTAAACAAAATTTAGTTTTTTTTTCAGTTTTTTAATTTTTTGGAAAAAAAAAATTTTCGATTGTTATTTTAATTTTTTTTTTTTAAATTTAAAATTTTTTTTTTTAAATTTTAAAATTTTTTTTTTTTTAAATTTAAAATTTTTTTTTTTTTAAATTTTAAAAATTTTTTTTTTGTTTTTTAAATTTTTTTTTTTTAAAAAAAAAAATTCGGGTTAAAAATTTTTTCCCGATTTTGACCCATTGTGGGTCCAACTTACTATGGTCTTATATACGTCGTTGCAAAGGTCTTTGAAATATCAATCATTAGATATCCATATTGTCTATATTAATGTCTTAGTAATCCAGATATAGGTAAAAAAATAGGTAAAAAATCGAGGTTGTCTTGGTTTTTTACTCATATCTCAGCCATTTGTGGACCGATTTTGCTGATTTTAAATAGCAAAATTCTCGAAAGCATGTCTGACAGAATTATTGAAGATTTGGATCCCGAAGATATCTGGGGTCTTCAGAAAACTGATTTCAACAGACAGACAGACAGACGGACAGACAGACAGACAGACAGACAGACAGACAGACAGACAGACAGACAGACAGACAGACAGACAGACAGACAGACAGACGGACATGGCTTAATCGACTCCGCTATCTATAAGGATCCAGAATATATATACTTTATAGGGTCGGAAATGAAAAATGTAGAAATTACAAACGGAATGACAAACTTATATATACCCTTCTCACGAAGCTGAAGGGTATAACAAGTAAGAGAGCTATATTCGGCTGTGCCGAATCTTATATACCCTTCACCAAATTATACTTTAAAATAATTTTTTTGAAATATTTTTAGGTAAACAAAATTTAATTTTTTTTTAATTGGTTTTCAAAATTTTTTTTTTGAAATTGTTTTTTAATTTTTTTTAAAAAAAGTTTTTTTCAAATATTTAAAAATTTTTTTTTTTTTTTTGAAAAAAAAATTGTATGACAAAAAAAATTTTTGGATGAAAAAAAAAATTCGGGTTAAAAAATATTTTTCCCGATTTTGACCCATTGTAGGTCCAACTTACTATAGCCTTATCTACATCGTTGCAATGGACTTTGAAATATCTATCATTAGATATCCATATTGTCTATATTAATGACTTAGTAATCCAGATATAGATCAAAAATAGGTCAAAAATCGAGGTTGTCCCGGTTTTTTGCTCATATCTCAGCCATTTGTGGACCGATTTTCTCGATTCTAAATAGCGACCGAGTCGGAAGAATTTCGGAGATATTGATGTATGAATCGTGTATGTAAGTTATTTGGGGGCTTCGGAAAGTTGATTTCAACACACAGACGGACAGACGGACATGGCTATATCGATTCCGCTATCTATAACGATCCAGAATATATATACTTTATGGGCTCGCAAATAAAAAATGTGGAAATTATAAACGGAATGACAAACTTATATATACCCTCGCCACTCATGGTGAATCGTATAAAAATATTTTTTAATTAAAAAAGTACTTTTTGGTTGAAATTAATTTTGATTAAAAAGCTAATTTTTAGAGGATTATTTTTTGTGAAAGTTAATTGGCTCAGATTTCAAAAAAGTACTTTTTTTAAACTTTTAAATCATTTTTAAATCTAAATTTTAAATCATTATTTTGTTGGTTATTTCTATAGTTTTTTAATGAAATTTCACAAAAAATAATATTTTTGAATTAAAAACGTACTTTTTTGTTTAAATTTAAAAAAGTACTTTTTTGCTTCAAAAGAAAATTATTTTTTTTTTGCGATTTTCATTATTTTGATTAAAAATCAATTTTTTAGAATATTTTTTTTTGTGAAAGATACTTGGCTCAGATTTCAAAAAAGTTCATTTTTCATTTAAATTGGAAAATCATAATTTTCAGGCATTTTTATAGTTTTAAAATTGTACAAAAAGTACTTTTGATCGAATTTAAAGAAAAGTACTTTTTTGCTTCAAGTTGAAAAAGTCATAATTTTCTGCCATTGTGAAAATGTTGTAAATTTTACAGAAAGTACTTTTGGTGAAATTTATAAAAGTACTTTTTCATTTAAATTGGAAAATCATAATTTTCAGCCATTTTTATAGTTTTAATATTTTAATATTTTTTTATAAATGAAAATTGTGCAAATTTCAGTCATTTAAACAAATTTAAAATATTCTTTTTAGTGTGAAAATGCTGTAAATTGTACAAAAAGTACTTTTGGTCGAATTTAAAAAAAAGTTCTTTTTTCATTCGAATTAAAATAATTCAAATTTTCTACTATTTTAATAGTTTGAGTACTTTTTATGTATACAAATGTATTTTATAGTGAAAATGCTTTGAATTGTACAAAAAGTACTATTGGTCGAATTTCAGAAAAGTACTTTTTTGCTTCAAATAAAAAAACACAATTTCAGTAATTTAAACAGTTTTAAGTACTTTTTATGTATACAAATTTGCTTTATAGTGTGAAAATGCTGTAAATTGTACAAAAAGTACCTTTGGTCAAATTTAAAAAAAAGTACTTTTTTGATTCGAATTAAAATAATTAAAATTTTCTGCCATTTTAATAGTTTTGAGTACTTTTTATGTATAAAAATTTACTCTGGAGTGAAAATGCTGCAAATTTTACAAAAAGTACTTTTGGTCAAATTTAAAAAAAAGTACTTTTTTGATTCGAATTAAAATAATTCAAATCTTCTGCCATTTTAATAGTTTTGAGTACTTTTATATATAAAAATTTACTTCATAGTGAAAATGCTGTAAATTTTACAAAAAGTACTTTTGGTCGAATTTAAAAAAAGTACTTTTCAAAAAGTACTTTTTTATTTAAATTGAAAAATTTTAATTCTCTGCCATATTTATAGTTTTTTAATATTTTTTATAAATGAAAATTTCACAAAAAAGTACTTTTAGCCAAATTTCAGAAAAGTACTTTTTTGCTTCAAATTCAAAAAAATATAATTTTAATTAAAAATTTACTTTATAATTAAAAAAACACAATTTCAGTCATTTAAACAGTTTTAAGTACTTTTTATGTATACTTTTTATGCTTTATAGTGTGAAAATGCTGTAAATTGTACAAAAAGTACTTTTGGTCGAATTTAAAAAAAGTACTTTTTTGATTCGAATTAAAATAATTAAAATTTTCTGCCATTTTAATAGTTTTGAGTACTTTTTATGTATAAAAATTTACTCTGGAGTGAAAATGCTGAAATTGTACAAAAAGTACTTTTGGTCGAATTTAAAAAAAGTACTTTTTTGATTCGAATTAAAATAATTAAAATTTTCTGCCATTTTAATAGTTTTGAGTAGTTTTAATGTATACAAATGTACTTTATAGTGAAAATGCTTTGAATTGTACAAAAAGTACTTTTGGTCGTACTTTAAAAAAAGTACTTTGCAAAAAGTACTTTTTTATTTAAATTGGAAAATTTAAATTCTCTTCCATTTTTATAGTTTTTAATATTTTTTATAAATGAAAATTATACAAAAAGTACTTTTAGCCAAATTTCAGAAAAGTACTTTTTTGCTTCAAATTCAAAAAAATATAATTTTAATTAAAAATTTACTTTATAATTAAAAAAACACAATTTCAGTCATTTAAACAGTTTTAAGTACTTTTTATGTATACTTTTTATGCTTTATAGTGTGAAAATGCTGTAAATTGTACAAAAAGTACTTTTGGTCGAATTTAAAAAAAGTACTTTTTTGATTCGAATTAAAATAATTAAAATTTTCTGCCATTTTAATAGTTTTGAGTACTTTTTATGTATAAAAATTTACTCTGGAGTGAAAATGCTGAAATTGTACAAAAAGTACTTTTGGTCGAATTTAAAAAAAGTACTTTTTTGATTCGAATTAAAATAATTAAAATTTTCTGCCATTTTAATAGTTTTGAGTAGTTTTAATGTATACAAATGTACTTTATAGTGAAAATGCTTTGAATTGTACAAAAAGTACTTTTGGTCGTACTTTAAAAAAAGTACTTTGCAAAAAGTACTTTTTTATTTAAATTGGAAAATTTAAATTCTCTTCCATTTTTATAGTTTTTAATATTTTTTATAAATGAAAATTATACAAAAAGTACTTTTAGCCAAATTTCAGAAAAGTACTTTTTTGCTTCAAATTCAAAAAAATATAATTTTAATTAAAAATTTACTTTATAATAAAAAAAGTTACAAAAAGTACTTTTGGTCGAATTTAAAAAAAGTAGTTTTTTATTTAAATTGAAAAATTCAAATTCTCTGCCATTTTTATAGTTTTTAATATTTTTTATAAATGAAAATTATACAAAAAAGTACTTTTAGCCAAATTTCAGAAAAGTACTTTTTAGCTTCAAATTCAAAAAAATATAATTTTCTACCATTTAAAAATTTAGTTTATAATGAAAAAGTACTTTTTAAAAAGTACTTTTTTATTTGAAATTAAAAATATTTTATTTTTAAAACACTTTTAAGATTTTAAATAATTTTTCCCTATAAAATTTGCCACAAAAAAGTACTATATTTTTCAATTTTACAAATTCACTTGCTTCTTGTATATTTTTCTTCATTTCCGTTATTTTCTTGCCCTCCCTAGCACGTTAAAAATAAATCCTTTCCTAACAACTTCTTGCTCACACACGTTTCAAATAACAAATATAAAATAATAACGAAATGAGAAAAAAAAGAAAAAAAAAACTATTTCAATTTCTTTCCTTCAAAATTGATGACCAAAGTGATTGATATTGTTTTTTCGTTGTTATTCTTCATTTCATTTCGTTTCATTTCTTTGCTTTTCCTTTAACATGAGGTTGAACATGCTTGACGGTTGTTTGCTTGCTTGTTTATTTATTTTTGAACCAGGCCAAAAGGACGAACTGAATGATTCCATTTCCCTCAATTCCTCAATTTCATCATCATTGATATCCAAGGCCAGCAATGAACGTTTAAATGTTGTTGGCTTGTTGTCTAGTATATTAAAGAATGCACAATCATTTCAATCTGAGGCACTAATTTCGTTGGATTCTTTAAGCATTGAGAACATGAACATTGTCGGCAATAAATTGTATTTTCGAATACAAAAACTGCTGCAAAAAGAAATTTGACTAAATCACGACATGCTGGCTGGCTGGCTGGTTGGTTGGTTTTTAGAAGAAAAAAAATATCCTTTTTTAGGGGAATTTTTTTTTTTTTTTTGGGTTTCATGTGTTTGAGTGTAAACATGAGTGAAACACCACTAGCTACTACTACAACCCACATATTTGTGTAGTAGATAGAATCCTCTAACATTTGTACTCAATTACAGTCAATGCTCTTTACAGGGAGCTTTGTTAAAAGGCATGCTTAAGCATGAGCGTTGGTTTTCTAAGCATACACACTGATATATGTCCCACATTTGGTTGTAATTTTTCTTCTTTTTTTCCTTACAAATTTCCAAATCAATTGATTTTATTTTTTGCTGTAAAATTAAAAGCAAAAATCAACGATTTATAGCTAGTAGTTTTGTTGCTACCAGCATTAGTCGTCGTGCTAGTAACAGTGTCAACAGCTCCTTGCTTTGCTTTCAGCAATATTTGTCCTTGTTTTTTTATATTTTTCTTTGATTTCATTCTTTGTTTGGTTTAATAGTTTTTAAATTTTTCTGTTTTATTTGTATTCCTTTTAGTTGTGGTTAAAAAATAAGGTTTGGCAACGGAAACTACCACCACAACTTTAGAACTTGTATATTAACGTCTTTCATATTTTACTAGAATTTCACCATAGACTGTCTTTAAGTTGTTGAAATATTGCATGGAACTTTGTCATATGCGCAAATAATTGCAAATTTATGATGAATTTTTATAAATATTGGCAGAGGTTCAGGAAATTCTATGATGATGCTAAAGGCTCGATTTGGGTTTCAAAAAGTATCTTATTTTAACAAAAAGTAAAAGTACTTTTTTCATAAAAAGTACTTTTTGCTTCAAATTAAAAAAAAAAATCATAATTTTCTGCAATTTTAATAGTTTTGAGTACTTTTTATTTTATAGTGAAAATGCAGTAAATTTTACCAAAAAGTACTTTTGGTCGAATTAAAAAAAAGTACTTTTTTATTTTATATTATAAATAAAAATTTACTTTATTGGCAAATTATACAAAAAGTACTTTTTTTCATAATTTTGAAAAAGTACCAAAATAGTACTTTTTTTAAAATTCTATTTTTTTTAAACAAAATTTTCCTCACATCTTTGAAAATGTCGTAAATGCTATAAAAACAAATTTTCTAATAAAAATAAGTACTTTTTTTTGCTCAAATTTAAACATTAAAATTTTTTACTATTTTTAATTTTCATAAAAAAGTACTTTTTGCTTCAAATTAAAAAAAAAATCTTAATTTTCTGCAATTTTAATAGTTTTGAGTACTTTTTATTTTATAGTGAAAATGTAGTAAATTTTACCAAAAAGTACTTTTGGTCGAATTAAAAAAAAAGTACTTTTTTATTTCATATTATAAATAAAAATTTACTTTATTGGGAAATTGTACAAAAAGTACTTTTTTTCATAATTTTGAAAAAGTACCAAAATAGTACTTTTTTTTAAAAATCTAGTTTTTTTAAACAAAATTTTCCTCAGATCTTTGAAAATGTCGTAAATGCTATAAAAATGAGTTTTCTAATAAAAATAAGTACTTTTTTTTTGCTCAAATTTAAACATTAAAATTTTTTACTATTTTTAAAAGTGTTTTTTTTTCATAAAAAAGTACTTTTTGCTTCAAATTAAAAAAAAATCTTAATTTTCTGCAATTTTATAGTGAAAATGTAGTAAATTTTACCAAAAAGTACTTTTGGTCGAATTAAAAAAAAAGTACTTTTTTATTTTATATTATAAATAAAAATTTACTTTATTGGGAAATTGTATAAAAAGTACGTTTTTTTCATAATTTTGAAAAAGTACCAAAATAGTACTTTTTTAAAAATCTAGTTTTTTTTAAACAGATCTTTGAAAATGTCGTAAATGCTATAAAAATAAATTTTTGCTCAAATTTAAACATTCCAATTTTTGGCCATTTTTGAATAATTTACTTTGCCAAAAAGTACTATTTAATTTTCACAAAAAGTACTATTTATCAATTTAAATAAAGTACATTTCTAAACAATATTATTATCTTATTTTTGGCAAAGCTGCATACATGCTGTTATACAAAAAAGTCCTATTTTTAGAAATAATAAGTGTTATTTTTAAAAAGTACTTTTTTTTGGTACCAATTAAAAAAATAATGATTTTATGCATTTTTTAGTTTTGACAAATTAAAAGAATCAAAATTTTCAGTAATTTTTATGGTTTTGTATAATTTACTATATGTATTGAGCAAATGCATTAATTATAAATTGTTT
This sequence comes from Calliphora vicina, assembly GCF_958450345.1. Classification (NCBI taxonomy): domain Eukaryota; kingdom Metazoa; phylum Arthropoda; class Insecta; order Diptera; family Calliphoridae; genus Calliphora; species Calliphora vicina. Next base: position 132,534,677 of record NC_088781.1, read on the forward strand.
TATTTTTTTGAGTAATTAAAGTTAATTTTTAAAAAGTACTTTTTTTGGTACCAATTAAAAAAATTATATTTTTGTACTTTTTATTGTTTTGAGCACAATTTTTGGCATACAAATTTAGTTTATGTTGAAAATTTCGTAAATTTAGCAAAAAGTACTTTTGGTCGAAAAGTACTTTTTGGTACAAATTAAAAAGAATCAAAATTTTCAGTAATTTTTATGGTTTTATATTATTTAATATATGTATTACGAAAATGCAATAATTATAAATTGTTTTATTTTTTTGAGTAATTAAAGTTAATTTTTAAAAAGTACTTTTTTTGGTACCAATTTAAAAAATTATATTTTTGTACTTTTTATTGTTATGAGCAAAATTTGTTGCATAAAAATTTAGTTTATTTTGAAAATTTTGTAAATTTAGCAAAAAGTACTTTTGGTCAAATTTCAAAAAAGTACTATCTTAAAAGTACCTTTTTGCTAAAAGTCAAAAAATCCTAATTTTCTGATATTTTTATAGTTTTTCATAGTTTATTTTGCCTAATTTACTATTTTGAGAAAATCAGTAAATTGTACTAAAAGTACTTTTGGTCTATGAAAAAAAGTACGTTTCAGAAAGTACAATTTTTTTGAACTAAATTATTATTTTTTCTTGGTGTTAAGAATTTAGTAAACAGTACAAAAAATATTATTTTCTAGAATAACAAAAAATGGGTAAAATTTCAAAAAGTACCTTTTTGCTAAATGTCAAAAAATCCAAATTTTCTGGCATTTCTAGGGTTTTTTATGGTTTTTTATTTATATTTTTATTTTGAGAAAATTCTGGAAATTGCATAAAAAGTGCTTTTTTGTCAATTCAAGAAAGTACGTTTTAGAAAGTACTATTTTTAAGAAATTATTATTTTTTTCTTGGTGTTAAAGTATTATTTTCCAGAATGAAAAAAATGCAGTAATTTAAACAAAAAGTAATTTTGGTGAAATTTCAAAAAGTACTTTCTTAATAGTACCTTTTAACTACAAGTTAAAAATCGTAATTTTCTGCCAATTTCATTTTTATTTTGCACAATTTTGAAAATTTACCAATTTGGTACCAATTTCGGTCATTTAAAAAAATAGTACTTTTTTTATAAAATTATTATTTTTTCTTGGTGTTAAAAATTTAGTAAACTATACAAAAGTATAAAAAAGTACTTTTTTAAAAAATTTTCTTAATTTCACAAAAAGTACTATTTTGAAATATGTCGTACTTTTTAATTTATTTTATACATAAAATTATAATTTTCCATAAAAAAAATACCAAAAACGATACAAAATAGTACTATTTTCAAAAAGTACTTTTTTTATAATAAAAAGTACTTTTGCTTATTTTAATATTTTTTTAGCTCGAAATTATTATCTTGTGCATAAAACTAACATTTTGGTACTTTTGGTCAAATATAAAAAAAGTACTTTTTTAAGAAATTTTGTAAATTCCACAAAAAGTACTATTTTGAAATATGTCGTACTTTTTAAGTTAAATTATTATTTTGTACATAAAACTATAATTTTCCATAAAAAATACCAAAAACTATACAAAATATTACTATTTTCAAAAAGTACTTTTTTATACTAAAAAGTACTTTTAGCTTATTTTAATTTTTTTTTAGCTTGAAATTATTATCTTGTGCATAAAACTAACATTTTCCCTAAAAAATACCAAAATTTATATAAAAAAAGTACATTTGCAAAAAGTACTTTTTATACTAAATATTACCTTTTGCTTATTTTAAATATGTTTTTGTTTAAGATGTATAAAAATACCATTTTCCATAAAAAATAGCTCAAATTAAAAAAATACTACATATTTGCAAAAAGTACTTTTTAGTATAAAAAAGTTTAAAAAGTACTTTTTAGTATAAAAAAGTTTAAAAAAGTACTTTTTGCAAATATGTAGTATTTTTTTAATTTGAGCTATTTATTTATGGAAAATGATATTTTTATGCATCAATTAATAATATTAAAATAAGCAAAAAGTACTATTTAGTATAAAAAGCACTTTTTGCAAATGTACTTTTTTATATAAATTTTGGTCTTGCTTATTTTGTACATAAAACTATAATGTTCCATAAAAAGTACCAAAAACTATAATAGTACTATTTTCAAAAAGTACTTTTCTATACTAAAAAGTACTTTTAGCTTATTTTAATATTTTTTTTAGCTTGAAATTATTATCTTGTGCATAAAACTAACATTTTCCCTAAAAAGTACCAAAATTTATATAAAAAAGTACATTTGCAAAAAGTACTTTTTATACTAAATAGTACTTTTTGCTTATTTTAAATATGTTTTTGTTTAAGATGCATAAAAATATCATTTTCCATAAAAAATAGCTTAAATTAAAAAAGTACTACATATTTGCAAAAAGTACTTTTTAGTATAAAAAAGTACTTTTTGCAAATATGTAGTATTTTTTTAATTTGAGCTATTTATTTATGGAAAATGGTATTTTTATGCATCAATTAATAATATTAAAATAAGCAAAAAGTACTATTTAGTATAAAAAGTACTTTTTGCAAATGTACTTTTTTTATATAAATTTTGGTCTTGCTTATTTTGTACATAAAACTATAATTTTCCATAAAAAATACCAAAAACTATACAAAATAGTACTATTTTCAAAAAGTACTTTTTTATACTAAAAAGTACTTTAAGCTTATTTTAATATTTTTTTTAGCTTGAAATTATTATCTTGTGCATAAAACTAACATTTTCCCTAAAAAATAACAAAATTTATATAAAAAAAGTACATTTGCAAAAAGTACTTTTTATACTAAATGGTACTTTTTGCTTATTTTAAATATTTTTTTGTTTAAGATGCATAAAAATACCATTTTCCATAAAAAATAGCTCAAATTAAAAAAGTACTTTTTTATACTAAAAAGTACTTTTAATATTTAAATATTTTTTTGTTTAAGATGCATAAAAATACCATTTTCCATAAAAAATAGCTCAAATTAAAAAAGTACTTTTTTATACTAAAAAGTACTTTTTGCTTATTTCAATAACATTTTATATTAAAATTATTATTTTGTGCATAGAAGTACCATTTTCCTTAAAAAATGCCACACATTTTATAAAAAAGTACTATTTGCAAAAATAAATTTTTTATGTTAAAAAGTACTTTATGTTTCTTTTAATGATTTTAATGCTTCAACAAAAACTGCAGGAAATCATACTAATAATACTAAGGTGAGCCTTAAACATATAAATTAAATTAATTTCCTGTTTTTGTCAAAATTGTACAAAAAGTACTTTTCTAATATAGAAATTTTTAATTGCTAAAAAGTATTTTAGTCTTAAATTTTAGGTTTAACTATCAAAATATTTAAAAAGTTTAATTTCCAGTAAAAAAAGTACTTTTTTATAAATTTAAAACTAGATTTATGAAAAAAGTACAATTTTGAAAAAGTACTTTTTCCAACAAACTGTATTTTAAGAAAAATTTAGCAAATTGTATAAAAAGTACTTTTCTGATATAGTACTTTTTAATTGGTAAAACATATTTTAGTCTAGGTTTAGTAAAAAAAATTATGAAAAAAGTATAATTTTAAAAAAGTACTTTTTTCAAGATTTGGATTTTTATCAAAAAGTCTTATTTTGAAATAGTACTTTTGGATTGTATTGGAGATTTTTGTTACCTTATATCACAAAATAAATATGTATTTTGTAAATTTCCTTATTACCAAATAAAAACAATTAAATACACAACTGACCCTTTGTTAACTTACTAGTAGCCAGTAAAGTAATTAGTTCCTAAAGTGAATTATAGTTGAAATTTCCTAAAGATAACTAAAGCGTAATAATGTTTTAATTCTTTGCTTATAGAATAAGCTAAGAACACTTGGTATATGGAAGTTTAAATAAAATTTAACACTGACTACTTCTTTCATTACCAAGGTATAGAAAAGTGTTATTCGAGGTATTTCATGACTAAGGTGGATATTGTAGGATTTTTTATTTTTGTTTAAAAAACAATGTATGCTTAGTTATGATTTCTTTTCAGTGTTTCAATTCCATTTCGTTTCTTTTCAATATTGTTTCGTTTTCAGGTTGGTTCTTTAGCCAGAATTATATTTGTTTAGTGATAATGAATGAGTTTTAAGTAAGTTTTTGATGATTTTTCAGAAGTGTTTCAATTCCATTTGGTTCATACTATGGTTTCATAATTAATTTAATGTTATTTGTCTTAATTTTAAGAGGATGTAATTTTGTTGATTCCAACTAAATGTTTCAAGTCCATTTTGTTTTTCAAAACAAAATTTTTTATATTTTTCAAGAATTTTTTTTGTAAGTTTTCTATAAAATTATGTTTCATTTCAGGAGATTTAAGCATGCAGTGGAAAAACCTTTAGGTTTTGTTAGTTATATACAAAAATAGGTTTTAAAATGGTCTAATATTTTAAATATTTATAACAACATTTAAAGCCATGGCAATTATACAAGATTTTGGTTTAGTTTTAGGTGCCAATACAATTACTAATTACAAATGGATTCAATGCTAAATTAACAATGAATACACATATTTAAAAAAAAACATAAATTACTAAGAAAATTAAATGGAAATTAAAATAAAAAAATTATAAAATGATATAAAAAAAATGAAGTGTTAAGGTTTTGCTAATTATTTAAAGCTGGGCTAAAAATTAGTTGGCTAAGTTAATGAAAAATTATTCAAATTTTTTACATAAATATAACAATCAAATTGAAAATTATTATTGGAGGTTTTGTTATAAAAGCAGTCAAAAATATTATAATAATTTTTAGTTTTAAATAAAATTTTCTTTTTTAATAAAAATAAATTATAGAAAAATATGTTGTTTGGTTTGGTTTTTGTTAAGAAAAAAAATGTAAAGTTAAAAGTAAGAGAAGAAATTAAATTATTTTGTGAAACTAACTTTGATGCTAAATTTTCGCGTTTGAATTTTGACCCTTTGATCTATCCAGCTGGCACGACGACCACTTAACGATGGCTTTAAATTTGTTAAATTTTTTACAATTAACAAATTTATTTATATGGTTTTTGTTTTTTGGTTAAACATATTTTCATTAATTGTTTAGTTTTTAAGAAGACAGAGTTAATTTGTGTGAAGAAGAAAAAAAAGTAATATATAAGTTAATAATTAATTGAAAAATAATTGAAATACAAAAAAAATGTTTTTTTTTTTTAATTAATTACTTAATAAGTTTATAGCAAAAACAAATGTACTTAAAGTTAAATTCAAAAAACAATAAACAATAAACTAAATAAAAAAGCTTTTCTTTAAATAATTCTTATATAAATGAATACATTAAGTTAATTCGTTTAGAAAAAATAACAGTTATTAAAAGGGTTAAAAGACTTTAAAGATTAAGTCATGGAAAGAGAGAGACAGAGAGATAGAGAGACAGAAGTTTTTAGCTTAACTTTTTGTTTTGTTAATTTCAATTTTAATTAAATGAAAAGCCTAATATTTTTAATTTTTACCACCAATAGCTTTAAGGTTAAGTTTATGAAGGCCCAACTCGGAATATTTTTATTAATTTTTTCATAAAATAAACAAAAATTTAAATAAATATTTTAAAATAATGTTAAAATAAATTTAATTTTTAGCTTTGCTTTGTCTATTATTGCTAGTTTTTTTTTATAATTTTAAGTAACAATTTAAATAACTACATTTAACTACTTTTTGAACTCAAACTAAAAGCTGTTTTGTGTGTAGAGCTTTAAGCTTTATTTTTGGTAAACTAGTTTAATAAATGATTATGATGATTAAGTGTCAAATATTATACACACACAAAATTGCAACAAACTAAATGATTATTTAAAGGAGTAAAAATTGTAGAGCGTTTTGAAAATGTGGAAAATATAGTAAAAGTTTGTTATTTTTCTAAAAAATTAAATTTTTTTTAAAAAGTACTTTTTTTAAAAAAGTACTCTTTTTAAAAAAATACTCTTTTCATAAAAGTATAATATTTAATTTTTCTCCATAGAAATATTTTCTGATTCTTTTCTAAAAAAGTACTTTTTTCTAAAAATTAAATTTTTTCAAAAAGTACTTTTTTCAAAAAGTACTTTTTTCATAATTTTTTTTGAAAAATCTACTTTTTTTAAAAAAGTATAATATATAATTTTTCTCCATGAAATATTTAAAAATTGTGTCTGATTCTTTTCTAAAAAAGTACTTTTTTCTAAAAATTACATTTTTTCAAAAAGTACTTTTTTCAAAAGTGCATTTTTCAATAATTCTTTTTGAAAAATCTACTTTTTTTTAAAAAAGTACTTTTATCAAAAATTACTTCTTCAAAAAAGTATAATATTTAATTTTTCTCCATGAAATATTTAAAAACTGTGTCTGATTCTTTTCTAAAAAAGTACTTTTTATTCTAAAAATTACATTTTTTCAAAGGTGCATTTTTCAATAATAGTAATTTTTTCAAAAATCTTCTTTTTTTAAAAAAAAAAAAAATACCTTTATCAAAAAGTACTTTTTCAAAAAAGTATAATATTTAATTTTTCTCCATGAAATATTTAAAAACTGTGTCTGTTTCTGTTCTAAAAAAGTAGTTTTTTCCTAAAAATTAAATTTTTTCAAAAAGTACCTTTTTCAAATGTGCATTTTTCAATAATAGTATGTTCCTTTTAAAAAATACCTTTTTCAAAAAAGTACTTTTTAAAAAGTACCTTTTCATAAAAGTATAATATTTCAGTTTTCTCGATGAAATATTTAAAAAATGTGTCTGATTCCTTTCTGATAAAGTACCTTTTTCAAAAGTACATTTTTCTGAATAATAATATTTTTTTCAAAAAGTACCTTTTTCAAAAATAAATTTTTTCAATAATAGTAAGTACTTTTTTAAAAAGTACCTTTCCAAAATAGTTTTTTTTTTAAAAGTACCTTTTTCCAAAATAGTACTTTTTAAAAAAGTATAATGCATATTTCATTTTTATCATTATAAAATGTGTCTGATTCTTTTTAAAAAAGTACTTTTTTCTAAAAAATAAATTTTTTCTAAAAAATATTTTTTTTCTGAAAAATAATATTATTTTCAAAAAGTACCTTTTTAAAAAATTGTACTTTTTTTCAATACTACTTTTTAATTTTTTTCCAAAAGTACTTTTTTAAAAAGTACCTTTTTGGAAAAGTACTTTTTCATAAAAGTATATGTATTGCAATTTTCAATAATAGTATGTACTTTTTTAAAAGTACCTTTTCCCAAAATAGTACTTTTAAAAAAAAATACATATTTCATTTTTCTGTATGAAATACTTATTTAAAAAAAGTGTCTGATTCTTTTCTTAAAAAGTACTTTTTTCTAAAATTTAAATTTTTTCTTAAAAAATAATATTTTTTTTTAAAAGTACCTTTTTCAGAAATAGTACTTTTTTAGAAATTGTACTTTTTTAAAATGTACCTTTTTCAGAAATAGTACTTTTTTTTAAAAAGTACCTTTTTCCAAAATAGTACTTTTTTAAAAAATACCTTTTTCCAAAATAGTACTTTTTTTTAAAAAGTATCTTTTAAAAAATGTGTCTGATTCTTTTCTAAAAAAGTACTTTTTCCTAAAAATTTAATTTTTTCTGAAAAATTTATGAGAAATAGAAATTTTAAAAAGTATCTTTTAAAAAATATGTCTGATTCTTTTCTAAAAAAATACTTTTTTCTAAAAATTAAATTTTTTCTGAAAATTAATATTTTTTGAAAAAGTACCTTTTTGAGAAATAGTACTTTTTCAAAAAGTACCTTTTTGAGAAATAGTACTTTTTTCAAAAAGTACCTTTTTGAGAAATAGTACTTTTTTCAAAATGTACCTTTTTGAGAAATAGTACTTTTTTCAAAAAGTAACTTTTTCAGAAATAGTACTTTTTAAAATGTATCTTTTTCAGAAATAGTACTTTTTAAAAAGTACCTTTTCCCAAAATAGTACTTTTTAAAAAAAGTATCTTTTTCCAAAATAGCACTTTTTTTAAAAAAGTATCTTTTAAAAAAAATAAATTTTTTCTCGATGCAATACTTAAAAAAAGTGTGTTATTCTATAAGTACACAATACCTTTTTCAAAAAAGTACTTTTTCCAAAAATTATTTTTATAGAAAAATACATTTTAGAAGTGTACTTTTGCTAAAACAACTATTTTAAAAAACTGATTTTTTCTAAAAGTACTTTTTCTGCTAGTACTCTCTGAAAAAGTACCTTTTTCCAAAATTATAAAAAGGAGTTTTCTAAAATTACTTTGTTAAAAGTACTCCTTTCTATAAGCACTTTTAAAAAAGTACTTATTTCGAAAAGTACCTTTAAAAAAAAATAATTTTTTAAAAAAGATATTTTTCTACAACTTATTTTATCAAAAGTACTTTGATTTTTAAAACAATACCTTTTTCCGGAAGTAGTAATTTAAAAAACTACTTTTTTCTAACTTTATTAAAAGACCTTTTTCCGGAAGTAATAATTTAAAAAGGTACTTTTTTCTAAAAAGTAAGTAAAGATTATTCAATTATTATTTTAAAGCACCTATATTTGAAGACCACTTTGAATGTAAAAATAAGCTGCAATATGGTCCTTCGAACCTCAAATTGTTTCAAATTGAGTTAATGTTGTAAAATTTTAGATTTTCCTTTTAATATTTCTAAATTTTTCTGTTGACCTGGGAACCTTAAAGTCTCAAACATTTAGCGAGAATTAAAATATTCTTCGAACTTTGAATATTATAATGTGCTGCAATGTGGTCCTTCGAACCTCAAATTGTTTAAGATTGAGTTAATGTTGTAAAATTTTAGATTTTCCTTTTAATATTTGTACATTTTCCTGCGAACTTTAAAGTTTCAAACATTTAGAAAAAGGTTTCAATTTGAATTTTTGCATTTTAATGTCTGAAATTATAAATCAATTTTGAAAATCTGTTCCAGTTTATGTGAACTACAGAAAATCAGTAGAGCATACGTCAAACTTTTTAAATATTATTTGTGGAAATCATTAATTTGAACGGGAAAGTGAAAAGGGGGCAAAATGCAGTACTTTATGTCCTTCGAACCTTAAATAATATTTATTTTTGAATGATTTTAGCATGGTAATCGGCTCAAAGAAAGATTTTCAATTCAAACAGATTTGAGGATTTTGATTTTAATGTTCTGTATTTTATGTCCTTCGAACCTTAATCAGTATTTCTTTTGGAAAGATTTCAGCATGATAATCTGCTCAACGAAATACTCTTAATGCAAACAGATTTGAGGATTTTGATTATAATGTAATGTACTTTAGGTCCTTCGAACCTTAATTAATATTTCTATTAGAATGATTTTAGCATGATAATCTGTTCAAAGAAAGACTCTCAATGCAAACAGATTTGAGGATTTTAATTTTAATGTAATGTACTTTAGGTCCTTCGAACCTTAATAAATATTTAATTTAGAATGGCATTTAGCATGATAATCTGTTCAGTTAAAGAATCTCAATTCAAACAGATTTGAGGATTTTGATTTTAATGTACTGTATTTTAGGTCCTTCGAACCTTAATTAATATTTCTTTTAGAATGATTTTAGCATGATAATCTGCTCAACGAAAGACTCTCAATTCAATCAGATTTTAGGATTTTTATATTGTTGTGCTGTATTTTAGGTCCTTTGAACCTTAACTAATCTGAAAAACTATAAATTTTAGGTCCTTCGAACCTTAATTAATATTTCGTTTGGTATTCATTTATAAGTTCAAATATAAATTTACACACCAAATCTTAATATTAATTTAGGGTACTTAAGGTCCTTCGAACCTTCACCAATATATTTCTTAAAAGTATTCTTTATAAAAAGTCTGTCAATACAAATTGGTTTGAGGATTGTGATATTTAGGTCCTTCGAACCTTAATGATATTTTTATAATGGTGCTCTTGAAAGCAGTTCTTTCAATTCAAATATATTAACAATCTCCTGTAAATCATGTGAAAGAACACTGTTCCAAGAAAACTTTGTAGTTCGAAGGACCAGATTTTAAAATAAACAAATATGGTCCATCGAACTATAAAGTTTGACTTTTACTATATTTTCTTTTGTTTAACAATATTCTTTAAATATTAACGAATGATAAGTAAGTAAATATGATGATTTTATTTGCAATAAAACTTTATATAAATATTTGATTATCTCAATATGAAAAGCAAAAATAATTATTCTAAAAAAGTGGCATTTATAGGAAAATCAAAGACAAAGCAAATAAGTTACCAAATTCAACATAAACCAACTGAAAATATAATGTAATAACTTTCTATTGAAACAATATTTAGTAAAATATATTTCCGAATTAGGTCTATAGAGAAGAGTAATTAAAAATCAACAAAAAAATAAAGGAAAAGATGTAAAACTAAAATAAATTTGAAAAATGGATGTTTAAAGAAGGCAAGTGTGAAAAATATCAATAGATAAGAAAAGTGAGCTTGATAAGATGAGAGCGAAATTTATAGAAAGTTAGATTAAAGGTTGGGGTAGTCAACTTTTTTTTTCTTTTTTAGTTAATATATATTAAAAATAACAAACATTTAAATATATTTATTAAAGGAGACATAATAAGATTTATAAATAGAATAGAAATAGTTGACAGAGACATACATAAATAAATATTTAAATAGAAATATTTTTTATTCTTTTTTTTAAATTTAGAAGTTTAGAAATAGTCACACATAATCGTTGCATTGGATTATAAATTTTTCTCAAAATTTTCCATAAACATTGAAACAAATTCAATAAAACATAAAATTTAACAGAAAATATTCAACATCAAATATATCTAAAGAGAATGAACTTAATTTAAAATAAATTATAAGAACTTTTGAATACAAAACACGCACGCACAAGGCACACCATTAAAATTGTTGGAAAATAATATTGGGTTTCCCAAAATATATGAAAAATTATATTTTATTAAATTGAAATCTTAAGAAAATTTAAGGAATATAATTAAATTTTATTTAAAACATAAGCAAATTTAAAAAATTTCATTAAAAATGTGTGTGTTTTAATTGTGAGAATAATTGCTAGATTTTGGTCCTTCGCACCCTGAACAATTAATGATATTTGTAAGATATCGGGGATTTTTGGAGGTTAAACTTCTTAAATTGAATCTAGTTAAAAGGAAATGATGTTAAATCCATAAAAAACTGATTGTTTTTAACTAAGCATAGTTTTAATAAGTTGGTCCTTCGAACCAAGAACGGAAGTTTATCTTATTTTCATCTTAATAAAATATACGGAGAATGTCACTACAAGTAAACTGTTAGATCTTTAAATATGTCATCATTTGGCTGCATACAAAACATGGTCCTTCGAGTTGGATTAATGGCCTAAAATTTATGAATTTCGTATAAATCGATGACATTGGATAAGACCTTTGAATATTTAAAATGTTTACTCAAATGGACCTTCGAATCTCCAACAATTGAGATTTAATTAATTTTTTTATTGACTAAATTTGATTTTCTATCCTCAAATATTCACGAGACAACTACATTCGATTACTGACCTCTAGTTTAGGTTCTAGTTAAGTTCTAGTTCAGGTTCTAGTTTAGTTCTAGTTCAGTTCTAGTTCAGGTTCTAGTTCAGGTTCTAGTTCAGGTTCTAGTTCAGGTTCTAGTTTAGGTTCTAGTTCAGGTTCTACTTCAGGTACAGGTTCTAGTTCAGGTCCTAGTTCAGGTTCTACTTCAGGTACAGGTTCTAGTTCAGGTTCTAGTTCAGGTCCTAGTTCAGGTTCAAGTTCTAGTTCAGGTTCCACTTCAGGTACAGGTCCTAGTTCAGGTTCTAGTTCAGGTTTTAGTTCAGGTTCTAGTTCAGGTTCAAGTTCAGGTTCTAGTTCAGGTTCTAGTTCAGGTTCTAGTTCAGGTCCTAGTTCAGGTTCTACTTCAGGTACAGGTTCTAGTTCAGTTCTAGTTCAGGTTCTAGTTCAGTTCTAGTTCAGTTCTAGTTCAGTTCTAGTTCAGTTCTAGTTCAGTTCTAGTTCAGTTCTAGTTCAGTTCTAGTTCAGTTCTAGTTCAGTTCTAGTTCAAGTTCAGTTCTAGTTCAGTTCTAGTTCAGTTCTAGTTCAGTTCTAGTTCAGTTCTAGTTCAGTTCTAGTTCAGTTCTAGTTCAGTTCTAGTTCAGTTCTAGTTCAGTTCTAGTTCAGTTCTAGTTCAGTTCTAGTTCAGTTCTAGTTCAGTTCTAGTTCAGTTCTAGTTCAGTTCTAGTTCAGTTCTAGTTCAGTTCTAGTTCAGTTCTAGTTCAGTTCTAGTTCAGTTCTAGTTCAGTTCTAGTTCAGTTCTAGTTCAGTTCTAGTTCAGTTCTAGTTCAGTTCTAGTTCAGTTCTAGTTCAGTTCTAGTTCAGTTCTAGTTCAGTTCTAGTTCAGTTCTAGTTCAGTTCTAGTTCAGTTCTAGTTCAGTTCTAGTTCAGTTCTAGTTCAGTTCTAGTTCAGTTCTAGTTCAGTTCTAGTTCAGTTCTAGTTCAGATCTAGTTCAGTTCTAGTTCAGTTCTAGTTCAGTTCTAGTTCAGTTCTAGTTCAGTTCTAGTTCAGTTCTAGTTCAGTTCTAGTTCAGTTCTAGTTCAGTTCTAGTTCAGTTCTAGTTCAGTTCTAGTTCAGTTCTAGTTCAGTTCTAGTTCAGTTCTAGTTCAGTTCTAGTTCAGTTAGTTAGAGTTAGAGTAGAGTTAGAGTAGAGTTAGAGTAGAGTTAGAGTAGAGTTAGAGTAGAGTTAGAGTAGAGTTAGAGTAGAGTTAGAGTAGAGTTAGAGTAGAGTAGAGTTAGAGTAGAGTTAGAGTAGAGTTAGAGTAGAGTTAGAGTAGAGTAGAGTTAGAGTAGAGTAGAGTTAGAGTAGAGTTAGAGTAGAGTTAGAGTAGAGTTAGAGTAGAGTTAGAGTAGAGTTAGAATAGAGTTAGAGTAGAGTTAGAGTAGAGTTAGAATCTTATAAAGAGCTTCCTTATTGATTTTTTAGCCTAAAACTCTGAATGTATTGAATATATGTATTTTTAACAAAATTTTCCTTTCAAATTTGTAAAACTTATTTTCAACTAACTCTGATTGGTTTTATATTTTTTTTTCTCTCTTTTAATTTCGTGTAAATATTCGTACAAATAAATACCCACATTTTTTTGAGGTTTTGATTTAACTATTATATCTAGGCGAACCATCATTACATGTGTACGTATACAGATGTCTAGTATATAGATTTATAAAAGCTCTCTATGTAAATATCAATTAATGTAATTGATTCTATAGGCTGCAGTGGTTTTTATAGCCCCGGTAAATAAACGGGACAGACGAGCAAACAAATATAAGAGGAAAAGCAAAAAACAACCTCTAACATTTTGTGAATTCAACAATCTATTCAACAGAATTTTTCCAAGGTAATAATGAAATAAAAGCTTTTCTGTTAGTATTTTTAAAAAATATTTTTTTATACTTTTTTTTTAGGTTAAAAAAACCTGTATGCAGAAATGTCAATGAAAAATAATGAACCATAAACCATGCAGCAGCCGGATTTTTTGCCATAAAATGTAACATATGTTAAGGTGTCACGTTCCATTTGTTTTATGATGCGTGAGTCCTTTCTGCCATACAGATCATAGTTTATTATATATAACATTTGGTGTGGCAGGCACCATAAATATTCATGGTGATTTTCCTGAATTTCCTACAATTTTTCCTTTCCCCCGTTTTTATTTTTAGTTGTCGCTACACACTGACACACACACACATTTTTAATTGTTGAAAATTAAAATAAAAACAATTCATCATTTAAAATAACAAAAAAACTTAAAGTTCCACACACTTTCATACCATGTCGCCAAATAATGTCTGTGTTAACATTTAAAAAAAGACAATTTTCCATCGAAAATAAAAAAAAAAATATATAAAATTTAAACATTCTGTTTGAACATAAAAACACAAGAAAAATCAACAGAAATCCTTGGTTTTGTTTGATTAATGGTTTTTTTGTTTGTTATTTTTCAATAATAAAATTAATAATAAACCGAAAATAAAAAAGAAAAAAAAATATTCTACTGATTGCATAGAGGAAAAGGAAATGCTGGTGAAATCATTTAAAAACTGTCAACAAAGAGGAGACATGGCAGCAAAATGAAGTGCCAAATAAAACGAAAATAAGCTACATAAACGTAGAAAGCATTTATGGTCCTTCGAACCAAAAATTTTAAAAAATCTTTAAAGTAGAAAAACATCAATTGTTTTCAATAATTAAATTAGAAATATAAACGATTGTCTATCCAAAACATACTGCAAGACTTGCATAAATTTTAAAGATTTTGGTCCTTCGAACCTTCAGCTTTTAATGACTTTTTTCAAAAATACTTCTGTTTTTATAACAGATGAACAGTTCAACTAACTTTATTAGAAGTCTTTGCTTTTAAAACTGACTTGAGGAATAAACTCTATGATTTAGGTCCTTCGAAACTTTAGTTTTGAATGAATACTTTTAAAATTATTTATAGTTTTACAGCATTTCCTTTTTATTTTATGCCTTAACTGATACCTATTTAAATAAATGATAACATTTATGTTTAAATCATTAAATAAAAATGAAAACTTAGGGAAAATATGCAGCGGATATTGTGTGACCTAGAATTGTTATCTAAATGATTGAATATTTATCACAAAAGACTTGGTTTTACTAGGAAATATAGCATTCAATAAAATATAGTAAAAAATACTTAAAATTTAAAAAGTATAATTTAAGGATCATAAAAGAACTGGAACAGAACTAGAACAGAACAGATCTAGAACAGAACCAGAACAGAACTAGAACAGAACTAGAACAGAACTAGAACAGAACTAGAACAGAACTAGAACAGAACTAGAACAGAACTAGAACAGAACTAGAACAGAACTAGAACAGAACTAGAACAGAACTAGAACAGAACTAGAACAGAACTAGAACAGAACTAGAACAGAACTAGAACAGAACTAGAACAGAACTAGAACAGAACTAGAACAGAACTAGAACAGAACTAGAACAGAACTAGAACAGAACTAGAACAGAACTAGAACAGAACTAGAACAGAACTAGAACAGAACTAGAACAGAACTAGAACAGAACTAGAACAGAACTAGAACAGAACTAGAACAGAACTAGAACAGAACTAGAACAGAACTAGAACAGAACTAGAACAGAACTAGAACAGAACTAGAACAGAACTAGAACAGAACTAGAACAGAACTAGAACAGAACTAGAACAGAACTAGAACAGAACTAGAACAGAACTAGAACAGAACTAGAACAGAACTAGAACAGAACTAGAACAGAACTAGAACAGAACTAGAACAGAACTAGAACAGAACTAGAACAGAACTAGAACAGAACTAGAACAGAACTAGAACAGAACTAGAACAGAACTAGAACAGAACTAGAACAGAACTAGAACAGAACTAGAACAGAACTAGAACAGAACTAGAACAGAACTAGAACAGAACTAGAACAGAACTAGAACAGAACTAGAACAGAACTAGAACAGAACTAGAACAGAACTAGAACAGAACTAGAACAGAACTAGAACAGAACTAGAACAGAACTAGAACAGAACTAGAACAGAACTAGAACAGAACTAGAACAGAACTAGAACAGAACTAGAACAGAACTAGAACAGAACTAGAACAGAACTAGAACAGAACTAGAACAGAACTAGAACAGAACTAGAACAGAACTAGAACTAGAACAGAACTAGAACAGAACTAGAACAGAACTAGAACAGAACTAGAACAGAACTAGAACAGAACTAGAACAGAACTAGAACAGAACTAGAACAGAACTAGAACAGAACTAGAACAGAACTAGAACAGAACTAGAACAGAACTAGAACAGAACTAGAACAGAACTAGAACAGAACTAGAACAGAACTAGAACAGAACTAGAACAGAACTAGAACAGAACTAGAACAGAACTAGAACAGAACTAGAACAGAACTAGAACAGAACTAGAACAGAACTAGAACAGAACTAGAACAGAACTAGAACAGAACTAGAACAGAACTAGAACAGAACTAGAACTAGCTGTATAAGAAAGACTTTAACAAGAAATTCTTGAATTTTGCCTTAAATTATACTTTTTTTTTGAATAAATTTCTAGCAATAAAACTTAAATTTAACTAAATTATTTTGCATCAAAATAGAAATTATTCGAAAAGAAACATTTTGTACTCACCGAATCTAGAGTTGTATCAATATTGCCATTTGGACGATCCGCTAATGTGGTCTCTTTCAAATTAATCTTCACATGATTGGCAGCCGAGGTGGTAGCACCACCCCGTTGGGGTTTTGTGGCATCCAGCAGAACCTTCAGCGAGGCGATGGCATGTAATTGTGTTGCCTTTTCGTCCACCTTGCCTGGAACATCATCTTTGTCATTGTCATTGTTGTGTTGAATGGGTTTTTTAGTTTTTAATTTTAGTTTCAGTGTTTTTTTTTATTTTTTAAAATTTAATTTAAGGAATTTAATTGAATTGAATTTTTAAACGGAATAATAGTAGAAATTATTGAAAAAAAAATTTCAATTTATTTTGGAGAAATAGAGACAAAAATTTTAATTGCACAGTGACCATTTTGTAATTGTTTTAAGTTAAAAAAAAAGAAATAAACAAGTGAGTTGTTTTATTTTGAGATTGAATTCAATTGAGTTTGGAAAACGGAAAATCCAAGTTGATTTTTATTATTAAAATATATATATTTATTTTTATTGTATTTTTGAAAAATTATAAAAAATAGAAGAAGAAAAAAAGAAAACAAGAATTTTAATCGATTAAAAAAATCGAATTAAATAATTGAGTTTTTAAACGTTGCAAAAATTTGTTTTTTAATTTTTATTTTTTTTTTTAAAAGAAAATATAAACTAAAGTTAAAATTATAAAAGGTTTTTTTTGGTAAGTATTTTAGAAAAAAGATTTTTTTTTATTGGAATTAATATATTTGGAAAAATAAAATAATTTTTGTGTTTTTTCTATAGAGTAAGTATATAGAGCTAATCAGTTATGGAGATAGTTTTTTTTGTTGTTTAAATATTTATGATTAAGTTAAAGATTAAAGAAAATAACACTACTAAAGAGTAAAGAGAGTAATAAAAAAGAGAGCTACTTTTAAAAAAACAGCCAAAGCTGAGAGAGATTTTAAACGATTAACAGTTAAGAAAAGGGAGAGTAAGAGAGTTTAAAGGAGAGAGGGAGTTAAGTTTAAAACAGAATTAATTAGCCATAAATTAATGTAAAGAGGGAGAGAGTTTAAAGAATAGTTACAGACATAAAATATGATTTAAGGTTTTTGAGAGCAAAAGGTAATAGATAAATTAATTTAATCAAAGGTTAAAGCTGGTTTAGAGGAGATTTAGTAAGTGTTTAAAGTGGGAGACAGAGTTTAAACTAAGTTTAGACTTATTAAAAGACACAGTTAAGTTTTAAACTAAGTTTTAGTTAGAGATAAACATAAAAAAATTCATAAGTTTTGCATTTTAACAAACATCAAATCAATTAAAATTAAAAAAAATTATAATTATTAAAAATATTTCTTTGGATTAATTCAATATATTCTCTTGGTAGCAAAATTCGTCTTTTTTCAATGGCAAATTGTTTAAAAAAAATAATAATAATAAAAAAAAATAGATTTTTTCACTACAATTAGAGTTTCCACTACATATATTTACCACGCCACGGCCAAAAACTTTTGATTTCATACGAGTTTTGGTTAATGTTTCATTTTGTCTTTTTTTTTTTTTTTGCAATTTTTTTTTTTTTTTTTTGATATTTCTTGGTGGAGGGAAAGGGTTAGAATAAAAATGTAATGTTGAGCTGCTTTAAGTTGGTTAGAAAAGTTAACAAGTATATAAATTGTGGTTGGTCTACTGGTTGGTTGGTTAAGCGTTTTATTTGTTTTTAATTGAATTGAAAATGTATTGCATATTTTGAAGAGCATAATAGGCTAATATGGGGTGTAAGTAGGAATGTAAGTAAGGGGGTGTATAACACACATGGCTCGGAAGAAAGGATATTGTAACTCTAGGAAAGTGTCTAAACTAAACTTTACATACAAAAAGTTTGGTGTGGTTTTTTTTTATTATTATTATATTTTACATCTAATATCTAAGCTGTAAATTAGTGGGTTTAGCTAAACTTTAAGTACTTATTTACTTAAGTAAAGGGAGTTGCTTTCTATTCTATAATTAAAAGCTTTAGCTAGTGTTTTTTGTAACTACTACTTTTCCTTTTTAATTTCATAAAGCTTTTTGTAAAGGTGATTTGTTTTGGGGGGATAAAAGGATTCAAATTTATAGGATTCAGTTCTAGGATTTATTTTTTTTTAAAAATCTTAAAATTTCCTTTCCTATTAATAGTTTTTATAAACAAATATTTATATTTAAAGCTAAATATATTACAATTTAATTATTATATATTTAAAGCTTTTTTATCATTATAAGCATTAACAAAACTCAAATAGTTTTTAAAGCAAATTTATTTTTCATCACAAAATTTGAACCAGTTTAGTTAAACAACAACATGCCAATTAACTTTTAAAAAGCAAACAAACAATTTAACTACTTTATAATATAAATAAAATATACAAAATAGCCATACAATTAATAATACTTAACTTACTTATTTTCTAACTTAAGCTTTAATAAAAGCTTTTACCTAAAGGAACCAATATACATCCAAATACTTCCATATATAACTAATTTTTATACAAATTGCTTTAGTAGGATCATAAATCTTTAATTTTTGTGTTAAAGCCAACAATTATTTAAAATTGAACAGGATAATTTTGACAAACATTTAAAAAAAAAATTCAACTTTGAAGCCTAAAAGTGTACTACGATTTTTATTGTTAATTATTGAAATGTATAGAAATATAGACACAATTTAGTTTAGTTGTTATCTCTATAATTTGAAAGATTTCTATGCACAACATAAAAAGTTATAAATAATTTTGTAAAATTATACTGGAATTAATATTAATCATACGTCATGTAGGTGAAAAATTTAATAATTTTTAATAACTCCTGTAAAAAGCTAAAATAATGCAAATTAAAGTTTGGTTTGAGTATAGAGGAAAGTTTAAAGCAATTCTAAACTGGTTTACAGTCAAATCCCATAATTAGTCAATTAAAAATATTACTTTAAATGTAGTAAATTTTTATATTATTCAAAAAAATTCTTTTGTAAACATTAATTCTTACAAAAATATCTATAATTTAGCTTGAATGTGTAAAATCATGGCAAAATAATCTAAAAATCGTAATTTTCAACTTTGAAGCCTAAAAGTCTACTACGATTTTCGTTATTAATCATTATAAAGTATTTCAATGAAATTCTTATTCAGTTTCGATATAATCTGTTTAATTCGAAATATTTCTATTGAATACATCAAAAGTTATAAACAGTTTTGTAAAGTTAAAGAGAAATTAATATTAATCATACGTCATGTAGGTGAAAAATTTAATAATTTTTAATAACTCCTGTAAAAAGCTAAAATAATGCAAATTAAAGTTTGGTTTGAGAGGAAAGTTTAAAGCAATTCTAAACCGGTTTACAGTCAAATCCCATAATTAGTCAATTAAAAATATTACTTTAAATGTAGTAAATTTTTATATTATTCAAAAAATCCTTTTGTAAACATTAATTCTTACAAAAATATCTATAATTAAGTTTAAATGTGTAAATCATAGAAAAATAACCTAAAAATCGTAATTTTCAAATTTGAAGCCTAAAAGTCTACTACGTTTTCCGTTATTTATCTCCATAAAGTATTTAAATACAATTCTTATTCAGTTTCAATATCATCTGTTTAATTCGAAATATTTCTATTGAATACAACAAAAGTTGTAAACAGTTTTGTAAAGTTAAAAAGGAATTAATATTAATCATACGTCATGTATGTGAAAATCACAAAAATATTAAAAACTCCTGTTTAAGGCTAAAATAGTACAAATTACATTAAGTTGGAGGATAAAGGGTAGTTAAGGGATATGTACACAGATTTTTAATTAAAGCTAATCATTATTCAATTTTAAATAGGGCTTTATAGGAAGTAAATTTTAAAAAAAATTTCAAAAATTGATTGTGAAAATGGTTTGTTATAAAGTTTTATTATTTTTATGCTTAAACATGTAAAATTAAGAAAGATGGACTTAAATAACAAGACTTTCAAGTAGTTTTCCACTTTGCTGCCTTAAATAACCTAAAAATCGTAATTTTCAACTTTGAAGCCTAAAAGTCTACTACGATTTTCGTTATTAATCATTATAAAGTATTTCAATGAAATTCTTATTCAGTTTCGATATAATCTGTTTAATTCGAAATATTTCTATTGAATACATCAAAAGTTATAAACAGTTTTGTAAAGTTAAACAGGAATTAATATTAATCATACGCCATGTATAAGTAAATTTCAAAACTATGAAAAAAAAATCATATAAAAAGCTAACAGATTAAAAAGTAAATTTAAGTTAGGCCAATTTTAACCATATTTTGTGTAAAATCTAACAATTAAACAATTCTAAGTAGAGATTTACATGAGTACCCTAAAATTATTAAAAATTAATATGAGTATTATAAAATTTTCTATTTTGAAGCTTAAAAGTATACAACGATTTTCATTTATAATTGGTAAAAGGTGTTTAAATGAAATACTCATTCAGTTTTGATTTAATTTGAGTAATTTGAAGGATTTCTATTGAGTGCATCAAAAGTTATAAACAGTTTTGTTAAGTTAAAGAGGAATTAATATTAATCATACGTCATGTATAAGTAAATTTCAAAAATATTAAAAAAATCATATAAAAAGCTAACAGATTAAAAAGTTAAGTTAAGTTAGGGCAATTATATCTATATTTTGAGTAAAATCCAACAATTAATCAATTCTAAATAGATATTTACGTGAGTAGCTCAAAATTTTCAAGTTTGAAGCCTAAAAGTATACAACGATTTTCGATTTTTTTGGTAAAAGAAACATAAATGAAATTCCCATTTAGTTTTTATTTAGAAGGTGTAATTTGAAAGATTTCCATTAAGTTCTTACAAAGTTATTGCCAGTTTTGTAAAACTGTAAAGGAATTAATATAAATCATACGCCATGGTATGTGAAAATTTTTAAAATCTTGAAAAATTCTCCCAAAATGCAAAAATATTAAAAATAAATTGCATTAGAATAAATATTGAGGCAATCTTAAGGAAACTATTATTAGATTTTGAATTAATTCAAAGAATGTTTTTTTTTTAAAGAAGTAAATTTTTGTAAAATTTTTAAAAAATTTTAGTTAGAGATTTTTTCATTCAAAAATCATTTGTTTATTTAAATGTGTAAATTTAGACAAAAAAATCTGAAAAACATGATTTAAAAGTAATTTTAATTTTTGAAACCTAAAAGTATACTACGATTTTTGTTACTAATCCAAAAAAGGTATAGAAATAAAATTCTCATTTAGTTCTGGTTTCATTTGTGAAATTTGAAAGACTTCCCTTAATTTAATCCAAAGTTATCGTAAGTTTTGCAAAGTTATTAAGGAATTAATATCAATCATACGTAATATAAGAAAAATTCAAAAAATCTAAAAGAATTAGTTTTAAAAGCTAAAATATTAAAAAAGTAATGGAATGTACGGGTAGCAGCTAACTTATGACAACTTTAGCCAAATTTTTTTTTGAATTCATGAATTAGAAATAGCTGTACAAGTGTTAAAAAGAAGCAAGTTTTCTTTTTTAATTTTATTATGGCTTTGTAATATTCTTAATGTCTTTATAAATATTTATCTTGTCTAGTTTATAGCTGTCTACTTAAAATAATTTATACATTTCTCTCCAGCAATAATTTCTAATAATTATCTTTTCATAAATATAAATACTACTTAAAATATGCTTTAAATTCTACATATGCCTTAAAAGTATGCTATTAATAATAACAGCAAATAAATTACATTACTTGATATACAACAATATAATGGTTACAGCAAAAGCTAAGGATGGTATTTAATTATAAACATATAAATATATTTTTATATACATGTGTGTGTGTTTTTTTTTTACACAAAAATAATATAAATAAAAATCTATGATAATTTGTTAATGTGTCAAATAAATGAAGGTCATAAAACTTATTATAATAACCATATCTATACAACAAGCCTAAAAGTACGCTATACAAAATGATTTATCACAAATAAAAAAAGAAATATTTGGTTTTTTTCATTTCATTCTCTCATGCCTGAAATGGTAAATGGAGTATGTACAAAGGAAGCAGAAGAAAGAAAAAAAAACACAGATAATAGCAAAGTCAATAGGAAACCATTAACATTTTTTTTCTTTCTTTTTTTGTTACTTTTTCTATGAAATTTTTTTTTCCCATATAGAAAAGGCAGGGATATAAAGAGAATAAAATAAATAATTTTTCGTAAAAGGCAAAATGTAAATGAATCACATTTCGTTTGTTATTAAAGGCTTTTAATAAATATATACATTAGGGTAATGTTTTATTTTTTATTCGATTTTGAGGGTCCTTCTAGCCTCTTGCTAGAAACTAACTTTTTTTTTAAAAAATGTTAACAATTTAAATAATTTTTTTAAGATTTATTAAATTTTCACATACATGGCGTATGATTAATATTAATTCCTTTTTAACTTTATAAAACTTTCTTTAACTTTTTAAGAACTCCATAGAAATCTTTACAATTACAGAGACTAAAAAGAAACTGAATGATAATTCAATTTCTATACTCCTTAGTGTTATAAAACGAAAACTGTAGTATACTTTTAGGCTTGAAAATTTAATATTACTTGATTGTTAGGTTTTTCCAAGTTTAATTACTTTAATGTACAAATTTAAGCATAAAAATAATACAGTTTGGAACAAAATATATTTACAATAAATTTTCAATAATTTTTGTGAAAAATTGCTACTTATAAAGCCTTATTTAAAATTGGCTAATTGTTGGCTTGAACTCAAACTATATAATATAGTTTCTGTTAACTTCTCTCTAGCCTTAAACCACCTTCACTTTTTAATATTTTAGCTTTTTAAATAACCTTTTTAAGATTTATTAAATTTTCACATACATGACGTATGATTAATATTAATTCCTCTACAGTTTTACAAAACTGTCTATAACTTCTTAAGAATTAAATGAAAACCTTTCAAATTTGACATATTAAATAAAAACTAAATGGGAATTTCAGTTGTACAATTTTTAAAAATTAATAACAAAAATCGTAGTAATCTTTTAGGCTTCGAAGTTGGAATTAAATTTTAAGAAAATTTAATTTTACTTTTAAAAAACAAGTATCGGATTTACTTCATATTTGATAATTGTTTCCTTAATATTGTTTTAATCTTCGCAGCCATACAATTTATTTTTAATATTTTAGCATTTTGAGCGATTTTTTCAAGATTTTATAAATTTTCACGTACCATGGCGTATGATTAATATTAATTCCTCTAAAGTTTTACAAAACAGGCAATAACTTTGTAAGAACTTAATGGAAATCTTTAAAATTGCACATATTAAATCAAAACTAAATGAGATTTCCATTTGTACAATTTCTAAAAATTAATAACAAAAATCGTAGTAGACTTTTAGGCTTCAAAGTTGAAATTAATATTTTTTTCAGCTTTTTTTGCTTAAATTTACACATTTAAGTAAACAAATGATATATTTTTGAAAGAAAGCAACTTTAACAAAAATTTTAAGAAAATTTACTTTTACTTTTAAAAAACCAGTATCGGATTTAATTTAAAATCTTAGGATAGTTTCCTTAATATTGCCTTAATATTCGCAACCATACTTTTTATTTTTAATATTTTAGCATTTTGAGCAATTTGTTCAAGATTTTATAAATTTTCACGTACCATGTCGTATGATTAATATTAATTCCTTAATAGTTTTATGAAAG
Source organism: Calliphora vicina (assembly GCF_958450345.1). Taxonomy (NCBI): domain Eukaryota; kingdom Metazoa; phylum Arthropoda; class Insecta; order Diptera; family Calliphoridae; genus Calliphora; species Calliphora vicina. The sequence goes on from NC_088781.1 coordinate 132,558,576, forward strand.
TGTCAATAACTTTTGCTGCACTCAATAGAAATCTTTCAAATTGCTCATATTAAATTAAAATTAAATAAGAATTTCATTTGTAAAATTTTTAAAAATTAATTACAAAAATCGTAGTAGACTTTTAGGGTCCAAAGTTGGAATTAATGTATTTTCAGGTTGTTTTAACTAAATTTACGGATTTAAGTAAACAAATGATATATTTTTGAAAGAAAGCAACTCTAACAAAAATTTTAAGAAAATTTACTTCATTTAAAAAATCATTCTCAGATTTAATTCAAAATCTGATGATAGTTTCCTTAAGATTGTCTCAATATTTACAACCATACTTTTTAATTTTAATATTTTAGGATTTTGAGCGATTTTTTCAAGATTTTATAAATTTTCACGTACCATGTCGTATGATTAATATTAATTCCTTAATAGTTTTATGAAAGTGTCAATAACTTTTGCTACACTCAATGGAAATCTTTCAAATTGCTCATATTAAATTAAAACTAAATAAGAATTTCATTTGTAAATTTTTTAAAAATTAATTACAAAAATCGTAGTAGACTTTTAGGCTTCAAAGTTGGAATTAATGTATTTTCAGGTTGTTTTAACTAAATTTACCGATTTAAGTTGGAATTTCAGGTTCTTTTGCCTAAATTTACGGATTTAAGTAAACAAATGATATATTTTTGAAAGAAAGCAACTCTAACAAAAATTTTAAGAAAATTTACTTCATTTAAAAAATTATTCTCAGATGTAATTCAAAATCTGATGATAGTTTCCTTAAGATTGTCTCAATATTTGCAACCATACTTTTTATTTTTAATATTTTAGCATTTTCGGTGATTTCTTCAAGATTTCATAAATTTTCACATACCATGGCGTATGATTAATATTAATTGCATAATAGTTTTACGAAGCTGCCAATAACTTTTGCTGCACTCAATGGAAATCTTTCAAATTACACATATTAAATCAGAACTAAATGAGAATTTCATTTGTAAAATTTTTAAAAATTAATAACAAAAATCGTAGTAGACTTTTAGGCTTCAAAGTTGAAATTAATGTATTTTCAGGTTGTTTTAACTAAATTTACGGATTTAAGCGAGCTTTAACTTAAAATCTGTTAAAAGTTTTCTCAAAATTGCTCCAATTGATATACTCATACACTTTATTTTAAAATATTTTTGGTTTTTAAACTATTTTTTTAAGATTTATTAAATTTTCACTTACACTTTCTTATAGTTTTACACAAAGTAATCTTTCTATTACTTTTAATGTATTGAATTGAAATTGTTCAAATTGCAGAGATTCAATTTAGACTGCATAAGCAACTCATTTTAATACTCTATAGTGTTTGATAACGAAAATCGTAGAATACTTTTAGGCTTCAAAGTTTAAAATTATTTCCATTTTCACTTACACTTTCTCATAGTTTTACAAATCTTTCGATTACTTTTAACCTGTTTAATAGAAATTGTTCAAATTACAGAAATTCAATTTAAACTGCATAAGCAACTTATGTCTATACTCTATACTAATTGATAACGAAAATCGTAGAATACTTCTAGGATTCAAAGTTTAAAATTATGTTTTTCACTTTGAAGCCTAAAAGTATACTACGATTTTTGTTATTAATTACCAGAGAGTATATAAATAAATTGCTCAAACAGTTTTGATTAACTGTGTAATTTGAAAGATTTCTATGAAGAAAATAAAAAGTTATAAAAAATTTTGTAAAATTATCAAAAAATTAATATCAATCATACGCCATGTATGTGAAAATTTCATAAAACTTAAAAAACAGCATTAAAAAGCTAAACTATTAAAACATTTAGTAAGTTTCTAGCAAGAGGCTAGTTTAAAGTAACTACAAACAGATTTTTACATCAAGGCCTGAATTATTAAAACGAATTTGAAAAAAAAAAAAATTCTTAAAGATAATAATTCTGTTGTTTTCAATTTTCATAACATATTTCTTAGTTTTCCTAGACACTATTTAGTAATAATAGTAATTCTTTTAAAATAATATAAATTTATTAAAAAATTGTGTTGCCTACTTTTAGGCATTGATTATATAACCTAATGAAACTCTACTTTAAGGCTTATTTAAGCAATTTCTTTATCTCTCTTCAACTATATATTTATTTAACAACCCCTCCTTAATTTCAAATATTCCCTTTTGTTTGTTCTGTCTTTCAGTCTTTCAAATCTTTAACGTCATCTTGTGTGTGTGTGTGTGTTTTTTTTGTCTACTATTTCAATCTTAACGAGCAAATAATGTAACGCCTTTTTCATGTTTTCTGGTGTGTGTATAAACTTTTTCTTTGTATCTTTGAAATAAATTTCCAGCTATTTTTATGGTATTTATACATTCGAACAGACAATCACACCATCCAAAAAAGTCTTATCATTTATATTTGTTGGTTTATTTTTGTGGTTTTACCCCAAAAATTTTATTAAAGCAAAGCAATGAGTTTGATATTAATAAAAAAAACTGAATTGTCTTAAGATTTTAACTTTCAGTTCTATATGTTGGTTTATTTTTTTTTTTAGCAAATGTACTTAAACTATTGTTTCTGTTTTAAAATGTTCTCTGCTCTCTTCTGTTCTCTTATTTTCCTTTAATTTTTGTTATTGTTGGCAATTTTTTTGTTGTTCAACTTTGTTTAATAATTCCTTTTTGTTGAATTGTTCTACAAAAGCCTAAAAGTAGGCTATGGTTTTTGTATGTATGTATACATTTCCAGCAAACTAAATGTAGGCTATGGTTTCTTTTTTTTATACAATTATATTATTTTCAAATCGTTTGTTTTCTGTTTTTTTAACTTCTTTTGTGAATTTTTATAGTTGTTTTTTATTTTTTTTTGTTTTACATTTTGTGGTTTTTCCTTATTTTCTTATTTATTTTTTGTTGGGTTTTTCCGAATTAGTTTCTTTTTTCTTTCCTTGTGGCAATATTTATTGCTGGTGACCATTGCAAGTATTTGTGTCTGGGGAGTCGTAAATATAAATGGTTTTCTATTACACAAAAAGAAGTTAAAAAGAATTTGTGTAGCATTGTTTAAGGCAGTTTTTTTTTATTTTGAAGTTGTCACTGCCTAAAGTATTTTCTTAGTTTTTGCTTTGATGAAGGGGGGGATTTAAGGAATTTCTGAGAAAAATTAATTTAATTTAAAATGAAAACAAATCATTTGAACATATATTTTATTAAAAAAAAAGAAGGAGATAAAGATTTAAAAAAAAGAAAAGGGAAAAATTTTAGCAAAAAGCTTTTTAAAGAAAACCACAAATTACAAAATTAAAACATTAAAGCTGATTTTTTATGTAAAAGCAAGGAGTAATAAATAAAAATAACTTTACTTTTCTTTAGGTTTTCAAATATAACTAAAATTTTAAGTTTGACGCCTAAAAGTATACCACGAATTTTGCGGGTATTTATTATATTGTAAAGAAATATTGAAATCATTTAGTTTAGTTGTAATCTGTGTAATTTGAAAGATTTCTATTCACAACATAAAGAGTTATATACAATTTTGTAAATTTATAAAGAAATTAATATTACTCATACGTCACATATATGAATAATTCAAATATCTTTAAAAAACTCATATAAAATCTAAAATATTTACAAGTAAAAATGGTTTGAGGATAGAAAGAATTTGACAGCAACAATAAACAGATTTTGAAGTTAGTCCAGCAATTATTCAAAATTAAAAACAGCTTTAATTAAAGAAAATTTTCACAGAAATTTTAATATTTTGTTATTGTGGATGGTTTTTCGAAAGCTATATGAAATGAGAAAATTTATTCAAAGGATTTTGCAAAAAAATAACTTTCTAGTAATTTTTCAACTTTGAAGCCTAAAAGTATACTACAATTTTTGTTGAAAAGTATTAAATTGTAAAGAAATATTGAAATCATTTAGTTAAGTGTTGATATGTGTAATTTGAAAGACTTCGCGTCACAACATAAAGAGTTATATACAATTTTGTAAATTTATAAAGAAATTAATATTAATCATACGCCTTAGAAGTGAAAATTCAATTAATTAAAAAAAAATCATTTAAAAAGCTAAAATATTAAAAACTGAATATTAAAAACTGAATAGAATTAAGAATACAGCATTTAAAAACAGAATTTTAGAAAAATTCAACAAAACATCAATTCTAAATACAGCTTTATATGAAGTAAATTTTTCCAAAATCTTTAAAAAATTCTTTAAATATAGTTCCATTTAAAATAATATTATTTTTTTGCTTAAATGTACAAATTTAGCCAGAATAACCAGCAATATCAAGTTTTAATGTTTAAAGCCTAAAAGTCTACTATGAAATTTATTATTATGCTCTAAAAAGTCTACAAATGAAATTCCAATTTAGTTTTAATTTTATCTGTGTAATTTGAAAGATTTCTATTCGCAACATAACAAGTTATAAGCAGTTTTGTAAAACTATCAAGGAATTAATATTAATCATACGCCATGTATAAGTAAATTTCAAAAATATTAAAAAAAAATCATATAAAAAGGCAAATGATTAAAAATTGAAGTTAAGTTAGGGCAATTTTAACTGTATTTTGAGTAAAATCCAACAATTAATCAATTCTAAATAGAGATTTACATGGGTAACCAAAAATTTTCCACTTTGAAGCCTAAAAGTATACAACGATTTTCGTTTTTATTTCTTAAAAGGAACATAAATGAAATTCCCATTTAGTTTTAATTTAGTATGTGTAATTTGAAAGATTTCTATTGATTGCAGCAAAAGTTATTGACATTTTCGTAAAATTATTAAGGAATTAATATTAATCATACGTCATGTATGTGAAAAATCAATAAATCTTAAAAAAATCATTTAAAAAGCTAAAATATTGCAAATTTAAGTAAGTTTCTAGCAAGAGGCTAATTTAAGGAAGCAATAAACTAAATTTACTTCAATCTAGCAATTAATTAATTTCTTGAAATAAAGTAAATTTTTATAAAATTGTTCAAAATTATTTAGGTCAAAAGCCATTTTCCAATAAATAACATATTAAGTTCCTTAAGTGTGGAATTTGTATCAATAGATTATAAAAAATATAAGTACCAGGTATTTTTGAACTTTGAAGCCTAAAAGTATACTACGATTTTTGTTACTTATCATTATAAAGTAAACAAATAAAATGTTTATTTTGTTTTGTTGTAATCTGTGTAATTTGAAAGTTTTCTATTAAATAATAGCAAAGTTATGAACATTTTTGTAAAATTATAGATAAATAATATCAATCATACGCCTTGTAGTTGAAAATTTAATAAATCTTTAAAATTTGGTATACAAAGCTAAAATAATAAAAAAGTAAAGGGGATTGTAAGTAGAAGCTTGTTTAAGACATATTTTAAAAACATTTGGAATTAAATTCAGGCATTATAGGGATTTATAAAAACGATTAAATGAGGTTTTGTTATATTTTGTTTTAAATTTTATTTGCAGCTTTAAAATCTGCTCTATACAAATCATTTAATATTATTATTATTTGCATGCCTTCCTTTACTGTTTTAAATTCATAAAATTTTCAAATCCTTTTTTTATTTATGAATTTTTAATTTTAAACTTTCTTAGATTGTTCTTTACAATGTTTCCTTTGAATAATTTTACAAAACTTATTAACTACATCGTGTAGCACTTTATCTATAGATTTGCTACACTCTTTGCCTTTAACTTGCTCTTACCATAATTAATGATGCATTAAAATAATTATTACTAAATAATTTATAGTAACAGTGTTACTAAGAGAGACGACAGCAAGAGAGTGAAAACAAAAGGCAACTTTATAAATTTATTACCTAACAAGCCATTAGAGTTCTTAATAGAATTATTACAAGAGCTTTTTAACACTCACTATTGTTCGTTTAAACACAATGCTGCTTACAAATTGTAAACAATAGAACTGGAAAACTAGTTTTTTGTTAATTATGTTTATGAAAATCAAAAAAAAAATTAAGCAAAAATATGTTAAGTTTGATGTCTTAACAAATATTACAGTTTTTGTGAATAATTATTGTAGTGAAGAGCATTGAAATTATCATTTAGTTTTTATTTAATCTACAAAATTTCAAAAAATTCTATGGGTGAAATAAAATGTTATAGTTAGTTATGTAAAATTACACAGGAATTAATATTAATCATACGCCTGCATGGAAAAATATGTTAAGACATACATTTCTGCTGTAACTATAGGTCTGATTAGCACACAATGTTTAGGAAAGTTATAGAGCGGGGCTTAAGCTTTCATAAAATTACAAAAAAAAAAATTAAAACATTTTGAAAAATAAATATTCCAGGCGTATGAAGAAAATCTTGAATTTTTTTTTCAAATTTTGATTTTTTTAATTTTTCATTCAACATGAATTTTAAAACGATCCTGTTATATTTTTAAGTAAATAAGATGTTAATAAACAAAAAGCTTGTTTAATTTTTATTTTCTATAATTTTGTTCCTTAAATTTCCCGTATTTTGCATTAAATTAATAATTTTTCAAAAACAAATACACTAGGCGTATGATTGATATTAATTACAAGGTTGCTGTATAGAAATCCTTATAACATTTGTTAGGAAAGAGATAATAAGCAGCAGTAAATGGGGATTTCAAGCCAATAAAATCAAATTCATAATTCATGTGGCTCGTTATAGCAACAGAAATAAGAAAATTTTTTTCTTATAATTATGCATTTTAACAAACAAGAATTTTTGGTTTTGTATTAAAATAATTAACAAAAAAAATTACTTTTAACCTGTTCTTTTTCTTAATCCATCGTAATTTTTATATCAGCCCAATTATGAAAAAAATAATTCCCCGGGAGTTTTTTCCCTTTTCTCATTTATCCTATTCAAATTCTTGTTAAAAAAATGAACAGGGAAAAAACTCCCGGGGAATGTTTTTTCATAATTTGGCTGTATATTTATGCTTCTAAAACGTTTGTTTAAGGATTTCTTATATTTTTCGTTTTCATGGCGTATGAGTGATATTAATTCCTCAATAATTTTACCAAACTGTGTAAAACTCTTTACATACTCAAGGTAAATCTCTAAAATTTTACAGATTGAACATAATTCAAATAAACAATGCAATGCTAAATGCACTTTCAGCAGATGAGGCAAAAATCACAGAACATTTCAAGGATTTAAAACAAGCAAATTATAAAAATGTTTACCAAAATACAATAACAATTGAATTTTCAAAAATACATACACTTGACGTATGCTAAATATTAATAACGAGGTTTTGGTATAAAAATTTCTTAAATTTTCCAGATTTTGCTTAAAGTTAACCATTTTTGAAAAATAAATATTCCAGACGTATGATTAATATTAATTATTAGGTTGTATTATAAAAATCCTTATAACTTTTAATAGAATCAATCAAATAACTAGCAGTAAATATGGTTTGAATGATGAAAATCTATATTTTAATATCAAATAATTATAATTCAAAGTAGTTATTTCATAACCCTAAGATTGTTATCAAGTAGAAAGAAAAAAAATCTAAAAATATTTTTTTTTTTAATTTTTCAAAAATTATTTTCCAAATATTTTATAATCTTAGTTAATGAAGAAAATAATCTTCTAAATAAAATGTCAGCTATATTTTCAAAAATGTTTCCTTTTAAAACTGCTTGACTTGCCTTATAAAGAGACTTTTTACGGTTTTGGAATTTATCTTATATTTAAAAAAATGTACCATATTTTATTGCCTTTTGCCACCCAATACAGTAAACTGATTTAAAGTTTATGCCATTATTTAGTTGTGCTAGCATCAGTAGTAGTATTTAAACTTTATTTATTAAAAAAATATGCAAAATGTTTGGTACTTTTACAGCTAGAAAAACATAAGCATTATAATTTAAAACTTACTAAAACAATGTTTGGTGTTAGTTTTGAAAATAACAGTAAATTATGGTTTCTAAAAAATAGAAAAAGTACAAACAATATTTAAATAATGTTTTTACACATGCTTAAAATGTTATATGAGGAAATTTTAGTATAAATATCAACATATTGAAGATTTCTTGAGTATTAAACAAATTTATTTTGTTAAATATTTTGAACTACAATAGGTATCATGGAAAGATTTTTACTTTATTTCATTAATTTATCTATACTTTATAGTTCAGCCAAATCTTTGCTTATTTACATAAACTTTAGGCTTTTAATTTTTTTCACGCTTGAGGTGGCCTACTTTGATAGCCTCTTGCTCACTTGCTATCGAAATTGCTAGATTGTAGTTACAATTTTATTAAGGCTTATGCCCTTCTTAATAGTTTTCTTATAGAACATTTTTTAATCGGTTCAGTAGTTTAGTAGATATATATGTATTAATATTTTATCTAGGGGTGTCGTATGATTAATATTAATTATTGACAAATTTTACAAAATCCTTTATAACTTTTGCTATATTCAAAAGAAATCTTTCAAATTATATAAATGGCAGCTAAACTAAATAAACATTTTATTTCTATACCCTTTAAATAATTATGGCAATAATTGTAGAACAATTTAAGGATTTATTTCAGGAAAGAACATTTTTTTTTGTAATTTTTAAAATTTTTTATTAATGTTTATTTTCCAGTAATACCAGTAATACAAATGAATTTTCATTAATTTCTCTATAGTTTATAGTTCAGCCAAATCTCTGCTTAGTTACATAAGCTTTAGGCTTTTAATTTTTTTTCACACTTGAGGTGACCTACTTATATAGACTACAGCTTACGTTGTAATACAATAGAGGGTCATACGCCATGAAGTCCAAAATATAAAAAATCCTTAAAAATTAATTTTAGAAGCATAAATAAATAAAAATTAAATTGGATTAAGAATTAGAACAGGTTAAAAGTAACTTTTTGGTGTTAATTATTTTAATAAGAAATATTTTTTTTTTTTGAAATTATTAAAAATTTATGTGAATTAAAAAAATTAATTTATTTTAGAATTCATTTTTGAATTCATTATAATATTTAAATTTTCTTTCAAAATTATTTTGTTTTTGAGTTTGGAAATTTTTTTAATTTTTTTTATCTTACCATTTTAAACCTCTAAATTGTTTAACGATTATTGTCATTCTTGCTTAAAGTGTTTGTTTATGAATAGCTCATTTAGTTTAGATTTATTATGTGCAATTTTAGAGTTATACCTTGAATACATAGAAAGTTATTGATAGTTTTGTAAAATTATTGAGGAATTAATATTAATCATACGCCTTGATGAAGAAAAATTAAGAAATCTTAAAAAACTGGTTTTAGAATCATAAATATATAAAAATTATGATGGATTAAGAATAAGAACAAGTTGAAAGTTATATTTTTGTGTTAAATATTTTAATAAGAAATAAAAAAATTTCTTTCGACATTTTCAAAAAATTATGTGATTTAAAAAAAATTTAATTTTTTATAGAATTCACATTGAAATTTATTATAATGTCTAAATTTTCTTTCAAAATTATTTTGTTTTTGAATTTGGAAATTTTTTATTTTTTTTCTGTATCTTACCATTTTAAACCCCTAAAGAGTTTAACGATTATTGCTATTCTTGCTTAAAGTGTTTGTTTATGAATTTCTTATTTAGTTCAGAATTAATCGGTGTAATTTGAGAGATATACCTTGAATACAAAGAAAGTTATTGATAGTTTTGTAAAATTATTGAGGAATTAATATCAATCATACGCCTTGATGAAGAACAATTTATAAATCTTTAAAAACTGGTTTTAAAAGCTTCAACATTAAGCAAATATGTAGCGGTTTGGGTAGCAATATATATTAGGAAGCTAAGGACATATTTTTGGCTAAATCAGTAGATTAATTATTTAAACTAAAGCACTTTAGTGAATTTACTTTTAGAATTAAAAAAAATATAAAAACAAATTCTTATTAGCATTTATAATGTTTAAATATTTGATTCCTCAAGGTTTTTTATAATTATTTAAAATTTTAGTTTATTTTATTTTCAGAACTGTCTTATACTCTTAAATAAACCTTCATTTTTGATTTTAGTTTGCTTTTATATTGATTTTTATCCTGTTATGTTTATCAACCCTTATTAAAACACTTTGATTTTGTTTGTTTAATAATTAATTAAGATGTTTTTTTAATTGAAACATCTATGGCTATCATGAAAATCAACATGAGTCATGTTTTTTTTCTCTTGATTTTTCTCATGTGTGAAATTTTTCAGCACTTAAGTCTACACCTTCATAGCTGCTCTGGCGTTTGTGTCTAATAAACTAAAAGCTTTAGTTTAATGAAGGCAAATATTGTTAGAATATAAAAAACAAATCTGTGTCAATTAGTTTATATTTTCAGGCTAAATAAGCAATTTTATTGATTGGTTCTTGTTATAATTTAAAATTTTTTTTCTCTCTACTAGAATTTTTGCGTATTTTTTTTTTACTTTTGAAAATCTTTCCCCCCTTCTTTTTCTAAATGTTTGCCATTATTTAAAATGCATTCAGGCATTAATTGTTTGCTGTATAGGCCTGCATTTTATAGCTAAATAATTATACAATGGCCATTATTTGTACAATGAGAGGCGGAAGAAGGGTTAAGAGAAAAAAGTTTTTGTTTAAATAATAATAAATTAGTAATGCAAAGTTATCATAAACAGCAGCAACAACAAAACATTTATTTGTATATTTTTAGGTTTTAAATTGCTAACTCAAAAATATGTTGGCTATTTTTAGTTTTTCTCTATAATAACAACAGCTGTAATGAATTGTTACTGGATTTATAATGAAAAATATTGTATTTTTCTCAGTAATAATCAAAATTCTTTTAAGGTTTGTTACTAGGAAATAAACAGCAAAAAAAGTTTTTAAAAAATTTAAAATTTTTTTTCTTGAAATAAGCGATTAAATTGTTCTATGATTATTACTATTATTACTTAAAAGGTTTATAAATAAAATGTCTATTTAGTTTAGCTGTCATCTATATAATTTGAACGATTTCTTTTGAGTACGGCAAAAGTTATAAAGGCTTTTGTAAAACTTGTCAATAATTAATATTAATCATACGCCACCTCTAGCTAAAATATTAATAAACATATATCTACTAAATTACTAAACCGATTGAAAAATTTTCTATAAAAAAACTATTAAGAAGGACATAAGCTTTTATAAAATTGTAACTACAATCTCTTTGTTTGAATACCACGTGAGCTGTAAGCTATCAAAGTAGGCCACCTCAAGAGTGAAAATAATTAAAAATCTAAAGCTTATGCAACTAAGCAGAGATTTGGCTGAACTATAAAGTATAGAGAAATTAATGAAATAAAGTTAAAATCTTGCCAAGTTACCTATTGTAGTTCAAAATATTTAACAAAATATTTTTTTTTTTTTAATACACAAAATATTTCTCAATATTTATACTAAAATTTTTTCTATAACATTTTAAGCATGTGGAAAAAGATTATTTAAATATTGTTTGCAATTTTCTATTGTTTAAAAACCATGATTTACTGTTATTTTCAAAACTAACACCAAACATTGTTTTAGTAAGTTTTAAATTATTATGCCTATGTTTTTCTAGCTGTAAAAGTACCAAACATTTGGCATATTTTTTTAATAAATAAAGTGTATATGTTAGCGTGATGCACAACTATAAAAAGGCATAAACTTTAAACAAGTTTACTGTTTTGGGTGGTTAAAAGTAATAAAATGATGTAAAAAACTGTGAAAAGTCTCTTAATAAGAAGATTCAAGCAGTTTAAAATGGAAATATTTTTGAAAATATATTTAAAAGATTATTTACTTCATTAACTAAGATTATACAATATTAGCTGCATAATTATTGAAAATCTAGAAAAAAAAAATATTTAAAAATTTTTTTTTCTTTCTACTTGGTAACAATCTTAGTGTTATGAAATAACTACTTTGAATTATAATTATTTGATATTAAAATATAGATTTTCATCTTTCAAACCACATTTACTGCTAGTTATTTGATTGATTCTATTAAAAGTTATAAGGATTTTTATAATACAACCTAATAATTAATATTAATCACACGTTTGGAATATTTATTTTTAAAAAATGGTTAATTTGAACCAAAATCTGGAAAATTTAAGAAATTTTTATACCAAAACCTCGTTATTAATATTTAGCATACGCGAAGTGTATGTATTTTTTGAAAATTCAATTGTTGTTGTATTTTGGTAAACATTTTTATGATTTGCTCGTTTTAAATCCATAAAATGCTCTATGATTTTTGCTTCATATACTGGAAGTGTTTAGCAGTGAACTGTTTATTTGCATTAGGTTCAATCTGTAAAATTTTAGAGATTTAGCTTGAGTACATAAAGACTTATACAGAGTTTGGTAAAATTATTGAGGAATTAATATCAATCATACGCCATGAAGGCGAAAAATATAAAAAAAATTCTTAAACACACGTTTTAGAAGCATAAATATACAGCCCAATTATGAAAAAAATTCCACGGGAGTTTTTTCGTTTTTCGTTTTTTTAACATAGAATTTGAATAGGCAAAATGAGAAAAGGGAAAAAAATCCCGGGGAATTTTTTTCATAATTGGGCTGATATAAAAATTACGATGGATTAAGAAAAAGAACAGCTTAAAAGTAACTTTTTATGTTAATTATTTTAATACAAATCCAAAAATTCTTGTGTGTTAAAATGCATAATTATAAGAAAAAAAATTTCTTATTTCTGTTGCTATAACGAGCCACATGAAATAATTATTTTCAATTGCCACATTTTAAAGCTTGATTTATTGGCTTGAAATTCCCATTTACTGCTGCTTATTATCTCACTCCTAACAAAAGTTATAATGATTTCTATACAGCAACCTCATAATTAATATCACTCATACGCCAAGTGTATGTATTTTTGATAAATCATTAATTTGATGCCAAATAAGGGAAATTTAAGGTAAAAAGTTATTCAAAATTAAAACTAAACAAGTTTTCTTTATTAATTCTTATTAACATAGTGATAAATCTACAAGAGTCGTATTGAAATTCAAGTTATAAGAAAATTATTCAACAAAAGTTAAGATTTTGTAATGAAATTTATATTGTACTGAATAAAAAACAATTATAAATGTTGTTTTGATAAACTTTAAAAAATTTCTGTGAATTAAAAAAATTTTTTAAATTTTTTAAATTAAAAAATAAAAGCAGAATTTTAATATTTTCACTACTATAACATAAATATAATATATCAGAAATATTTATAAAATTAAAGAGCATAAATAAAATAAAAAAAAATTATTTCAGATTTTCTTGTTCCTGTTGCTATAACGAGTAACATGAAATAATTATTTTCAATTATCACACTTTGAAACCAGGTTTATTGGCTTGAAACAACCCTTTACAGCTGCTTATTATGTCTTTCCTAACAAAAGTTATAAGGATTTCTGTACAACAACCTCGTAATTAATATTAATCATACGACTACAGCAAGTATTTTTGATAAATCATAAATTAAAGCCAAATACGGGAAATTTAAGGAACAAAAATTATAGAAAATAAAAATTAAACAAGTTTTTGTTTTATTAACACCTAATTTACTTAAAAATATAACAGGATCGTTTTAAAATTTATGTTGAATGAAATATTCAAAAATCAAATTTCAAAAAAAATTTAAGATTTTCTAAAATTTTGCTAAAGATATTAATAATCAAAATGTGCTGAAAAAGAAAATAAAGAAAACAATTCAAATTTGTTTTTATCTGATCAAAAATTTATTAGATTATTATTAACTCAATGTTAAGCTTTTTTTAATGTTTATATATTTTCTTATTTCATTCATATATCTTAATCGTAAAAAACAATTGTTTACAATTACCACTCCTCGAAACGCAATTTCTTAGCTTTTAAATTAATTTTCAATATAGTTATTAAGATGTTTGTATTAAAAGTTATAAGGATATTTATAAAACAAACTCGAAATTAATATCAATCATACGACTGATTATTTATTTTAAAAAAAATTCGTTTAATTACAATAAAAGCTCCAAAATATTGGCATAAACATGAAGTACTTTTAATATATTGATTGTATAAATGTAATAAAACATATTTATGAAATAAACTATAAAAAATATTTTTTTTTCTAATTTACTTTTTCTTTCTTCAGTTCCTATTTAATATTTTTCCTTTCAAATTTAAAGTTTTAAAAATAAATCTTTAAAACTTTAAGACTTGGCTTTTAGACGCCTTTTACATATTTGCTTTATTTTGCTTAGATCAAAAGTTATAAGGATTTTTGTACAACAACCTCTGAATTAATATTAATCATACGCCTACATTATTTATTTAAAAGAAAACTTGTTAATTAACTGCCACTTGGAAATTTTATAGAAATCAGCTAAACTTTTAACTTATTTATTTTAAACTTGCACATATCTATAGGCGTTTTGAAAATTATAGTCTTTAAAACCAAATTTATTTCATATTTTTCATAAATGTTTAAATATTAAAAACAAACTTGCTGAAACATCAAAATTTACTTAAAATCTTTATGTATTTTTCAGTATTTATACAATATTATTTTATGACAGCCTAAAGGTAGGCTTTTAAAAACTTTATTAGCTTATGACACTGTTTTTGTTTTTTTGTGAGCAGCTATTAAGCAAAATTACAACGAACACACACTAAAATATTTATGATGATTTTTTTATATATAACGCCTAAAAGTATGCTATAAATGTTTAAAGCTTAATATAACCAATAAATCCTTTTGTTTCGGGTGTTTGGTATGAAAAAAAAACATGTATTTTTATTAAAAGATTTAATAGCCTTACATAGTTTTTGCAGTAAAACAGAAAATCCCTTTTGGTTAATGTCAGCCAGCACAATATATAAGTGAAATAAGCCCATCAATAAATGTTACAAAAGTGAGAAAAACAAATTTCAAAACAAACTGTTGTATTTATTTAAAAGTTTATTTGTGTATGTTGTTTTGTGATAAATATTTACAGCAGCCTTATAAACAAAATGACACAACAATAAATTCACTGTTAAAGTGACATTTTTAAAATATTTTACAAATATAAACACACGCTCACTCAGACATTTAGTCAATCAACCGCCTTTGAGGGTGAGTGATGTTGTGTTGTGGAACAGTATTTGAATTGACACTTAGCAGCAGGGAAATATAAACTATTAAAAAGCCAGCTCCTAAAAATATGCTACAGGAAAAATGTCATTTTGCTTAATACAAAACATACATCATCATGATGGTATGTATGTATGTTTGCTTGTTGTCAATTACTGTTACTTACTGTTGTTTACTCTCCTGCATCTCTTTAGTTCCCTCTCTGCCCTAAACAAAGAGTTTCTTGACTATATAAGTAACAGTTTTGTATTGTATGTATGGTTGTATTGAAAGTGTGCTGTGTTTAGTTATTACCCATCATTCAAATTTATTTAGTTCATTTACCTTTGTTTGCTTTTTAGTATTTGAGTATCACCCATCATCAGGTGAGAGTTTGTTTACTCTCTCACACTACAACATACTGTTGTAAATAAGGGTTTTCTGTGTTTTAAGTGCTGCATATTTTTAATTATTTATATTTTTAAATGCTGGAAAGAATTTGTTTAGTTGTTTAGTGGCACATTAAAATTATATGTTATTAGTACTCAGAGGTACTATAAGCAAAAAAGAGAATTTTGAAGGAAAAATGTCTAATACTTAAATAAATCCAGCTGAAATCGTAATTAAATTATGGGCTACTAACACAGAACTATTAATTTTAAAACTTTATCAAAATTTTATCGAATTTTTTGATTTTTATTTTTCTTATAATTTGAATTTTTAGACGGCCCTCGAATATTTTTAATATATTAGTAGTTATTAATAAAGAATTTTTTTTTAGTTTTAATATACCATCACCATTTCCCTTAAATGTTCAAGATTTTTCATTAAATTAAACATTTTCCAAAAACTAGAACTCTAGGCGTATGATTAATATTAATTACGAAATAGTGGTAGAAAAATCCCTATAGATTTTTATAGGAACAAGATAATAACTATTTATAAAAGGTATTTAAAAGCCAAGAAAATGTGTTTTCAATATCTGTAAATAAAATCAGTAATTTCTTTAAACTAAGTTTATTATAGAGATTGAAATATGAAATGAAAAACTGAAGAGAATTTTTTTTTTTTTAATTTCGCTATAATTAACAGGGAATTAATTATTGTAATACCAGATTTATATAATGCTGTCGAAATTTATATTTCAAAGTTATTTGTGATTTTTTTTTAATTGTAAAATTTTTTTAAAATTTTAGAAAAAGTTTTTTTGCTTCTCTTTCAATAGGTAACTTAGGAATACGTGTAATATTCTATTAAAAAACTAAATGTTTTTGCAAATATTGTTTTTTTTTTGTTTAAGCTAAAATTTTAAAACGACCCTCTTATATTTTTCTATCTAAGTTTAAGAATTTATAAAGATATCCAACTTAGTTTCTAATATTTATAACTTTTTTCCTTAAATTTCCTAATTTTCGCTCTAAATAAATGATTTTTAAAAAAAAAAAAACAACTTTAGGCGTATGATTAATATTAATTACGAGGTAGTGGTAGAAAAATCCCAATAGATTTTAATAGCAACCAGATAATAACTATTTATAAAAAGGGTTTAAAAGCCAAGAAAATATGATATAAAGGTTACTTAATAAAATCAATGATTTCTTAAACTTATAGAGATTGAAATAAGAAAAATAAAAAAAATTTAAATATTTAAATTTTTTTTAAAGTTACAATTTCAAAACGACCCTCGTATATTTTTCTATCTGAGAATTAGCCCTCGTATAGATAACTAATTCAGATTTTAATATTTATAACTTTTTTCCTTAAATTTCCTAGTTTTGGCTCTAAATAAATGATTTTTTTAAAAAAAATAACTCTAGGCGTATGATTAATATTAATTAAGAGGTTGTGCTAGAAAAATCGTTATAACTTTTGTTACAAACCACATAATAACTAACTGTAAAATGAATTTGAAAGCTAAGAAATTAAGTGTTAAAGATTTGTAAATAAGATCAGTCAATTCATTAAAAACTAAGTTTTTAATAGGAACAAGAATACAAAAAAAAAGACAGCACAGAATAATTTTTTTATTTTATTTAAATTTCTATTAAATTAAGCATTAATATTGTGTATCTATTTATAGTTCGAAATTAATATCATGCTGCTCAAAATATTGAGATTTAGTTTTGAGTTTTTTCTCTTTAAAAAAAATTTTGAATTTTTTAAATTTTCTAAAATCCTATTATTTTATTAATTTTGTAGGCAAAACTTAAGCAAAAGTTTTGACATCTAACTTAATTTCTAATATTTATAACTTTTTCCATAAATTTATTGGTTTTCGATATAAATAAATGATTTTTAAAATAAAAATAACTGTAGGCGTATGATTAATATTATTTACGAGGTTGTGCTAGACAAATCGTTATAACTTTTATTACGAACCACATAATAACTAACTGTAAATTGGATATAAAAGCTAAGAAATTAGGTTTTATTAATTTGTAAATAATATCAGTCGTTTCGTTAAGACCTAAGTTTTTTTTTATCAAACTTGGTACAACATAAAAAATTTTAATTTTAGGCGAATTTTTTTTTTATTTTTCCCGAATTTTATGATTTTTAGTACTGCCCTCGTATAATTTTAATATGTTAGTTTTTATTAATAAAGTGTTCAGTTTCTATATTGCATGACATTTTCCCTTGAATGTTCAAGATTTTATATTAAATAAACGATTTTACAAAACCAGGTACTCTATGCGTATGATTAATATTAATTATGAGGTTGTGTTATGAAAATCCCTATAACTTTTGTTAGAAACAACATAATTACTATCAGTAAAAGGGAGTTTAAAGCCAAGAAATTGCATTTTGTTTCCATTAAGGAAACAAGTTGTATTGAATGTTGTATGTTGTTTTAAAACCAAACAAAATTGATTAGTTATTCACAAAAAAATGTTAACTAATTTTCATCTTCATTAATCAATTACTTTTTTCGTTCCAAACTCAAATGGAAGCGAAAATACGTTTTGAGATATAAAATTAGTCCAATTTTTTTTTATTTTTCCTGAATTTTGTGGTTTTTTTTACGGCCCTCGTATAATTTTAATATTTTAGAAGTTATTAATAAAGAAAATTTGTTTAGTTTCTATATTCAGTGACATTTTCCTTTGAAATTGCAAGATTTTTTAACATATTAACGATTTTTCAAAAACAATAACCCTAGGCGTATGATTAATATTAATTACGAGGTTGTGTTATGAAAATCCCTATAACTTTTTTTAGAAACAACATAATTACTATCAGTAAATGGGATTTTAAAGCCAAAATATTGCATTTTGTTTCCATTAAGGAAACAAGTTTTATTGAATGTTGCCTGTTGCTTTAAAATCAAATTTTTCAATTGATTTGATATTCACAAAAAAAATTTTAATTAATTTTCTTCTTCATTAATCACTGGCTTTTAATTAATAATTTATCTTGTATGGCATCTTTAAACTCATTCAATTATTTTCTTTGTTTTGTAAAGATTTTTATCAAACTGAAGTAGTTAAATTTTATAGCCTACTATTAAGTGCTATAACTCATTATAAAATAGACTTTTTTCCATAATTACAATTCAACTACTTAAACTGGTTATGTAGCTGTAATGTAAAGTAAGAAAGATGAGAAAAACTTTATTTTTGGAGAACTTTATACCTTGGAAATGGCAATTAAGTTTAGAGACTTTTTTTGGAAGTGCACAAAAATGTTAAAAGGTTAATTGGAAAATAAAATTAAAGCAGCTAAAGAAGATTGAGCAGATTTAAATTAAAAATAAATTTCATTAAAATTTTACATCTTTTGGGTATTTAAGGAATTTCTTTATTATAAAATAAAAAAAATTCAAATTAATTTTTTGAAATTATTTGTTCTTTTTCTTTCATGTTCCATTGAATAAATATTGGTTTTTTCTTATATATTTTTTTTCTTCTGTTTGCCTTCCTCTCATTGGACATGTTCTGGCAACACAATGTCCCTACCATAATGTGTCTTTGTTTCATATTGCAGATGACGACAACGATGATGACCTCAAACCAAACCAAAAAAAAAGAGACTAAAATCAAAAGAAAAATACTATATCAAGAGTAAGTATTGAGAATGAAAAAAAAACGTAAGCAATTTAAAGTTTTTCATTACTTGGTCTAATAAAACACAAGACAGGCAGCAGCAACACCACAACCAACATTGTCTTGCATGAGCAGCATGTTTCAAATGCAAAAGCAAGTGTGTTAACAGTCACGTTTATACCTTGGGTAATTGAACGTTATTTATTTTTGAGCAAGATGAAGCTCTAAGGCAGCAGCAAGAAATCAAGTAAAAAAAATTCATAAAAATTTTTTTTGGGAAAAAACAAGAAATTCTCAAAGAATATTAAAAAAGAAATTCAAACATCAATTTAAAAATGTTTACATACTAAATTTGTTCGTTGGAAAATATGGCAAAGGGAAAAGCATTTAATTATATGGGCCTTACAACAAATCTAAATATTTCAGCACAAATTTAAGAAATTTATGCAGTTTAAGGGCCTCATTATTTAATATTTTAGACACACTTATGGCATTTTATAATTTAGATTTACTTAATAAACATTTATTACAATTATAAAAACCTCCACTAATTGCAATGGAAATATTACTACGTGCTGTAATTATCAAAAAACTTGCCACGAAACACAAGTAGTGCAAAAATGTAATTAGAAACATATAAAAATAAACTGCAATTTTAACAGCCAATTCTAAAAATAGAAAAATGAATATATAACTAAATAAGTAACTAAAATTTACTGCATAATTTTCTCAACATACCATAGAAAATTTGTGTAAATAGCATTATTAAATTATTATAAAAATATAAATTTTTAGTTTTTGCTATTAAAACGACCCTCGCATATTTTGGGAAAATTTAAAAGGAAATAAATTATAACACTTTTATTAGCTTATGAAATTCCCAACTTATTTCCAGAAATTCCATGTTTTTCTTAGTAAAATATGGATTTTTAAAAAATAATCACTGCAGGCGTATGATTAATATTAATTAAGAGGTTGAGCGATAAAAATCCTTATAACTTTTGATAGGAACTAGATAATAACTATTTTTAAAAAGGGTTTGAAAGCCAAATAAGTAAGTTTTAAATATTTATAATTAAAATTAAATATTTTTAATCTCCAAAAATGGTACAGGGTTTAACAAGAAAATAAAATGAAAAATGAATTTTTTTTTTACATTTGAATTTCTAAAAGGCTTTAATAATAAAAATATATTATAAGTAGCTGATTTTTTTAATAATTTGTTCATTTAACATTCTTTAATAAGACATTTTTTCCAGCTTAAAAGATCTTTTACCAAATTTTTCAATAAATTCTGGTATAAAATCATTTATTTCGTGATTTTTTTCTGTAAACTTAATTTTTAATATGACCCTCGTATATTTATGAGAGGTTTTGTATGACATAATAAAGCCTGTTTGTTTAATGTTTATTCTTCAAAACTTTTTTCTAAAAATTTCTAAGGTTTTCCTGTGAATTAACGATTTTTAAAAATAAGCCACCCTAGACGTATGATTAATATTAATTAAGAGGTTGTGGTATAAAAATCCTTATAACTTTTGATAGGAAACAGATAATAACTATTTTTAAAAAGAGTTTGAAAGCCAAATAAGTTAGCTTTAATGATTTATAATTAAAATTTAATATTTCTAAAATTAATAAGAAAAAAAATCAAAAATTAGAAAATATTTTTTTACATTTCAATTTCTAAAAGGCTTTAATAATAAAATTATATTATAAGTAGCTGATTTTTTATATTTAAAATTCTCTAATAAAGCATTTTTTCAAGCTTAAAAGATTTTTTACCAAATTTTTCAATATATTCTGGTATAAAATCATTTATTTCGTTCTGAGTATTGTATTTTTTTTCTTTAAACTTAATTTTTAATACGACCCTCGTATATTTATGAGATGTTTTGTATGATATAATAAAGCCTGTTTGTTTCATGTTTATTCTTCAAAACTTTTTTCTAAAAATTTCTAAGGTTTTGCATAAAATTAACGATTTTTAAAAAGAAGCCACCCTAGGCGTATGATTAATATTAATTAAGAGGTTGAGCGATAAAAATCCATATAACTTTTGATAGGAAACAGATAATAACTATTTTTAAAAAGGGTTTGAAAGCCAAATAAGTAAGTTTTAATGATTTGTAATTAAAATTTAATATTTCTAAAATTAATAAGAAAAAAATCAAAAATTAGAAAATATTTTTTTACATTTCAATTTCTAAAAGGCTTTAATAATAAAAATATATTATAAATAGCTGATTTTTTATATTTATAATTCTCTAATAAAACATTTTTTCAAGCTTAAAAGATTTTTTACCAAATTTTTCAATATATTCTGGTATAAAATCATTTATTTCGTTCTGAGTATTGTGATTTTTTTCTTTAAACTTAATTTTTAATACGAACCTCGTATATTTATGAGAGGTTTTGTATGTCATAATAAAGCCTGTTTGTTTAATGTTCATTCTTCAAAACTTTTTTCTAAAAATGTCTAAGGTTTTGCTGTAAATTAACGATTTTTAAAAATAAGCCACCCTAGGCGTATGATTAATATTAATTAATAGGTTGATCTATTAAAATCCTTATAACTTTTGATAGGAAACAGATAATAGTTATTTTCAAAAAGAGCTAGAAAGCCAAATAAGTATGTTTTAATAATTTATACATAAAATTAAATTATCCGCTAAAAATGGTACAGGGTCTAACAAGAAAAAAATAATAAAAATATTTTTTTTGAAAGACTTTAATAATACAAATATTTCATTTAGACGAAAATGTTCAATATTTTTTTAGTTTTAAATTCTTTAATAAAAGAATTTTTTCAATTAATTCCGGTATAAAATTATTTTTTTTCTGTATTTTTAGATTTTTTTCTTAAAACTTAATTTCGACCTTCGTATATTTATGAGAGGTTTAGTGTGTGATAATAAAGCCTGTTTATTTATTGAATATTCTTTAAAACTTTTTACTAAAAATTTCTAAGGTTCTGCTGTAAATAAACGATTTTTAAAAAGAAGCGTATGATTAATATTAATTAAGAGGTTGATCTATTTTTCCATAATTTTTTATTTATGATTTCTGTTATTGCCAATATTTTACTTCAATTATCAAGTTTTTGCCTCGATTTTAAGATTTTTGCAAAATACATACTGTAGGCGTATAATTAATATTAATTACTAGGTTGAGTTATAAAAATGCTTATATGTATTGATAGAATTAAAATAATTGCTATCTGTAAATGGGATTTGAAAGTCAATATGGTAGACCTTAAAGATTTTGAATTAATATCTTGTAATTCAAAACACTAAATCTCTTAAAGTTATTATAATAAGCACAATTATTTTTCGTGAAAATTTTTTGGTCTATCGTGTATTTTTCAATGGGTAGTAAATAAATAAAGAAAACTGGTTTATGATTCCAATTATTTAAAACGTTTTTCCTTCAATTATCAAGTTTTTGCCTTAATTTCACGATTTTTTCAAAATACATACTGTAGACGTATGATTAATATTAATTACGAGGTTAAGCTACTTGAATCCTTATAAGTTTTGATAGATTTTAAATAATAGCTATCTGTAAATGGGATTTGAAAGCCAAGATTATATGCTTCAAAGATTTTAAATTTAAATCTGGTACTTTAAAACACTAAATCTGTTACAGTTATTACAAAAAGCAATTTTAGAAAAAAAAATATTTGATTTTATTTTTCCTAAAAATTTTTTTCCTTTCATGTATTTTCCAATGGCTTAGTACAAACTAATACAGAAAAGTGGTTTTTATTTTCTATTATTTCCCATATTTTACTTCAATTATTAAGTTTTTGCTTCGATAACACGATTTTTTCAAATTACATACTGTAGGCGTATGATTAATATTAATTACGAGGTTGAGTTACAAAAATGCTTATAGGTTTTGATAGAATTATCAAAGTAGCTATCTGTAAATGGGATTTGAAAGCCAATATTGTAGGCTTTACAGATATTATATTAAAATCTGTCACTTCGAAACACTTTTTTTTTTTTTGTAGTTCAATCAACTATAATTTGTTTAATTCTATTTCAGTTTTCTTCACTTATTGCTAGGAAAACAATCTATGATTAGTCATAAATATATTTCTTTCCTAACTAGCTTATCTTTTGATGATAGAAAATGCCTAAAATGAAATATATCAATGTCATGTCTTTTTGCTTTCACTAAAGTATATGTTTGCTAAATATACCAGTATGTAAATATTATTTCTATTATTATTTTTTCGGGTACCATTTATCTTTTCGTTTCTGTTTTTTTTCTGTAGTTGATAGCCTAAAAATACAAAACATTCAATCACTGTCTTTAATCAAAACGGCGTTTTTTTATTAGAATGCTACTATTTTCTAAAACATCCAACTACAACAAGAAAAATAGAAACAAATATTTGTAACAGAACCAACAGAAGAAAAAAATCTACATGTCATCTTAATGCCTTACATTACAAAAGCCATTTAATGAAGGACATAACCCTCCTCTTACCCTATACACAAACTGCTAAAACCACACTTAAATACACAGACAAATCGTCTTCTTTTGAAATCTAAAAAAAAAATATAGAAGAAAAATTGTGCAAAATTTGCTAAAAACATGATGATGATGATGATAGTGATGGTGGCAATGACGACAATTCCTGTTAATGTAAGTATTAAGGGAGGTTTTTTTTGCCTATTTTAAAGAAAAAAAATTAATGTCTACTCATTAGTAACAAAGCTATCATCAAGCGGGATTTAGTTTTTAGTGTTTTCTTCGTATATATTCATTCATTTTATAAAAATCAGCATAAATGTCCAAAAACTTTTAAAACAATTTTATTTGTATTTTCATCATTTCACACACCATTTGTGTGTGCTTCTCTTTGGACTTATTCAAGCTAAATTTAACCGCACATTTGACAATGAATTAAGAGAGACAGTAGAGCAGGGGCCTAGCAAAACGCACAACTACTTCCGTTGGCATTTAACAATACGTAGAAATGAAAACCAAATGAATTTGGACAGTAGCGGAGAGTTTAGAGGCTTTTCATTACAGCATCAATAATTTAAAAGCAAAGTGGACATGATGAAAAAACAAATAGAAGACTTCAATAGCAGGCTATTTAGGTTTGTCAATCAAGTAAATTGTTTATTTGGTAAGCCTGCTAAGGAGGAGCGTATTACAGGGAAGTTTGAAAAATTTTCAGAGAAAAAGTTTATTATTTTTTATATTTTAAAATTTTGATATTGAGACTATAATCTTTAGAATTTGCAAATAAATCATGTTCTTATTTCATTATGATAATTTTTTCCCAACATTTTCCAGGCTTTATACCTTAAATTAACGATTTTTAAAAATAGTTACTCCAGGCGTATGATTAATATTAATTAGGAGGTTAAGGTATAAAAATCCTTATAACTTTTGTTAGGATTAAGATAACAAACATCTAAAAAAAGGACTTGAAACACAAGAAATCAAGTTTTATAAGTATAAAATGGAAATCGGTTATTTTGAAATACTAAGATTTTTATAGACTGTTGAAATAGAAAAGAAAAAAAATTTTTTTTTTTTAATTTTTCTTTTAATTCTAATTTAGTAAATATAAGCATATATTTTCTTGAAATACGAGATTAAAATCATGCTCCAGACAATATTGAAGTTAAATTTTTGATTTTTTTTAAAGATTTAAAATTTTTTAATTTTTTTTTTTAACTCGTAAATTTAGCAAATTTTCTTTTACAAATCTTTTGTATAATAAACAATCGAAAAATGAACAAAAATGATTAATACTCCTTTAATTTGTTTTTTTTATTTTTACCTTTGAGTTTTTTTTTACATTGAACATAATTTTTAATACGGATTTCATATATTTGCCATTAATTATTAGGTTTTAATAAAGTAAACTTAATTCTTTTATAATTTGTATAAGTTTTTTCTTTAAATTTCCCAATTTTAGCTGTAAATTAACGATTTTTTAAAATTAATTACTCTAGGCGTATGATTAATATTAATTATGAGGTAGTGGTATAAAAATCTCTATAGATTCTGTTAGGAACAAGATAACAACTGTTTATAAAAAGGGTTTAAAAGCCAAGAAAATTGGTTATAATGATTTGTAAAGGAAATCAATCATTTCCTATACTAAGTCTATAATAGAAAGTGAAATAAGAAAAAAAAAATCAAAACAGAATTTTTATTTTTTTTTAATTTTACTATAATTAAGAGTGAATTAACTATAGTAATTCCGGATTCATATAATGCTGCCAAAATTTAGTTTTTAAAAATAAATTTGATATTTTTTAATTTTAAAAAATTTCGAAAATTTTTTAAATTTTAGAATAATTTTTATTTGTTTCACTTTCCTTGGGTAACTGAGGGAAAAGTGTTATAATCTATAAAAAAACTAAATATTTTTCAAAATATTGTTATTTTTTGTTTAAGCCAAAATTTTAAAACGACCCTCGTATATTTTTCCATCTAAGGATAAGAATTTTTAAAGATATCCAACTTAGTTTCTAATATTTATAACTATTTTCCTTAAATTTTCTAGTTTTCGCTGTAAATAAATTATTTTTTAAAATAAATAACTCTAGGCGTATGATTAATATTAATTAAGAGGTTGTGGTAGAAAAACCGTTATAACTTTTGCTACAAACCAGCTAATAACTAACTGTAAATTGCATATGAAAGCTAAGATATTATATTTTAAAGATTGGTAAATAAGATCAGTCATTTCATTAAGAAAAAAGTTTTGTATAGAGACTAAAATACAAAAAGAAAACAGCACAGAATTCATTTTATTTAAATTTCTTTTAAATTTAGCATTGATATTGTGTATATTTTGATAATTTCAGATTAATAGCATGCTGCTCATAATATTGATATTTAATTTTGAATTTATTCCCTTTAAACATTTTTGAATTTTTTCAGCAGTTAAAATTTTTAAAATTTTTCTAAATCTCTTGTTTTATTAATTTTATTGGCAATACTTAAGTTAAAGTTTTGTCATGTAATTTAATTTCGCATTTCTTATACTTTTTTCTTTGAATTTCCCAGTTATCGCTGTAAATTAATGATATTTTTAAATATACTACTCTAGGCGTATGATTAATATTAATTACGAGGTTGTGGTACAAAAATCCTTATATATTTTGTTAGGAACAAGCTAACAACTAACTGTAAAAAGGGTTGGAAAGCCAAGAATGTAAAGTTTCTATATTATGATTTTCATTAGAAAACTTAATGTTTCTATATTATAAAATTGGGGACTTAAACAAAAATAAAAAAAAATTATTTTTCAGTTTTTGATAATGAACCATAAACTGTTCCTTATATCATATGTTATTGTTAATAAGAAAAATTTAGACCCAATTATTTTTGCTAACTCTTTAATAAACTTAAAGGTCAGTATTAAACTTTATAAATTAACACTTTAGCTGGTATTGCATTGTTCTAAAAAAGGTAAAATATTACCTTGTTATGCCTACTTTTATACATATTTAAGGCAATAAAAAAAACCCAGAAAGACAGCAAAATTATGCGTTTATGTAAGTATGTTGAAGCCAATACTTGAACACTTGAAAAATACAAAAAAAAAAAAACAACATAAACATTGTTTGCTGGTGATAGTACTGTCACTTCCGTTTCCGTTGTAAATGGCACTCATATACATACATTTTAAACAATGTGTGGTTGTTGTTATTTTTTTTTTGTTCAACATTTTGTTGTATGTATACGTTGTACACACATACACACACACACATTAAATCGAAATTTTTCCAACAAAAATAACACATGTAAATGACACATTTTCTCTAGAGCATCCTACAGCAAAGGAGCTATGAAAGCAGTTATTTATGTTTGTTAAGAGAGGGGGTTTGTAGGGTGTTTAAAGAAGACCTAAAATATCGTAACAAGACCCTGTGTATGGGTTAATCATGTTCATGATGAAACTGGACAAAAATAATAGCAAAAGAGTTAAATAAGCCAAACCTAGGCGGATGTTGGTTGGAAAAGGACCAGTTTTTTTTCTTTCTAGGAAATACTAACTAACATACACACAGTATTGCTTGCAATGGTTACCAATACAGAGTTTTATACACATGTGTAAGGGGACCTGAAATCCCTTGGTTATTTCTATAAAGTTGATTTTTAGTAGAAACCTCATACTTTCCGTTAAGTTTGGTGGCAAAATTTTTTTTGCTTTATCTTTTTTTGGGGGGGGGAATGACAAAATTTGAAACACATGCTTGTTTATCTGGTTTTATTTAGTACTTTTTTTGGTTGGTTTTGAGGAGAGCATGTATTCTGGGGAGTGCGGAAGTTTTGTTTTGTGGTTTTTGTTATAGTTTTTGGTTTTTATTCATGTTTTTCTATATTTTTTTTTGGCAAAACCAAAATACAAAATAGTTTTCGTTTTGTTGCTAAACAACAAACCTCTTCTTTTTCCTTTTGTATGTTTAATGTAATTGTAATCATGTTTTTAACATGTTTGACCATGTTGGCATAATTTAATTTAAATTAATTCAAAAAGGACATATAGAGAAGAATAAAAGCCATTTATCATTTACACACATGTAAACACAAGGATACACATTTAAAGAATTTATAGTTTTGAATTTAAAAAGAGAGAGGAAATGTTTCATAGCAGAACTAGAATAGAACTAGAACAGAACTAGAACAGCACTAGAACAGAACTAGAACAGAACTAGAACAGAACTAGAACAGAACTAGAACAGAACTAGAACAGAACTAGAACAGAACTAGAACAGAACTAGAACAGAACTAGAACAGAACAGAACAGAACAGAACTAGAACAGAACTAGAACAGAACTAGAACAGAACTAGAACAGAACTAGAACAGAACTAGAACAGAACTAGAACAGAACTAGAACAGAACTAGAACAGAACTAGAACAGAACTAGAACAGAACTAGAACAGAACTAGAACAGAACTAGAACAGAACTAGAACAGAACTAGAACAGAACTAGAACAGAACTAGAACAGAACTAGAACAGAACTAGAACAGAACTAGAACAGAACTAGAACAGAACTAGAACAGAACTAGAACAGAACTAGAACAGAACTAGAACAGAACTAGAACAGAACTAGAACAGAACTAGAACAGAACTAGAACAGAACTAGAACAGAACTAGAACAGAACTAGAACAGAACTAGAACAGAACTAGAACAGAACTAGAACAGAACTAGAACAGAACTAGAACAGAACTAGAACAGAACTAGAACAGAACTAGAACAGAACTAGAACAGAACTAGAACAGAACTAGAACAGAACTAGAACAGAACTAGAACAGAACTAGAACAGAACTAGAACAGAACTAGAACAGAACTAGAACAGAACTAGAACAGAACTAGAACAGAACTAGAACAGAACTAGAACAGAACTAGAACAGAACTAGAACAGAACTAGAACAGAACTAGAACAGAACTAGAACAGAACTAGAACAGAACTAGAACAGAACTAGAACAGAACTAGAACAGAACTAGAACAGAACTAGAACAGAACTAGAACAGAACTAGAACAGAACTAGAACAGAACTAGAACAGAACTAGAACAGAACTAGAACAGAACTAGAACAGAACTAGAACAGAACTAGAACAGAACTAGAACAGAACTAGAACAGAACTAGAACAGAACTAGAACAGAACTAGAACAGAACTAGAACAGAACTAGAACAGAACTAGAACAGAACTAGAACAGAACTAGAACAGAACTAGAACAGAACTAGAACAGAACTAGAACAGAACTAGAACAGAACTAGAACAGAACTAGAACAGAACTAGAACAGAACTAGAACAGAACTAGAACAGAACTAGAACAGAACTAGAACAGAACTAGAACAGAACTAGAACATAACTAGAACAGAACTAGAACAGAACTAGAACTAGAACAAAACTAGAACAGAACTAGAACAGAACTAGAACAGAACTAGAACAGAACTAGAACAGAACTAGAACAGAACTAGAACAGAACTAGAACAGAACTAGAACAGAACTAGAACAGAACTAGAACAGAACTAGAACAGAACTAGAACAGAACTAGAACAGAACTAGAACAGAACTAGAACAGAACTAGAACAGAACTAGAACAGAACTAGAACAGAACAGAACTAGAACAGAACTAGAACAGAACTAGAACAGAACTAGAACAGAACTAGAACAGAACTAGAACAGAACTAGAACAGAACTAGAACAGAACTAGAACAGAACTAGAACAGAACTAGAACAGAACTAGAACAGAACTAGAACAGAACTAGAACAGAACTAGAACAGAACTAGAACAGAACTAGAACAGAACTAGAACAGAACTAGAACAGAACTAGAACAGAACTAGAACAGAACTAGAACAGAACTAGAACAGAACTAGAACAGAACTAGAACAGAACTAGAACAGAACTAGAACAGAACTAGAACAGAACTAGAACAGAACTAGAACAGAACTAGAACAGAACTAGAACAGAACTAGAACAGAACTAGAACAGAACTAGAACAGAACTAGAACAGAACTAGAACAGAACTAGAACAGAACTAGAACAGAACTAGAACAGAACTAGAACAGAACTAGAACAGAACTAGAACAGAACTAGAACAGAACTAGAACAGAACTAGAACAGAACTAGAACAGAACTAGAACAGAACTAGAACAGAACTAGAACAGAACTAGAACAGAACTAGAACAGAACTAGAACAGAACTAGAACAGAACTAGAACAGAACTAGAACAGAACTAGAACAGAACTAGAACAGAACTAGAACAGAACTAGAACAGAACTAGAACAGAACTAGAACAGAACTAGAACAGAACTAGAACAGAACTAGAACAGAACTAGAACAGAACTAGAACAGAACTAGAACAGAACTAGAACAGAACTAGAACAGAACTAGAACAGAACTAGAACAGAACTAGAACAGAACTAGAACAGAACTAGAACAGAACTAGAACAGAACTAGAACAGAACTAGAACAGAACTAGAACAGAACTAGAACAGAACTAGAACAGAACTAGAACAGAACTAGAACAGAACTAGAACAGAACTAGAACAGAACTAGAACAGAACTAGAACAGAACTAGAACAGAACTAGAACAGAACTAGAACAGAACTAGAACAGAACTAGAACAGAACTAGAACAGAACTAGAACAGAACTAGAACAGAACTAGAACAGAACTAGAACAGAACTAGAACAGAACTAGAACAGAACTAGAACAGAACTAGAACAGAACTAGAACAGAACTAGAACAGAACTAGAACAGAACTAGAACAGAACTAGAACAGAACTAGAACAGAACTAGAACAGAACTAGAACAGAACTAGAACAGAACTAGAACAGAACAGAACTAGAACAGAATTAGAATAGAAGCATTAATATAATTCGTTGAAAGTTCCCCTTAAATTTCTATAATAAAATACTTATTTTTCTTTTCAAAAATACTTAAAGTTTAAAATAATTCAAGTTTAAAAATCTCTCATAATTATATAAAAAGTAATAAATAATTGTATATAAATATAAAAACACTGTAGTTAATAACTTGTAATACAACTTGTAACTTGTTAACAAAAAGAACTTGCTAAATTTGCATAAATATTTGAAATAAACACGTATAAATAAAATATTGAAAATTAACTCCAAACTGACAACAAACAACACAAATATTATTTTATATTAATAAATATTTATATAAATATAATGAATTATAATGTTATTGGTTTTTGCTTTTTATAAAAAATATATTGCAATAAATATATATTTTCAATTAAATGAAACAAATATTAACAAAATCAGGTCAACTAAAAATAAATCAAGAACAATTTTTTTCTAAATATAACATAGAAAACCATAAATTTCTTTCTGAAGTTATTAAAGTTTTTCCATATTATTTAAATGAAATTAAAAAAAATAAAAATTCTTTAATTAATTAATTTTATATACAGGGTGATACATATGTTTGGTGTTTTATTAATTTTAATTTTAAATTTAAACTTTTTAACAAAAATGTTCTGTTTTTAAAATTTATATAAAATATTTTATTTTTTTTTAAACAAAATTTATTTATTTATTTATATTTGTCATAAAATTTCAAAATTTCTTTTTTTAGAATTTAAAATAACGCACGTACAAACACTGAAACTACTGATAGAGAGTTTATATAGAGAGTAATATAAAGAGGTTGTTTATTTTTTTTATATATAAAAGGGGGGAAATAGAGGAATTTGTATTTGTGTGTTTTGCATTTTATATATAAAATTTTTAGTATTTCTTTTTTCAAATTTATATATATAAAATATTTTTGAAATATTTTACAGAATTTTAAGTGTGTTTAAGGGGTTTTTGTATTTTTTTGTTAAGGGATTGACTAATTTCTTAAGAGTTGTAGAGCGAGAGAGTAAAGCCTTTTGAGCGAGCGAGTTTTAAGGAAGTGTGTGAGATTTTGTTGAGGTTGTTTTTGAAGGCAAAGCTTTTTTTTTGAAATGTATGAAAATGTTGCAATGTTTTTATGAATTATATTTTTTTTAATTTTAAGCATTTTCAATCATGCCTAATTTTATTTGGTTTATTAATAAATAGTTTGAAAAGAGCTTTATTTTGTTTGCTTGTAGATAAAAGTGTGGTTTATTTTTTTTATAAATATTTTTTTACAATAATAAAAGAGAAAACTTTAAAGTTGTTTTTTTTTATAAAATTTAAAGAATTAAGAGGTTAATATTATCATTAATAAATATACATTTTATATACATGAAAGCAATTTTTACATATTTTTATACAAAAGGCTTATTATAAGCAAAAGCTGTCTTTTAAAGCTTTAAGCGAATTTCTAGAAAAAAATTTTAAAGTTACCTAAAGTAAATTAAAAAGTTTAAGGGCCATTATTACAACTTGCCTTTAAGTTCCTAATAGTAAAAGTTAACTTTAAGCAATAGAAAAAGGTATCCTTAAAGTTAACTTTTACTATTAGGAACTTAAAGGCAAGTTGTAATAATGACCCTAAGCTTGTTAAAACTTTAAACAAACTTCTTGTAAATAGTTTAACAAATATAGCTTTAATTTTTGCTACATAATTTTAATAGCTAACTGAAAAAGATTTTTTTAATTTAAATTTAAATATACATACAACTTATAGCTTTCAGTTTTACGCATTTTAAGCAAACATAAAATTTGTTTATACAAAAGCTTTTCTTAAAAACTTTTTTATAAAAACTTTATTGTGAAATTTTTGTGAGAAATTGTTGTTTTTTGCACTATATTTTATTCTGCCTGTGAAGCTACTATTAAAGCTTTTAATTTTAAATATTTTATAAAAGAATTTGAATGTTTTTCTAAATAGTTTTTAAAGCCTATAAAAATCGTAATACAATAAATAAATTTAAAAAGCATTTTCATTAAACTTTCAAAATAATCTAACAAAACTTGTTTTTGTTTACCAAAAAAAGTGCTTTTGATACTTTTGCTGCTATCTAGCTTTTATTCTAAAATGATTTTCTAATAAGTATATATTATTCACAGAAAAACTTTTGAGTAGTTTCTTCCAAAATCCAGAAAGGTCTTAAAATTATTTTTTTAAAAAAGCTTGCTTAAGGAATTTAGCACATTTTCTGATAAAATTTTTAAAACTTATTTCTAGAAAGCTTTTTTTTAATTTTTATAAAAAGTTTTTTGAATCTTCCGGTTTTTTTTAAACGATTTTCCAGAAAGCTTTATTTTTTTTGGAAGCTTTTTAAAAGTTTTTGTAAAATTATAAACGAGTTATTCTAGGAAGCTATTGTAAGAAAGCTTTCTTAAGATTTTTGTTTAAAAACTATTTAAATGTTTTTGAATAACTTTCTTTATTTAAAAAAATTATTTTTTTCAAAAAGCTTTCTTATAAAATTTTTAAAGAAAAAAGCGTTTTTTAATTTTTATAAAAAGTTTTTTGAATCCTATTGTTTTTTATAAGATTTTCCAGAAAGGTTTATATTTTTTTTGGAAGGTTTTTAAAAGTTTTTGTAAAATTATAAACAAGTTAGTCTAGGAAGCTATTGTAAGAAAGCTTTCTTAAGATTTTTGTTTAAAAATTATTTAAAAGTATTTGAAAAACTTTATTTATTTAAAAAAAAATATTTTTTTAAAATAGCTTTCTTAAAAATTTTAGCACATTTTCTTACAAAATTTTTAAAGAAGAAAGCTTTTTTTTAATTTTTCTAAAAAGTTTTTTGAATCTTATTGTTAAAAGCTTTTGGTTTTTTAAAAGATTTTCCAGAAAGCTTTATTTTTTTGGAAGCTTTTTAAAAGTTTTTGTAAAATTATAAACGAGTTATGCTAGGAAGCTATTGTAAGAAAGCTTTCTTAAGATTTTTGTTTGAAAACTATTTAAAAGTTTTTGAAAAACTTTATTAAAAGTTTATTTATTTAAAAAAAAATATTTCTTTAAAAAAGATTCTTAAAGATTTTATCACATTTTCTTATAACATTTTTAAAGAAGAAAGCTTTTTTAGTTTTTTAAAAGATTTTCCAGAAAGCTTTATTTTTTTTGGAAGCTTTTTAAAAGTTAAGTTAACTAGGAAGTTATTGTAAGGAAGCTTTCTTAAGATTTTTATTTAAAAGTTTTTGAAAAGCATTATTAAAAGCTTATTTTTAAATTTTTTTATGATATCTGGTCTAAAAAGCTTTAATTAATTATTAAAATATTAAATTAAAAGCTTTTGAAAAGTTTTCTAAGAAGTTTTTCGAAAGCTTTTTTAAAAATGATTTTAAAAAGTTTGTTTAAAATTGCTGTTAGCTTTCTTACAAGATTTTTTAAAAGTTTTTCCAGAATGAGTTCTTAGAGGCATTCTAGAAAGCTCTTTTTAAGTTTGTTTAGATAACTATTTAAATGATATTTTAGAAAGCTTTAAAAGTTTTGTAAAAAGCCTCTTTAAAAGTTTATCTATAATTGAAAGTTATTCTAAAGTCCTTTAGAGTTTTGTTATAAAGTTTTTTATAGGTATTTCTAGAAGGAGACACTCTAGAAAGCTTTTTTTATTTTTTTGAGAAAATTATTTAAACGATATTTTAGAAAGCTTTTTTAAAGGTTATACTAAAAGGCTGTACTACGAATTTGGTTGGAGTTTTTTAAAATCATTTTAGAAAGCTTTTTATGTTTAGAAAACAGTTTAAATGATATTTAAGAAAGCTTTTAAGAGATTATGTCAAAAATAATTTGATGTTTTTATTTACAAAGCTTTTTTAAAAGTTTTCTAAGAAGACTCTTTGATACTTTTTCTAGGCAACTTTTTTTAGAAAACTGATTAAATGATATTTTAGAATGCTTTTTAAATGATTATGTCAATAATAATGTATTATTTTTTCTACAAAGCTTTTTTAAAAGTTTCTTAAAAAGCGTATTGAATACTTTTTCTTTATGTTTTTCTAAAGAGCTTTTTTAACAGTATCTTTAAATTGATAGGTTTACTTTTGTTTTCAAATGTTTTTTTAAAGTAATCTCTAAAAGGACTTATTTAATTATTCCATAATAAATTTTAATTGTTTTTATTCTGAAACCTAGAAAAACTTTTTAAAAGCATTTAGCAAAATTTTGAAAACCTTTTACATATTTTGCAATTAATAATGTTTTAAAACATAGCAAATCGTTAAAAAAAAATTAACCATTTATTTTCTGTGCCAACAAAAGCTTGTAAAGAATTGTGTTTTAGAAAGCTTTTAATTAATTTTGCTCATAATTCGTATTTAATGTAGCTCTTTTTTGGTAAAACACCATTAGTGATAGATTATTTACAAAGAAAAACAATTTAATAACAACTATTTTAATTAACATAAGAAAATATTTACTACAATAAACTTTAATTTTTTTAAGCTCATTTACCAACTATACACTTTGTATTTGCTAAAACCTTTTATCAAAATTGCTAAAGTATTTCCAAAAACATTCAAACATTTCTTGGCAAAACTTTTTTTATTTAACAAAACTTTAAAGTTTTCTCTTGTCTTTTTTTATATTCATTTTGTTTAATCACCCTGCATATAATTATTTAAAATCTGTTTATTTATTTAAGTTTTGTTTTGTTTTTAATTTAACACATGAATCAAGCAATTTAATTAAAAAGAATAGTTGTCAATAATTTTCCAATTTCGTAACAAACTCAAACTCAAAATAAAGCAAATGATAACATTTACACTAAAAGCTTTTTTATGTATATTAATTTTTTTTTCATAAACATTTTAGACAAAAAGCTTAAACTGTTTAATTATTATTTTTTTGGTTAAGAATTAAATATTTTGCATAACTAGTAAAAAAAACTTGAGCTCTTTTCTTTTTTTGTTTTGGTTTTATTTGAACTTTTGCTGTAATTTTTAACAATAAATTTCAAACAAATTTTGTAATTTTTTTTTTTGGGGGTAAAACTGAATGAGAGAGAGCTTTTGAAAATGAATACTGACTGATATTTGTTTGAGGTTTGATATTAATATAAACAAGGGGTTATTTCTTTTTATTTGGGGGGGGGGGGTAAGGGGTATTTGATAAGGTTATTCATGGGGATCAATTGTGGTGAAAAGTGTCTTGAGGTGAGTTTATCAGTTTTAATTAGGGGGAGTAGTGTTTGTGGGGTGGGGGGAACTGAGTGGTGTGTCGATGTGTTAGTGAGTTGTGTCTGAGTGTGAGTAGTGAGTGAGTGTGCAAAACACTATGGAAACATCATGAACTCACCATCATGTAGCGGATCTATTGTGTGAATCATAAGCTGCAATAGGCCATGACGAAATTTTGCACCAGTCTGTGTACTACTCGCATTTCCACCACTGCTATTACCTGTAGTGCCAGCACCACTACTGGATCCAGGTGGTCCTGATCTTGACTCCGAGGCCGCTCTCGATGTTACCGAACCACCAGGCTGTGTGGCCATTGAGGTTTCCGAAGAATTGGCAGCATTGCCCTTTTTTAAGGGGAGACAACACAGTAAAAGAGTAAAAAAGTGAGAGAAAGAGAGAAAAAAGTAAAGAATAAAGGGGGAAGAGAAATAAACAGAAATATAGATGATGAGTTATTACGATGAAGATGATGTTTAATTTTGTTTTTATTTAGAAATTAATGCATTTAGGGTGAGAGTAATAGGAAGAGAGAGAGAGAAAGATAGAGAAGAAAGTATAGGCAAAAAGAGAGAAAAAAAGATATTATGTTATTAAATATTTAGCTCTTTTTGGTGTTTATTCAAAAGAAGAGACTTAAACATTTCAACAAAAAAATATTAATGTAAAAGAATTAACGATAAAAATGTGTGTTTTTGGAGAAAATAGAGCTTTATGGGAAGAAAAAAGCTTTTGTTGTTAGTAAACGTAAATAGGAATTGGAATTTAATTTTTATTATATACTTTTAGATACATTTTAACATATTTTTAATTTTTTTAAATAAAAGCTTTTTTTAAAAGTTATTTTTAGCTTTGACCAAAAACTTTTGTTATGAAAGCTTTTCATAGTTTAAATAAAAAAAATTTCTTAAAAGCTTTTTATAAAATATTTACTGAGCTTTTTACATGGTTTTATTAAGCTTTTTTATATCAAAGCTCTTATAAAGCTTTCTCATATAAAAACGTTTATCAAGCTTTTTATATAAAAAAGTCTTTTTACATTAAAAAGCTTTCACTTCAAATAAAAGCCTGTCTTTAAATCTTTTTAAATAAAAGCTTTTCTTAGAAACTTTTCTACATCATTTTTATAAAAGCTTTCCTTTAAACATTTTTATATAAAAGTTTTTTTTGAGCTTTTCTTGAAAACTTTTTTATAAAAGCTTTTCTTGAAAACTTTTTTATAAAATCTTTACTTAAAAACTTTTTTATTAAAGCTTATCTTGAAAATTTTCTTAGAAGAGATTTTCTTGAAAACTTTTTTATTAAAGCTTTTCTTGAAAACTTTTTTATTAAAGCTTTTCTTGAAAACTTTTTTATTAAAGCTTTTCTTGAAAACTTTTTTATTAAAGCTTTTCTTGAAAACTTTTTTATTAAAGCTTTTCTTGAAAACTTTTTTATTAAAGCTTTTCTTGAAAACTTTCTTATAAAAGATTTTCTTGAACACTTTTTTATAAAAGCTTTTCCTGAAAGCTTTTTTATTAAAGCTTTTCTTGAAAACTTTTTTATAAGAGCTTTTCTTGAAAACTTTTTTATAAGAGCTTTTCTTGAAAACTTTCTTCTAAAAGCTTTTCTTTTAATTTTTATATAAAACCTGTGATAAGCTTTTTTCATGAAGCTTTTATTTTAACTACAATCTTTTCAAAAAAAGCTCTTCTTAAAAACTTTCTTATAAAAGCTCTTCTTAAAAACTTTCTTATAAAAGCTTTTCTTAAAAACTTTCTTATAAAAACATTCTTATAAAAGCTTTTCTTAAAAACGTTCATATAAAAGCTTTTCTTAAAAACGTTCTTATAAAAGCTTTTCTCAAAAACTTTCTTTGAAAAGCTTTTCTTAAAAACTTTCTTATAAAAGCTATTTTATATAAAAACCTTTCATTCCAAAAGATTATCTGATGTTACTCTAAGTAAAAATTTGAATTGCTGTAAAAAAGAAAATTATAGCTTTTTTTACAAAAAAGCTTTCCATCAAGTTCTGTTTGAACACATTTTTATCATTATATCTTAAACTTATACATGATTTCTGCCAATTAGTTAAACAAAACAAAAAAACAAAATAACAACTAAACACTGAATAAAATTATAATTTTTAAGATAAATAAAACAAACACAAACTTAAAAAACTAATAAATAAAACTAAAACTTTGAATTTGTTGTATTAAAAGCTTGCATTGTTTTATAGTTGTTTTTTTTTTCTTAGTAATTTTTGGTGAGTGAACAAATAAAGCATTACGATTTGATTTTTGAGAAAAAGAAAACTAAAAAAAATAAAATTAAACGTGGTAGTGAAGGCAAAAATTTATTGAAATCTAATCTAAATAAAATTGATAAAAATTTGAAAGCTTTTATTTAGTTTGTTGGGTTTTTAAAACAATAATTTCAAATAAGTTTTTGCTGAAACACCACACAAATCAATTCAAATAATTTTTTTTTTTTTTAAAAAAAAAACTCAAAACAAATCCATTAAACAATTCAACATTTAGTAAAAAACATAAAACAATAAGAAAGAAAAAAACACTTAAAAGCTTTTATTTCTAACTAAAGAGAAAAAAGTGAATAACTGAAGAATTAAAAGAAAACTAAAAAATATAAATTTGTTGTTAGTACACATTACAACTAAATAAATTAAAACCAAAAAGAAAATAAAATATTTTTTTCATTGTATTATTTTGTTTAAAATATTTATTTTAAATATAAAAGCGCAGTGGGAAGTTTTTGTTGTATTTATTTCATTTCTTTTTCATTATTCCTTTTGTACTTGTAGGTTTTTTTGTTTCTTATATTTTTTTTTTATTTATTTTTTCATTAAGAGTTGTTTACTATAATTTTTTTGAGTAAAGAAACACAAAACAAAATGAAAACAATAATAAAGGAAATTAGAATAGAATGAGAAATAAGATTAAAATAAACTGAAAAGTTTTAAGGAAAAAAAAGCTTAAGAAAAGCTTAATATAGCTTTTAAAAATAGTTTACAGTTAAAACAAGCTGTTTATATATAGATATGTAGATTAAAATGGGAAAACTTAAAGCTTTAGATGCTTTTTAGATGTTTAGATAAGGAACTAGTGGTAAAAAGCTTGAGTATAAAGTAACAAATTTAACATTGGCAAATTATTTAAAACAATTATTATTATATTTTTTTTAAATATTTTTTTTAATTTCTAGTTTAACAGTAACTTTTAATTACAGGAATAATGTTTCTTTTGTTGAATTTTCATACCAAATGAAATGAAATTATGTATTGTTTGTATGTATGTGTATTTAATGTTTAAATGAGTTAAAGCTTTTATGAACAAATCAACTAAAATTATAGGAATCCGACAATATTGTTATTCCTTACATGATCATTAAAGTTTGTCATTAAAACAAAATTTGAAAAGCTTTTCTAAACTTTGTTTATATTTAAAACTTTATAAAGAATATTTTTTATATTAAAAAGCTTTTTGAAAAAGGTTTATTATTCTTTTACAGTCTTTATAGTTTAAAAGCTTATTGAATAATTTTTGACATCACTTTTATGTAAAAGCTTTTTAAAATATTTCATACATATTTAAAAACCTTGCAAAGAAGCTTTCTCATTTAAAAGCTTTTGGAAATAGAGTTTTTATTTAAAAGCTTTTTGAAAAAAATTATATTTTGTTAAGAAGCTTCTTGTGTAATCTTACAAGTGTAAAAGATGTAAGATGTTTTTATAGCTAATTTAGTTTTATTTATAAAGGAGCATTTTCATAAAGACAACTTCTTATTTAAAAGCTTTCATTATTAAAACTAATTTTGAACCAGGTTTTTATTACAAAATGTATGTTAATAAAAAAGATTTTTTAAAAACTCTTATTATAATAGCTTTTCTTGAAAACTTTTTTATAAAAGCTTTTCTTGAAAACTTTTGTATAAAAGATTTTCTTAAAAACTTTTTATAAAAGCTTTTCTTAAAAACTTTTTAAAAGCTTTTCTTAATTTTTTTTCTATAAAAGCTTTTTTTAAAAACTTTTTCTATAAAAGCTTTTTTTAAAAACATTTTCTATAAAAGCTTTTTTTAAAAACTTTTTTATAAAATCTTTTCCTAAAAACTTTTCTATAAAAGCTTTTCCTAAAAACCTTTTTATTAAAGCTTTTCTTGAAAACTTTTTTATAAAAGCTTTTCTTGAAAACTTTTGTATAAAAGATTTTCTTAAAAGCTTTTCTTAAAAACTTTTTATAAAAGCTTTTCTTGACAACTTTTGTATAAAAGATTTTCTTAAAAACTTTTTATAAAAGCTTTTCTTAAAAACTTTTTAAAAGATTTTCTTAAAAACTTTTTAAAAGCTTTTCTTAATTTTTTTTCTATAAAAGCTTTTTTTAAAATCTTTTCCTAAAAACTTTTCCTAAAAACTTTTTTATAAAAGCTTTTATTGACAACTTTTTTATAAAAGCTTTTCTTGAAAACTTTTTTATAAAAGCTTTTCCTAAAAACTTTTTATAAAAGCTTTTCTTGAAAACTTGTTTATAAAAGCTTTTCCTAAAAACTTTTTATAAAAGCTTTTCTTGAAAACTTGTTTATAAAAGCTTTTCCTAAAAACTTTTTTATAAATAAAAGCTTTTTATAAAAGCTTTTCCTAAAAACTTTTTTATAAAAGCTTTTCTTAAAAACCTTTTATAAAAGCTCTTCTTAAAAACTTTTTTATAAAATATTTTCCTAAAAACTTTTTTATAAATAAAAGCTTTTTATAAAAGCTTTTCCTAAACACTTTTTTGAAAGCTTTTCTTAAAAACTAGTTTAAAAGTTTTTCTTAAAAAACTGTTTTATAAAAGCTTTTCCTAAAAACTTCTTTTATGAATAAAAGCTTTTATTATAAACTTTTTAAATATAAAAGCTTTTCTTGAAAACTTTTT
Organism: Calliphora vicina; assembly: GCF_958450345.1. NCBI lineage: Eukaryota > Metazoa > Arthropoda > Insecta > Diptera > Calliphoridae > Calliphora > Calliphora vicina. The sequence continues at coordinate 132,599,165 of NC_088781.1, forward strand.
TATATAAAAGTTAGCTGTTATAAAAAGCTAAAGTTACCTAAACTATATTTAGCAAAGCTTATTATTTAAAAGCTCAACTACAAGATTTTTTTAATAAAAACTTTTCTAAAAAAATTTATTAAAAATATTTTCTAGTATTTACAATTCAAACATTTTTATTTAAAATTTCGTATATTAAAAAGCTTTTCCACAAAGCTCTATTATTGAACAGCTTTTCTACAAAGCTTTTTCATTTAAAAGTATCTCTACTTAGATATTTGATTTGGAAGTTTTTAAGATTGTTTTTTCGTAAAACAATTTTATGCAAAGAAAAGGTATTCCCAATTACAAAGATTCTTGATTTAAAAGCTTTTGTACAAGCATAGTTTATTAAAAATCGTTTATAATTGTTTTATAATAAAAAGCTTTTTTGCAAAATGTTTTTACTAAAAAGATTTTGTACACAATTTTTAAGTTTAAAGACAGTTTGTTATGTAAATGCACTTTCATTTAAAAGCTTTTGAGTATAGTTTTTTATTAAAAGTACTTTTTAGAAACATTTCTCTAAAACGTTTTTTAAAAGCTTTCCTACAAATGATTTTTAATTAAAACGCTTCCCTATTAAAATGGGATGTAAAAAGCTTTTTTGGATAACAGCTATTATACGATGCTTTGTCGGAAGAAATATTTCCATATAAAAGCTTGGTAATGTTGAGAAATAAGAGAGCTTTTACACACAGCTCTGGTATTTTGAAGGCTTCTTTATGTAAATAAATATGTTGTTATGTAAGTACTTGAATCAAAAGCTTTTTTGGTAAAAATTATTAGTAAAAACTTTTTATTTTGAGTAAAATTTATAAAGTATACTTTTAGGGAAAAGAATTTTTCTCTATTTTAAGGAAAATATAAAAAGTTTATTTAGAAAATACTTTAAATTAAATAGTTTTTAAAACAATTTTAAAGTCCTTAAAGAATGAAAAGACTCTAATAGTTTTTTTCAAATTATTTTCTCTTTCTCAGTTATTTTAAGTTACTTGTATTTTTCCTTGCATTGAGCTAACTTATGGTTTAACAATGAAGATGACAGTGTAATGTGTGTAGAATGTGTGTAAGTAATACAATTTTCTTTATGCAAATTATAACACATAAGTAACTCAAATAAAAATTATACTACATTTATTTATATAAAGATACTTAATGCTAATAATATATTCTTGAATAGAAAACAAGATGTATAAAATTCAATGGCTACTGGTAAATGCAAATTAAATCAATTAAAATTATATGTATTATAAATAAAAAAAAATTGTTAACACATAGCAAAACTACAAGAAAAATAAAGAAAGAAATTTTATATAAATTAAAGGCCTTATTCATAATCAATTTATAAATTTATAAAAGGTTTATAAAACAAAATTTCCATACAAAATCTGTTTTATAAACCTTTGATAAATTTAAAAATTGATTATGAATAAGGCCTTAAACCTATAATTAAAGGAAAAATAAACATAGTCAAAATGTTTATCTATAGACTTTTGCTTAAGCATTTTATTTAAATTTCTTTTTAGTAAAGTTTATAATTTAAATACAAAACTATTATATCATAAATCATTTTTTAATCCACCCCTACAAACAACTCTCTGTTTCATTGATTTAATAAATAAAACAGAAATAAAACCAAAAAAAATAAATTTACAAATTAAATGCATTTACGAATAAATTAATACAATCGCATTAAACACATATAGAAATACATATATATGAATGTAGGGCTGACCGTCTGACAGTCTATACAAAAAACAAACTTATTTCAGTCACCCGCTGAAAATGAAGTTTGTTTAAAAAAAACTACAAGCTAATATTTAAACAAACCTCTTAATTAATATTAATCATACGCCACACCTGGCTCCAAAGTTAAATAAACATAAAATTACAGAACTACTAAACCAATTAGAACAAAACTTTGAACATCAAAAGACCAGGAGTTAAGCTTTCGGAATTTGGTATGAAGCCACAAAAAATTTAAACATGGAAAGTTTTACAGTGGCTCAAACAGAACCAACTTAGTTGGGAAAAATATTTAGGAGCAAAATTTTACAATTATGTAAGGATTTTAAAGATACCATAATTTAATAACAAAACCAGGTAAAAGAGACCTTAAAGCGATTAAGAAATATTTGATTTAAAAAATATTTTTTTTTTTTTTGAAAAATCCAGAATGCATTTTATTTTTATAATATTAATATATAATATTATAAACATTAATATCAGTCACGAATTTTTCATTTATTTATTAATTAAATTTAATAAAAATATTTTTTTTTTATTATTTTGTTTAAATTATCTACTTTAAAAATCTGATTAACTCTAAAATAATTGATTGTTATCAACTGGTTCTCATAGCATAAAGATTTAGCCGTCTTTTGACATTTAAAAAAATTATTTAGCTCTTATACTTTTAAAACTATTAGCAAATATATAAACAAAGCTCTTAATTAATATTAATCATACGCCACACCTGTCTCTAAAGTTAAATAAGCATAACACTACAAAACTACTAAACCAATTAGAACAAAACTTTGAACATCAAAAGACCAGGAGTTAAGCTTTCGGAATTTGGCATGAAACCACAAAAAATTTAAACATGGAAAGTTTTACAGTGGCTCAAACAGAACCAACTTAGTTGGTAAAATATTTAGGAGCAAAATTTTACAATTATGTAAGGATTTTAAAGATATCATATTTTAAAAAAAACAAAACAAACTAAAAGTGATAAAATACCTTAAAACGTTTAAGAAATATTTGATTTACAAAAATGTTTTTTTTTTTTTTTTGAAAAATCCAAAAATGTATAATGAATTTTATTAAGCTTTATTAATGTTAATAGTAGTCACGAATTTTTAATTAATTTATTATTTAAATTTAATAAAATTATTTTTTTTATTTTTAAAAATATCTACTTAAAAAGCTTTAATATCTGAATAATTTAAAAATTATTGATTGCTATCAACTGTTTCTCATAACTTATATATTTAGCTTTCTTTTGGCATTTAAAAAACTTATTTAGCTCTTAAACTTTAAAAACTACGAAGAGATATTTAAACAAACCTCTTAATTAATATTAATCATACGCCACAAGGGCTTCTAAAGCTAAAGAAACCTATAACTTCTTAACTTTTAAACCAATCTGAACAAAACTTTAGTCATCAAAAACCCTGGAGTTAAGCTTTCGGAATTTGGTATGAAGACATAATAAGTTTAAATATGAAAAGTTTAACAGTAGCTTAAACACAGCCAACTTAAATGAGAAAAAATTTTAGAAACTAAGTTTCACAAATATTTAACGAAATTGAAAGATTCTTAAATTTTCAGCAGCAAAACGAGCTAAGCTTGTTAATATAAGACAAAAAACGATTGAAAAATATTTGATATAAAAATAAAAATTTTATTTTTATTCCTGAATTTCTGGAATTTTTAAATTCCAATAATTTATGATAAATGTTAACATGATTAACATGATTTTAATATGTGTTTTATTTAACTCTAAAAAAGTAAAATATTTTTAAATTAATTTTGTCATTACGTTTGTAATACATCAAAGTAATTGCAAAGTTCCAGATTAAAAGAAAAATTCGGGGTCCTCACAGGATTCTAAGACGATCTAGCTATGTCCGTCCATCTGTCTGTCTGTTGATAATACGCTAGATCCCAAAAGAAAGAAGCTAGCTGGCTGGAATTAAACTGAAATACTCTCTGTTGATAAGATTTGTTTGGTATTGATAATCGTTCCATGATTTCACCTTCCCCCCATACAAATGTCCTCCCTCAATACTGTTTGAGCAGTTATAAATATGTTGATTATGCGGCAATACTGATAAAATTTTTCACTATTTAGTTCTAAGTACTCAGAAATTATACTCTAAGGTATGGAGAAAATCGGGCAACATTTGTCCCTAGTCGCCATACAAGGTCCCCCTCAGAAAATGGCTTGAACATTCATCCATATAATGGAAGTATATCTTTCATAATAATGGGTCTGCTACAGAGGCACAATGTATACAGAGGCGTCACGAGACAGAAAATAATCTCGTTTTCAATTTGTCTCTTTCTTTATAAACTGCC